>NW_022631126.1:1958252-2631421 GCF_010015895.1 Lontra canadensis
AAGGCCCACACGTCCACGCCGGTGTCCACCGCGAAGCCGTCGGCGCGGCCCGCCTGGCACACCTCGGGCGCCGTGTAGGGGATGGTGCCGCTGACCCGCTTCACGCGGCAGCCCACGCGGCGCGTCATGCCGAAGTCGGCCAGCTTCACGCGGCGGCACTCGCGGTCGAACAGCAGCACGTTCTCGGGCTTGATGTCGCGGTGCACCAGCTGCCGCCCGTGCATGAAGTCCAGTGCCAGGCCCAGCTGCTGCACGCAGCGCTTCACCGTGTCCTCGGGGAGCCCCACCTGCCGGCCCGGAGTGGGGTGGGGTTGGAGGGGGGAGCCGCGCTCCGGGACGGCTGCCCCACCTCCTCCCTGCAGCGGTCCCCGACCCCCCTCCCGTCCCTGGCGTCTCCTCCCGCCTATCAGTCCCCACTGCTGCCATTCCCCATCCCACGGGGGCCGGGGGCGAGGCGTACGCCTGTTCCCTCCCTGGTCCCCTCTTTTTCACCCCGCACCCTCTTCCCTGGTCCCTGCCCCAGAGGAGGGTCCTGAGCGCCCTCTCCTGCAGTCTCACCAACCCCTGCCCGATGCCATTGCGCCACCGCTTCCCTTATAGGGACCCAAGGCTCTGACAGGCCTTGCCACTCGCCCCCCTGGGCGTGGGCACAGACTCACCCCCTCCCCCCACCAAACGCAGAGTCCTCCTGGCACTCTCCCTCCACTCCAGGGCGCCTCCTCTGGGAAGCCACTGGTGGCCCCGCCGTCTCGTCTCCCCTCTTGTGTCCCCGTTGTCCCCAGATAGGTGCTGGACTTCATCCCGTCCCCCTGCCATTGCCCTGAGAGTGCCTGGCTCTGTCAGCCCCCCAGGGCAGGCGGGCCCTCTCCCATCCCTGGGCCACCACACCAAGTACCTGAGGAGGGATGATGTCGAACAGGTCTCCCGCGGGCGCATACTCTTGGGCGAAGACATAGCAGTCCTCTGTCTCAAAAACCACGTCAAAGACCTTGATGATGAAGGGGCTGGAGGAGAGGCTGTTGGTGATGCTCACCTCCCGCAGGAAGTTCTTCAGCTTCGTCTTGCTCTTGTTCACAAACTTTAGCGCCATTTTTGTGCCTGACGGGGAGGCATCCACAGCAGTGAAGGTCCCTGAGTTCCTGCGCCCGGTGCCCCCAGGCCTGCCTGTGCCCCCCTATCCCCACCCGGAGGCCGTGTGTGTCTGTCCTCATCCTACTGGTAGGAAACTGAGGCCCCGCGAAGGGAAAGGACTTCCTGGAGGGGAAAGGACTTGCCGGAGGCCATGCAGTGACTCAGGGGTCAGCCTGGGTCTCCTGCCCCAGCCTGTAGCTCTGTGAGGACCGTCTGCTCCTTCCTCCACGCTCTCCTTTCCTGTCTGACCTTCAACACTTCTTTCATCTGGTGGATCTTCCCCTGCCCCCCACCCCAGGACATACCCCCCTGAATCTCGGTCTTGTTCGTTGCCCTCTCCCCAGTGCCTACGACCCTATGGTGCATCATAGCTGCTCAATGAGTGTTTGTTAAATGGATGATAAAAAGGAATTCGACAGGGAGAGGTGAGTGCCTGCAAGGCCTATGTCCTCACCTTTGTCCTTGGGCGGCCATCTGCCCTGCAAGGCCTATGTCCCCACCTTTGTCCTTGGGCGGCCATCTGTACCCCGTGGGGGTGCAAAACTGTGTGTGGCACACGTGTCCACAGAGCACTCACGAATCGCAGGCCCTCCCCTCTGCACTTGCCATTCACAAGCCGCTCCTCCTAATGACCCTAGGAGGTGGGTGAGCCTGAATGCTACCCTATTTTACAGAGGAGGAACCTAGGCACAGAGAGGTTAAGCCACTTGTCCAAGGTCACACAGAGAGCAAGGGCAAAGCTCAGGGAACCCCATGTCCAGAGTTCCCCCAGCTGCTGTCAGCTGGCACAGAGCCCCCCACCCCCGGTGTGTGCAGCTGTGGGAACTCAGGAAGTCCCTGTCCCTGACTGGTTAGGAGGGTGCCGCTGTGAGCGTATGGTGTGGGGAAGGCATTGTGCTCCTGAGTGAGAAGTTTCTAGAGATGGGTCTCGTCCTGGCTTGGAGTGTCTCTAGCTGTATGACCTCAGCTGAGTGACTGGATCTCCAGGTTTCAATGTCTTCATCCGAGAAATGGACATGGCCATATGACCTCCCAGAGGCATCTCCCACCCCTCCTTAAACACAGTGCCCTGTTTCCAAGGACCCACTCTCAGCTCTGTCTGCTTCCCTGGGGTCAGCCCTGACTTCTCTCCTGAGCTCCAGATGTCCCCGGGTCAGCCCCTCAGCTGTCCCCAAGCACCCTACCCTCCAGCCTGGGCCCTGTACCCCCTCTCAGGTCTCCCTGGGAAGCTCAGGCTACATCTCTCTGCCTGGACCAGTCTCCCTGCTGACTTCCTGGCTCCTGAAGAGAGCACCTAGAGCCCCAGACAAGTCCCCAGCCCAGCCTTCAAAGCTGGCCACCCCGCAGATACTCACCTGTGCCCTTGTAGGCCACGAGATCGACCTTCCCGTAGGTGCCCTTGCCTAGCTCCCGGACAAGTTCGTAGTGCTTGGTCACATCACTGGCAGCCAGCGTGCGGAGGGTCAGTGCCTGCATGTCTTCAGTGAGGAGGGGCACGCCTGCACCCAACCCAGGGGCAGTCCCTGGCCCACAGCAGGGCAGGGAGCGGGGTGGTTCGGGCTCTGGGCAGCCCACGCTCATCTTCTCCCTGTTACGGGGGGAGGTGGCATGAAATGTGATGTCAAGCCACGGCCCTCTGGTCCACTGGCCTTCTTCCCCAGTACCTAGGGTCCCGGGATGCCAGGCTCAAAACGACCACAAGGGGGCGACAGGCACCTCTGCTGCATTCCCTTTTCCCCAAAGCTTCAGGCCAGACCTGAGCCCGCACTCTGGGGAGACACCCACAGTCCCCACTTGGGTACCACTGGCCTGTCTCGGGCTGTCATTCAAACATGGCATCAGACAAGGCACAGGTGTTTATGTCACACAAAGACCCTCCATATACCAAGTTCACACGGGTGCTCTTATTCATAGATATTGATCCGCACCTGCTGTTCCCCAGGGGCTTGCTGTTCAGAGCCGTGGGGACACCACACAACACAAACAGGTAAGAATCCCGCCCTCAGGGCGCCTAGGTGGCTCAGTCGGCTAAGCATCTGCCTTTGGCTCTGGTTGATCTCTGGGTCCTGGGATGGAGCCCTCCCCCAGACCAGGTCGGGCCCCCTGCTCAGCGGGGAGTCTGCTTCTCCCTCTGCCTCTCCCCACTCTGTATGCGCTCGCTCTCTCTCTCAAAAATGAATAAATAAAATCTTTTATATATATAAAAAGAGAATCCCACCCTCATGGGACTTACGTTCCAAGAGGGGTGATGGACAATACCCCATGAATTATATATGCTTCTAAAAGGTGATCTAGGCTTTTGAGAATGGAAGGCAGGGGGTGGGGAAGGTGAGGTCCGAGGGCAGGCTCACAGTATCCAATATTTCAGCCAAGTAGTCTCAGACAAAACTCTGGGAGGATGGTGTTGATATGGCCACACCCGTGGCAGCCTTCCACCCCTGCCCTGCCACAGACAACGCCCCCCCTGCTTATGTCCACACAGCTACAGGTGTAACCCTAGGGCCCCACCCAGTCCCACCCCACCCCCATTCCTAGACACAAGGCAGAGCGCCCATCCCGCCAAGCCCCAACCCTCCCCATCCACAGCCTGACTGACCCCTTTGGGATCCATGCAAACTGCACCCACCCGTCAGAGGTACTGAGTTTGTCCCCAGATGGTGCTGGGGGGCAGAGAGCTGCTGGGGGGAAGAGTCCAGGGCTGGGATGACAGCAAATGCCCATCTGGGCCTGCATTTCTTGTCTATCGGTGGGAGGGGGGCGGGTTGGGCTGGGGAGCCGGGCTTCCAGAGCAGGTGTGCTCGTGTCTGTGCGTGTATGGCAGGAGAGGCCCGTGAGGAATCCTCCAGAAGCCTCTGCCCTCACCTCACTCCCTCCTACCTCCAATCCCAGGTGACTCAGCCAGCACTCCCCCAGCCCCCACCCCTGCAAGCCAGCCCCAGGCTCTCAGAGAAGGCAGACTCTGAGCCAGCTGGCCTGGCTTTGGATCCAGCTCTGTCACCTGCTAGCTGGATGGCCTTGGGCAAGTACCTTCATCTTTCCTTGCCTTAGTTTTCCATCTATAAAAAGGAGAGAATAGTGCCTTCTCCCTATGGGCTTGTGACTTATTAAAGGACTTGGCGGTGGACTTCTCAGTGCCCGGTACACAGTGAGCCCTCTGTGAGTGCCAGGCGCCTGTGCTCTCTCAGTGGTGGGATCTGTGTTCCTTCTGGCTGGCCCAAGGAGGCTGTGAGCAGGGCGGGCACTTCAGGAGCCCTGCGTGCTCACTCTGGCCCAGCGGCTCCCCTTCTAGGCCCAAACCCTCGCCTCTCCTCCTCTGCCTTCCCCTTCCCTCTTGGCACGACCCAGCCTCCCACTTCACACGGAGAGGAGGAACATCAGGAGGGAACTTCCTGGCCTCCCACCCAGCCGCAAACGGAGCTCCATCTGCACGTCCTCCCGCTGGCTGGGGGAGCAGAGGGCCCTCCTCCCCTCCTCCGATTTGGCTCCTGCCCCTTCTGCTGCCTCAGGATCTTGCTCCCCCCACTCAGCCCCCTTCCCCTCCATTCATGAGCAAACCCTGTTGTACAGAACCTTCCCCCGCCACAGCCACTGCCTTGCCTTTCCGAATTCTTTCGGTCTGAATATATGCCAGGAGTCTGTCGGAAACGCCACGCGAATGCCCTCAGAGGGGTGCGTCTGTAGCCTGGCCTAGCTCATTTCCTAGATGCCCCCCCCAGCAGAGGGAGGGACGGTGCCAGGCCCACAGACGCGGTGTCCTGCTGCCCTGACCTCCACCACCCAACCGGGCTGCGGCACCTGTCACCACGGCTCAATGCAGTCCCAGCTCTAACGGACAGTACTGGGTCCCTCTCACTGCAGCCATCTACTAGGCGAAAGTGGCGGCCTCTGCCCACGATGGTCTTTCCTTGCTTTCAGTGCTGGAAGGGGTCAGCCGTCCCAACCTCTGCAGAATGCCCACACGCTCCCCAGGTGGGGAGGATTCCGAGCCAGGGAATGCAAGCGATCTGCTCTGATGTGACAAGGAGAGGGATGGCCCTTTCTGCGGAGACTGCAGGCCTCTCCCTCAGGGGTTCCGAGGAGTCCACACGCTCTTGGCCTTGAACTCTTCTCCCTGCCCACTGGGGAGAAACTGCTGGGCTGCTCTGCTGACCTACTTCTCCAGGACGTGGTGTGTGGCCTCCCCGAGGGCTGCCGCGCGGGGTTGGCCACGGGCGTGCATGCACATGCACACACACGTGTGCGATGCTCCCACCCCGGGCTGTGGCCCTGCCCGTCATTTTGGGTTGTTTCTGCATCCTCTGGAAGACTGACTGGCAGCTGCAAGTCGCTAGAAGCTCTTCTTACCTCTCTCCCCACCCCAAGAGAGGGTGGCTCTCTCTGCTGCTGCTTTGGCCTCAGAGCTGTACTGTGTAGGCACCAGTCTGGGTCAGGGGTGGGTTTGGGTCCCACATTTGCCCCCTGCAATCCAGGTCCAGCCTGCGTTTTGACCACCATCGTGCACTGCTGCTCTCTCTCCTCTCCTCTGCCGGTCCTGCTGCCCGCCTTGACCTCCCGCAGATCCATCTGCAATCTTCTGGATCTCTATCCTCAGGTCCCAATCCTCCAGGAAGCCTACCCTGCTGCCCCAGGTGCCGATTCCTGCCTTTGCTGAGCCCCAGGATTCACACAGGGTCTGTGTGTCTCTCTCTGAGAGTTCCTGTTGAAATGTTTTGGGGTGATCTCAACGTTGTCCCCTGTCTGTCCCCGTCAACAAGCCAAGAGGTCCCCGGGGGAAGGGGCTACATCTGACCCAACTTGCCCTCATCCCTTCCCTTAGTTCCTAGGGCCCGGCATTGGGGGTGTTCACCATTGACCCCTCCCTCCTTCACAACCTCCCTCTCTCTTCAGGCCTGTTCTCTGCAAGGCGTCAGCAGGCGACAGGGAACTAATCCACACAGCCGTCCCTGTCGCTGCGTCATGGCCCAGGTACACACTGCCTCTGACCCAGTTACCACACATGTGACTTAAGAGGCACAGTGGGGAGCGACAGAAACAGCACAGGCCTCGGGGCTCAGCAGGCTTGCCCTTGATCCTGCCGCGCGCCGCTTTTGAGTGGTGACCTTGAGCAAGTCATTTGTCTGGGCCTCGGGGACCACACCTTTACAACAGGGAGAATCCCAACTATGACAACAGCAGCAGCTAACACTGAAGTAGGGCCCTGCTCTGAGGACGGGCTCATCTTCACCATTTAGTGGGTAGGTGTTCTCATGACCCCTATTTTGGGAGAAGGAGAAGGAGGCAGAGAGCCCCGTATAGCCTGCCCAAGGTCAGAACGCTCACGTGGGGATTGGTTCCAAAGTTGGCCCTCTTAACCACAGTTTTCCCAAGCCAGAATGTTAGGGGAACGTCCCATCTGGATCCCTGGGTATCCAAGTGGGGAAACTGAGGCTCAGGGGAGAGCAAAGCCTGAGCCGAAGCTGCCTGTGCATCCACTGAACTCCTGCAGAAGCCAGCTGGGTGTCAGGCACTGGCCAGGCCCTTCCTGTGTTGTATTAACTCACTTAATCCCCACAGCGGGGAGGACAGAGCAACTTCTTTCAGGCAGGGCCTCGAGGCCAGAGAGGAAAGTAAGACATGGCTGCCTGCCGAGTGCTTGAGGGCACGTACAAGCGGGAACTTGATCTAAAACATTTTACCTTCATCCCCCTTGAAGGAGTGGCTGTGGACTTGGGTGACTGTGAACTTTCCAGCAGCAGATGGTGGAGGCCCCTGACTGCTTTCCCTCCCCCTCATCCTGTGTGGTTGACACTATGGTCCATGGTTCACACTCAAGATGACCTTGTTGTTCCGGGGGACCCCCCCCAAGCCTTGCACCTCGAGCGTGTGTCCTCACTGGCCCCGAGGAAGGCCCTCGGTTTCCCCTCTGTTGCTGAAGGCGGGTGGGTGTCACCCGGCCTTCCCCTCAGCACTTGTGGCTGTGACCCTGTGGGCTGGGTCTTCTGCCACATGCTGGGAGGGCTTCCCAAGCAAGAAGTAAGACCGAACCACCTACCACTTCCTGTTGGCAGGTGGCTTGAGCTGGGTGTCTCTCTTATATGCATAACCACCCAGTGCATTTGTACCTCCCTTCCCTAACACACACACACACACACACACACACACACACACAAAACACACAGTGCCAGGCTGGCAAAATTTCACTCGCTGAGTCCTTGTAAGTATCCCAAGAAGGCCAAGATGTCTCCCGTTTTTTAAACAAACAGCTTAACCTAGTACACACCATGAAATGTACCCATAGTAGGCACAATTCAAGGATTTTAGTAAATGTCCATTGCCACGATCAAGTGGTGCTTTCTACTTTATAGATGAAGCACAGAGGCCCAGGAGGTTGGCGATTTACTATGGTTTTGGCAAAGATAGCCGACTGTCCATCGGAACTTTGTGTTTCCTCTTTTATAACGCAGAGCTGTTCCAGGAGGGCTGCTGTCAGCAGGGAAGTCTATTTCCCGCCCACCTGGCAGCCAAGTGTGGCCACGTGACCAGCTTCCCCCTAGAATGGGAGCAGGAATGCTGACGGGCGGGGCCTCTTCAGAGTGGGCGGGGTTTCTTTCTTTTCTCTCCTCCCACAAGCGGGCCTGATACAAAGGCCTCCAGGTCGTAAGAGACAGTGGAGGGGCGCCTGGGTGGCTGAGTGAGTTAAGCCTGGGCCTTCAGCTCAGGTCATGATCCCCGGGTCCTGGGACTGAGCCCCAAATTGGCTCCCTGCTCAGCCGCGAGCCTGCTTCTCCCTCTTCCTGCCACTCCCCCTGCTTTCTCTCTCAAATAAATAAATAAGTCTTAAAACAAACAAACAAACAAACAAAAAGAAAGAGAGTGGAGCTAGGAGCTAGGAGCAGCCTGGGTGCCTGGCTGTGGGTAGTCTCTTGCCGATGAAGGTTACCCACTCTACATCTTATGGAACCTGGAAGTAAATGACCGTTGTTTAGGGCTCCTGAGATAGAGGGGTTTCTTTGTTACAGCAGCTAGCACTAGTCTAATCCAAGGATTATGTAGCCAGGAGGCCAAAGAGCTAGGATTTGAACCTCTGTGTGTCCAACTGCATGGAGGGGATGACCAGTCTGTAAAGATGGGGGGGCCTGCTCTTATTCCGTCTCATGGGAGAATAAGAATACTGGCAAACATTTACTGAATGTTTCCATATGCCAAGTGCTGGGCTAACCATGATGGATTAAATGATTTAACAAGCACAAGTCCGGGTGGTAGGTGCTACTCTGATGACCCCATCTTACAGAAAGGGGTACAGAGGAACTGATGGGCTAACCAGTCTGGATCTGAACTCAGGCTGTCAGGCTTCAGGTCCCATGCTCTTATGCACAGTGTCCTCTGAGGCTCCTAAAGGTAAACCCAAGCAGAGAGTCACAAAATGAGACAGTTCTCACGTCACGACAGGGAGGAAATGCGTTCTCAGTCGCTGGGGGTAGAGAAGCAGATACCTAGAAGTCCCTCTGTTGGGGAATCGGCAGTGGGGGGTTGAGGCTGGACCAAGTAGCATCAGCCAGGCCTTTCTTATTCTCATTCTGGAAATCTAAGATTCTCTGTCCCCATGCGCAGGTCCCCTCCCTCAGGTCACCGCACCCATGCTGTGCCCTTAGCGCAGGCAAACCCCAAGACTAGCCCTAACCAAGCCCTGGCCTGGAAGGAGTCCATCGAACAGATGATGGTTGCTGGCTGGGTCACTGCTCTGGGTTCATCTTATGAAAAGCCGTGTCACTAAAGCAGCCATAAAACAAAAGCATTGTTTCAGGTACTGAGTGGGGATGGGGGGCTGCTCCACTTTGCTTCTATGGAGAGTGAGGGGCTGGATCGTGATGCTCCCAGCCTACTTGGCTAAGCCGGCTTTAGATACCCTCAGCCCCCTTTCCTGCCTTCAAGCTTCTCCCTCTAAGGCCTCCTTATCCATGTCTGAAGACCACATCTGACCCACGCCTTGCCTTGCTCAGGCATTCAGCCTGTGGTGCTTTTTCCTGCTCAGCATGAACTTCCCTTTCTTCAGGGAATGGCCCCTCTCTCAGGCCACATGGCTCAGGAGAACTGTCTCCACCCAGGCTTCGGGGCAGGCTGGATACAGCTGGGCTGGCCAGCAGGTTCAGAGACCTGTGACCAAAGCTGACTCCCTGGGATCTAGAACTACGACTTGGGCTTCAGCCATCGGGAAAGATACGCCTCCCAGTCCCTGGGATGCAACGCTGGTGGGCAAAGTCTGGAGCTGCTGGGGGCTGGCTTTGCCACCGTGCAGGGAGAGCCTGCCTGAGAGTGAAACATCAGAGAAGAAAAGCAGAGCTGTAAGGTGGAGGGATTTCTGGTAACTCTGGGCACCTGGATCCAGGCAGGACTGAAAGCAATTATACTCCTGACCATTTGTTTCATGCATCGATACATTTTCCTTTTTGGCTTAAGCTACTCTAAGTTGAGTTTATGTAACTTGCAACCTAAAGATTCCAGAAAAGTATGTCTATTCAGGCCTGGGCACTGTGCCGGGTGCTGGCATGGGGCGAGTGGGTTAGAGCAATGCATCAGGTAGAAGATATGAACCTACGAACTAGGAAGGCAGACAAAGTAAGGACTCAGATAACCAGAAGTCCAGAAATGCCATGTCAGTGCTCCAGCATTTCCAAGGAGGGCACGACAGAGGGGATCGTTGGGCTTCCTGGAGGAAGTGACATACAGATGGGCTTTGAAGGGGATTGACAATCCAGCAAGAAACCCAAGAGGTCCTCGAAAGCAACCCTCATGCCTTAATCACCTTGGTAGTCCTAGGGCTTAGCCAGGGTGTGACAAATGCTGGGTAAATAATTCTTTACGTGTTCGGTGAGTTGTAACTTTTTATGACTTGGTTCTCTTGAACAGGCCCCTGCAGGCACATAGTTAATTTCCCAGGGGCTTGTGTGAGGTAACATTTGCCCACAGAAAGCCAGTGGCTGGGCTGGGCTGGAGGCCAGGGCCTCTGCACAGTGGGGCGTGCTCCGCCTGTCACAGCCCAGCCACAGCACAGCAGAGGGGGGCGCGGCTGGGTGTGCCACTGGTGGGGACCGAGAGGCCACAGGTGCTGTGAGAGAGGAAAGTGACAGAACTGCTAACACTAAGGACCCCCGAGGTGTGCCAAGGGCCTCAGAGAAATTAACTTATCTAAGCCTTGCAACACCCTGTGACATGGGGACTGTTATTTACCCCAACTTACAGATGAGGAAACTGAGGCCCAGAGCAGTCATGTCCCTTGACCAAGATCATCCCATAAATGGCAGAGCTGGGATTCAAACCCAGGCATTATCACTCCAGTGTCCAAAAGCCTGGCCACTCTGTTTCATTGTTCCTAAATCGGTATCGTGCCAGTTACCACTCATTTTCTCAACATGTCAATGCTACACATTGGGGCTGTCATCTTCATGGCACGCCTGTGTAACAGAGAAGGACGCAGAGGCCTAGAGGGGTTCAGCAGCCTGCTCCAGGCCACTCAGCCAGTAAAGGGCAGAGACAAGGACTGAACCCCAAACTTCCTTCCTCAACTCTTCTCTACTCTTGGTCTCTGCCCCCCACTATCTTCAGCACCACAGGTGAGGACAGCACCCAGGCAGCCCCACGCAACTGTGCAAGGCCAGGAAAGGCCAGAGGAGGGGAGGCAGCCCGGATGGGGATGGAGGGAGGGACCACTGCAGAACTGGAACCCAGGCCCCCCCTTCCCTGGGGCCGCTGGAAAGGTAGGACCGGATACACTGCCATTTATTTAACCAAACCCCTACTGGGTCATGTCCAACTTTTTGCTACTTTAAACAAGAGTTGCCTTGTACCTAAGTCATTTTGTAGTATGGGGATGTGTCTGTATGCTCAGCTCTAGAAATGGGTGGCCAGCGTAAAGGGTGAATGAGTTCCGAATTTCTATAGAATGTTCGGTGTCCCCCAGAGGGCCGTGCCACTGGCCCTCCCCCAGCCATGTAGGAGACAGCGGCTTCTTGGTGGGGCACAGCGGCTGCCCCCAGCTCCCTCGCCCTCTCTGGGCCTCTGTCTCACTTGCTTTAGTATCCTACTTTGAAATGGGAGGGAGGTGCAGGGGAATAAGAATAGGTTTCTCACGTGCATGTATTTGCATGAAGGAGCTCCGGAATCCACAACAGACATTAATAAATGTACTGGACCTTCTCAGCCCTCACTCCCGCTGGTCTGAGCCATCCCGGTCACACGGGTACAGTGGTAACTTCCTACCTAGCACCCCCCACCCACCACAGCCCACTCGGGGCACACTCTGCCCAGCTCAGCACCCACCATCAGTTCCCATTTCATCCAAAGTCCTTACAGGAGCCCTCAATTTACCCCTCTGAACTGTCTCCTCCCTCCCCTGCTCCAGACATGCTGCTCTCCCTGCTGTTCCCCAAACATGCCAGCTCCTGGCCTGGGGGCTGTTCTCTCTGCTCTTAGACGGCCACATGGCTCCTTTCCTCCAAGTTCTGCTCAAACGACACCTTCTCAACTAGGGTTCCTCTACCGCACTCCCCTTATCCTGCCCTAGTGTCCCCAAGTAAACGGTATCCTTCTAACGTATTATATAATTTACTGCCTGGTGAGATCTACCGTGACCCTCTCTCTTCGCCACTAGAACTTCAGCGCTAGGAGGGCAGGGATGCTGGTTTTGTTTCCTGCGGATCCCCCAGCAGCTAGGACAGTGCCTGCCCGTCACAGGGACTTCATCACTATTTGGTGAATGAATGGATGCATGAAACAGTCTCTGGGGAGAGGAGTGGGAACTGAGTAAACGAAGGCAGGGCAGGAATGGAACTTTTCACTAGGTAAGATCCTTTTAGGTCTAGGCGGTAAAAGTAAGTGTGGCTGATGGTCCAGGTGAAGCCAAAGGGAAAATGCAAGGGGATGTCATCCCCATTCACCCAGGCTCCACAGCCCAGGGCTGGAATCCCCTTCCAAGGGCCAGAGGAGGAGTGGCCCAGCTTGGTTGCCCTGGATTCCCACAGTGGGTCAGCCCATGCTCAGGAAGGTGGGGGCCCCTGGGAGCTCCTTGACATCCCACCTTGAGCAGAGCCCTCTTTATGTCCCTACTGTGGGGGTCGCAGTCTGGCTCTCTGTTGCTTGCCATCTTCCCCAGAGGGGGTCCTTGACCCTCATTTGTTTACCCCGGTGCAGAAATGTGTTCACATGGGGGTTCTCCTATCCGCTGCCAGGGAGTCGGGGCACCCAGAGGCTGGCCCTCTGGCCCCAGGAAGGCTGTGAGGTGTTTGGCAGAGCACTGGCCCCTGCTGCTGGTCCCAAGGGAGCTCCTGGCAGCCCCCTGCCTTCCCTTCTCTTCAGTTTCCCAGTCTATCCAACGAACTATTTAGTGGTTCTTAACTCTTCACGGGTCACAGAAGGCTGTGTGAAAAGTCCCCAGTCACCCATGCACACTTTTACACGAAACATCGTGGGGCCAGGGCTCCAGAGAGCCCTCAAGCGGCTCCAGGTAAGGCCTCTCCCTCCCCTTGGTCCTTCAACATGAATAGAGACTCCAGCAAACATTCCACGGCCTTCCCTTTTCAAAAGGAGGAGAACAGTATTCTCCCACCACTTCCTTGCTTCCCGTCTTGGTGCAAATTCCAGCTCCACCCCTCTTACTGTGTGACCTTGGACAGGCTGTACCACTTGTCTGAGCCTCAGTTTGCCTATCAGTGAAAGGGGGCTGACAACGTCCGTCTAACGTGGCGGGCCTCAGTAAGAGTGAAACCGGCATTGGCTGGACAGAGGGGCCTGGGACCATGGGTCTATCGTGGATTCGCTGCGACCCAGCACCGTCTGCCTGAACCTTGGTTTTCTATGCTGGAAATGGGGGCTGTCTGGGCTCGGTTGAATCTCAGCCCCCGAAACTGCGTGAGCCAGAAGGGACTTAGGAGACCATCTGACCCGGCTCCCACGTTTCCCAGGTGGGAAGACTGAGAGCAAGATGGAGCAGTCGAAACTGCAAACAACCTCCTTGCCACTGCCCTTCCCGCTAGGGGCAGCCTGGGGTTCCCCTTGCTGCGAGGCTCTGCCTCAGCCTCCCCTCCAGCTGGCGCAGTCTGCCCTTTCCCTGGGGCACATCCTTGGTGGTTATTAATAGTCTGTGATGCTATTCGCCTGCAGCTGGTGCCCAGAGCTGGAACGGGCTCTCCCTCTTCTCGCCCTTCCAGCCAGACCCTGTGGGGGAAGGAGCGGTCCCGGGCCTCACCGCTCCCCACCTGCCTCCCCAAGTGCCTGTGGCAGCCCCTGCAGGTGTGGGAGGAGGCAGGGGCCTTGCTGCCTGGGTGAGGGGGGCGGCCCCGCACCGAGGTGGATCAACAGGAGCGGAGGGCTGAGAGCACAGAGGGGGCCTGCCGCTCGCTGACCGGCTGAGGGGTTGCGGCTGGGTGTCCACCAGGGGACAGGTGGCAACCATTGGAGAGACAGCTGGGTGAGCCAGAGGCTCTCTGAAGAAATGAACCCTTCCCTGGCTACAGCCCTTGCCTCTTCCTGAGCCCCTACAGAGCAGGGAATGAGGACGGAGAGCCGAGCTCGGGAGACTGGAGGCCACATTCAGGCATTCCTGGGTAATTTCTAGCCACGAAGCCCTGCGTAAGTCACTTACACTCTCTGGGCCTCCATTCCTCATCAGTAAAATGGGGATAATAAGGTACAGGTTAGAAGGTTATTAATAATAGTTAACATTTATGAACCATGTAAAGTATTAAGTCCTTTATGTATATATAGAGACCGGTTTAAGCTTCACGAGCGTCTTTGGAGAACCTATTATTATTCCTATTATGTCCCTTAAAGCTCAGGAAATGGAAACAGAGAACGAAAGATTAGCTGACATGCTTGGTGTCACATGGCTAAGAAGTAAGTGGCTTAGAGCTATCTGGGCCCCACAACGTTCAGTAAATGTTTGTGGAGCACTGTTCTCGGATCTGGAATACATTCACAAACCAAGCAAACGGACCTGCCCTCAAGGAGCTTCTTGCCTAGTTAGGAGGCAATCAGGAAGGTAGCTAAGAGATGTGGGTCAGAAAGTACAGAGTCCTAGAGGGGAAGACAAAGCAGGGAGAGGTGAGGAAATGTTGGGGATGAGGGGCGAGAGCATGGACGGGTGGTGGTCAGGAAAGGCCCCAAGGTGGTGGGAGAGCTTTTGTGGCAGAGGCTGCTGGAACAGTGAGGAGGCCATCATGGGTGCAGAGTAGTGGCTGGGGGCAAGGGGCAGAAGGTGTGGGGAGAAGTGAGGAGGGAGCGGCAGCATGCAGGGCCTCGGAAGCCACGGCAAGAACCTGGCCTTCACCTGGTGACATGCCCTCCAAACGCCTGGCCTGAGCAAACCCTTCCTGAAACCAACATGTGTGCCAGACTCTGGGAGGTGAAGAGACAGCATAAACCATAGCTCATCTTTAAGAGACTTGGAGGTCAGCCCCCTGTAGCAACTCCACCACCGCCCCAGGCGTGTGGCTAAAGAAGAAGGGGTGAGGGAAGACTTAAAAGCTTCTGGAAAAGTTCCGGGGGCCTGCAGATTACTCCGTGTTGCAGTGCTCGCCTGTCATGGTCCCATGTGAGCAGAGGTGTAGGAGCAGGAAAGCTGGGTGGTAACGTCCAGAACTGCAGGCAGAACCCAGGTTAGGTCCTGTTGGGCACTTCTGGCTGGCCTTGCCCTTTGAACTGTGGGTGAATGGTGGAAAAGTAGGCAGGATGTTCTCTGAATCCTGGATATGACAGCTCGAGTAAAGACCTTCACCTCTGAGTCTCCACTTTTTTACCTGTAAAAGTGGGGCTACCATTCCCTTTCTGCTCAGGACTTGCGGGGACTAACATTAACACGAAACCTTTAGTGGGGTACTCACTGCCATTCACTTTACAAATATTCATTCACTTAATCCTCACAATGACCCTCCAAGGTAGGTACAAGCACCATCCCTTTTCGTAGATGAGAGATCTGAGGCACAGAGAGGTTAAGCACCTTACACAAAGTCACACAGCAGGGTCTAGAGGTCATGCTTTTTGCTACTAAAATATGTTAATTGGGGACCTCACTGCCCCTTCTGGAGACAGTTGAGGGGGTGGTCAGGGCCAGCAGATATCTGAGCTCTCAGGATGGGAAGATCTCCCGGCAGGGCAGTGGGCTTCAGCTAGGGAAGGGGAAGCCATCCCATGATGGTGGGGGGGTGAGGGGAGCGGTCAGGCAGACTCAGGGGAGCTACCCTGGAGTGGGGATTTGTGCAGCCTCTCTGGGGCCTGACCAGGAGGATGAGGAGGCTCTGTCCCGTCCAGCCCCCACCGAGGTCCCTCAGGGCCACCCCAACAACCAGAGGCAGTTGGAACATTCTGTGGCTAAAGTCGCAGGGAAGGAGAGCTGGTGCAGTGGGGGAATCACTGTGGCTTCCTCCCTCTGGGACCAGCTCATTTGCATACCCCGCAGGGTGTGGCAGAAGTGACAGCAGACGCTGAAGTAGTGGCACAGCTGACAGGCTTCACTTGTAACAGGCTCATGTAGTCCTCACCATAACTTGAGAATGAAGGAGCTATGATCGCCCCATACCACATCAGAAGAAACTGAGGCACAGGACAGCTGCCTTGTCCAAGGTCACATAGCCAGGGAACGGTACAGGGCGGATTTGAACCCAGGGAGTTCCATGCCAGTTCCACTTTGGTGGCTCCCAGGGGTGGGCAGTGAGAATCCTCCCTCTGGGCTCACGCAGGGCTGTTCTCAGCACTAAGTGAGAAGGGAGAGCCCCAGGGTCCGGCATGGAGCACTTGACATTGGAGAACGTTCCACAGCTTCCACCCAACCCCGATATTCCCCAGTTCCCCAAGTGGGGGCTGAGTTGGGAATCCAGACCTGTTCTCTCTCTGGACTGTGGCCCAGCTATGGCAGGGAGTGAGGAGGGGCTCTGACTGGAGCCTTCAGCCCTATTGCTGTGGCTTTCTGTGGCCAGAAAGGGGGTCCAGGGAGCAGGGGAGGGAGTGGGTGGTTTGGGTAAGACTCAAAATTTGTTGGAGATGCTGGTCCTGACTCTGGCCTGATGCCCAGCCACCTGGGGCAGAAAGCCTTGGGAACTCGCTCAGCAGACAGAGGCAGGTGCCTCACCTAGAAAGCAGAGGTGGGCAGAAGGAGGGCCTCAACTACAGAACAATGGCTAAGCTGCCTTAGATCCCACCCCAAGAGCCACAGCGCAAGGTTCTGGAAGGGCCTTCTCAGGCTAGAACCCCATGCCAAGGGTTGGGAGGGCCCCCCCCCCGCGCACCCCCCCCCCCCCCCCCCCCCCCCCCCCTCGGCAGGGTCACGCTTCACGCTCTTAAGCACCACACAGTACGGGCCCTCAGACACTCTCTTCCCCTTTTGTGGGGACAGCAGAAGCCGTGTGGGCTCCAAGGACCGGCTGTGGGGACACCGGCGTGGCGTTACCACTAAGGCGCAGTCATCCACTTGCCAATTTCCCTTTTAAAAAGAGCACTTTTCACATGCCAGACCCTTTCCTAAGCCCTCTTAACGCTGTAGCTCACTTAACCCCCCGATGACCTTGAGGTAGGTATTATCTTTGTTTTCCACAGAAGTAAACTGAAGCACATGGAGGGTAAGTAACAGACTCAAGGTCACAAGCAGCTAAGTGGGAAACCCACAGAGTCCAGAGCCTGTGATCTCCAGCAGGGTGCTCTGCGATCTCCCTTGACCTGGGGCTGCTATGGATCTTTATCCAGGAAGATGGCACACTCCCTTCCAGGGCCATGCCCTGTGGCTGGGGCCCAGTGCTGGCCCCTGGCCCCCAGCCCAGCTGCTTGGCAACACCCGTTGGTTCATGAATGTTTAGGGAATGTCAATAATTTTGAGTGACTTCTGTGTCTAGGCCCCTGTCTCTCCTGCCTGACCAAAACTTAAGAGCAGCTTGAACTCAGTCCTAGAAAGTTAGAGCAAGGAGGAAGCTTATAGTGAGAGAACCTCAAGTCCAATTCCTTTCTGGACACATGGGTAAACTGAGGCCCAGACAGCAGCCCTCCCCCAAGAGTCCTCAGCAATGCCTGGGCCTAGGGCCTCGGACTTTTGCTCCTGAGCAAGTGGGACAATTAAAAACAAGTTTTTGGTGGTTGCCTCCTTCTAGCACAATGAGGGGTCACAGGATGGAGCCCAGAGTAAAAGTGGGGCCAGGCTGGGATGCTCTGGCTTCAGGGATTCGGGTTCACCTCCCCACTTAGCCCCAGAGGGACACTGCTCTGTGCTGTCCTAACTTGGCCATGGTGGAGGCAAGGAACACCCATGTGTGCAAAACACACACAGATGGAGGTCACGCTCTGGGCAAACATTTTCTGGTCTCCGCCCTGGGCTTGCAAAGCCAGATGCCTATAGGAGGGGCTGGCAGGTCCCGTAAAGGAGTGAGCAGGCCAGGGGAGGCCCCCGGTGAGCTGGAGGGCAGGTGCCCTAAAGAAGGTGGTGATTCTTTGGCCCTGGCCTGGGAAGGCCACGTCTGATTCTTCAAGAGGATCCAAAAATCAGAACTCGTCTATGAAATCGTATGTTGTTTTCCAACACTGGCAACAAATGCAAACACGAGAAAAACACTGTTTGGATCACCAGAACGCATCTGGAAGCTGTATTTTACCGCAGGTGCCGTACCAAGCGCCGGCCTCTAGTATGGACAAAGCTGTTGTGTAGACAAGTCAGACCTGGTTCCATCTCCTGGGGCCCAGGGTCTAGATGTGGAGACAACGTCTCCCAGCACCTGAGGATGCGTCCTGCAGTCTCCAAGCTGCCAGCCATCAACCAGTCCAACTCAGCTCTGCACTCTGGGTCAGGCCAGTTCAGGTCAAACGGGGAGGTCGAGGCAGAAGGCTGCTTCTGAGCCATCCTATGGTGGGGCCTCTCAAGTTGAGGCACCAGCCCCAAAGGAGGGAGAGAGTCAGAGGACACAGAGGAGAGGAGCCAGAAGTAGAAGATGGTGAGTGAGAAGCGAGAGCTGATGCCACAAAAGGCTCGGACTTGTGCTGAATTCCAGACTTAGGGGAAGCCACTGCAGGTTAATGAGGAGGGGAGATCTACTCTCTGTCCCCTTCTGGCCTTTTGATGATTTTCCCTAGTCATAGTGACTCCAATCTCTGCAGTTTGGCCTCTCACTCCACACCCTTGCCTGTGGGTCATATGATAAGGCCCTGGGCTCCACTGAAAATGAACTCCTTCACAGAGGGAGAAGACACACCTGGGTGCTCCCCGTGGCACAACTGTGATCTATCTCTACACTGCAGAGTGAGTGGCTTACTCTCTGTCATTATCTCTGGGAGATGCCACACGCTTGTCCAAGGTCACCGAGTCTTCAGAGCAGCGGGCTTCCCTATAGCTTGGGCTGATGGCACCTGCCTCAACTGTCCTTGAATTTGCAGGAGGGACTGCCAGAGGTCTGGCCTGCAGCACCCCAAACCTCTTCTCCTGCTGGTCACCTCCTCTCTCTTGGGTCAATGCTAGCAGCAGGTGTGGTAGGGGCACTTGGTATTGAGAATGGGGGAGAAGAGGGATCAGGCACCCAGGCTCAGGGCCCCCAAGTCTGTAGCAGGAGGGTGATCAGGGGTTGCAAGTGTGGGGTCAGGACTGGTCAGCTAGACCTGACCAGTAGGACCAGGCCTACCTCCACTGGCCCAACCTCGAGTGGCCTGAGAGCAGCCCAGGGTCTCCTGACCCGGAGAGATCAGGAAAGAGAATCAGGATGAAGTGGGGGAGAAAGCCCTTGAGTCCACAGCCTGGCACCTCACAGACACTAGCTAAAGGTTTGTTGAGTAAATAAATGAACAAAGGAACTCCCAGTGGGGCTACCTGTACCAAGTCCTGCCTTCCCCAGCATCACCGCTTGCCTATGGAGGGCTCAGAGAGAAGAGACTGGGGGAACCCCAGCGGCCCGGAGTGTTCCCTCAGCAAGGTCCAGACCTTTCTCGGGACCTCTGATCCAGAATTTCAGGGTATAACATCCCCTGGGCCTCTCCTCTTCGCATGAGCTGTGAGGCCTGGGGATCAGGACCTCCCTGAGGGCCGGGCTGGGTTACTGCTGTGTATAGACTGGAAAGCTAAAGCAAGGACCTAGAATGGTCCTTTGGTTGTCCAGGATACACAGATCCAACCTGAGGTTTGGCCCTGGGAATTATGGAGGTCAGGAGAAGGGAAGGTCTTGGGCTTGCTGGCCATGGGGCACATGGGGACAGAAAGGTGCTCTGACCTGAAATGGCTTCTTCGTCCAGACTACCTCTCTTCCCCAGAAACCACTGCCTCACTTTGGAAAGAGCTTGCCCTCTCCTGCAAAACATACAAAGTATGACTTGGGGGAACCCCCTCCTTGTGGCCTGGGTGGGGGGCAATGGAATCACAGAGAAAATACAGGATTCCCACCCATTCTCTCAAACACACCCCTTCCCTGCCCTCTCACAGACAAAGACACACACCCCAAACCCCGGCCCTCACCCTAGGGCCACAGCCACAGGCCCCCTCACCTGTGGACATCCCCAAATCTTCCCTTCCCAGGGGGGACTTCACTTGAGAACTCAGCCTGCTCTTGGTGGGGGGGGGGGTATGTATACTCCAAGGACCCAGAGTCCAACAGCTTCTGGCTCTCAGTTTTCAGAAGGGCGGGGGGGACTCTCCACCGTCTTCCTTCCCTCTCCATGGCACAAGGGGCTCTACCACTACTCCCCCCTGGGAACCGGGAGCAGCGCCCAAACCCCAGGGCTAGGGTGTGAGGTGGGGGAAGGGAGAGGAGGAGGGGGCGGCTCCTCCGAGCGAGACACAAAGAGACGTCCTTCAGCCTCGGCTCCATGGCGACGCTGGGGAGGGGGCAGTGTGCACCCAGTACTTCCTTCCCCACCTGCAGGGTTAGGGACCTCGGCGGCCACTCACCTGGGCCTGGCTTACCTGGGCTGGGGCCGCGGGGACGCCGCGGCAGGGGGCCTGGGCGCCGTGTCGGTTTCCGTCAGCCCGGCCCGGGGGGGCTCAGGGCGCCACAACCATAGGCTGGGATGCGAAGGGCGCCGCGAGGGGCTCAGTCGCCCGAGTCCTGGAGCTTTGAGGGGGGCCCCGAGGCCTCTTGCTGGTGAGGGATAGCTCTCGCGCTGTCCTCAGTTCCCTAGATTTGCGGTTCTTGTGTACCGGAATTGGGGGGTGTAGGAACCCCCTGATCTAGGGGCGTTCTGAGTGGGTCTTCGTGTCTTGAGGTGTGGAGTTGTAACGACCAGGTTCTTGACCG
Organism: Lontra canadensis; assembly: GCF_010015895.1. Classification (NCBI taxonomy): domain Eukaryota; kingdom Metazoa; phylum Chordata; class Mammalia; order Carnivora; family Mustelidae; genus Lontra; species Lontra canadensis. The sequence goes on from NW_022631126.1 coordinate 1,978,607, forward strand.
GGGGGGGGGTGTCCCAGCAATCCCGGACGGGGGGGGCACTGCGTTCTAGGTCTTGGGGGGGCCAGATCGAAGAGGGGGAGTCTTAGCCGTACCGTAGGGAGGTCACTCTCTTCTCAATACCGAGGAAGTCTCCGCTTTCCCCAGCTGGGGAGTCGCTTTCTGTTGGATCTGGAGGGGTCTCTCGCTTTCTTGGGGGTCTCTGGGTCCTGGATGTGGTGGGGGGGGATCCCCGCGCTCCCCGGCTGCGGGGGCTTGCTGAGTCCCGGCCACCGGCAGGAACTGGGAGGTAGCCCCTCAGCCGCTGGGGGGCTCCGTTGCCACCGCTACGAGCAGCCCGGCCCTGCGGTCCCGGACCCCGGCCTGGTCCGGGCTCTGGCTGCGGCTCCCGCTTGCGATCCGCCCGGTGCTCGGGCCCCGGCCCCGGCGCCCGCCCGGGCAGCGCTCCATCGCTGCATCGCGGCTCCGCCCTCTGGCCCGCGCGCACCTGCCCGCCTGGCCCGCGGCTCCGCCCTCCGGCTCGCGCGCCGCCGCCCGCCCCTTTGTCCGCCCCGCTTGGCGCGCGCTCTCGCGCACGCGCACTCCCCTCGGCGCGCGCTCGCCCTCCCGCCGCGCCCTCCCGCCGCGCGCCGCGGGGCGCAGATTCTCTCCTCGCCGGAGGAGCGGCGCGCAGCGCCCCCACCCCGCCTTCCGGCCGCGCAGGGTCCTAGCGCCCGTGGGTTCCCGCTCCATCTTCCCACCCCCGTCTTTTCTAGGTCAGAGCCCACAAGGGGGCTAGAACGAGGTTAGAGAGGACTTGGGGGAGTCTGAGAGGGTCACCTGCTCCAGCTTCCTGGCCCCTGCGGGACCAGACTGCCCCAGACTGTCCCAGTCTGTTCTTGTGGGGCGGAGCATGTGTCTGTTTCAGGGAGGGAAACAGCCTAGCTCTGTAATCGCGTGTGTGCGTTCATTCATTCGTCAGTATGTCCTATCTGTCCGCCCATCCATCCATCCATCCATTCTCTTTTGAGCAAGACTTCGGAAAACTACCAGTCTACTCAGGGAAGAGGTCGTGAACTGGGGCCTTGGGGGTTCTATCCAGTCCAGGTCGTGTTTGGGACCCCCTCTGTGAACAGTCAGTGACTAATCTGGGAGGCAGCTGATATGCACAGTGCTGACCAGAGAGAAGAGAGGAAAGGGGATTCCAAACGGAGGGAGAAGTGTGCAGAGGCACTACCGGGGTGTGAGGAAGGAGCATTGTCTGATGCTGGTGTTTGGGGGCTCAGAAGGAAGAGGGTGGAGCTGAGATAGGGACTGCTCATGCTCCCAGGCCTTATTCGCTTTTCTTCTCAGATTCATCCATGCAACCCCAGACACACTGTTTCATTAATGAAAAAGCCCCCAACACATCCTGCACCTTCCCTGTTTCTTCCCTTTGTTCAGACTGTTTTCTCCACCCAGCATACTCCTCACAGCCACCCTGACTGTGTCTAGATCTTTAGAACAAGGGATGGCAGACTCGAAGATCTATGGATCACATAAATTAGTGACTGGGATCAGGTATCAGATGATGGGAAGTGGTGAGATGCGGCAAACTGGAGCATCGTGGACCTGTAGGGACAGATGATCTTCCAAGAGAAGCAGGGAATCCATATTCGGACATAGCGCCTTCCAATTCTCTGGTATTCGAAACCAATCCCCAAGTTTGGAAATAGTGAATGGGCCAAATGAAATGTGTTTTGGGGCCAAATCTAGACCATGGGCCATCATTTTGCAAATTCTGCTTCTGCGAGTGTTGCCTAAGTTCCCTGCTTTTCTCCTTCCTGCTTCTGTCTAGACGCTTTTGTTCTAGAATCCAAGTACTGGAGGACCATCAGCTCTGTAAAGCACTATGTGGGTTGGGTTGCTTCTCTCCATAATATGGCCAAGGATGTCCTGTTACTTCCAGGGCAAGCAATCTAACTTCCCTATCCTGGTGTTCAGACCCCGGAGCCTTTGGGGCCTCTACATTTCCCTAATGAGGTCCCCTCTGCTCCATTAAGCCTTGACCTTAGCCAGTGTTCCTGGAATATGTGCTTTCTCAGATTTTCATGCCTTCTACCCTTGGTTTTCTTTGCACAGAATGTCTTTCTCCTCTTCTTTGTTCTCCACTCAAATTATCCCCACCCTCCCCAGGTTTCTTTTCTTTGTCTGCCTTTCCTCTCTCCCCACTCCATGCCCTGCCCATGGTCCAGAGTTTCCAATTTCACCCTTTGTTCTACACCTCTCCCGGTAAGGCCTTATTGCCCCAAACAGACTAATGAAGGGGTTTAAGTTATGAGGCAGACAGAAGCAGGAGGCTAGAGAGGGAGAAAGAGGGAAGGAAATGTCTTCTTGTGTCTAGTACCCGAGTACCAGAACATTAGAATTTAGAGGGCGTTTTCCTCTTGTTAAAGATGAGAAAATTGAGGCCAAGAGAGGGACAGGAGCAGAATCTGGCCTGGAAATGCTCCTAGCCATGGTAATCCGAGGTTATCAAGTCCACCTTCTGCTGAAACCTTTCCTGATTCCTGGCCTGGGGATTTGATTACCCACAATGCAATTAGATAATGTTTGCCAAAATACATTGTGGGTATTCAAATCTCCCCCATTCAGCGTCCCCCTCCTTCCCCACCCGCCCGCTCCCACTACCACTCCAAGCTCTGCAGGGTGAGAAGTCCCTGTCCCCAAAGGGGGCGCACTCTTCTCAGGGGACACATCCAGGGTCCCCTTAAAGTTTAAGCTGCGGCTGTTGCCAGGTCACTTTGGGTTCCCTGTGCTTGGAACCAGCAGGCAAGAAGAGGAGTCACTTCCCTTCCCTGACCCTAATCCGTTTCTAGAAGTTACTAGAGAAGTACCCTGCTCAGTTACTAGAAGAAGGCTGGGGTGCTTTTACAAAGTGGGAGCAGGGAGAAATACTTGTGGAACCCACAATCCACAGGAGGGATCCATTGGTGATGGTGACCAAGAGTTTTGTTTTCTTCTAGCTGATCCCGGACAATGACTGAGTGCCTCAAAGACAAGAAGGACCCCAGTTCCCTAGAGACACAGAGCTTCCCTCATGGGCAGCTGGGGATCAAGGACTTCCCATTGGCTTCATCAAAACTTTCTTAACATTCTTATCCCACCTTCCTTCCTTCGTTTCCTCTTCCAAGCACTGGATCTCTTGAGCCTGATGGTTTGCCCAGCCTCCTCTGGCTCCCTTCTGATTTTCCTGCCCAAGCATTTTCCCCAGTAAGACACCCGCTTGCAATATCTGACCCCATCCTTGGTCCTCTTCTTGGAGGAATGAACCCATCACAACATATTTGAAGGGAGGAACTGAAAGAACTATTTGTTATGCCGCTCTCCCTTTTCCTTGACACCTGGGGATAAGCCACTCCTGCCAGCTCGAAGTTTTGTATCCACAGCAATGCCACCCCTCAGAGAACACCTTCATGGGTGTGATCTGGGTAGTAGAACCCGAAGATAAAACTTAGCTATGATTTCCATAACAGCACAGAAGAAATGTCAGAAAAAGGGTGTCCGTTTAGGTTTCCTCTGCCCGGGGATGGGGGCGTGTCCTCATACTCCCAGGCAGGCAGTTTGCCACTCCCTGCTCAGGGAGGCTTGAGGGGCCAGAAATCCATCCCAGGACTCCCTTTGGCTACATCACTGATGTGTTCACTGATGTGGCAAAGTTTCCGTTACTGCTAGGGACTGGGGAAGGAATGAAAACAGAGCCCCTGTCCTCTAGGATATATACATCTCGTTTCAAACCATATGAGTTTGGGTAACTCTACTAGCTGCACTGAAACTGACGTGTCAGCCATTTTGGAAGTCCCCACGCTGGGGAAAAATGATGGCATTTGGGGATTTTCCCAGTGTGGTGTATGTTCTATGATGCTCCTTATTGCTCACATCCCCCTGTCATGACAAAGAGAAGGCATTCCTGGCTTGCTGGTCCGCCTTACGTTGGTATAGGAAGCGCCCTCTGCCCTCATGGCCGCCATCATGCCCAGGGCACTGCCCCTGGTGACCCGCTTATCCATATGGCCAGAGATCCTGGTGCCACCGGCGACTGAGTGGTTCAGAGAGCAGATCAGGTTTAGGAAGCTGAAGATCATGGTGACATTCTGAGCAAAGGTTATGGAAGCCCTTCACAGCCAGGAACAGGAGCCTCCAGTGCCCCTGGGAGACACAAGTCAAGCTATTGCCAATAATAAAAAACCAACAATTTCACCAGAACCCAAGATGGATCCGAAGGAAGACAGGAGGGGAGCCCGGGATGGACAACAGCTGGAGGTGAGCGATCTTTAAATCCCTCATTACCTTTTCGGAGAATATATTCTGAAATGAGAAACACAGTGTTCCAGCAAGAGTCCTCATGAGCTCTCCACCTCCCGTGTCGAAATACAAAGTCTGTGACCGCAGCCAGCAGGATGCCACTGATGATGGAAGTACAGTATAATGGCAGTGCAGAGAGGGAAGAACCTTGCTTCTTTATGACATTGCCGAGCTGCTGAGTTGTACTTGGAGTGGCTTTGAAGGGAATTCTCCTCGTAGCTGAAAGCTTGCCAACGGATATGAGAAGGAAAGCTCTAAAATGGTGAGAGCGGTTGCTCCTGGAGATGGAATCTAGGAAATGGGCCTGGGGTCGGTGTAGATAATGGGAACTCATTTTTCTGTGTCACATTTTCTCCTTCCTTCCTTCCTTCCTTCCTTCCTTTCTTCCTTCCTTCCTTCCTTCGTTTCATTCATTAAAAATAGCTGGCACGGGGTTGGGGGGGGGGCCTGGGTGGCTCAGTGGACTGGGCGTCTGACTCTTGGTTACTGCTCAGGTCACGATCCCATAGATCCCAGGACTGAGGCGGGCTTTGGGCTCTGTGCTCAGCGGAGAGTCTGCTTGAAGATTCTCTCCCTCTGCCCCTGCCCCCACTACTGCTAGTGTGTGTGTGTGTGTGTGTGTGTGCACGCGCGCGCACACCCTCTCTCTCAAATGAGTAAATAAATCTTTTTAAAAAATATCTGACACAGGGGCGCCTGAGTGGCTTAGTGTGTTAAAGACTCTGCCTTCCAGTTGGGTCATGATCTCAGGTTCCTGGGATCGAGCCCCGCATCGGGCTCTGCTCAAGCAGGGAGCCTGCTTCCTTCTCTCTCTCTGCCTGCCTCTCTGCCTACTTGTGATCTCTGTCAAATAAATAAATAAATAAATAATCTTTAAAAAAAAATCTGACACAAATATAACAAAATGTTAACATTGGTTCTAGCTGTGGATACGCACAGGTTTCTACTTCTCTGTATTTTCTCTTACGATTTTCAAAATAGTTAAAAATTACTCAGTGGAAGTCTTTCTATTTATTTATTTTTTACAATTTTATTTATTTTATTATTTTTTAAGATTTATCTAGTTGAGAGATTATTTGTTTGAGAAGCAGACTCCCCGCTGAGCAGAGAGCCCAATGTGGGACTCCATCTCAGGACCCTGAGATTTCAGGACCCAGGCTTTCAACTGGAAGTCTTTTAAAATGGGATCTTGGGGGGAGGGAGAATAAAAAAAGAGGGGCATCTGGGTGGCTCAATCAGTTAAGCATCTGCCATCATCTCAGGTCATGATCTCAGGATCCTGGGATCGAGCCCTGCCTTGGGTTCCCTGTTTAGTAGGGAGCCTGCTTCTCCCTCTGCCTCTGCTGCTCTCCCCTGCTCATGTTCTCTCTCTCTAGATCACCCTCTCTCTCAACTAATTAATAAAATCTTTTAAAAAATAGATTTTGCAGAATGTGATTCTGTGTTTTCTAAAGCCAGATCCAGGAATTAGCTGGAACGACCTCACCTCATATTCTCTGAGAAACACGGGACTGGGCTGTAATTGGGCTCCCTGACTCCCTGCACTCAGACCTGCTGCTTTCTTTCCGGGCTGGATGGGGCTACTTCTCTGTCTGGGAAGTGGAGTGAAGATCTGATAGGTCCTCCCCTCCCCACCCCCAAGCTTATGGCAGGGGAGCAAGAAGCAGCCTCTGGAATCCTCAGAGCAGACACAGCAAAGCTACCCAGAGTTGGTTCAGTCCCAGCTCCTTCCTCAGCGATTAATCACCAAAGCTATCCCCAGGAATCTAGGCATTTGGAAGGAAGCAAGTGCTGTTCAGTACACGATCCCCAGGGGTCTGGATTTCATGATGTCTTAGTTTGGGTTTCCCGGAAACAGACCCTGAGACAGTGATTGGAAAGGAAGTAGTTTATTTGGTAGATAATCTCAGGGAGGGGAGTGGAGAACCGAGCCAGGAAGGCGATGCCCAAGAGTTACCAAGGTGGGCAACAGGAAGGGAGTCCCACTGGGGAGCGCTCAGAGACAGAGTGGAATGTGTACCTAAGATGTTCAGACCATGCGTGATACCTCAGCTCCTGGACGTTGTCAGGGTCAGGGAGAGCTGCGGTGGGGACGGGCAGGGCTGTGGATGTGAGCAGAGCAGCAGGATCAGATAACAATGATGAGGATGCTGGCAAGCAGGAGTGGGGGAGGGGCCCAGGAAGACAGGGTTGAGACTGACAGTGTCTGCCACCAAGATGAGCACTTACTGCCAGGCCCTGGTGTTGGCTTAATGGTCACATAGTCCTAGTAGAGAGTATAACTCTCTTACCCAGCATCAACTCTCCCCCGCATCTTTCAGCAACATTACCCCAATTTTCCCTTGGGGACCCATATTCCTACACGTTAGGGGGTTCTCAGCAGGAGGAGGGGCTCAGCTGTTGGGCTCTAGGAGTGGGTTTGTGACCCAGCGCCCACCAATCAGTGTCTACCAGCCCCCTGGTCATGCTGATTATTTCTAAGATGGGTCTGTACCACAAGCCAGGCCAATAGGATAGAACTCTCCTTCCACTGAACCAAAAGATAGAGAGATATAAGTCTAAAGTTAGTGTTACCAGGGAGAACCTCTCAGAGGTTGAAGCCAAAACAGCAGAGCCAAGAGATGATGAGTCAAAATCCTCATACTATCATTTGAGCCCCTGGATCCAGCCATACCTGAAGGCTCTGGACTTTTTGGGTATGTAATCCCCCTAAAGTTCCTTTTGTGCTTGTCAGCTGGGCTTGGGTCTCTGCCACTTACAACCCTAAGTTCTTTATACTACGTATAAATGTGGGTTTCTGAAGTGTTAAAAAATACAGGGGTAAATGAACGATTCTGCCATCTGTTCCCATACTATTTCCTCACAGCGTCCCAGGTTGTGAAAGGGAATTCTCAGAGGGAGCTCAACCTGCCCAGGAGCAGAGGTTTCGGATTCTCGGAGTCCACCTCCTGCTCCCTAAGGGCCCTTGTTCTTGGGGTCACTTGAGGAGCTGGGTGGGTTCCGGCTGCCACATGGTGTCCTTTTCTCTTTCAGGAACCTCTGGGTTCTAGGCCAAGACATTCATTCATTCATTCATTCATTTATTCATTCATTCATTCACGCTTGATAACGGGCACCTACCGGAAGGGGTCACTAGGATAAACAGGTGAGCTCCACAGACAATCTTTGCCTTCGGGAGCCTCTAGCCCAGTGGGGGAGACACTGTTCAAATCGCCCCAATAAGGGTCCAATTCTGATCAAGATCAGACTACAAAGGAGAGACAGAGGTCAGGGCTTTCTGGAGGAAGTGACGGCTGTGCTGGGATGGCAAGCGGGGAGCAGGGGCTACGTAGGGAAAGGGCTATCTAGGTGTTCAGACCCCTTCTCCCCGCTTCCTGCTGACTGTTGGGTATCAACTCCCGTCTCTCCCCTAGAGCCCGCTCAGCAACTTGGGACACCTCCTTTCCCCCACCTTGCAGAGCTCATACCCCTCAACTCCAGGAAGCTCTGCTTTCTGTCTGGCCTGCGTCCTGCCTGCTGCGAGCACCGCCCACTGTCTTTGCTTTGGGCCCAGGGGAGGTGAAGGGCAGCTGAGCACCTGCCCGCCAAGTACTTTTCGCATCACCTCTCTTCTCGGGACTGTGTCTCTAGACATTTATTAGGCATCAAGGGTGTGCCGGGTACTTCCACAAGGCTAGGCCTTCCCCCAGATGGGGAAACTGAGGCACGGCACTAGAGGTCCTGAACTAGCAAGGCCAACCTCTTCCAGTCCTGGGGTAGGAATGGACACTGTGTTCTTATCCCTTTAACCTCTCCCGGGCCAAGGGCTCTGCTCTGTAGGCGGCCTCTGTCCATTACTGGTACTCTCAGAGCCTCTCCTTGACTCCTAGGGACGGGATCCTCTGGTCGCCCCCTCCCTTCCTCCAGCCCCCAGCCCTCAGGGAACCTCTGTCCAACCCTGCCTGCTTATTTCACAAACACAGATTTGTGCCAGTCCAAGTCCTAAGCGTTGTGTGCATATTAACTCATTCAAACCTCATGACAAGCCTGCAGTGAGGCTACAGTCACCTTGTCTCCAAGACACAGAATGGGGAGGCATTTGCTGAAATTCACACCCTAGGTGGGGCTCAAACCCAGGCGGGCTCCAGAGTCCAGGCCTCCAGCCACAGGCTGCCCAGCCTACCCATCTCAACCAAGCCATCCCCACCTCCTCCTCTCGTCCCATTCCATTCTACCTCTTGCCACCTCTCTCCCCTTTTCCCTCCCTATCACAATTTCCCAATTTCTGTCTATTTCTGCCTATGACCTGCTACCCTCCCCAGGTGGCGCCCTGTCTTGGCATCCTGGGATGGTGGTGGGATTGGGGTGGGGGGAGTGGGGAGAGACACAGGGCAGAGGTGTGGGTGCTAGAAGGGCCCTGGCCACATCTGCTCCATGCCCTGCTCGTGGAGGCTCGGCTGAGTCAGGGCCTGGCGGAGGTGGGCAGGGTGGGAGCAGGTCTGCAAGCCCTAATTAAGTCAGTTAATTAGGTGGGGAGGAAAAGCCTGTGGGAGTTAATGAGCTTGGCTAATTAAGTGGATCCTGGAGAATGGCTCAAATTCTAATGGCTAAGGAGGGATGGGGGCTCAGGCAGGATGGAGGTAGGGGGAATGAGACACCTGGTGCCTCTCAAGTGTCCCTAGGTCTGTCTATGGCCACCAAGGGCGTCTGAGGCCACTACCAAGACCTGCAGTGACCATCAGGGCGTGCATCCACCCCTAGGGGCTGGTCTGAACTTACCCACAAGGTCTGATGGCCTCACCAAGGTCCTATAAACTACTGACACCTGGGCCTGAAGTTATTATTGAGGGCCGGTCCCCTGGCATCCATCTCTTGGGGGCTAAAGCCAGGTTCCCTTGGAACATTTTGGGGAATGGGGACAGAAATTGAGCCCTGACCCAGGAACCCTTCAGAACCACGATGACAAGCCCCATGGCAGGTCGGGAACCGTGACAGCCACGCACACATCGCCCCATGTTTAAGTTTGCAATGTGTGCCCCTGTCCCTGCTGTAAAGATGTGCAGGGCTCTTGTCCCAGCTCACAGATGTGGCAACTGAGGCCAGGGAGGAAGGAGCTTGCCCTGGCTCGTCCTCCGCCTCCTGCTCACTGTGCAGGGCCCAAGGAATATTGCCTTCTAGGCCAGGGCCAGCTCTTCTAGGAGCCCTGGGGGTCTTCTCTTGCTGGAGCCCCATTTCTCTCTAATTGTGGGGTCCTGAATAACAGCCACCACCACCACCACCCCAGCTCTGGCGGGTAGAGAACTTAGTACTGGGGAGATATGAGCACATGATACCAGGGCAGCTGCAGAATGTGGGCCCTTGTTCAGAGAGCAGAGCTAAAGCGGGTCCCTTCTGCCCAGCTCTCTCTCTCTCAGCCCGTCATGGTGGGTTTCTAGTTACTGTTCAGTGTCACGCTCCCTTGGGCATGGGGAGCCACGCTGGCCAGCGCAGCCCCTCACTGGTGCCTGGGGCCACTCCATTGCATCCGCGGCATGGACCCTGACTGCACCCTGGGCACGCCCCCCCTTCCACAAAGGACAGCAGTGGTGACTGCGTGGGGCCAGGAGCGGTCACTGAGAACCCACGCAGGGGATGCGGGTGGGCAGGATGTCCCTTCAGACCTCACTTACGAATTCAAAGATGAAGCTCCTAAGATTGCAAGATGCTACGACAAAGCAGGAAACCCCAAGGCTGGGGCCCTGCGTGACACACAATCTGATAGTCCTCCCAGCCCCCCCCGCCCCCCGCACACTCGCTACCATTGTTGCCCTCATTTCACCTGTTTGTTCACTTACTTATTCAATTACCAAATATTTGTCGCGTGCTTCTGCTATACGATGAACAGAACAAAACAAAATCTGGGTCGGGGGCAGGGAGACCAGGGAAGTCCTCATAGAGAAGGTTACACTCAGGCAGAAACTTGAAGGTAAGGGAGGGAGCCATGCGGATACGGGGCGGTGGGGGGTGGGTGGGCAGGGTACAGTAGGCCAGCCAGTGCAAAGGCCCTGGGTCAGAGTGTGTTTGGGATGTCAGGAACAATGAAGAGGCTGGTAAAGCAGGGGAGGAAATAAGAAGTAATGGGGACAGTTCATTCAGGGCCACCATAAGTCTTTGGCTTTGACTCTTGAGTGCGGTGGGAGTCCTTGGAGGGTTTTGAGCAAAGGAGGGCTCACAGGCTCCCTCTAGCTGTTGTGGGGGCAGACAGCCTCTGGGGGGCAAGAGGAGACATGAGGAGGCTCCTGCACCCAGCTGGGTGAGAGAAGACAGCAAGTCGGACTGGGGCAGTAGGAGGAGAGGAGGGGAGAAGTGGGGGTTCTGTGGACAGATTGGACAATGGAGGTGAGGGGTGTGTGGTTTACTCTGGGCACCTGGACCATCCATTTCCACGAACAGGTGAGGAGACTAAGCAACTCTCGGGTCCCCAGTGTTCCTTGCCCTTGAGGGTCCGCTGTCATCTGGGGGGGGGCACTCCATCCTCCAGCTCTCCATTGCAACCGGCCCCAGGCCAGCGGTGGCACCTGAACTCTCCAGCACAGGCTCACAGACTGACATGTTCAGAGCGGCCGGGGAGGGACCCTGGCTGGGGGACGCGGCCTGAGCCGGGACCGTGGGGAACCAGAGAGTCCAGGCTCTACCCGCACGGTGGCCTCTTCGCCCCTGTGACCCACTCTTGCCATGTGGGAGTGTAAGCTCAGACTCTTAGAGCCTCTGATGTTTCGAGAGAAGTTTGGAAATCCAGATCTTAGGATGGAACGCCCTGCTTTTAACAATACTGGCAAATCAGTGTTTAATGTCAGGGTGGGCTATCCCTCCATGTGGGTTGCTTCTGTGGGCCTTCTTCCCACGGCAACCTCTGCATCTGGGATGTCTGCAGACCTGGAAATGCGGGTCCCCCTGGTGTGCGGCTTGACAGGTCAGATGTTGGCTGCTGTGGGCAGGAGCCGGGGAGGGGGCAGATAGGAGAATGGCTGGGGAGCTCCCCTCCGAGCCCCTTGGGTACCAGGCAATGGCATTGTCCCAGAGATGATGTGGTTGTCAGGCTAGGGTAGCTGCTTGTCCCCGGGGCCCCCCCAGAGGAGGGAGGAAGGTACAGTGGCTGGAAGGGTGAGACCACGGCCAGGAATGAGCCATAGGATGAGAAGCGCTCGAGGGCAAGAGAACCAGCACGACTGAGCAGGAAGGGAAGGTGACTGGGCTTCTTGTCCCTGCCCCTCAGACCACCTGCCCTACCCGACCCAGCCTCTGCTCTGGCCCAATCTCATAAAGCCCCTATCCATTTTCCTGGATCTGGGCTGGGTAAAGGGGCGGCCAGAGAAGCAGAGAGAGACAGAGGAGACAGCAAAACCTCCTCCACCATCACGTCAGGTTAGCATCCCCTGGTGTGGCCCTGGGAGTCCCGGGAATGACCTCGTTCATGCTGCCAACAACCCCAGAAGGTTGGAGCCGTGGCCGCGCCCATTTTACTGCGGACGGAACTGGGTCACAAAGCCCTTGAGTAACCTGGCCAAGGTCGCGGGGCCTTGGAAATGGTGGGTACTACCGTTAAATCCAGGGGTATGTGGCTACAAAATCTGCAGCAGGAACATAGGAGCTGTCAGATCAAGAGGCCAGAGCCTCCTGCAGGTGACCGGCGGAACCCGTTCCTGCATGTGTGAGCGCAGCGCTCCCTCTAGTGGCCGATCTGGCACAGTGCAGGACGAACTGTGGGACTGCCTCTGTCCCTGCCTGTCTGTCCCTCACACACAGGCACACAGGCCACTGCTTAGGATCTGGTCCTCCAGAGGAAGACCACGCCATCTCCATCTTCAGCTCACCTACAGCGCAGGCCATGTGGCGCCGCCCTGACTCACCTGAGACCCCTTCTCCTGGTCAGACTTCCCTAGGCTGTGCCCATCCCAGGGCACCTGCTTGTTGTCCCCCCTGCTTGTCCCTTTCTCTCTCTCCATGTCTGGGTCTCCTTGTCTACACCTGCGGGTTTCTCCCAAACTCTGCTGCATGTTATAATCTCCAGGGAAGCTTTAAAAAGTCATGATGCACAGACCGCACCCAAGAGCAAATCAATCCATTTCCTCTCACCATCTTTAGATTTGTGGGAGCAAACTTCCACGGGTGGGAAGATAGCGAAACTTTCAGGCAGCCTACAGCAGGCCTCTGGGTTTCCCAACCTCTTCTGCTTCCAAGCTTACACCCTAGATCTCATAATGACCCCACGCCCCACCCCCCTGCCAAGATCTCAGCATCTTCCCCTTCTATCCTCTTGGTCACTTGCTCTGGTACCCGCATGCAACAGCTCATTGACCTCCTTGAGACCACTGGGCCGCAGACCATCAGCCCCTTGTGCCATCACAACCCTTCTTGCCCTGTTTGGGTTCCACACACCATCACCATAGCTGCTGCCTGGAACCCCACTCCTGTGCCCTCCTCCCCTGTCGTGGTCCTTGGCTGGCAGGACGGTAAGCATCACCCTCTCTCTGCCTGCCCCGAGCAAGCCAGCTTTGCAGGAGCTTCCGGCACGGGGCTCACAGCTTCCCTCCTAGTTCGTGATCTTGAAGGGGTGCTCATTGCTGCTGCACAACCCCTGTTATGCCCACCAGCTGCTTTCCCCCCTCGCTCTGGGATGGGAAACTTCCATTTGCCTGTGATTCTCCTAGGGATCTTGGTGGAGCCAAGGATCTTGCCTGTCTACCCAGCCCCCAGCTCTGGCTGTCCCCAGCTTCTGGTCTGTCCACCCTACTCTGAGCAGCAAGGTCCTGGCTGACTCCTTCCCACCGTCTCCTTTCTCCTCCAACCGTGGCTCCCACTTCACTGAGAAAACAGATGGATCCCAATGCCTCCCATCACAGAAGCACAAACCCACCCAGCTGCTGCTCACTTCTCACTTCCTCCCATCTGCTTGGGTTGGGGGATGCCCTCCTCCTTGTGAGGCCAAGCTGCCCTTGGGACCTTGTTTCTTCAGGACTCCCCTGCCTCCCTATCCCACCAACCTGGTTCTTGTCCCAGGATCGTTCCCGCGGACACACTGGCTCGGGCATCTCTTCCTTCACCCCTCACGGTGTGCAAAGCTTCCTGACCGACCTGGCTTCCTGTTGCTGCCTTGCCATCTCCATGCCTCTCTTTTGTTCTTACTGTTTTTCCACGTTCCTTTTGCAGAGACGGCTTGCGTTTTTATTCCAGTTAAACGTGCTCACAGCTTGGAACCGAGAAACACGAGCAGCCTCCTCTCTCATTTCCCACCGCTTGGGGACAATCATTTCAACTGCAGGAATTTTTACGTCTGGCTTTGCTACCTAGCACCTTCCCATTGCTTCTTTCCAGTTTTAGGTTTTCTCTGTCAACTCCCCACTTTGGAAGATGAGGATTTAGTTCCCTTACACTCCCTTACATCCGTCCCCCACACACTTCCTATTCCCACTCTCCTAATACAGCCGCATCGGAACATTGCTGGTGCCTACGTATTGTGGAAACGTTATGAACAGCTTCATGTGGAAGACTACACATTCTCCCCCCTCCTTTTCCTTTTTGAGAATAGATTTTTTAAAAAAGTAATTTCTATTCCCAACATGGGCTCAAACTCATGACTCTGAGATCAAGAGTGGTGTGCTCTACCAACTAAGCCAGCCGGGCACCCCCAAGATTTTATTCTGTAGAGCAGTCTCAGGCTTAAAGTATCGTGCAGAAAGGACATAGACCTTCCTCTCCCACGCCCCCAGTTTCCCTTGTTATTAACATCTTGTTGGGGCGCCTGGGTGGCTCAGTAGGTTAAGCCTCTGCCTTTGGCTCAGGTCATGATCCCAGGACTCTCGGATCAAGCTCTCTGCTCAGCAGGGGGCCTGCTTCCCCCTTCCTATGTGCCTGCCTCTCTGCCTACTTGTGATCTCTCTCTCTGTCAAATAAATAAAATCTTAAAAATAATCTTGCATTAAGGCTGTACATTTGTTACAATGGATGAAATAATAGATACTTTGTTATTAACTAAAATCCATAGTTGGGGCTGAGGGCTGGCTCTGTGTTGTACATTCTACCAATTCTGACAAACGCATGGTGTCATCGCACTATCGTACAGAATAATTTCATTGCCCTAAAAAAATCCCATGCTCCGACCCTCCCCACAAATCACTTGGCCACCGCTGGTCTTTTTACTGCTTCTAGTTTTTTTTTTTTTCTTTTTTCTTTTTTTTTTTTTTGTTTTTTTCCGGAATATCAGATAGTTGGAATCCTGTAGTGCAGACCCTTTCCAGAATGGCTTCTTAGCAATAGGCATTGAGGGTTCTTTTTGTGGCCTGATGATTAATCTCTTTTGATTGCTGAATGATATTCTATTGTATGAACAGACCACAGTTTATCCGTTCACCTGTTGAAGGACATTTTGATTGCTTCCCAGTTTGGCAATTATAAATAAAGCTGCTATCCACGTGCAAATTTTTGCGTGGACGTAGGTTTTCAACTCATTTGCATAAACACCAAGGAAGGCTCTTGCTGGATCCTACGGTAAGACTGTGTTTAGCTTTGTAAGAAACTGTCAGTCTGTCTTCCAAAGTGACTGTACCACTTTGCATTCCCATCGGCAATGAACGGGAGTTCCAGTTGCTCCACATCCTCACCAGCATTTGGTGTTGTCAGCGTTTTGAATTTTAGCCCTTCTAATAAGTGTGTATTGGTAGCTCATGTTGTCTTAATTTGCTGTTCCCTAATGACACATGATGTTGAGCATCTCTTATATGTTTATTTACCATCTACATATCCTCTTTGGTGAGGTATCTGTTCAAATCTTTTGCCCGTTTTAAAATTGAGTTGCTCCTTTTCTTCTTTCTTTCTTTCTTTCTTTCTTTCTTAAGAATTCCTTGTATACTTTGGATAACAGTCCTTGTTATCCAAAGGACAGAGCTTTTTTTTTTTTATCAGACCAATTGTGTTTTGCAAATATTTTTTCTTTCATTCTATGGCTAGTCTTCTCATCCTCTAAACAGTGTCTTTCACAGAGCAGACGTTTAAAATTTTAAGTTTCTTTCCCTTTTCTGCACTTCTATGTGTTTATATCTAATGTGATCCACATTCTCTACTACTTGTGTAAATCTCTCAAAAGTCAAAATACTTAGGTATTCCATCACTTTCATCTCCTTAAAGAAATCTTTTCTAGAACCTTCTGACTTATTTCACTTTTTTTTTTTTAAAGTAGGTTCCACGCCCAACGTGGGCCTCGAACTCACAACCCTAAGATCAAGAGTCTCATGCTCTACTGACTGAGTTAGTCAGGCGCTCCCCTCCTGACTTATTTCAATGTGAAATGTCTGCCCACCAGGCCTGCTGCCCAGCGATGCTGCCGCAGGAATTTCCCTTTACCATCATCTGGGAGATGCCCTTCATCTCTCGGTCTTCTGTTGGCTCCCTTGTTTCCTAGATCCCAGGTCCTTCTCTTTTGTGGTTTACTTCCTTGTTTTGTGAAATACATCCTTCAGGAGCTTTCTTAAGAAAGGTGTATGGGACCACAAAAACCAAAATATGGAAAGAGTCCAGACATCTATTGAAGGATGAATGGGTAAAGAAAATGTGTTATGTGCGTGTGTGTGTGTATGTGTGTATGTACCTACATCCCCCTTTTCTGTTATATATATGGATTCAATACCATATATATATATATATATATATATATATTCCAATGTATATATAATGGACTATTACTCAGCCATCAAAAAGAATGGAATCTTGCCATTTGCAATGATGTGGATGGAACTGGAGTGTATTACGCTAAGTGAAATAAGTCGTCAGAGAAAGACAAATAGCATATGATTTCATTTATATGTGGAATTTAAGAAACAAAAGAGATGAACATAGGGAAAGGGAAAGAAAAATAAAATAAGATGAAAACAGAGAGCAAATCATAAGAGACTCTTAACTCTAGGAAACAAACCGAGGGTTGCTGGAGGGGAGGTGTGGGGAGAAGGGGTAACTGGGTGATGGGCATTAAGCAGGGCACGTGATGGAGTGAGCACTGGGTGTTGCATGCAGCTGATGAATCACTAAATTCTCCTCTGAAACTAATAATACAGTATATGTTAATTAACTGAATTTAAATACAAAATTAAAAAAAAGATGTGTGGGAGGTAAAATTTTTGAGCACTTGTAAATCTGAAACAATTTTTTTCCTCCTCTCATTTCCTTTATGAATGGTTAGGCTAGGTATAGAATTCTAGGCTGACAATAATTTTCTTCCATACTTTTGAAAACTACTTCATTGTCTTCTGGTTTTCAGGATTGCTGATGAGATGTCTGATGATATTTCAGTTCTTTTTTTTTAAGATTTTATTTATTTATTTGACAGACAGAGATCACAAGTAGGCAGAGAGGCAGGCAGAGAGAGAGAGGAGGAGGAAGCAGGCTCCCCACCGAGCAGAGAGCCCAATGCAGGACTTGATCCTAGGACCCCAAGATCATGACCTGAGCTGAAGGTAGAGACTTGAACCCACTGAGCCACCCAGGCACCCCGATATTTCAATTCTTGATCCTTCATAGAATCTTGTAGAATGTTCTTCTCGTCCTTGTATTCTAAAATTTACTGGCAAGTGGCCTTGGTGTGGATCTATTTTTATCCTTTGGTTGGATACTCAGTGGGCACTTTTGATCTAGAAACTCAGGTCTTTCCATTCTGAGAAATATTTAAAATAATTCATTGATTATTTCCTCTCTTTTCTTTCTGGAACTCTTTTGTTCAGGTGCGAGATTTCTGCGCTGGTCCTCTCATTTTCTTACTCTTTCTTTCCTACTTTCCACACAGTAGCAGCCCTGGAGGTGCCCCTTCTGAGTTTTTCTTTCTCGAAGAACTTGTTACTCAGCTGTGAGGAGTGCAGGGGCTGACAGCCTCCAACTATAGGGACTTTGAGCTCTGCCATGGCCCTTGCACCAAGACCAAGGTCTTCCTGGGCAGCCCCGCCAGCAACTGAACTCAGCAGAGACACCAGGGCCTGGTCATTTCTGCCCAATGTGGGGCTCCTTGGATGAACAGTCTTTCCTCTAGCAGTTGCTCCTGGTTGGCCAAGATTTGGTTTGATCTGCCTCTAGGTCAGGTGCTGTTTGCTTAGATCTGTTTCCTTCCAGCAGCCATTCCACAGGTGTCAGCCCTATGTCACGGTCTGAAGATTCTCCCTGTCCAGTCCTGCTTCCTCTTCCTTTATTTTCATGAGCATCAGCCCCCCAGGACTTCTTGCATTCCTAGCTCCATATCATAGCATCTGTTGACTGGAGAGTCCAAACCTACACATGAATCTTTACCTTTCTGCTCTACTTTTTGAAACATGTGTTTATCTTCTCATCCAGTGGTCAATTTTTTTAAATTCAGGGCCCAGTGGGAAATATTTGAAGCTTATGGGCCATGTGGTCTCCGCTTATGTGAAAGCAGCCATTGTACATAGGACATATTTTTAAAAAAGGGTGTGTGTGTGTGTGTGGCTGTATTCCAACAAAACTTTATTTAAAAAAAAACAGATGACAGGCCTGTAAGCCATAGTCTGCTGACCCCTGTAACTCTTTTAAATATGCTTTTCATTTCCGGACAATATTCTGAATTTTTAAGAAGTTTTCTTTGTTTTGTTCATTTTCAGAGTATTTTTATCTTTCAAAATAGCATCTAGCATTTGTTTCATAGCTGGTAGGTATTTTCCTACATTTCAGAATATAGTCATCATCGTTGTGTTTTTAGGTTTTCTTTCCCTTGTGTATTCTGTTTCCTCCAAATTTTGTTTTTCTGTTTGTTTTTGTCCTGTTTTTTCTATCACAGGTTTTTCTCCAGTGTTGGCAGTCCCTGGTTCATGCTTAAGAGATTTACAGAGCCGATAAAGGCGAGGCTGTGTGTGTGTGTGTGTGTGTGTGCGCGTGTGCACGTGCTGGGGCAGCTAGGCGTCAGGGCGTGAAGAGACCTGAAAATGTGTTACCTTACATGGCAATGTGCTAGATCTCGATCAAGGTGTGGGTTACACAGGAGCGTACTTTCGTTAAAACTCATTAAACCAACCCCTTAAGACCTTTGCATTCTACTCTAATCGTCACTTGGTTAAAGAATATAAAAATACAACTTATAAAAGCAAGCTGATGAGTAGCCCTGTGTTGGGGCAGGGTGCTGGCTGGCTCAGGGGTTCAATCTAGAGAATCCTGGCCAGTCTGTTTCGCTGGGAAACCCCTGATGCCAACCTATTCTTTTCTTGATCCATCAGACTCTGAGTTAAAGGGCAACACTAACACAGACACGCAAAAGGCAATTTAGAGGAAACAAAAATGTGTAGGGAGAGGACAAAGAGAAGGAACAGGAAACCCAAAGGACAACTCTAACAGAATACTCCTTAATGTATCTGGAGGCTGAAAGGAGTGAACTCTGTGGAGAGTCCTGCCTGGAAAGCTGAGTCCTGACCTCACTGTTCCGGGGAGCCCAGAGGAGGAGGAAGGTCTCAGGTGATGGTGAGTAAAGGGGCAGAGCCTCCCGGATTCAGGATGTGGACTTGAACTAATCCTTCTAGTTGGGTGTAGAACTGCCCCCCCTCCTCATGCAGTCTGGAGAGCCTCCCGTGTTTTATTCTCTCTGGAGAATAAACCTTCAGCCTCTGTCAGGGCCGGGGAGGGACAGCCGCCCAGCTGTGCCAAGCTGGAGAAGGAGACCTGAGGACGAAAGCCTTTCTTACACCGATACTCCTGTTTTGGGGCCCAGCTCTCCTCCTGTTTCCAGGGAGTACTCAGCCCACTAATGCCACTGGAGCCTTTGGGGGTTTTGTGCGGTTAACTCTGGAGCTCCTTGCTTTTCTCACTCCCAGCTGGGGGCTGGCTTCAGGTGCAAGGTCATCGGGCTGGGAAATCGCTTACCGAGGGCTCATCTGCCTTCCAGATTCAAAATTTTGTTGCAGCTGGCTCCTGTGCAATGTATCAGTTCTTGCTGATTTATACTGTCCTGGGCAACCCCCCAACCCCCCATGTCTGTGTCCTAATCCCCAGAACCTGTGAGTATGTTACATTACCTGAAACAAAGGGACATCGCTGGTGTGGTTAAGGTTAAGGACCTTGACGTGGGGAGAGGATCCTGGATTATTTAGGCGAGCCCAATCTAAGCACACAAGGCAGAAAAAGCAGAAAACCTGTCTTTCTCAGCCGTGATCAGAGAGAAGCTACCATGCTCCCTGTTGGTGGGAGAGAGGGAGGGAACCACAAGTGGAGGAATGCAGGTCCCCTCTGGGAAAGGGCACCTGGGAAAAGACTAGGAAATGGATTCTCTCCTAGAACTTTCCAGAAAGTTTATCCAGAAAGAGCTTCCGCAGGCAGCCTTGTCGACACCTTGATGTTAGCCCAGTGAGACCTGTGTTGGACTTCTGACATACGGTCTGTAAGATAATACATTTGTCTGGTCTTAAGCAAGCAAGTTCGCGGTAATTTGCTGTAGAAGCAAACACAGGACCCAAATGCATACCTTAAAGCATCCACTCGCTTCCTTCCTTTTGATGGGGTTTCAGAGAAGTTCTATGTTTCTTCTCAAAGTCCCTCCCAACCTCCGTGTCGCCAAATCCATTCTCTTTTCCCTTGATTGTTTGGCATCTTTGAGGCTAAATGTCTGCTGCCCCTTCTGGAGCTGCTCTTCTCTTGGCTGCTGGGACCTCACACACACTCACACACACGGCTTCCAGTGCCCACCTTTCTGCTGATGCCTCCGACAGTCTATCACCAGCCAAGAGTCTCCCCCTTTGAGCCCCAGACTTTCAGGATCAAGCCCTCACTTGACATCATCGTTTCTTGGACAGCTCACATGCTTCTCCAATTGAAAACATCCGTGGCAGAATTCTTGATTTTCTCGCCACACCTTCCCAACACCCATGCATCTCTCCCACCCAGAAACCTCAGCTTCATCCTCCATTCCCTTCTTCCTTTAGCCCATCCGCAAATTCTGTCTCCTAATTATACCTAGGAGACATCTGCTATGTCCAAGGTCCACCTTGGTCCAGGCCACCTCCATCTTCACCATGACCTCTGCACTGGTACCCCATGTCCACGCTGTAATTGAGCCTGGTCCTCACCTCCTGCCACTCTCCCCACCATGCTCTGTGTGAGCCATGCTGGCCAAACTCTCGTCTGCCCCTGGGCCTTGGCACATCTGTTCTTCGTGCCTGGGATGCTCCTACCCCCACTCTGCCCATCTCCTTCTCATTCTTTAGCTCTCAGATGAACTATCCCTACCTCCCCCATTCACCTTCTGCAAAGGGGGTGTCTTTCCCACTATCCCTCTGCTTATTTCCTTAACAGTGGGTTTCGATCATACTGATTTGTTTACTTCTGGTTTCTTTGGCTCCTGCATTGGCCACACGCCACACAGACAGTATTTTCGCCTTGCAGTCTCCAGCGAACTTTGTGGCATGAATGAATGAACGGACGGACGGACACACTGGGCACCCGTTACGTGCCAGGTGCTTTCAGGTATTTCAAATAGTTCATTTTTCTAGACCTAGGAGGTTGTCACAGCTGTACTACATTTCCCAGGGTGATTTTTTGTTTGTTTGTTTGTTTGTTTTGCAAATCTGCCCAATAAGTGTGGGCTGAGATCAAGCCCGCCACTTCCAGCTTGGGCTCTTAAAACCTCACATGTCCTTCCTGGGCTCTTTTTTCTTTGTCTGCCCACGGTTGCCGACAATCCAGCAACAGATCTTGGAACCCTGGATGATGACCGTGTCACAAGGTGGGAGGAGCCTGGGTCCCCAAAAGACCTAGCAGGGGGAGCAGTCTCCCCTGTACCCCAGCCCCTCTGGAACCCTGCAGGGGTAGGACATAGGCTCTACTGTGCCAAGCCATCATGATTTCCAGGCTTATTTGTTTCGACAGCTAGCCTCACCTTAATTAATCCATCAAAGGGCCAGAGGTAGGTGGCTGGGAAGCCACATGGTGAGTGACAAGCCTTCCTCCAATGCAGATGTGTTCTCGGCGGGCTGGTATCTTACATCACCCCCCAGCAGAAGCCCCAGACTCTTGGGGCTTGCCCCCCATTACAGCACCTCGCCTGGCCCGTGTCGTAATCCTTCCAGCGTGTGCCTGTCTTGTCCTCGCTGTAGTCTGTGAGCTCCTCCGGGGCAGCATGCCTGTGTCACGGCCATCCCCGTGGCCTCGGCACCCAGCAGATCTCAGGGAAAGCGTGTTGAATTTACAAATGAGTCCTGTCTGTGCCCAGGTGCCTGAGAAAAGTCACCTCTTTAATTTTACAGAGGCTCCCAAGAGAAGCAGGAGGCCACAGAATCAGCGGAACTCGGGGCTACTGAGTATGGCAGTGGCTACTGGAAGTGGATCCGGGCGCCTTCCAGAGGCTGGAGAAGGGCTGAGAAGGGCATGGGTGGGGGGCACCTTCTCTCAGTCCCTTATGGGTGAACCCACTGAAACTCGCTGCCCACTTGCCACTCCTACAGTAGGTAAGAAAGATTCCAGAGCCTTCCCTCCCACCCGCTCCAGCCTGCAGCCTGAGTGTCCACATCATCAGTATTTTTAGCTCTGGCACCTGTGGTCACTGTCTGCCCAGCCTGGTGTCCCCTCTCTGGGACTTAAAGGTCCAGCACCCACCAGCTGGAAAGAAGACTCTCAGGCCACTGTTTCCCCAGGGCAGGAAGCGGAGGGCAGTTCCCCTGTGGCAGGGGGCTGGGCGGGGGGATGACAGAGACAGGGAGAAGTAGGCTGCCTGCTGAGCAGGGAGCCGGACTCAGGGTTCCATCCCAGGACCCTGAGTTGAAGGCAGATGCTTAACTGACGGAGCCACCCCGGTGCCCCCTAAGTGTGTATTTTTTGACAATCCCCTCAGGTGATTCTGGTATCCTCTGTCCCCGTGCCATCTTCACTCCTGCAGCAAGCATTTTGAGCCCCTCCTATGAGAATAATGCTTCTCTCAGAGCTCATTGCTTTGGGACCTATGGATAGTCACAATGAGTCTCCTGTTTTGCTCAATTCACCACCGATGGATTAAGTCCTTGGCTCAGCAGTCAAGGCCGCTTGTGACCTGGCCCCCCCCCCGGAAACTTGCCAGCCTCATCTCCTCCCATCCCCCTACAAATTCTCTCTCATGCCACCGGGCCTTTGCTCCTGCTGTCCGGCTCCCCATGATGCTCCTTCTTCAATGTCACTCATCACCCGGGGGAGGACCCAGACTGTAAGACAGACATCTAGGGTATCCTAGGGCCGCTGCAGGCACAAGTGGTCTGTCTTCCCATCTGACTCTCTGAGCACAGTGCACCCACGCCTGTTTGGGATCCCACCACCCTGCCACACTGATCTGTTTGCTTGTCTGTCTCTCCTGGCAGGCTGTGACCCTGGGAAGGTGAGGGCTCTGCTGCTCTGGGGTGGGGGTGGGGGGGGCTCAGTCCCTACTGAGTAATGAACTGACAACCACGGCAGGGGCTATCTCCCCATTCCTCAGATGAGGAGACAAAGGCCCACAGAGGGAAATTTACAGACTGGGGATCCAACAGAGAAATTCAGGGAGGGAGGAAACTGGTCCAGGCTGCAGGACTCCCCACCTCCCACCCTCCTGTAAGGGGCCTGGAGGGGCCACCTTGGTCAGCCCTCAGCCTACCCTTCTCCCCACCCAAGGTAGTGCTGACTCAGGCAGTGATGGAGGCGTGGGCGGGCTGGGCTGGAGCAGAGGTGACCCCTGTGTCCCCTGCAGACTTTCCATCCATTCCCGGAGCCTGTGGTCACAGCTTGGGTAATGCACTTGGCTGGAGCCTGGGTTTCCCTGCAGGTGGGGGTGGGGAGAACTGGCAAAAGGGACAATGGCCCCTGGGGCATGAGCCCTCACATGGGGAAGAGTCCACAAACCCTCACCTACATAGGTCCATAGAACTTATTATACCCACTCCCACGAACACATACGCACATTCGCAAACACCCCCCCCCAAATGCTCACACAGCCACACAAACCTTCATTCCCACCCTGTTGCTGCTCTTTCCCTTTTACACACACACACACACACACACGTTCAAGCATATAGACACGCAGACATTTTCCACCGAGTAATTCAACAAAGACTGAACATTATCAGTGCAGTGCAGGGAGGAAAGGTGGCTCTCAGCTTGGGGTGGGGCAGGGGCTTCCTGGAGGGCTTCCTGGAGGAGGAGACATTGCCACTGGGCCTGGATGGATGGGAACCATGGAAAGGGGAAGTCTGGGCAGTTTTGCTGGGGGTGAATACAGGGGAGCAGAGCCCAGTGAGGTGGGTGGGTTCAGCCCAATCACGCAGGCCTTGAACGCCCAGCTGAGTGCTGACTCCATCCTGATAGAGGGCTGTGGAGGGCTCTGAGCAGGGTGGGCACGAGCACCACTGGAGAGGACAGGAAAGGCACAAATGGGAGAGCCAGAGAGGAAACTGCGGTGCCAACCAGGTGAATTGAGAGTCTGACTTGGGGAGGCGGCAGTGAGGGATAAGCCACGACCCACAGAGAAATTCCCTGGGTCTGAGCCCTGTGCCCTCGCCCTGCCCAAGCCCCGGGGCACTGACCTCTGCAGTGGGACCTCTTCCAGCAGCTCCTCCTCCTCCTCCCTGTGGAAGCACACGAAGCAGAAGGCCGGCCCATCTTCTGCTCCACAGCCCAGGGGCCAGACTGGAGGGAGCTCCAGGACCGGGCAGGGGTGGCTGGTGGGGACCTCGGTGGCATCGTTCCCAGCCTGGGCAGGGACAACCGAGCCAGAGCGCTCCAGGGTCAGCAGCCGGTTGGCCTCGGGGCCCCGCACCTGCCCACCTGCCACCTGTGCCTTTTCCCTCAGGTTCCCCGTCGCCCCGGTGGCTGAAGGAGCCTGTGGCTCGGATGGGGACTCCTGTCCTGGCCCACAGGGCTGGGCCTTGGGAAGCGGCTTCCGGGGAGCCGCCTGCACTCAGAGGTCGCTGGTTGGTAGACCAAGGTCCAGCAGGGCCCCTCGCTGCCCCTCGCGGCGACCTCGGTCCCTCTGCTGCCCACTCGGCTGCTCCCTGTCAGGGTCAGGACTGGGAGGGCAGGCTCTCAGGTGCCCTGTCCATCTGTTCATCTGTCGGTCCAGACGTCTGCTGCTCCCCGTCCAGCCAGCAGGGCGCGGGCGGCAGGGGTGGCTTCCCCAAGAAAGTTTGTTCTGCCCTCCTGGGGCGCCGGGCACCGGTGGCCTCCGGGAGACAGGATCAGGACCTGCGGCTCAAAGGCGGGAGGAGAGCAGGTGAAGCTGGCTCCGTGCCCACTGCTGTCCCCCAAGGAAAGTTCGGGCCCTCGGAGTCCTGGCTCTGGCTCTGGCTCTGGCTCTGGCTGGAGAGCTTGCTCCCTCGGCTGCCTGCTCCCTCCGACTCCAGCGAATCCAGCGGCTGCTCCAGCAGACCGCTTGGCTGTGGGTATTAATAGCTCTACATTCACGCTGAGAAGCCTGGAGGTTAACTCCTTCCCTGCCAGAGCTGGCAAGGCCGGAGGGGCGGGCAGCGGCTGCAGGGAGCAGAGGGAAGGCGGGGGGCGGTGCCTTAGGTCCTCCCCCACCTGAGCCTGCCTCCCTCTGTGGGACCCCGAGATGCCATCTCGTGCCCAGCAGCCTCTGTGTGGCACTGGGCATTGGGACTATGGTCAGAGTGCCTGGTCCTCCTCAACCAGCCATAGGCACCTCCGGGAGCCAGGTAGGACTGGGGAGCTCAGGAGGGCACCCCCCAAGACCGGGCTCTGAGCTCCAGGGCAATCCCTTGGACACCTCCACTCACACGTCCGCCCTGCAACCTCTGGATCCTCCCGCCGCATTCTCTGAACAGTCGCCATCATTGCTGACTTTGGGTCTAGTTCCCACCCACCCCCCACCCCGTGGGACCCAGAGGTGGATTACAGGCAGTCATATCTTACTGAGGAGTGTGGGAATACAGTGGGAAGAAGGGAACCTGGATAGAATTTGCTTGCTTGAGAAACATTGGAAGCCTCTATGTGTCAGACACAGTGCTGGGCCCTGGGCACTGAGCAATGGAGAGGGAAGACACTATTCCCACCTTGGTGGGGCCTTGCCTGTCATGGTGGGAGGCTGGTGGGACCCCAGCTCATCTACACGGTGCCAGTGTAGGCAGGTGCCGCCCTCGAACGGCAGCGGGGAGGGTCCATCCCAGGCCAGGTTTCAGCCCCACTCGCCTCCTTTGCAACTCAGAGCGCACACACAACTGTTCCCAGCAGCCCTGGAAACACCAATCAAAGGAGGAAACGTAAATTTTGAGTGTGAAAAGGGCTATGAACACACACAGCAAGGAGATGGGAGGGAGGGTGAGGATGGGCAGGGGGTTTGGTAGGGTGCCGGGGGAAGACCTCCAACGGGGGGTGACCTTGGTGCTGAGACCAGAAGCAGCAGCAGGAGGAGGAGGAGGAGGCAGCTGGAAGATCTGGGGGGAGACTGTCCAGGAAGAGGGACCCTCAGGGGCAAGGGCCCAGAGTCGAGAACCAGCTGGTCTGTCTGAGGAAGACAGGGACGAGCGGAGGGACAGGACTTTAAGCTGGGTCTTCAGGAGCGAGCAGTTTTTCTTAGAGCTCAGGAGCAGAGAGAGCGGAGCAGGTGCAGGGACGGAGGGTGGGGGGCGAGGCGGGCAGACGGAGGTGATGCCATCAGGCCTGTAGCCGGTCATCACCATTGCAGAGTCGCCTCTTCCGGGGCTCAGATGCCCGAAGGATGGATGGGAGGAGGTTGGAAGCAGGAACCTGGGTCAGCTGAGGGGCTGAGGAGGCGGACGAGGGCGGAGAAGCTTGGAAGGAAACATCTATATTTGTTGAACTGAATTCCACTGGCTGGAAGGACAGATCTGCACCTCCTTGGCTAAGAGAAGGTGGGG
The DNA here is from genome assembly GCF_010015895.1 of Lontra canadensis. Classification (NCBI taxonomy): domain Eukaryota; kingdom Metazoa; phylum Chordata; class Mammalia; order Carnivora; family Mustelidae; genus Lontra; species Lontra canadensis. The sequence goes on from NW_022631126.1 coordinate 2,004,751, forward strand.
GCTGGGGAGACAGCCCCCACGTGGAGTTGTCTAGGCTGCGCACAGTGCACAGGGCAGCCTAGCAGCTGGTAAGTGGGGGGGCTCAAGCCCTAAGTCTGCTCTGCCAAGCTTTGTGTCTTTAGCCTAGTGATGGCATGGGTGTGTGTGTGGGGGCGGTTCGCTTTGCTAATCGGTCAGCCTGAAGATGACCTTCTTAACATCAGTCCACCTAGAGAGGTGCCTTTTGTGAATCGGTCTTTCCAAAGAGGGGGACTTGTTCCTGATTTGCACAAAAGTGCCCCAGAGCCTGGGCTGGAGAGAGGTCGGCCTAGAGGCCCCAGGTTCTAGTGTGGGCTCTGCTACAGTCCTGCTGTATGCTTTGGGTCAGTCGCTGTCCCTCTCAGGAGCCAGAAACCTGTAAACTTCCTTAGAAGTCCACTAATCCAACCCCAGCCCTCCACAGAAGAGGGAATGAGCTAAGAAAGGGGCAGACTCCCCTGGGGTCACACAGTGACGCACAGCAGAGCCAGACACCTGGACTCTCGGCTCAGTGCTCTATCTTCCCTGCTGCTTGCCTTGGAGACTTGGTGTTTCCTGGAGGAGAGGAGAGGAAAGGAGAGGGGGACAGGAGGAAGCGTGGAAATTCGGGGTTGGGGGGAAGAGGAGGAGGGAAGGCCAGTCCAGGCCAGGCTATGGCTCCCTGGGGTGGGAGTCAGAAGGGGTCAGGGTGTCCCAAGCCTCCAGGTGCCCCTTCCCCCCTCCCCTGGGCCCCATGGGTTGTCATTTGTGGATGTTAATTATTTACGAGGCTGGTGCTTTGCCTGCTTTTAATGCACTCTGATGGCGTTCTCTAGCTAATGGGGAAAATCAATAGGTTTTAATTCTCAGCGGTTATGAAGCTCTATCTGTCTCTTGTTTGGGTGACTGGGCCAGGCTCTTGGGCTTTGGGGTGGGGTCAGAGGCTCAGACCAAGTTCGTAGGGGTCTGAGACCCCACCTTTCTCTCTCCTGCCCCTACCCTCTTCTGATTCCAGCTGGGGAGGAAAGATTAGGGACACCAGACAGCTCCAAACTCTGCCCCAAGCATCTCGGAGGGTCTGAGTCCTTAAATCTCAGCTGTTCACTCCCCACTCCAAGAGGGATGATCTGTATGCCAGGCCCGCAGGCAAGAAACATACCAGCAAGGGCAGCCCTCCCAGCTTGTGGGTGCTGGACTTGTAGGCCTGCAGTCCCCGGCTCCCGTGTTTTCCTCCTCAGGGAACCTTCCCCTTGCCTAGAACTCAGGAGCAGCCCCAGTCGTCCTGCTGGTCTCAGGCCAGGCTCACAGACCCGCCGAGAGCATCGGGGAAATCTGGGCCCGGTCTCATGTTCTCAAAGAGAATTCAGTGTAAGCTTCTGATACGATTTCTACATACTGTTATACATTCAGGCTTGACAATTTCCCTGGCGGGTGTGAGGACCAGGAATATTCATGGGACATTTAAAAGCATGTCCTTGTGTTCCCATCTCAGACCACATCCACCCCGCAGCATCCCATGGGGTGCCCTGAGTCAATGTCCTTTATGAATCCTGCAAGTATCTTGTGAATGGAACAACTATATTATCCTGGATTCGTGTGTATGTTCAAAGCGTTTATTAAGCAAGTGTAAACATTTAAGATACCCTTTGGTCTTCATAACGCTGCCTTTGGCATTTCTTTTTTTTTTTTAAGATTTTATTTATTTATTTGACAGAGATCACAAGTAGGCAGAGAGGCAGGCAGAGAGAGAGGAGGAAGGAAGCAGGCTCCCTGTTGAGCAGAGAGCCTGATGTAGGGCTCCATCCCAGGACCCTGAGATCATGACCTGAGCCAAAGGCAGAGGCTTAAACCACTGAGCCACCCAGGCACCCCAGCCGTTGGCATTTCTTAATGTTTCCAGAATACAGTGAGCCTCTAGAAAAGGAACCCAGGGGTTTCCCAGGGGGACCTAGAGCCCACGCCTGGCTATTTGGAAACACTCAGGTCACTGGCAGGGGCTGTCTGCTGGGTTCCTAGCTCAGCGCTGTGGTCCTCCACAACCCTGGGGCTGGGATGTGGAGAACCGTGCCTGCGAGACCTCACCTAGGCTCCAATGAAGCCCCAGAGGGTGTTCCCCGACATCTCCTTATTTACCATTTAGGACCCAGGTGTGCGGAAGGCAGAGTTAATCCGTCTCCTTAGTTCATGACACGGAGTTGTTCTTGGTCCACTCAGGGCCTCTCTGGTTTTTGTTCATGTCCCTGTTCCCTTTCACTCCCATGGATACCAGGCAGGCAGACCGGCTGAGGTTTACTCTAAACGCCCACCGTACGGGCTCCTGGGGGACTTACGTGAGTCAGAGCATAGACAATACCTGGTAACAGTAACTGGTCAGTTAAATTCCATCTTCTGACCTGGCCCTCTATCCCGGGGCTCTCTGAAGCCTAGACAAAACACCTTCTCCTCTGGCACACTGAGCATAGCTGTTTTTCAAAGTCCTTCACTCAAGACCTCCATGAGCATTGGGATGTACCTCCCAGTCTGGAAAAGAGGCAGATACGAGCACCACCAGCTCCCATTTCAACTGCAAATTCAGTGGTCTCCAGGTGCATGCTCCAGGCCAGGCTGTGCGCTGGGCGGTGCATGTGAGGACCCAGACAGGCCCCAGAGAGGAAAGGGTCCCATCTGCAGGGGATTCTCTGCCCAGTGGGGGTGGGTAGGCAATGGCTCTTCTCTCTCCCTTAATTAGGGTACAGCTAAGCCTCTGTAACAAAGAGGCCCCACATTACAGCAGCTCAAACAAGTCTTCTGATAAGTTAATTAGGAGCGTATGCCAAAGTTTTATTTCAAGTTTGCCATGAAGAAAGAGCCTTATGACCAGCTCGATTCAAAGATTCCTTTCCCTTTTATAGGGAAGGGAACGGTTAGATATTCTTTGTTGGACACAAGAAAATGGAATGTCTGATTCTGGATCATTAGTGGCATTGACTGACTGACAGCTGAGTGGATAGGAAGCTCACTTCCTAGAAGAAGTCTTACTCGAATTAAGGTTTATGAGAATGTTGTTCAAGCATTCCGTTGAGAAATGCCAGTGTCTTCCCAGAGGAGCATGTGAATTACATCACGGGGGAAAAGGTTTGTGTCAGTCCAGGTCTGGTCCAAGTTTATCCCAAGGTAGAATTAATTCTTTCTTTCTTTCTATCTTTCTTTCTTTCTTTCTTTCTTTTTCTTTCTTCCTTTTAAATATATTTCTTTCTTTTCAGATTTTATTTATTCATTTGACAAAGAGAAAGAGATCACAAGCAGGCAGAGTGGCAGGCAGAGGGAGAGGGAGAAGCAGGCTCCCCGCTGAGCAAGCAGCCGGATGTGGGGCTCGATCCCAGGACCCTGGGATCATGACCCAGGCCAAAGGCAGATGCTTAACCAACCAAGCCACCCAGGCACCCCAGAATTTTATTTCTTTTCAGGTAAACTTCTGGAGCTAGGTGATCTTCTTGGCTGAAGCTGGCTTACGGAAACCCCATTCTCGTTTTAGTCCTCCAGAGGGAGAAAAGATGGAGTGATGCAGAAGTGGCATTCCTCCTATCGACTCATATTGCCAGCAAATATTTAGTCCTCCAGCTTGAAAGAATACTGGGAAATTCAGCTTCTATCAGCACAGAAATGTGCACAGCCAAAAACTGGGGTGGGGGTGGAGTATTACTAAAAGGAATAAGGGACATTAGGATACAATGAGCAGTTATTAAGTCCTAAATTATAACCGAGGAACAACTCTGCTTCCTGCCACAAACTCTGTTTACCGTCTATTTCTTGGTCTTTTTCATTGAGGAAACGTATGGAGTAACCAATCTATATTGGACCCAGAGGACAGAAGCTCCAAGATTTAGAGCGTATTATGTGTTTGGATCTATCAAGAAGAGATTTTCAGTTTTGTCAGGAGAGTTTGAGAATGCATTGATAAAGGTGAAATGAAAACAATTAAGCAATTATTAACTCCAGGGAAAACAAGAAGTTGCACAAGAAGGGAAATGTAATCATAGCATACTATGTGGCTGAGCTGTGACTATTATCTACGAAGGCATAACAATGTAAATACTAAAATATTATTGTAACCAGAAAGAGTATATAACTATATTGGGAGGATGAGGACAGGAGGCGTGTGTGTGGGAGAGAGGCTGGGGTGAGGGTGTAAGAGAACTAAATTTTCATTTTCTATATCAGGAAGTAAGATCAAAAGCAGAAAAATCAAGAAATAGGTGTATTAGCATGTTATTTAGAATCTCGACATTTAGAGAATGATCCGCGGACCAGCAGCAACAGCATCACCTGGGAACTTGTTAGAAATGCAAAATGTGGGGCGCCTGGGTGGCTCAGTCCGTTGAGTGTCTACCTTCAGCCCAGGTCATGATCTCAGAGTCCTGGGATCGAGCCCCACATGGGGCTTCCTGCGCAGTGGAGAACCTGCTTCTCCCTCTTCCTGCTCGCACTCTTTATCACTCTCGCTCTATAATAAATAAATAAATAAATAAATTAATTAATTAATTAATAAAATCTGGAAGAAAGAAAAAAAAGAAATGGAAAATGTTGGAACGCGCCATAGACCAGCTGAATCAGAACCTGTATTTTTAACAAGATCCCAGGTGGTTCAACATGCTACTTAAAAGTTTGAGAAGCCCTGACTTAGAAGGAGAAGAGCAGGGGCACCTGGGTGGCTCAGTGGGTTAAAGCCTCTCCCTTCAGCTCAGGTCATGATCTCAGTGTCCTGGGATCGAGCCCCGCATTGGGAATCTCTGCTCAGCAAGGAGCCTGCTTCCCTTCCTCTCTCTCTGCCTGCCTCTCTGTCTACTTGTGATCTCTGTCTGCCAAACAAATAAATAAAATCTTAAAAAAAAAAGAAAGAGAAGAGCAAACAAGAGGAACATCTAAAAGAGTTGAGTTTGTTGCCTTTAGGAAAAGACCTGTGGTACAAAGAGATGGGGTAGGGGACTGTCCACTTTCTGTACAAGTCTTGTAGGGTTTTTTGTTTGTTTGTTTGTTTTTGAGTTTTAAACAACGTGGAAGATTTACAATTCTGAAAAAAAGCAAATCATGCCATGATTTAAGATCCCAACAATACAAAATGGATTGCAAAGTCTTCCTCCTACTAGTGATGCCCAAGCTTCCCTTTTGCCTTGTCAACCCTTTCTACAGTATCCACTCAAGAACTTTTCTCTGCATATCCAACCCATGTGCATAGGATTCTCCTGTTTATGTTTTTATAGATAAGAACACAAGCAATGCACTGTTTTGCATCCTGCTATTTTTTACTCACCAATATCTTGGAGCTTGTTCCAAATTGGTGCATATAGATTTGCTTAATTCGTTTATAGGTTGATTTTATAGGCTACTACAGGATGCCTAGTATCGTAATTTATTTAACTGCTCCCCTACTGATGGGAAATTAGGTTGTTTCCAGGCTTCTTCTGTTCCAGGCAAGGCTGCAATAAGCATTTTGTAACCACAATATCGCATAGAGATAAGGGTGGTGGCGCTGGGCACAGCACGTCTGGGACTGGAAACCCATGGCTGCTGCTAAGGCCAGTTATTTCATCTTCGTGTGCCTCAGTTTCTGTGAAATGGGGATAAAAACAACACCTACCTCAAAGGTGGTGGGGAGGAATGCGTTCAGCAAATATTTGTCGAGCATCTACCATGTGTTTGTTGAGCATCTACTATGTGCCAGGCACTGTTTTTGACATGAAGAATTCAGTAATGAGCAGAACATAAAAAAAAAAAACCCTGCCAGTGTGGAGTTTATATTCTAGTGGTGGTAGATGGATAATAAGCAAGATTAATTAATAAAATATGTGATGATGAGTGCTAAGGAAGCAAAGCAGGGAAGAGGGATGGAGTGGGAGGTTTACAATTTTAGATTAGGTGGTCACAGATGGGCTCACTGATACAGGGACACTTGAGTGACAGAGAGCTGAAGGAGATGAGTGGTGAGTCATGTCAATACTGGGGGGAACTCGCTCCAGGCAAAGGATCAGGGATGGGGAACTCAAGCCTTCCCAAGACAGCTGCTGGCATGGGAAGGGTCCCACGCCTTCCACCCTTGAGCCCTAAGTCTGTCCTTGGGGAGTCACACAAAATAGAACCCCTCCCCTGCATACAGCAGCCTGGCCAACAGATGCCAGCAAGAGCTCTGCTGCCACATGATCCTGTCTTATGATGGGTTGGATCCCTGGCACCAGGGGACTTTGCCTTGAGGCCTTGGTGCTTCTTCTGGAATAGTACGTGGCTGGGAGGAGGACCCAGAGACCCAGAGAGTGAGGGGCTGGGAATGCCAACTCTGAGTCAGTACCCCCTATGTGGGCTCTGCTTTGCAAAGACAAGTTGCACAGGTTGGGTGAGCTGTGTGTAGGTCCCCTGAGGCGGGTTTCAGGTCTGGGACAGCAGCCCCTTAGGGCTTGTTGATCTCTCCTTCTGAACTCAAGTATGATCCGTTCTAGAATTTCTCTGTAGACATCTTTGGGAAGGCAATCTGATGGAAAGAGGAAGAGGAGTTTGTTTTGAGGCGACAACGGATTTAGAACATGCTTATGTGGGATGACTTGGGTGGGATCTGATGAAGCAGGAGGAGAGCTAAAGCCCCTGAAGTCACCCCTTAGCATCACCCTAGCTCCAGGGTCCTAGCTCCAGGGGCAGGATGGTCCTTCTCATTCTCCAGCCTCAAAACCTATCTCTAGCGCCCTCTATGGACAGAGTGTACACGGCGCTGACCAAGAAGAAAGCTGGCTTGCAGAGCCCTGCCCTCCGCCTTGCTGAGCGAGTGTAAAGAGGTAGATTTGAGCTTAATATCTGGCATGAGGGCACTTCAAATTCGTGAGGAAAAGATGGGCTACTTTATTTTATTTTTTTTCTATTTTCTTTGAAAAAGATAAATCCAGATCCTTACCCACTGCATATTTCACTCTTTAAAGCATAGGAAACACCAGACAGATCAAGGTTTTCAAAACACTAAAAATGTAAAAGAATTAGGAGAAAATACGAATGGGGTAAAAAAAAAAAATCTCAATGGAAAAGTGTCCTGCTGGCGAGAAACTCAGTTCAGAAATCATAAATTTGACAATAAAAAATGTTAAAATCTCTACACAGTAAAAACTACCACAGACAAAACAAACACAGCAAGCTATTTTTATTATTTTTAAACTTTTTAAAAAGATTTAATTTATTTATTTGAGAGGGAGTGAGAGAGTGTGTGAGTGACAGTGGAAGAGCAGGGGAAGGGAGAAGCAGATCCCCTGCTGAGCAGGGAGCCCAGATGGATGCAGGGTTCCACCCCAGGACCCTGGGATCACGACCTGAGCCGAAGGCAGAACTTAACCGACTGAGACACCCAGGTGCCCCAACAAATGGTCAACTATTTTTAAAGTATGCAATCCAAATGACAGATAAAGGCTAGGATCCTACTACAAAATTAGCTCTTCCAAATCAGAAAGAGATGGCCCGCAAACCTCAGAGGACACACAGCAAAGACCATGAACTGGCAGTTCCAAAATAAAGAAACACAAACCACCAAAAAGTATGTGGGGAAATATATTCAATTTGTCTTGTTCCTCAAGGGTCTTTGCACTTCCTGGTCTTTTATCTGGAACACTCTTGCCCCAGGTTGCAACACAGGTTGCCACTCAATTCCTTCAGGTCTGTGTCACTCAAGTGTCACTGTATCAAGTGACATTAAGGGCTCTAAGTGACTAGGGGCCTGAATTATGGGACATCTCAGGTGGAAAGTCCCCTGTAATGTCTTCTGGGGTGGGGACCCTCTCTGCTGCTATGAGATAAGCAGGTAAAGGGTTTTGATTTGATCTTAAGAGCAAGTGGAGGCCGATGTGGGGTTTGAAAAGCTCCCTGTGGATGCTGGGGGCCAGGGTGGTGGTGGAGAACCCATACGGATAACACGGTAGTCCAGGGTCAAGGTGACGGTGATCTGGAGAGGACTGGTGGTAGTGAGACTGGGGAGAAGTGAATGAATTAGAGAGATATTTAGAGGGTACATCTCAGGACTTGGTGAGGCTTGATGAAGAGGAAGGCGTTGAGGATCCTGTCCCAGCATCCAGCTAGCATCTCTAGAATGATGGTTTTACTAGTCATTGAGAGTGATATGGGGGACCCAGAAGGCAAGCTGGGCCTGATGGGCGCCAGGGACCTTGGAAACATCTGGGTGGAACTGTGGGTCAGGAAGTTAGTGCTACAAAACTGAAGATCTAAGGTGAGGTTCGGCCAGACAGCGATTAAAGCCAAGGGTGTGTGCGATGTCAACTAGAGTCAGTGTGGAGTGAGAGAACCCCAGCCTCAAGCAACCCCAGCACTGGATTGCCATGTATGGGGCATGAACCTAGGAAGGGAATGGAGGGGAGGGCAGCATCAGAGAAGTCAGCTTTTTGGAAAGGAGGAAGGGAGAGCCAGTCAACCCGCTGAATGCTATGAGGGGTCAAGGTACATGAAAACTTAGGAAAAGTCCACCAGATTGGACGCCAGAGGTAATCCTAATGCCAGGAATCTCAACGTTGGCACTGTTGACATTTGGGCTGGATGATTCTGCAGTGCGGGGCCTGTCCTCTGCCCTGGAGGAAGTTTAGAAGCATTCCTGACCTTTACTCTCCGAATGCTGGTAACACCACACCCCCAGCCATGACAACGATAATTCTTTCCAGCATTGCCTGATGTCCCCTGGGGGGCAAAATCACACCCGGTTGAGAACTCCTGCCTTGGTAGTGTTTGGGGTAGGCATGCACATGGAAGCAGTGACATTAGACAGATGTTTCTAGAAGTTTCCTTGTGGAGTGGAGATGAGAAATAAGATAGCACCCGGAGAGGACAAAGGAGAGCACTTTGAAAATGTATAAATAATGGGGGTGCCTGACTGGTTCAGTCCCAAGAAGGTGTGACTCTTGATCTTAGAGTAATGGGTTCGAGTGCTACGTTTGGTATAGAGATTACTTAAGTAAATAAAAACCTTAAAAAAAGAAAATGTACAAATAATGAGGAAATGTCAACCTTTTGGATTTTTTGGTCACTGTTTAATAGGTGAAAAATAGCCTCTTGGTATTTTTTTAAAGATTTTATTTGTTTATTCGTCAGAGAAAGAAATCACAAGTAAGCAGAGAGGCAGGCAGAGAGAGAGGCTCCCTGCTGAGCAGAGAGCCCGATGTGGGCCTCAATCCCAGGACCCTGGGATCATGACCTGAGCCGAAGGCAGAGGCTTAACCCACTGAGCCACCCAGGTATGTTTGGTGGACATTTCATTTCCCTTATTACAGGTGAACTTGGCAGCTTTTCATCGGTATGGGGAAATTTGGAGACTATCTTTTTTATGTTTTTAATCCATTTTTCTATTGGTTCACTGCTGTTTTTAATTATTGATTTTAAGCGTTGCATGTATTAGGCAGGGGAGTCCTTCATTTGTGATTTGGGTTACAAGTATTTTCCCCTAGTTTTTCATTTTTCTTCTGACTCTAGGGAGCCAAAAGAGACATAGCCACTTGTGTACATTTTCTGAGGGGTTTGGTAAATTTGTACAATTCTTGTGATTGACGATTTGTCACTATCTATCAAAATGACAGGTGCTTTTATCCTTAACTCAGCAGTCTCGCTTCTGGGAATTTATGCTATGGAACTCTTGGCATGGAAAAAAATGTGTGTGTGTGTGTGTGTGTGTGTGTGTGTGTGTGTGTGTGTTGGTCATTGTTGCTGTTGATTTTTTTCTCATGAGACTGCAAAAAGCCCAATGGGGCACAGATTAAATAAACCATGGTACAGGCAAAAATGCAATATTTTGCTGCTATAAAAAAATGAAGAAAATTTCTATGTATTGTAATGGAAAGATTGCTGGGATATACCGTTAAGTGGGGGGAAAAGGCAATGGGAGGAAGTGTGTATTCGGCTTGCCATCTTTTGTGTAAGTCACGGGGAAAATAGGAATTATGACAATATTTCTGTATTTGCTTATATTTGCATAAAAAACACTGGGGAAAACAGTAAAATGTGGTCCCACCAGGGGTCGGGGCATGGGGAAGATAGGGAACAGTTTTTAGGTTTTTTTTATTAAAACTGGTAAATTATCTTTATTTTTATTTATTTTTTAAAATTAATTAATCAATTTATTTATTTAACAGAGAGAGAGAGAGAGAGATAACAAGAGAGGGAACACAAGCAGGGGGAGTGGGAGAGGGAGAATCAGGTTTCCCGCTGAGCGGGGAGCCTGATGCGGGGCTCGATCCCAGGACCCTGAGATCATGACCTGAGCTGAAGGCAGATGCTTAATGACTGAGCCTCCCAGGCGCTTCCATGAATTATCTTTAAAAAGTTAATGGGATGGGGCAGGGGGGACGGGAGAGGGTGGTGGGGATATGGACATTGGGGACGGTATGTGCTATGATGAGTGCTGTGAAATGTGTAAACCTGGTGATTCACAGACCTGTACCCCTGGGGATAAAAATACATTATATGTTTATTAAAAAAATAAATAAATTTAATTAAAAAAAAGTTAATGGGATGGGTCCAGTTGAAAGGGATTGAAAATATAAAAGAGGGAAGTTTTCAAGAAGGTGGGAGAGGGTGGGATTCGAGACCCTGGTATAAAGGTAGGGATTTGCTTCAGTTTCTCCATCTGTAAAATGAAGGTTTTCCAGCTAACCATGAAAGGCATCTAGAATGGATGTCAGATGTCAGATGGAACTCTTGTCTCTTCTCTGAAGCCTAGGGAGGGCTGACCGCAGGGACAGGCCTCGTCCTCAACTTCTTCAAGTGCATCATGGGAGGTCTGTCGGTGGTCAGTGGAGGGCCTGAGCCAGTCCTACCTAGCCTCCTGGCGGGAGAGGGAGGGAGGCCATGAGGGAGGCTGTGGGCTCACAGCCAGCACTGTGTCAGTCTGCCCACACTCTTCTCCAGCTACACCAAGCCCACAATGGGGACAGATTGGCCCTAAATTTAGCTGAAAAGCAGCCCTAGAGGGAGCTTTTGAGAAGCAACATGAACAACAGCCGCCATCGACCTGTTAAGCCCCTTGCTTCACAAGAGAGGAAACTGAGTCGCCACAAGGGCAGGAATGTGACTTACGCAGAGCTGCGTCACGAGGCAGGCCTGGCTCCTGAGAGCAAGTGTGTGTAGGAGCTGAGTGGTGTGGCCCTCCTACAGGGTGTGTGCTGAAGTCCTAACCGAAGCAGCTGCAAATGTGACCATGTTTGGAGATGGGGGCTTTAAAGAGGTGATGAAGGTAAGAATGAAGTCATTCAGGGGGGGCCCCGATCCGGTATGACTGGAAGAAGAGGAGATTGGGACACAGAGACACAAAGGGAAGACCATGTGAAGACAGGGATAAGATGGCTGCCTATGTGCCAAAGAGGGAGGCCTGCTGACACCTTGCTCTTGGGTTTCTAGCCTCCAGAATCGTGAGAAAATATGTTTCTGTTCTTTTAGCCCCTCGGCCTGTGGCACTTTGTTTGATGCAATGCATCTCCCATTCATGTCAAATATGTCCAGAGGCAGGCAGGCCACATCCCAGAGACTCAGGCTCCACTCCCTCCCCCTTCTGTTTTCAAGGTCACCTCTTGGACCAAGATGGCTCCTGGAGTGGCTTATGCCAGGTAGCAACAAGGAAGAAGGGGAAAAGAATGGGTGCCTCCTTTTGTTTGGTTTGTTTATTTGAGAGAGAGAGAATGAGTTGGGGGGGAGGGGCAGAGGAAGAGAGAGAGAAAGAGAATCTTAAGCAGACTCCATGTACAGTGTAGAGCCTGACTTGGGTTCGATCTCATGACCCTGAGACCAGGACCTGAGCCAAAATTAAGAGTCAAATGCTTAACTGACTGAGCCACCCAGGCTCCCAGGTCTCTCTCTCTCTCTCTCTTTTATTTAACAGAGAGAGGGAAAGAGAGATTATAAATAGTTAGAGAGGCAGCCAGAGAGAGAGGGAAGCAGGTTCCTTGCTGAGCAGAGAGCCCATGCGGGGCTCCATCCCAGGACCCTGAGATCACGACCCAAGCCAAAGGCAGAGGCTTAACCCACTGAGCCACCCAGGCTCCCAGGTCCCTCTCTTTGAAGGCAACTTCCTGTAAATCCCACAGGGCAGTTCTGTAATGACTTTTTGGCCACCACGTGGTCACACGATCACACCTGGATGCAAGGGAGTCTGGGAAATGTGTTCAGCTAAAAGTAGGGGTTCATTCCTGGGGGACAAGGGGAGAATGGATGCTGGGGGAGGCTACCAGCCATCTCTGTCATGGACTGTCCCTTCAGTCCTCATATTCAAGGATATGTTTTTCATAATTCACCGCCATTTCTGTTGCAAGCCAAGATGGCACCTGCACCTTTCTGTGTGAATGTGTCTAATTCCTGGGTAGCTTCTGAAATGCCTGGCTATGGTGGGCACTGTCGGTCCTGAAGTCCATGCCGGTGTGCCCAAGACATCCATCCCTGGCCATCAGCTTACACAGGCCACTCAGTTTCTGTCTGCGCAACTGCTTTGGCCTCTCCTGGACTGTCGCCAAGGCTCAGGGATCATTCTGCTGCTCTCATGCCCGCTGGGAACCAAGGTACTCTGGGAAGCATTTTTTCCATCCACTCTTGGACTTCTCAAACCTTTCTTTGGAGTCTTGCTGCCTCCCCCACAAGAAGGAGGGCTCAGGGTCTGGCCTTCAGAGACTTTCCAAACTCTCTCTTTTTTCATTACATCTCCTCTTTCTCTTTTCCCCTATATCCCAGGGAAATATTCCTGATCTGAAGGTGGAAAACCTTATTTTTGGCTTTTATGTTTCTCCGATAAGGACTTAAAGTATCGAGACACAAAAGCCAGACTCATGGCTTTTTTCTGTTTTTCACTTTTTCACATTCTTCTCATGAGGGGACAAGCACAACTTTAAGCTGGATGGTAGGGAAGAAAAAAAAAATCAGGAAATTGAAAAGAACAGAGGTTGATGTCCCCAAAACATTATGCCACCATATTTATAATAAACTTTCCTGTGGTTGACACTGTCTGGTATTCCTCACTCTTTCTACAGTCACTGTAGTCTAGTAAACTAGACTGTCTCCTTTCCTAGCTGCTCTTGCTGCTTAAGGAGGCTGTTTTTCTCTGTTCTGATCAGTAAGATGGGAGCAGAAGGCTGCTCAAGGTTTATAGGAAGGCTTTTCCTTTCTCCAAAAAAGGCAAGGGCCACTGTGGCTGGCACATTCTCTTTTCCTCTTCTTTTTACTTAGAATGTGGACACAATGTCTGGTGCTGCAGCAGCCATCTTGCCACCATGAGGGCAAGGCTAAGAGAATCATAGAGACGCCATAACACCATTGAACAGCTGAGTCTACATAGTGTCATATCGCTTATTTACTATTAGGCAAAAAAAAAAAAAAGTCCTCATTTTTAAGTCTTTGTTGCTTGTTGCTGAAGCGTTCCTGATGTATATACTGTCACTGTATTTAAATGAGCACAAATGGGTTTTTGCTTATTGTCACATATGCTGCCTAAACAGTGGCAGCCTCTTGAATTCTGGGCCACGTGGATGCAAGACCGTTCCTAACCACGCTCCAGCCTGCTCAGCCCAGGCTCAGCCACCAGTTCTGTCCCAGTGGTTCCCATGCCAGGCTCTGTTTGTCGAAGTGAGTCATGCGGATAAGAGAATGCTGCTCAGGGGTTCTGAACAGAACACCTTGCTCCTTCAAGCAGGCTGGAGGATGGGGATGGCTTACCAACTATTGTCAACCTTGGGACCTATCACATCTTTTTGGCTCCCTTTTGTCCATCAGAAGCCTTGATTCACTGAATGTTTAAAGAAAATCCAGACCTGTCTACTAAAGGTTTCTACAACTTGTGTCATGATATGTTGAATAGGTTCCTGTTCCAAGAGGAGGTGCCAGGCTAAGGTCTCCCTTTATGCAGGGAGAAGTCCCTTTGCTAGTCTCTCCCTTCTCCATCCTTCCTCACTGGAGGTTACCAAGATCTGGAAATAAAGGAGTGACAGAGTACAGATAAGTATCATCCAGGACTTCAAATTAAATTCCATCCTGCTCAAAAGTGATGGCTCAACTAAAGCTAATCTAGATTAAGTCGTAGAATCCTTTCCAGAACAATTCAGGAAAAAAGCTGTTCTTTCCTTTAGACTTATTTCTGAGAGGGTAAGTCTGGTACAGCCAAGATCCAACAGTAGGGGAGAGCTTGGCCAAGAGCAAAGAATCAACTAAAAGACAGCAAGATCAAGTTCCAAGGACCTGGTAAGAGTCCCTGGATAAAACTATGCCTGAAGGCCACCTATACCCAGACTTTCAATATATGTGAACCAGAATATATACCTGTTTTGTTAGAGCCAATTTGAATTGCTTTTCTCTCATACAAGCTAAAATAATTTTGAGAATTTTAGCCCATGACAAACAGTGTGGCAGGTGAGCATTTAGGCTGACACCAAAAGTCCAAATTGCTTGCTGTGGAATCCAGTGTGGCATGCTGTTTGACCAGAGTCTGAATCCAAAATGTCCCTGGGAGAATTTGTGTGCACATAGCTTCTCTTGATGTTTGAACTCTGCCTTTTCTTTGAAGATTTCCCAGACCACTGGGTTCAGCCCAGAGTGAATCTCTCTTGGCATGGAAGTATGTGCCATTTTATTCCATTGGTGTCCTGAGATGGTCTTTAAATCTTGGCAAACTTGGCTGTTCTTCAACTTTTCTCTTTTGATGTCAACTCCTCCAGGCCAAAGGCTGGCTCTGATCAATTTCATTTTCCCCACATAGCTCAGGGCTCAGCACACAGTTGGAGCAGAACAACGACTGGGGTGACCTCCAGATAAGGACACCAGCACACCCAGATAAGGGTAGAGAGGTTAAGGAGAGCTTCCCAGAGGAAGTGATATTTGATCTGGGGCTGGAAGTCTGATAGGAATCTATTACATCGGGGTTCCTGGGTTGCTCAGCCATTAAGCATCTACCTTTGGCTCAGGTCATGATATCGGTGTGTCCTGGGATCAAGCCCCACATTGGATTCCCTGCTCAGCAGGGAGCCTGTTTCTCCCTCTCCTTCTGTAGCTCTCTCTCTCTCTTGCTCTCTCTCTCTCTTGCTCATGCTCTCTAAAATAAATAAATAAAATCTTAAAAAGGAAGGAAGAAAGAAAGAAAGAAAGAAAGAGAAATTTACTACGTTAAAGGAGAGGGTGTGGAAAAGGAGTGAGCCTGCATAAAGGCTAGGAGGTACCACAGGAGATGTGAATTTCTCTTTTTATTCTCCTCACGGAACATTCAGGACTTGGAATCAGTGAAAACACCCTCCTTGATTTTCAGTCGTCTCTAAGAAATTGATGAAGGGAGTTTTCCTTCATACAGATTTTTTTAAAGATTTTATTTATTTATTTGACAGAGATCACAGGTAGGCAGAGAGGCAGGGAGAGAGAGAGAAAGGGAAGCAGGCTTCCTGCTGAGCAGAGAACCTGATGCGGGGCTCAACCCCAGGACCCTGGGATCATGACCTGAGGCGAAGGCAGAGGCTTAACCCACTGAGCCACCCAGGCGCCCCCAGAATTTTTTTTTAAGTAGCTCTACACCCAACATGGGGCTCGAACTCATGACCCCAAGATCAAGAGTTGTGTGCTCTACCAACTGAGCCAGACAGGCGCCCTTTAGATGATACAGTTTCATACCTGAAAAACCTAAGTGAATCTGTTGGGAAAATAAGGCAAAACAAAACAATAAAAATACTCAGTTGTCTGGATCCAAAATTTAACGAAGGAAATCAATAGCTTCTCTATTTTTACTAACAACAGCCACTTAGAAGAGATAATGGAAGTGGTGACCTCCCTCCACAATAGCAACACAAAAGGTAAAAGACTCAAAAATAAATTTAGTAAGAAATGCATAAAATCTATATGAAGGAGGGACACCCAGCTGGCTCAGTCGGAAGAGCATGCCACACTGGATCTCGGAGTCATGAGTTCAACCCCCACACTGGGTGTAGAGATTACTTAAAAATTTTTTTTTTGTATGAAGGAAACTTTAAAATGCTTTTGAATGATGCAGAAGAACAATGAATTTATTTATTTTTTTCTAGGCTGGAGAACGGAAGCCGCTACCCAGGTCCTTCTCCTGATCTCCTTGTATCCTCGTGCTGATGGGGACCCTGGGTTTGCTGTCTTCTTGCTGTCACCTTCCTGGAATGTGGTGCTGCCCTGGCTGTCCTGGCCAGTTGTGGACACTTCTTTCGTTTCATGCATCAGGTTCTGACAATAGGTCTGGTGTCTTTCTGGGAACTCAATCACCTTACTCTGTGCCTGGTTTGGGTTTGGCTTCTCCTAGCTCAAACAACAGATTGGATTCATACCTCATGCCATACACCTAAATAAATTCTATGTAGATCGTACTGGAAGAGAGTGTGGGTAAATTCCTTTAAACATTGGCATGGAATCATCCTTATTAAGTATGACTCAAAAATCAGAAGCCATTAAAGATTGATTCACTCAACTATTTAAAAAAATCAGAACTTCTTCATTGAAAAGCAAAACCATAAGCAAAGTCAAAAGACAAAAATCTGGGAAAAATATTTGCAAGTCAATACCACAAAGGGTTAATCTTCCTATTGCATAAAGAATTCCTAGAAATGTGGCCAAAGAACCCAACAACTCAAGAGCAAAGAGGGGCAAAGTACAAAAATGGACAGTTCACAAAAAAAAAATCATGATGTTGGGGCACTTGGGTGGCTCAGTTGCTTAAACATCTGTCTTTGGCTCAGGTCATAATCTCTGGGTCCTGGGATCAAACTCTGTGTTGGGTACCCCCTGCCCCAGTCAGTGGGGAATATGTTTGTCCCTCTCCCTTTTCCTCTGCCTCACCCCCTGCTTTTGCTCTCTCTCAAATAAATAAATAAATAAATAAATAAATAAATGAATGAAATTTTCAAAAAGAAAGAAAGAAAGAATGAAAATTGTGATGTCAATTCTCAGATGGGCAAAAATCCAGAAGATTGACAGTATATCCTATTGGCCAGTCTGTGTGGAAATAGATACAGTCCTTATACCTGGTAAGAGTAGACAACTCCTATAGAGGGCGACTCAGGAAAATCCATCAGATCACAAAGGCATTTACCCTTTGGCTTAGTAATTCTACTTTTGTGAATTTCTCCTATAGATACATCTGCACATTTATGTGTATGTATAAGATTGGCTTTTATGGCATTGGTTTTATTAATAGATGAACAGAAACCACATTATCTTGGGTCACATGCTTACCTCTGACACCAGGGAGTGGGGTCAGCCCCACCCAAAAACTTCGAAAACTGAGTATAAAGGAAAGGTGGTCCTTCGTAGCAAAACTGGAGTTATCAGAAGGGACATGAAAACAAAACCAAACCAGATATCCCCACATCATCTATACCCTTCTTGTTTCACACGATGGAGACAACTTTGTATATCGGAATGCTCCAGAGCAAACACAGTTGATACAGCACTTGGGTGTGGTCAAGTAACCAGCAATGGTGGGTCTACAACCTTCTATTAATGGTGGGTTCTATTAATGAGAGGGCCCTTTGCACTGCCTATGATGAGCGTGAATATACAAAGATGGGGTAGCATCACAAACAATGTTGAGGTGCCTCTCTGCATCATAGGAGAGAAACTTGAGATTTGGAATGAAATTCTGGAGGGAAGAAAGATAAAGGAGACAGCCAGGCATTATGAGGGGTAAGGAGCTAAGGCAAAAATAATCTAGGAGCAGTCTGGCGGATGAACAATTGCATAAAATGAGAATGAAGGGTTTAGATTGTTTGCTACGGAATGTGCGATGTAAGTCTTTTATTCTGCATCCTTATGAAATCTTCAGTAAATATCGGTCCCTATTGCTCTGGTGCAGGGTTTCTCTGTTGAGGGGAATACTGCCTCCAGGAACACTGGAAACATGTGGGCTTGGTTTTACTTGTAATGACTGCTGGGGGTTGGGGGCATGGTCATTACTGACTTGGCGACCAGGATCACGTTACCTGGTCAGATGTCTCTCGCATAAGGCCAGTTGCACCCCACTGGAAACACTGCTTTTCTATGAGTGGATTGTTATGGGAAACTTAAAGATGCTCAGAAGTTTGTATCTGGGTTGAAGTTGGACAAAACCAAAGCACACAGGAGCCAGAGGACAAAGGAACAGCTCACACTTGGGTCACACCTGTATTGAAGACTTTGACGATGCAGTCATCACGTAATGAGTCTTTCTCTATCTTCCTTCATTACAGCCTTGGTTTATTTCCTCATTTGTCATCTGTTTCGTAACAAGCTGTTCTTTTAATTTTCTGCCTTTTACATTTTTTATTCGTTCTAATCTGCATATAAAGTAGACGTATTTTGTACTCAATTTGTATGCATTGGTCCACAGACCAGGGCCCATCTTCTCTTTTGTCAGCACCATATTTTTGGATCCATTTGTGATCTTTTATTATCCTCCCCATTCTTGTGTGCCATTAAAAAAGTAATTATTGTTCCATAACACACTGGATTTCTTAAATTTAGATCTTGTTCGGGAAATAATTTAGATAAAAATAACTATTACACACATTGTTCAGAATTGAGGTTTTGCAACATCCACAGACTTTTCACTTTGTCATTTCTTCTAAAGTTTCCCAAGCCAACAGAAATCCATTTCAGCAACTAGCTCACAGTGAAGGTGATGAGTTGGTCTCAAGCTGGAAGGTCTCTATCCAGAAGGTCACCTCAGGCTCACTGAAGCTGGGAGACCTGGGTGTGTTTGGGGGTTGGAAGAGGGGTGACCTTGCATAATGTGAGCCTCCTGTCCTTTAAGGACCCAGTCAACAGAGATAGGCCAGGTCTTATGTTAGGGGGTTGCTCAGTGGTTTATTGGAGCTATAGGCAACTGATTTTTCACAGGGCTCCAAGAAATGAGCTGTGATGGCTCCTTATGAGTTGTTTTATCCCCCCAATGTAATGACTTAAAATAACCACTCATTGTTATCCCTTCTAGTCCTGCACACTGATGAGGCCTAGCTGGGTGGTTCTCATTTGGGCCTCCTATGTAGTTGTAGTCAGAGAAGTACCAGCAGCTGGAGTCTTCCCAAGTCACGACTGGGCTCAATAGTCCAAGACAGACTCTTCCCTCCCATGGCTGCTGCCTCAGCTGAGCCAACTGTAATGGATGGAGCTGGTCAGGCAATACTCTCTCTTTTCAGATAGTCTTTCCACATATCTGGTTAGAACTTTCTCACAGCTTGGGGTTCTCAGGTAATCAGACTTCTTAAATGCTAGCTGGCTTATCCCAAAGGAAATACCTAAGAAACCCAAGCAAAAACCATGCAGCTTTTTAAGACTTGACTTTGGAAGTCATGTTCAATTCCATTCCATTTTACTGGTCAGAAGTGAATTCACAGGGCCAACCCAGGGTCAAAGTCAAGGGACTGTACAAAGACGGGAATTCTGACAGATATGTTTCAACGGGGGCCCTTCTTTGTAGACTACCCACCACACATAGTCTCGTGTGCTAGTCAAGATAGGTCAGGTTGTGTTCCAGTAACCAAGCACCCCAAAGTCCCAGTCCCTCGAAACACAAAGTTTGTTTCTTGCTCTTTCTGCTGGCCTGGTATAGTTGAGGGCAGCATTCTGCCCCATGTAGTCACTCCATCCATCTCATGGTTCCCCCCCCCCCCAGTCTCAACATGATGCCTCAGAGCTCTCTGTGGCGGGGGAAAGCAGAATCAGAGGGACTTGGACAGGCAAGGAAACGCTCTGGCTCAGAAGTGACATGGTCACTTCCTCCCAGTTGCCATTGTCCTATTCAGCTGCAAGAAGTGGGGAAGTATAAACCTCCCTTGAAGTTGGAAGAGAGCCGAGGCCGATGTTGCTGAGCATTAAAAGTCTCTCTCCCATCATGCCTTGCCCATGGATAATTCCTGTTGGATACTTCTGGTGGATGTCCCAATTAGGTAAGTCTTTAGACAAGATTTCTCCTTTATTTGTACTAATGGATATTTGTAAATTGCTATATATTTATGGGAGGAGGTCACTCAGGAGGAGACATTTGAATTGTGTTTTTGGGGTAAGTAGGAATGTAAGGGGATAGATGAGGAAAAGGACATTCCAAAATGATGGAATGACATAAGCATAGGCTCAGAGACAGGGAAGAGCCTGCTGCTTTCCAGGAGCCATGAGAAGTCTAGCTCGGTGGGCTTGCAGAGGGAAAGGAGATGGGAAGGTGGGTTGCAACTCGGATGGAAACAATAATCAATAATTAATGTCTAAACCTTATGGAACGTCTTTTCCATGTGCCACAGTTCTAAACATCGTGTGCTTTGCCACAGTAACGGTAATGTTCTGCTGGATCTCTTCCATGTGCACCTCTGGAGTCCTCTTCCCCCTTCTCTGTGTCCAGGAAGTTGGCCCCAACAACCACATCACTAGACTCCCTTCCTCTCTGGCTTTTGGATGGATTTGTCCAATGGGGATCCCCAACAGGAGATAGAGGGTGGGAAGAGAGTGAGGTCGGGTTATTTATTCCATTGGCTTCCTCCCTGCAGGAACACCTTGGCTGGCTGCTTCCCCAAGCTCTGCTCACACCATTCTCTCTATAGAGGTTCTGGCAACTGTTCCTCCTCTTACCCCTTCAGGCCTAGTGGTACTCAGAGTCCTGTTGTTACTAGACTGGGGCTACTGTATGATCTTTGGTAGGGTTTCTTACACCTCTTTAAAAATAGTTCCCTTGTCAATTCTTTAAATTCTAACTAGAATTTCCTGATAGAAGCCAAATGATACAGGTATCTAAGGTGCATACTAATACCATTCCCATTTTGTGGATGAGGAAACTGAGGTCCAGAGAGCTTAGGTGACCTGCTCAAGGCCATCCAGATGCATAAGAAGAATAAAAACTCAACCAGAGAGTATGGCGGGAGGTTCAAAGGCCTTGAATGCCATGTTAAACAGAGACTGTTCCTGTCACCTACAGAGGGTGCCAGAAGCTCATTCTTTCTTTATTCATTAACTCCATATTGAGTGATAACACCTCTGCCTCTTGAGAAATCAATTCCTTGCAGGAAAAAGGAGAGAATTCCTCACGCTCTGATGGCTTCATAGAGCTATGGTGGGGCTCAGAGAGATTTTAGCCATAGGAAGAGCTATTCTGGAAATTGGGGTAGAGCATGTGACTGGGGTCCAGCCAATCAGCGCATCACATTCCCCTGGTCACAGTGATTGGCTCAGGAGTGATCCAATCAAAGCCAAGGGGATTATTTCCCTGGAATACTTGCAGGAGAAGCACACTTTCTTCTCTGCCAGGCTTCCGTCTGGGAGAAGATAAAGCCTAGATATGCCAGTGGCGACGGTGTGGATAAAGGACCCCTGGTCAAGGAATCAGAACCAAGAAATGGAGAGAGATGACATTTCAGATTCTGCATGCAGCCATGTCTGAAATCAATGTAAATCTTTGGATGATTCTCTTACATGAGACAATAAAGTCCCCTTTCCCCTCTGATAGGGTTCCAAATTCCAGAGCTACAATCTCATCACTTGCAATGGAAACAGTCTGGATGCCGTGGGAGACCTTGGAGTGGGAAGGGGAATGGGGTCTCTGTAGCAGTCAGGAGAACCTCTGTTCATCCAGCAAGACCCAACGAAAATGTTACCATCTTTGTTCAACCTTCCAATCATTCCTTTGTCCATAGCGAGTTGCTCCTTCCCCTCTTCCTTGCGCACTTAGGTTTGTACACACCTCTATTATAGTGCCTTCTTGTGCTGGAATTTTTTCTGCTATGAGGCACTGAACAATTTGCCTGAATCTTATTCATTTCGGAGTTTTCAGTCTTTAGGAAAAGGCCTGGCAAAACGTAGATACTCACCAGATGTTTGTTGAATGAATAACTGAACGAATGGGACCAAGGCGGGAGAGTAGGAACGGGCCAGAGGAGATGGATGGGAGCCATCTCTGGAGCACCAACAAAAAGTAATAGCAGCCTTAAATCTTTTTTTCCGAGTAGACAGGTTGAGATTAATATTAATAACAAAGTGTTATTTAGTTGACTTGGACAAAATCCCTGGAGAAAAATTAAAAATAGCTGTGATTTCCTGCATGCCTTATGTGCCAGGTGAAGAGTTGAAATCAGCTCCAGGAGAGGGTTCTCAAAGCCAATCATATTAATTCCATCCTCCTCCACAGTAGCTAGCTCAGGGATGGACAGGCATAGGGCCAACCAGGACCAGTAGGATAAAGTTTATTACCATGAGAAAGGATGTGAGATAAGGGGGTCTCTCTTGCTGGATGTGAAATTGGATGCTTGTGGTCTTGGCTGTTCCTAGCAGTCATCTTGAGGACAAGGCTGATCCGTTGAGGAGAGCAGAGCCAAGAAAATCCTAGAGGAATGGACCCAGGGCCTCCATTACTCCCAGCATGAACCTGACTTCTCTTCTCCTCTCTTCTCTGTCCCTACCTTCCTATCTTCCACCTTCCTTCCTGCCTTCCTAGCTCTCTGCCTAATATGGGACTTGAACTCACGAGCATGCATGTTCTATGGACTGAAACAGTCTAGTGGCCTGAAACTGACCTATTTCCAGATGTCCAGTTATGGGAATTATATGAGTCAAAGGCATACCTCTAATTGGGTCTGAATTGAATTTCTGTTATTTCATCCATTTACACAGTGAGGAAGCCAAGACTTTGATAGTCATGTGCTTAACATTTTTCAGCGAGTGCTAAGAGCTGGGATTCCACTCCAAATCCGTCTTATCCTACAGCCTTTGGTCATCCCACTAAGCTGAGCCAAGAAAGGTCAAGTTGCTTGATCTCGGTTCTGATTCATCCATTTATCTTCGGGTATGGATTCTCTAATACATGCCGTTTCTACTGCCTAGAATAGTCTATGCCTCCTCTCTCTGCCTAGCAAACTACAAGGCGTCTTTCAGGCCTCAGCTTAAATAAATGTCATTTCCTGACCTCCTCCCCATTCCTACCCTGGTGATTAACCTAGATCCCTTGGCCATTAATTCTCATGGTGGTTTGTATTTTTCTTTCACATCCTTATCACAATTATAACTTATGACTTATCATATAATACTTTTATAATAACGTGTCTATTTCTTAAGAGCACATGTGTATGTTTTCTCGGCACCGAATCCTCAGAACCGTGGATGTCACTTAGTGGGTTGCTATAAATATTTGATGAAGGAATAAATGAAAGCTGTTGCTCTTTGGGGGGTCTGGAGTTCCCCCGGCAGCTCTCCAAGGGCGCTCCCAGGACCCGCCAGTATTAGCATCATCTGGGAACTTAGAAATGTAAATTAGGCTCCACCCAGACCTACTGAGCGAGAATCTTCGAAACGCAGGGGTGGGATGGGTGATTCTGGTTCTCGCTGGTTTGAAAACCACCGGGTCGTACACATTTGCTCTCGTCTACGCGGTGGGAACACGCGAGGGCTCAACTTCTACGGGTCGGTGTTCTTTACTGCCTCTGTTCCTTAAAATCAGCACTTTCACAAGTAAAGCGTGTTGGAGGATAGGAACAGGAACGCCTCACATTCTACCCCCTCAGCACCTCTGCTGTTGTTGTTCTTTAGCTTTTTCTTTTCTTTTCTTTTCTTTTAAAGTAATCTCTACACCCAAGGCAGGGCTCAAACTCAGAACCCTGAGATCAGCACGCTCCACCGACTGAGCCGGCAACCGCCTCTTACTGCTCCTTCGGCTTTGATCATGCTTTCCATTAATGACTTTATTCTTCGGGTGTCAGTTTACATTTCCATGCCTCCCTTGCATTTTCTATCTCAGCCCGCTGCTAGTTTGTTGCGTTCACAACATTCACTCCTCCTTTCTTACGGTTAATTTATTCATTTGCCCTCGTTGCTTCTGGCCTCCTCGAGTGCAGGGTCTACAGCAGGCTTGCTGACTGCACCAGTCCTAGCGCCTGGGCCATAGCAGGGCTAAAGTATGCGTGAACTGAAGGACTGTAGGCTCCACGAGGGCAGAGGCTGTGGGCTACGGACTTCCCGGCCCGAAGCCTGGCGCGTAGAAGACGCTCCTTAAAGACCGGCGGAATGAATAGGCTACCGAAGCGAAAGGGAAACCGCCCCTTTACTAAGATGGGAGACCCGGGCCCTTTACCAACATGGCCGCCGGCCCGCGTGGATGGGTGGCGGGGCGGGGCGGGGTCGGGGGGGGCGGGGCCAGGAGGGAGCCGTCAGGTGCGGCCCCGCCCCGCACCCCCACCCCCGCTCCCCGCTCGATTCCGGATTGGTCCGGTTCCAGCGCCGCAGCCCGGCGGCCGCGCCGTGGGGCCGCGCCGGGCGCTCGCCACTTCCGGCGCGTTGGGGCTGTTGGTTGGGGGCGGCCGCGCGGCGCGAGCGGGTGGCTTCGGGGCGGGCGCGCGCAGGGATGCTCCGGGGGGGCGGTGGCGGCGGCCGTGTGGGCTGAGGCGGCGAGGACAGCGCGGGCCCCCGGGCCTCTTCCCTGAGCCGGCCGCCCGGGCTGCGCCGCCGAGGCCCCTTTAGCCTCCGCCCCTTCAGCCTCGGGGCCGGGCCCGCAGCCGCTTCTGAACGCGGAGGCCGGGAGCCCCTGCCTGGGCCCGGAGCCTCCCCTCGGGGGTCGGGCCCGGGCGGGGGGCCCCCCCGAGCCGCTGCCCTCTCACCGGCTTCCGAGCCCCATTTCCTCCTTTTTCAGTTTTCTTGGGGAGGGGCGGGTGGTTCTAGATGAATTGTTCAGGGGGTCCCCGATGAGGCGGGCCGGGGGGGCTGCGCTCTTTTTAGAGGGTCCCCGCGGGGCCCGGGTGGGGCAGCGGTTGTCTTTGCATGGGCGGGGGACTTCCCGAGCCTGCCGGGACCATGACCTGAACTGTGCGAGCGGGACGTGTCCGAAGCTCGAGAGCCAGCTCACCTGAGCCGCCCCTCCCCCGACCAGCATGGTAAGTGGGGTCCGAGCCCCTTTCCCTCCCCAGTGCCGGGTCTGAGGGGTGGAAGCGGGCCCCGGGACTGCTGAGCCATCGCTTCTCCGCGGGGCGGGGAGAGGCGCGTGCCGAGCCCAGCAGTGACACATGCGTGCAGGCTTTGCAGCCGGGGCTCGGCGCTCCCATCCCCCCAGGGATGTCTCAGGACTGGGAGGGACCTGGAAGCGCAGCTGGCACTACCCTGGCATCTGGGGTTTGCCTCCCTTACAATGTAGCCTATTTGACTGGAGCTATCCTGTATTTTGAGGGCTTACTATGTGCCTGGGCCTGTGCTGAGTGATTGACATGTGTTACTTAATGAGTTCAAGTAGCTCTCTCCTGAAATGGGGAGACTGAGGCTCTGAGCAACTAGTTACCTAGCTCAAGGTCACTCTTAAGTGACAGTGGTACGATTTGAACTTGGCCCTTTGACTTCAGAGCTTCTGTTAGCTGTAACACACAGGGTTGGATGGGGTCTTGCAGTGGTTTTATATAGAAGGAAACAGGGTTTGTGATTTGCCGAGGTTGCCTATCCGGGTAATAGCAAAGTCAGAATGGGGGTGTTCTTTTGACACCCAGCATGCTGTTGTTTCTGCTTCATGCCCTGGCCTTTTTCCCTGGTAGTGCCTGGAAAGCTCTTCATTCTTCAGATCCAGCTCAGAAGCCACCTCTTCTGAAGATCCTTTCCAGGTTTTTCAGACCCAGAGACACTCTCGGCACTCCCTTCGATTTGTGTACTCACATCTGTTTATTAAGCCTTTGTCTTGTGATAATCATTCCTGAGCCTTATCTCTCCACAGCAGTGGATTCAGTGCCCTCCAAGATGAAATTGTCTGAACCTTTATCTGCCCCAGCTCCTGGTACATAGTAAGCCAGTGGAGGAGCACTTGAGTGCTCAGGCTGTGTTTGAGCACCTCCAGTGAAGGAAGTGTAGTTAGGGCTGTCCATTTTACTCCTGTTAGGGACTTAGTAGAGAAAGGGACATAATGACATCTGTGATGTAGATATTCAGGCCAGTGGGACTTTTTAAAACATTCAAGGGGCCTGTGGGTGTTGTGTTAGGTTCTGGGCATAGAAAGAGGACCTCAGTCATGGCCCTTGTTTTCACGGGGCCTTAACAACCAGTGGGGTAAAATACACCATGAATGCTGAGCAGCCCTTTGTAGTAGATACTGTGTGTAGTGTAGTGGCAGATAGGTTAAGCTCTCTGAGGCCCAGTTTTCTCATCTGTAAAATACGGTTGTAGGAATTCCTTAATGAATAATCCGGAGGTATGAGATAGAACACTGAGTGAGCGATGAAGGTAGTACTCAGTATTCCTTTCTTCATTTATTCTTTCAGTGAATTTTCTGGTTTTTCTTTTTAAGTTGTAAAATACATAGAACATAAAAAGTACCATTTTAACCATTTTTAGGTGTTACAGTTCAGTAGCATTAAGTACAGCTGACCCTTGAACAATGTGGGGGTCATGAGCGCTGCCCCCCATGATGTGGAAAGTCATCTATAATTTTGACTCCCCCAAAACTTTACTGTTAGTCTCCTGTTGCCTTACTGATAATGTTACCTGTCGATTAATATTTATTTTGTATGTTACATGTATTCTCTACTGTATTCTTAACAAAGTAAGCTAGAGAAAATAGTATCACTAAGAAAATCATAAGAGAAAATGCATTTACAGTGCTGTGCTGTTTTTATTGGGGAAAAAAAAATCCTTGTGTAAGTGGCCCGTGTAGTTCAAAGCCATGTTGTTCCAGGGTCACATTGTACTTTTACATTGTGGTGAATGTACATCCCCACATCCCTAGAACTTTTTTCATCTTGTAAAACTGAAACTGTATCCACGGAGCAATAACTTCATTCCCTTCTTCCTCATCCCCTATGACCACGCTCTGTTTTCTGTCTCTGGAAATTTGACGACTCTATAGGTATCTCACAGAAGCGGAATCATACAGGTTTGGGTCTTTTGTGACTGGCTTCACTCAGCGCCATGGCCGGGAGGTTCACGCATGTTGTAGCATGTGTCAGATTTCCTTCATTTTGAACACTAAATAGTGTTCTGTTGTGAGTACATGCCACGTTTATCCATTCATCTGTTGATGGACACCTGGGTTCCTTCCACCTTTTGGCTGTTTTGAGTGATGCTGCCTAGAACAGGGGTGTAGAAATCTTTCCTTGAATTCTAAGTTGCCACTGGACACCAGGCTTTAGGGAATATCTGATGAACGGGGCAGACAAGCTCCTCCCCTCAGGGAGCTTGCCAGGAATGGTGGTTTAGGACCCCTCGGCAGAATCTTACCAGCTCTTGACTAAGCTAGCCAAGCATCCTTGCATTCGGAATTCATTTGGCAATCAGAACATTATGAAAATGGCCACTTCTGAGCAATTGTAAAGTAGTTGACTTCATGATTACAATGTACATTTTTTTCTGGGGCTAAGTTTCGAATCAAGGTTTTTGTAAGCTAGACCTCACATACTTAAGCAGGCAAGGGGTGGCCACAGTGGCTGTGACCAGATTAGGACCTTCTAATCACATCCTTTCTTCATCACTCACACTGGGGGTTCATATCCTGTAGGTATCCAAGGGTCAGGGGTGTGGGTGGGGCAGGCCTTGTCACCAGAATGCGAGGAAATCGTTCCCTGGTGTGTGTCTTAAAGGAGGAGGAGCTTTTCCCCCTGGGATCACATCTCTTGCTTTATTCCAGGAACTTTTTTGCCTTTTTATTTCTTACTCAACATTTTTACTTTTAGGAGTAATAGTTGACACATGTTTGAGCCTCTCCCCTCGCTTTTTTTTTTTTTAAAGATTTTATTTATTTACTTGACAGACAGATCACAAGTAGGCAGAGAGGCAGGCAGAGAGAGTGAGAGAGGACGAAGCAGGCTCCCCGGTGAGCAGAGAGCTCGATGTGGGACTTGATCCCAGGACCCTGGGATCATGACCTGAGCCAAAGGCAGAGGCTTTAACCCAACCCCCAACGAGGCGCCCCAACCCAACCCCCGCTTTTTTTTTTTTTTTTTTTTAAGAGATTTTATTCATTTATTTGAGAGACGATCGTGTAAGAGCGCCTGTACAAGCAGGGTGGAGGGGGTGGTGGGAGAGGGAGAAGCAGACTCCCCACTGAGCAGGGAGCCCGGTACAGGGCTTGATCCCATGACCCCCGAGAACCTGACCTGAGCCAAAGGCAGACGCTTAACCAACTGAGCCAGCCAGGCGCCCCTGTTTGAGCCTTTTTCATGTCTTTGTAAAACTTCAATCCTGATGAGATGAAAATAGTATAATACGATAAGAACACCATTTATTACGTATCTGCTGTAAGCTAGCTATCATTTTTCTTGTAGCCAGTCAGTCTGGTCTGGTTAACGAGACCACCCTGCTAGGTTACATTCTTGCCAGTTTTACCAGAGGGGCTGAGGACAGAGGAGCTGTAGGATACCTGGGTGGAGCCGGCATCTGGACCAAGGCACTCTACTGCAAAGCCTGCGCTTTTTGGCAGGACAGATCTTTCTCCATTTACAGTGGGCTTATGTCCCGATAAACCCCTTGTAAGCTGAAAATACTGTCAGTCGAAAATGCATTTATTACACCCGACTTGCCGAACATCAGAGCTTGGCCTAACCTCCTTTCGATGTGTTTAGAACGTGTAAGCATACAAGGGATTGCTTGTTGGGCAGAACTATCTAACACAAAGCCCGTTTTATATTAGAGTGTTGAATATCTCATGTCACTTACTGAATATTGTACTGAAGGCGAAGGAGAGAATGGTTGTGGCTGCATCGGTTGTTGACCCTGGTGATCGTGGGCTGACTGCGAGCCGCAGCCGGCTGCCACTGCCCAGCATCTCGAGAGAATTTTGTACTGCATGTCGCTGGCCCAGGAATAGATCCAAAGTCAAAATTCCAAGTATGGTTTCTACTGATTGTGAATTGCATTTGCAGCCTCCTAAAGTTGAATCATTTGTAAGTTGGGGCCTGTCGGTCCACACATGCGCGGGTCTCACACGGAAGATCATGGAAGATCATTGGAACACCATCTGGATATATTTTGTTTGGTTTTGAGGTAGATGGTGATGGGGGCTGGTTAAGTGTCTGACTTAGGCTAGAGTCCTGATCTTGGGGTCCTGGGACTGAGCGCTGTGTCTGGCTCCCTCCTCAGTGGGAGTCTGCTTGTCCCTTTCCCTCTGCTCCTCTCCGCTGCTCGTTCTCTCTCTCAACTAAATAAATAAAAATCGTAAGAACAAAAAAATTTGTAGTGTAGTCCAGAATTACTGTAACAACTATACTGTAAGTACATTTGATTAAATCATTGGGTTTTATTGAATTCCCATGAGTTCCTAAGTGATGTAATATCTTAGAGGTTCCCACTACTTCTCTGAAAAGTTGTTACCTAATACCGAGTGAGCTGTTGGTTATTATGGAAATTGTGTGCAAAACCGAGTTCTTGCTTAAATTAGTGTTTCTCTAGTTGCTTAGAAAATTGCTTTGGTTACAAAAACTTAAGTTTTAATGTCCCCTTCTGTGGCGTTCCATAACAAGTGGTGAGTGGTCCCTATAACGGAGGCAAAATCAGACCTTAGATTCGGCCACTGAGGTGGCATGTCATCCACTTGGTCATCAGTGTTGTTCCATGGTCCCCCCCATGCGTGGGAGGTATGAAGAAGCCGTGGTGGTGTGGGGAGATGCTAGGGAAAGGGTCCGTGGTCCTCAGAGGTGCTGTAGGCAGTCGTGTAATTAGAGCTGGGTTGGGAGGCAGGTTCGGTAATCAAGAAATGACTTTAACAGCTTTTGAGAAAATTAGACATGACCTGGTTCAGATGATGGAATTACTTTACTGGTAAAGTAAACGAAAACACAGACTGTAATGTACAGAGCTTTTTAATGCCTCAGTTTATTCATTCGTGAAATAATTGATTTCCTATGTCAAGCTTATAATCTTAGGTACACTGGATACAACATAATAATACAATAGTTAATAGTTACAGTGTTTAGAGTATGCCCTGTATTTTACATACGTTAACTTCTTGACTCTTCCAGACAATGCCAGGAGGTAGAGGCTATTTTTATTTCTCATTAAATGGATGAGAATATCCAGGGCCCTTCCACACTGCAGCCGAGTGATGAAGTTGGGGTTCAAACCCAGGCAGTCTGGCTCAAAAGTCAGAGCACAGTGAGAGCTTTTCATTGTTACACTTTGACCCCACGGGGGTTAGTAGCGCCTGGCCTCCAGGAGTCCTTTTCGTGAGGCAGATGGGACTGTATTCCAGCCATTGCAAGAGGCCGTGGTGACGGTGAGAGTGGAAGAATGCATGGGTGCAAAGGTAGCCCAGCTGAGGGGCACTCGCTGAGGAGAGGTGCCAGGGATGCTCTCCCAGGAGGCACATTTGAGTCTTGAAGGGTTAGGAAAATTTTGCAGGTAGTTGCACAGATCTGGTATGGGCCAGTAAGATAACAAAATTGCAGGTGTCAAGGGAAAGTGAAGGAATTAACGTTTGTGGAGTGCTGAGGACTTTCTCAGGGGCTGGGTACTTGCAGGACACAAACATGGCATGTCTTCTCATGGTAAATACCTTTTTTTACTGCTTCTACCCAGGTTGGCTGTTGCGCATTTCTTTGTTCCCCTTTGCAGTAGAACTCCAGGGAAGAGCGCTCCCTGACCGCTGGCCTTCCATTCTCTCTAGCTCACAGTCAAGGTCCCTCCCTCTGCGGGCTCTACAGCGGTGGTTGGTTCTCAAGTCCTCCCCGGAGCTTCTGCTCCCACTCCTTCACAGCCCGCTTAACTTCTGTTTGTAGCACTGACCTTCTTTCTTATTTATTTATTTCTAGTAAGTTTGATGTTCACCGTGGGGCTTGAACCCATGACCTTGAGATCTAGAATTGCGTGCTCTACTGAATGAGCCAGCCAGGCGCCCTGTGTAGCATTTACCATTTTATTTATTTTTTAAAAATATTTTATTTATTTATTTGACAGAGAGAAATAGTGAGAGAGGGAACACAAGGAGGGGGAGTGGGAGAGAGAGAAGCAGTCTTTCCACAGAGCAGGGAGCCCGATGCAGAGCTCGATCCCAGGACCCTGGGATCATGACCTGAGCTGAAGGCAGACACTTAACGGAGCCACCCAGGCGCCCCATCTATTTTTATTTTTAAAAATTTATTATTAAATTACTTTATTTTATTTTTAAAAAATATTTTGTTTATTAATTTAAGAAAGCACAGGCAGAAGGAGAAGCAGACTCCCCGCTGAGCTGTGAACCCAATGTGGGGCTCCATCCCAGGGATCATGACCTGAGCCATCCAGGCCCCCTCACAACAGACTCTGACTAGGCCAGACTAGGCCATTTGGTTAGAAAGAATTTCTCAAAACGCAATACCCCAGAACCAACTGTGAAACTTTAAAAACCCAGTCACAAATTAGTTACTGCAATTGGGGCCCTACAACCCGATTTTCACGTGATTTGTCTGGTGCTGGCAGTGTCGCTGGGGCTGCCTACGTCTCACTGGAGGAACGCTATGTGGTGTTCCTGCAGGCCTCTGCCGTTCTTCGAAGAGACAGCTTCACCCTACAGGACTTCTTTTTTGAGCACCCAAGTCATCACATCTTCACCCTGCACGCTGCCTTTCAGAACTGGTTGCCAGCCCTACAGGCCCGCAGGCTCCCGCCACCCTCCTAAAATTTATTATTATTTTTTAAAGACTTTTATTATTTATTTTTATTTACTTTTATTATTTATTTATTTGACAGAGAGATAGTGAGAGGGAACTCAAGCAGGGGGAGTGAGAGAGGGAGAAGTAGGCCTCCTGCCGAGCAGGGAGCCCGATGTGGGACTTGATCCCAGGACCCTGGGCTCATGGCTTGAGCCATAGGCAGCTGCCTAACAACTGAGCCACTCAGGTGCCCTGCATTTACCATTTTTAAACGTTTTAAAATCTTTTTTTTTTTAAGATTTTTTATTTATTCATTTGACAGACAGAGATCACAAGTAGGCAGAGAGGCAGGCAGAGAGAGGAGGAAGCAGGCTCCCTGCCGAGCAGAGAGCCCGATGCAGGGCTCGATCCCAGGACCCTGGGATCATGATCTGAGCCGAAGGCAGAGGCCTTAACCCACTGAGCCACCCAGGTGCCCCCATTTTTAAACATTTTATGTACATAACGTTATTTATGAGGTCTTTTTTTGTTACCTCCTCCTGCTAAAATATTGACTCCCTAGAGCTTGGGATCTTCACTTTGTTCATTGATGTGTCCCCAAGAGCCTGAAACGGTTTCTGGCATGGGAGACAGTTATACTGGGGTGGGAATGCCATGGAGGTCTTGGGTGCTTACAGGGTCTTTAGAGCATGGAAGTCAGTGAGGCTCCCTCTGATGAGCAGAACTTGCAGAGAGAGGGTATTTCAGAAGAGAGGACTGTAACTAACTGTAGTGTTCAAACCATTGGATAGACTGGTTTGGCTGTGGTGGTTTTTGTCAAGTAGTAGTTGGAGAGAAGGCCATAGAGGTGGTTTATGGCTAGATCATGGAGGTCTTTTTGATACTACTCTCAGGAGTTTGGCTTTGTGTTTTCCGTGAAGGAGAAGGAATCCATCTGCTGTGCAGGGTTAGATCAGTGTGGGAAACCGGATATGACACCTTGCATGTCTGGATGTGACAAAGGTCGGTTCTTGGGTGTGTAATTAGGGTGAGGAGGACTTGAACAATAGAGTTTTGAACAATAAGAGTTTTCACTGCTTAAAAAACTGATTCTAGAATCAGGGGATAAAGGAAAGGGAAAAGGTCAAGCTGAGTTTGGCAGCCTCTAACCTGGTGACTAGGGATAGTGGGGGTTTTACTTAATGGGTGATTTGGATTTGCTGGGAATGGAGATGACAGGTAAAGAAACTGACAGGAAGATGACAGGAGACTTTGCTCTGTGGGGAGATGGGCAGCTACTGCTGGGTTGAGATGCAGGTGGTTGGCATTGGGCAAGACTAGGGTCTCGACGATGTTACGAAAGTGGATTGTCGGTAAATGTGTCCAAGTCAAGGAAGATGTGACAGTACAGGCTGGGGTGAAGGGGGAGGGGGCTCCTGAGCTTGTAGCTGCTGCTCTCAGCCTGCACTTTTTACAGCCCATTGTATACTGACCTTCTCTCTTCACTTTTCCAGATCACCTCTAACTTCTGCGTGCTGAAGCCAATATAAAGGGCCTCTTTTCAGTCCTTATGCTGACTTTTCCTTTTGGCCCGTGGCAACCACTGGACTTTTCTTGGCTCCTATGATATTATTGCCTTGGTTCAGTCTCCCTTGGTCTTTCTCATGGTTTCAGTTTGGACCTGGTGTGTCCCAGAGAACTCGGCCTTACTCTCCTGCCATTGGTATCCACCTGTGTCCTGAAGACATCAGATTAAACATGTCTAAAACCAAATCCATCATCTTTCCCTCAGGTTAGTGACCCCTTCCCACCCCGTGCCCCGGTTCTGTTCATGACTTTATTCACGGACACTCAAGTGGTAAACCTGAGTCATCTTTAACTTCCTCTTCACTTTTAGTCCCCTTCTTGTAGACCTGTAGATGCTCTCCTGACTTGTGTTCTGGCCCCAGCCTTTCTTTCCATTCTGTCCACTTTGGTCAGGCCACGTCTCTTGCCTTTTCACTCGTAGTGTCTTGACCGCTTCCGGTTTCTCCCCCTAGCAGTTCATCGTCTGTATTCCTACCTCAGCCGCCTTGTAGAGCTCAGAAGGGAGTGTGCACTTTGACCCCAGGTCATTCAGAGCAGAGGGCCCGCTTTGTTAGAGACCAAGTTTGTTTTGTTGTTGTTGTTTTGAGAGAGAATTGAATGAGGGGAGGGAGGGAGGGTATGGAGGAGGGGCAGAGGGAGAAGGAGAGAGAGAATCCTAAACCCAGCAGGAAGATGGGCTTTATCTCCTAACCTGAGCAGAAATCAGGGGTCGGATGCTGATCCTACTGAGCTGCCCGGACTCCCCAAAGACCAAGTTGTTGTCACTGCAGAATGATGGAAAACACTTGGGCCTTGGATTTTTCAGTTTTCCTTTTCGTCCTCTCAGTACGGATTGAAGATGACTTATTAAATGCTTAAGGTGATTGATTTGGAATGTCTTTTAAAGACTTCCCAGGTTGTACCTGTTCTCCAGCCACAACAAACCACCTGTCATTCCCAGAACACGGAGTCCACTTCATACTTTTCTTTGCTCAGTGCTGTTCCCGCTGCCCTGCTGTCCTTTTCTTTCTTGCAGGTGAGACCTTCCCTCCCATTTCAAGGTCACCCTAAATACCACCTCTTTGAGGCCTTCCAGCATGTAGTTTATTTACCATCTTTTATTATAGTTAGGTTTTTTTCTTTTGGCTTTTATTATTTTGATGTATTTGTTATTGCTGTATAGAAATTATAAGACTACATTCTTCTAGTTTGAAGAGCACAGTTTAAGACTCTTCAAATCCTCTGGTCTCCGTTTAGTCCCACTCCAAGCCTGCCAGTGGGGAGGATTAGTTCTTTGTCTTTAGGAGTTCCCGTCACGGTGAGTCTTAGGCCTCTGCATTTCCAGTGTCTCTTAAGCATTCTGCACATAGTGAGACAGTCAGAAGAGGCAGGGTTGAAAAAAAAAAATCCGGGAAGGTCAAGGTGGGCCTTAGACCTTAGTAAATGACAATGGCAGTATTTGGAGAGTGTGGTAAGATTGAAATAGAGTATGAATATAGTAAGCACTGTCTTTTTTCCAAAACCCACGCAGCCAGCAATCTCTGATAAGGGCATTTTTCTTCTGGGCAAGTAGACGGGATGGGGACGGGCAGGGGGAGTGAGGATGGTGGTGGTGGTGGTTTATGGGGCTGGGGGGGCTGGACAGGCGAACAGGGGAAGTTGTTACAAGAAATGCTGTGTAGATGTGTACTTAGGGGGAAGCTCCAGACAGTAATTGCTTCTGGGAGAAGTGCTGGGGCACAATGGGGGTGGGTTGTGGTCAGGGAAGGGGTTGTGGATACTGAGGAAACTCCCAGTGTAGAGAGAAGTGAGGGAGGTGCAGGAGTCTGATGGGAAAGGAAGGAAGCTGGGGGTCAGAGGGAGCAGAAGGTCTGTGTGTTTCATAATTACATTCGGTGCTAGTCATTGTTGAGGGGCCCTCGTGTACACGGCGCATGGTACCTCATTCAGTTTAACGGCAGCCCGGCAAGGTAGGTCTTATCTGTCCCCGTTGTACATTTGGGAAGATGAGGACACTGAGGGTCAGGGAGGGCAAGGTAAGTAACTTGACCAAAATTACACAGCAAGTTGGTAGAGATGGGGTTCAGACTCAAGGTTCTAACTCCACAGCCCATGTTTTTTCTGTATGAGTAGGTTTCTCCTTAAGCCAGTGCACATTTATACAGGCATATTCACTTGAAATGTAGCCCTACTGGGTGTACTATCCTAGGAAAAATAGTACATCTAGTCCTCTAACCGTAAAACCTGTAAAACTGACTTCCTAACAGAAAGGGCAGGATGATAGAAGTTTGCTGATAACAGAGAAGCTAGGTGTCTGCATATCCTCTAATGCGATAGGACTAGGAAAAGCATGATGGTTGAGGGCACGGTGGTAGCTGGACCACATTACAGGACGTCAGTAGTGAGGAGGGTGGCTTGACTTTCTGCAGTTGAGTTTAGCGAAGCCCATTAGGTCTAGCAGGTGCAGTAGCTCAGGTACCTCACAGAGCCTGGGGCTGTTTTATACAAACGTCATCATGAAAAAGATCTCTGGTCTCAGACTCCCTGGAAAGGTAAAGGTATTTTATGAGCTGAATGCAGCTGGGGGGAAAAAAAAATCATTGGTTTCTAAATTGGCTTGTAAGCGGACCTGGGAAGATGTCTTTATTTATTTAGAAAAGAGTAATAACTGGATAATTTTTACAAAAACGACATGTGCTTATTAAAAACAAAGTAGTATTAAAAGGTGCCAAGAACGTTGGCAAAAAAAAGAAGTTACCCCAAATCCTACCAGCCTGAACTACGATTAACCTTACATAAACATCCATATGTTTTTGTATGTATCTATCTATCTGGATAAATGAGATGGAGTCCTAAAATACGTACTTTCATTTAAAAAGTGATCATTCTGATTTTTGGGATCGTGTTCGTTTTTAAGTGAACGAAAAATCAATTTACTATTACTTGTATTTTTTAACAAAGTGTATACTTTTTTTTTTTTTAAGATTTTTATTTATTCATGGACAGAGAGAGATCACAAGTAGGCAGAGCAGCAGGCAGAGAGAGGTGGAGGGGGAAGCAGGCTCCCCGCTGAGCAGAGCCCAACGTGGGACTCGATCCCAGGACCCTGAGATCATGACCTGAGCCGAAGGCAGAGGCCCAACGCTCTGAGCCACCCAGGCGTCCCACAAAGTGTATACTTTTTGAAATACTTAAATACAGAAAGTTGCAAAAGGATTATTATGAGTCCCCAGTGGTGACATCTTTAATAGCTATGTCCAGTGTCAAAACCAGGAAATTGATGTTGGTCCATGTCAGTTATTGACTCTAGACCCCATGTAGTTTTCACCTGTTTTAACCTACAGTCACTTGTATTATGATTCTGTGCAGTTCAGTCCATGTGTTGATTTGTGTAACTACCACCTTAGTTAAGGTACAGAGCGGTCCCATCAGCACAGAACTCCCTCAAGCCTAATGCTCTCTATATTCTAGCCCCGTACCCTCTCTCCTAGTATCCAGTTGTTTCTCTGTGTATAGTTTTGGCGTTTTAAGAATGGTGTATAACTGTAGTCAGTATGTAATCTTTTGAGATGGACTCTTTTCACTAAGCATAGTGCCTTTGAGGTCACTTGAATTTTATAGCAAAAAAAGAAAACAAGTGAAATAGAAAAAGGAATTGTCAAATTTCAAATGAATCTTTGCTTCAGTAATCATTAGCTCTTGATAAATCCCCGTAGGTTAAGGAAAAAGATTATGAAAGTTATTAAGAAGATGGCATCATTTTTATTTTATTTACTTATTTTTAAGTAAGCTTTATGCCCAGTGTGAAGCTTGAACTCATGACCCCAAGATCAAGAGTTGTGTTTTCTACTGACTGAATCAGCCCAGTGCTCCAAGAAGATGGCATCATTTTTAATAAATATATTCCATGTTTTAGTTCTAGGCAGTATCAGTGAACTTAATAATAGCAAAAATAAGAACATTTGGACTCCTTCTATTTCCCTCTTCTCATTCTTGGTTGTTATTTTACTTTGTCAGGGTCTTTAGAGCATTTATAGTATGTTCCATGACTATAACCAGTATTTAGTCTTCGTTTTATAATTTATTTTTTTTTAAGATTTTATTTATTTACTTGACAGATCACAAGTAGGCAGAGAGGTGGACAGAGAGAGAGGGGGAAGCAGGCTCCCTGCTGAGCAGAGAACCCGATGCGGGGCTCGATCCTAGGACCTTGGGATCATGACCTGAATTGAAGGCAGAGGCTATAACCCACTGAGCCACCCAGGTGCCCCTTTGTTTTATATTTTAAAGGATTCAGTGTTCCCCATTGGTTCTTTTAACTGTGGTTTGTATCTGAAGTCTTTAATTCATCTTCCTGCTGGCTAGATTTTATTATTACTTATTTGATGAATCAGGAATGCCTGCTTTTATGCTTGAAGGACATCTTGGCTAGGTATAAAATTCTGGGTTTGCATTCTTTCTTGCAGATCCTTGGACATTGTTCCACCATTTGGGATTGAGCGTTTTGTTGACCCTTTTAATCTATTCAGTGTTGATTAGCTGATAATTTTTTGGAAAGATTTTATTTATTTATTAATTTGTTTGTTTGTTTGTCAGAGAAAGGAGAGAGAGGGAGCACAAGCAGGGTGAATAGCAGTCAGAGGGAGAAATAGTTCTCCTGCTGAGCAAGGAGCCCATTGCAGGGCTTGATCCCAAAGGCAGATACTTAACTGACTGTGCCACCCAGGCATCCCTAATAATTTTTTTCAGAAGAGTTTATGGTTGCTATATTCCTTGAGTTATTTCATGTTTGAGTATGCCTGTCTGTTGTTCTCCATAAATGGGT
Organism: Lontra canadensis; assembly: GCF_010015895.1. NCBI lineage: Eukaryota > Metazoa > Chordata > Mammalia > Carnivora > Mustelidae > Lontra > Lontra canadensis. The sequence goes on from NW_022631126.1 coordinate 2,042,635, forward strand.
TCGTGTATTCTTTTCGTAAGCATTTTGTTGATATTTCTCCATTGTTTTCTGCCATTGAATGGTGTTGTGTAGAAAAGCATTGTTGGGGTGCCTGGGTGGCTCAGTGGGTTAAGCGTCTGCCTTTGGCTCAGGTCATGATCTCAGGGTCCTGGGATTGAGCCCCGCATCGGGCTCCACGGGGAGCCTGCTTCCTCCTCTCTCTCTCTCTCTCTGCTTGCCTCTCTGCCTACTTGTGATCTCTGTCAAATAAATAAATAAAATCTTTAAAAAAAAAAAAAAAGAAAAGCATTGTTAGCCTAATTCATATAGCGCTGACCCTTCACCCCAGTTAGAGATAGCTTGCCTTTTATATATGGTTGTTAGAAGAAATCTATGTTGTTGAAGTTCAGTAACTCAGTTAAGATATCTTTTAGTGTGGATTTTTTTTTAAGATTTATTTATATTTTATTTTATTTTAAACTTTTTTTTTTTTAAGATTTTATTTATTTACTTGACAGGGAGAGAGATCACAAGTAGGTAGAAAGGCAGGCAGAGGGAGGGGGAAAGCAGGCTTCCTGCTGAGCAGGGAGACTGATGTGGGGCTCGATCCCAGGACCCTGGGATCCTGACCTGAGCTGAAGGCAGATGCTTTACCATCTGAGCCACCCAGGAGCCCCAAAAGATTTATTTATATTTTAGAGAGTGTGAGCAGGGACAGAGGGAGAGGGAGAGAATCTCAAGCAGACACCACACTGAGTGCGGAGCTTGACTTGGGGCTTAATCCCATGATCACGAGATCATGACCTGAACTGAAATCAAGAGTTGGATGCCTAACCAACTGAGTCACCTGGGCACCCCGAGTGTGGATTCTTTTTTTGTCATTTTGTCCTAGAACTTGGTATGCCTGCCTTAAGGTAGTTAGCTAATTCCCTGATGTTGGCTCTTTTAGATTTCTAGTGTTTGCTGCTAATACTGTAGAAAACATGTTGAATATATCTTTATCTACTTTGTGAAATTGTAGGATAAATTTCTAGAAGAATTGTGGGACGAACAGTAAGTGTATTTAAAAATTCTGATAGATAGTGCTAGTCCTGTGAAAAGATAACCAGTTTCTATTCTCATTGATGCAGTAACTTCCTGTTTCCCTGCCTTCTGGCCGACCATTACAACTTTTTTTAACGTGAAGAGTGAAAATGGCACATCAGGCACATCATATGCAAGCCTTTCTTTACTTGTCAGTGAAGTGGAACATCTTTTGATTTTTTTATTGCCATATGTATTTTTCCCATGTCTGCTGACCATTCCTGGTCTTCTGATCTTTGTATGTTTTTCTTTTGGGTCAGCCAGCAATTTTTTTTTTTTTTAATATAATTTGGCTGAATTTTAGAGTCCATAAAGTTATGTTTGGAATGGCTTGCACATTTGGTTGGTGAATCTTATGCTGCTGATTTTATTCAGAATAAGAATACTAACATTTCCTGTATACTAAAATTTGGACTTGACTAATGTGTTTGTTTTAGTGATGGGACTGTATAACCTTACCATTTTCTAAACTTTTTTTCTGATGATCCATGTGGTTAAGGCTTACATTCTTCCCCACTTGGCTTCGTGTTTGTCATAACATCCCATAAAAACAGGTTTAATTATAGGAAAGCGATTCCATTGCCAGAAAGCTGTGGAGCTCACCTTGGTGAAGTAATTTTTTGGTAATCGTCTGTTAACTGGGCTTATGAACCAGAATGTTATTTTAGAATGCTAAAGGATATATGAAGTAATTTCATAAGGGAGTTTACCAGTCATGCATAGTGTGTCTCTGATTTTATTTTCTCCTGAAACTCCCCTCATGGCAGAGAGCGCCTCCACCTGGTTAAAGGAAGGCACCTGTCCTGGGATATAGGTCAGAGCATCTCTGTAAATCTGACATTCCTTGAAACTCTTGGGTTGTACCTTAAACGTTTATTGTTTAAAAATCATTATACTTTCTTTCTCTCTTCCGTCCTCCCTACCTGCCCTCCCCAATCTTCACAAGTGAATTAAAGACCCAGGCACATATGTTATCTTTGAGGAACACAGGTGACCTTCATCTCATTTTACTGTGGGGGTGACCGGTCCATGTTTCCAGACATTTGTGGACAGACCTACTTGGCTGAGAAGTGCTGAAAAATCCCATCCTGGTGTAATCTTAAAGGAGAGTTCTTTTTTTTTTTTTTTTTTTTTTTTAAGATTTTATTTATTTATCTGACAGATCACAAGTAGGCAGAGAGGCAGGCAGAGAGAAAGGAGAAAGCAGGCTCCCCGCTGGGCAGAGAGCCTGATGTGGGGCTGGATCCCAGGACCCTGGGATCATGACCTGAGCTGAAAGCAGAGGCTTTAACCCACTGAGCCACACAGGTGCCCCATTAAAGGAGAGTTCTTATGAAGAGAAGATACTTGAAGGCTTTCAAAGACCTCAAACAAATATCAGAAAAGATTTTGAGAAAAAAAAATACCCCTTTATACCTTGATAATGAACAGCTCGAAAGTGAAAGGGCTTTGAGTGGACCACTTTTATCCACACATACTCCTTGACATTTACCCCTTGTGGTTTTGATGATTGCCAGTGACCTTCAAAGCCTTTGATAAATCATTTGTTATTTTAAAAAGGTATTTCTTGCAGTGTCTAGAACAAGTCACTTGGCTAGTGAGTGGGTCCAGCTGACCTCCTAGCTCAGTGCAACCTGGGTTGTTGTTTTTTTTTTTTTACCATTCTGGGTTGTGACTTGGGAGTTACAAGAGTCTTCATTACTTTATGGAAGATAATCCCCCAAAGAAATTGGAACTGGTGATACAAATGAAAAGATGAGGAAGTTAAAGTTCTTAGTGAGGAAGTAGAAGTCCTGGATAAATTCAAGAGTAGAATGTTAAGTTTGGTGTCTTGGATTCACCATGCCCTAGGTGTAGAAGGAAAGGAAAGCAGTTCCTAATACTGGAGGAATGCTGGTCTACTGCAAATATTGCTGATGATGGAGGGAAAGTTGAAAAGACTTTATAACTTGTGAGGCTCCTGGGTGGCTCACTCAGTAGAGCGTCGGAGCCTGGTTTTGGCTCAGGTCATGATCTTGTGGTTGTGGGATTAAGCCCTGCATTGGGCTCTGCGCTCATGTGTAGTCTGCTTCAGGTTCTTTTTCCCTCCCTCTGTCCCTTCCCACTCATGTGCACACTCTTTCTCTCAAATGAGTATCTTAAAAAAAAGAAAAAGGAAAGACTTGTGGTAGGAAGTCTGTGCATGGCTCTGTGTGTGTGTGTGTGTGTGTGTGTGTGTGTGTGTGTGTTTTAAGATTTTGTTTATTAGAGAAAGAGCAAGAACAGTAGGGGAGAGGGAAATGTAGGAGAGGGAGAAGCAGACTCCCCACTGAGCAGGCAGCCCAGTGTGGGCCTGGATCCCAGGACTCTGAGATCATGACTTGAGCTGAAGGCAGACACTTATCCCACTGAGCCACCCAGCTGTCCCTATGTGTGTGATTTCTAATTTGGTAATTTTTTTTTTACCAAAATGGAAAGTTAGGAGGTGGAGGAAGCACTGTCGGTGAATTTGAGGGCTTTCTTGTAATAGCATTGCAAATAATTGGGAAGAAATCTGCTTTACAGTTAATGTGAGGATGGAAAGGGTGAAGATAAGTTCTAGAATTTTTTTTTTTTAAGATTTTATTTATTTATTTGACAGACAGAGACCACAAGTGGGCAGAGAGGCAGGCAGAGAGAGAGGGAGAAGCAGGCTCCTTGCTGAGCAGAGAGCCCGATGTGGGGCTCGATCCCAGGACCCTGGGATCATGACCTGAGCTGAAGGCAGAGGCTTTAACCCACTGAGCCATCCAGGTGCCCCAAGTTCTAGAATTTTTTAACTTCTGGAATTTTGTAACTCTGGATGAGAAGGTACATGTCAGCAGATGATTACTGTGCTAGGGGAAAAGTGCAGAGATAGAGCCTTGTAAGGGGTACAAATATATTTAAAAAAAAAAAAAAAAAAGCCTGGCCAAATTAGAGCGCTGTATCAAGGAAGGCTTCCCAAAGGAGTTGACACCTGGATTGGGTTTCAGAGCAGAAATAGGAAGTCACGAGGCAAGAATTTGGGGCTTGAGGAGAAGCAGAAGGGCCACTTTAGGGCAGATGGAGCCACAGATGTGCATGGAAGAATGGTCAGTTCTTGAAGACGAAAGCTTTGAAGTGCTGCAGCGCGAGCTAGCAGGCAGCCCCGATGATTTCTGTGAAGGCATCCATTCCAGAAAAGTCTTTTATTGAATTCATGACAAAAGGAGCCCTGTGCTTTTATCCAGCCCTGGAAATTATTCATCTATATTCCACATTCTGTTTTGAGAGAAAGAGTAGTGATCTTCCAAGGATTGATTTCTTTAACTTAAACATCTTATTTTGAAGTACTTTTAGACCTGCAGAGGAGTTGCACAAATAGCACAGGGGGTTCCTGCATCCTCTTCTCCCATGGGAATTTAGTTTTAAAAAAAAAGTAGTCAAGCCTTCTGAGACTTGTGACTAGTGAGTTAGCTGAGTTTCTGTGGCTACTTCGTTCTCATACCGTTTAGTGACTGAAGTAGGTGCTGACGCTGTCACGGTCTTCTCCACCACCTCTTGATTTTGCATAGTTATTTTTTCCCCTTATGGGAAAAAGTATTTTGAACTCTGTAGGTTATTGTTAAAAGTACAAAACAGGAGCTCACTGTCCTCTGATTCAACTTCTTGCATTTTGTTTCCTTCTAGTCTTTTTTCCTGTTTACTTTTTAAATGTGGCTGAGATCACACTGTAAATGCACTTTTTTCCTTCTGCTTTTTCCATGTAACATTATAGTATAAGTGGTTTTCCAGATCATCAAATACTTCATAAATATTTACAGTGGCTGGGTAATACTGCATTGCATGGATTCTTGGGTAGTTGGGTTGTTCCTTTTTTTTTTGCCATTGTAAATAATAATGTGATTAATGTTTTCGCAAAGAGCTTTTTCTGTATTTCAGAAAATTGCCTTAGGCTAGGTTCCCAGAAGGACCCAAGGGTATGAAGATTTTTTAATAAACTTTTTATTTTAAAATAGTTTTAGATTTAGTATGAACATTTTTAAGGTATGTCATCAGACATTTTCTGGAAAGTTTATACCAGTTTATCCTTGCCACCAGCTGTAGATAATACACCCCTCAGCACCGGGTACTCTTAAGAAAATTGTTGCAAACTTAATAGGTTAAAAAAAAATGGCTTCATTGTTCCATAATATCTTTTTGGGGGTGGGGTAGGAAGAGTTATCACCAACTTAGATTTTATTTTTGTCCTTTTTTTTTGTTTTTTGTTTTTTTTTTTGCTAGCTGCGTCCTCCGTTTTTGTCTCTTTATAGGATTTATAGGTCACACTTGTAGGTTTATTTTATGTTTATTTAACTATTTACTTAAGCATCCTTTATACTTAACTTTAATGTATTAGAAATGGGGCCTTAACATATTTTTTCCCCCACAGTGAAGGGTTTTTTGTGTGTGTGTATGGTAAAATGAACATGAAATTTACCATTTTCAAATGTACAGCTCAGTAACAGTAGAGAGTGTACATTCACAGTGATGCGCCTGTGTCCTCATTGCTGGCTTGGCACACATTCGAGGCGTGGTCATCTGTACCCCGGGTGGGAGCAGTACTGGAGCGTCTTCTTCTGAGTGCTTTCTTCCCCTTCTCGTTCTTTCCTTCCCACAGGAAGGATGTAGCTCCTGATTTATTCATGAGGGTTGCATTGGGAAGAGCCCAAAACCACTGGCCGGTGTCTCCCAGGTGTGAGGTCTCTGTGTCAGAACTTTGCCTGGCTCTGTCCTTGGACTTCTCTCCCCTGCTTATCTTCAAAAGAAGCTGTCACCTGCCGTGTCCTGCCTTTTCTATTGTTGCTAGGCCTGACTGGGCAGTTCAGGATGGGAAGGAGGAGGCATTGCCGCTTGGCCAGTCGTGAAGAGGACATTGGACTTTGATCTGCACTTGGTTGCTTGTGACTATGTAGCAGCTGGCTAGAACCTGGAAGGGAGAAAGGAAGTGATTATCCTCCTTCAAAACCCAACAGTCTGAAACGGCCTGCCGTTTTTTGCCAAAGTGAAAGAAATGTTATTTTAACTGGTATGTAAAATGCCAGTGCTGTCTGGGAATAATTCAGGATGAAGGTGGCATGGGTTTTTACAAACTTGCCCTTAAACAGTTGCAGGTAGTAAGAGCAGCTGATGTGAAACCCTTTATGTATGAGCTGTAGCGTTGATCGGGGCTTTAGATCGGCAGCATGCATTTATCGTGCTCTGTCCGCTTCATACTCATTCATTCCCTGATTTCATGCTTTGCAAGGTAACGCCAGCTCACTCATCATCCTCATAGCCCTAGAACGCTGTGTCCTCCTTTAAGGGGTAGAGGAGCTGCTGCTGGGAGAGAGGGCTCTGGTGGCTGTGCTCGGGGCCTTCACTTCACCAGCAGTAGCTGGTCGACTTTGGGCAGGATACTCTCTCTGAGCTTCGTTTTCCTTCTCTGAAAATGAGGTTGGACTTGCTGTTCTCTGGGGTTTGTGTTTCTCTCTTAAAATTCAGTGGTTCTGTTTTAGGATTTCTTGATAGCATGCCTTGTGTTAACGTGCTCAGTATCTCTTGCGTTTAATTGACTAGGCGTGCAGATATAAATATTCATCCTCCTGGGAGAAGTACCTGGGAAAACGCAGCAGATGGAATTGTGAAGAGAGAGCCTATTTGGGGCTCGATTACTCAGTTATGTTAGACAGTTTCTTGCACAATAACTGTTCTTACCATTTGCTTTTTCGGCTGTGTAATTAAAGCCTTCCACTGTAATCTAAATAAATAAGCATGTAACTTACATGTATTTGAGCTCCTAGTGGGATATGCTTGTTGCACAGCCAGCAGATGCAAAATTTTTAATGCCCAGGCTATGTACTATCCTCTTTAGAAAACAGCGTGTGATAGTAAACCTGGCATCTGAGAGAACCGTCCGTCTCCTCTTGCCTGTTGGATCCTTGTTTCTCACTTTCCCTTTCCTCTTTACCCAGGCAGCTTGGAGCAGTGCGGAGCAAAGTCGGAGGTACCAATCTAACAGAAGTTTTTAAAAACTTTTTATTTTTTATTTTTACCTTTTTATTAACATGTACTGTATTATTTGTTTCAGGGGTACAGGTCTGTGATTCATCAGTCCTAATGCAATTCACGGCACTCACCATAGCACATACCCTCCCCAGTGTCCCACCCTATATCCTTCCTACCCCCCTCCCCTCCAGCAACCCTCAGTTTGTTTCCTGAGATTAAGAGTCTCTTATGATTTGTCTCTCTTCTCTGGTTTGTCTTGTTTCTTTTTTCCCCTCCCTTCCCCTGTGATCCTCTGCCTTGTTTCTCAAATTCCTTACATCAGTGAGATCATATGATTGTCTTTCTCTGATTGAGTTTTTTGCTTAGTGTAATACCCTCTAGTTCTATCCACGTCGTTGCAGATGGCAGGATTTCGTTTTTTTTTTTTGATGGCTACATTTAAAAAACTTTTTATTTGGAAATAATTTCAAGCTCACAGAGATTGCAAGGAATTAGTACCGAGAACACTCTCATGCCTTGACCCAGACTCCACTATATTGCTAACATTTTGCTCTGTTTGCCCTATTACTTATGCCTTTTCTATGTATGTATGTATGCACGTGTAGTGGTTTTTTTCTGAACTGTTGGAGAGGAAGTCACCTCCGTCCTTGCCATTGACCCCATGTAGTGTATTTTCTCACAGGGATGTTCTCTTACAAAGCCACAGTGCAGTTATCAACATCGGTTAATTCAGGACTTTGATCTTATCTACTGTCCATATCCAGTGTTGTCCTTTGGCCCAGTTCTGTCCTTCATAGCATGTTTTCCTCATAAGCACAGCATCTAGCCTTAGAGTGTAGCATTTACTTGTCATGATGCTGTAATCTTCTTTAGATTTGTTCTAAATTTTTGAAACTGGTGCTCCTGTCCAGCGGTAGCTAATTGGTTCTTCTTGTTTTTATGTATTGTCCCATATAGTACATGGATAGGTTTTCCTAGCATCAAACATACTGTCCACCGTGTACAAGATGTTTCCTCTAAATAGTCCCTTGGAGGGGGGCGAAAAAGTTGCTTCAATTTTATCACCACCACAGGGGGACCAGTTGGATCTTCTGGCCCAGATGCCTGGCAGTTATCCTGTTTCTACCTCCTAGTCCCCAGAAGTAGACCCCTTTTGTTCATGGAAGAGTCTGACCCAAACCCAAGAAATACTTGGAGGTTTTTTTTTTTTGCCATTGGTCAGCTTGATGCAGAAAAGTGCCTTTTAATGGTTAGAATTCTGTTCAGATGTGGCTAAAGTCCGTGTTTTAATCAGATACTGATCTGATCATCATGCATCAGTATCTGTGTGACGCTACTGTACAAAGTTATAGCCGTGGTTACTCCCAGAGGGTACATATTTTCAGGGTTACGCTGTAGGCAAGACAGTATGCAGCCCTTGTGAGGCAAATGCATAACTTCAGTAGTTAGTTCCAGCCATCCGTTCACGGACTCATGGTAAGTGCATCACCCCGGACTTGCTTTCCCAGAACATGGAGTGTCTCCCTTTCTTTCCTGCTGTAGAAAACATTTTTTTCCTGTAACTCCTGTACATAATTTTTGGAGTTAATTACTTCCCTGTACATCTGGAGCCCTAGATGACCCCTCTGTTTAGCCTTGCCTCTATTTCTTTATCACAGACTGACTAAGGGACACCTGGACTACGGGCGTGGCTTGACAGAGCCTTGTATAAGCAAGGCACTCTGCTCACCGGGTTTCAGGGCCTGCCCTTCTGAGCGCTGGACTTCCAAGGTCTAATTGGTTTCGACACAGTTTGTTTTTAGAGAGGTTAAATGAGATTTCTACTTAATCACGATGTGTGGTTCGTTTGTTTGTTTGTTTGTTTGTTTCTTTCTTTCTTTCTTTCTTTCTTTCTTTTTTAAAGTTAGTATCTGCCCTTTCAGACACACAGAGCAGAGACAGGAAAGTGGGAAAAGACCGGTGAACGTTGCCCTCCTGGCTGGGGCTTCCTCTTCAGGCTTTCCTGTCTTAGCATTCTGAGCCGGGTGACATCAGAGGGGCCAGATAGATGTCACACTGATTCCCATCATGCCTTCTTTTAAGCTTTGTATTTCATCTCATGTTCGTAGGCAGGCCGGAGGGCCGGAGGGACTTCTTTGCTCATCTGTTTTCTTTGCCGTGAAGAGAGTAGGGGAGAACGAGTGGAGAGTTTGAACACCCACGATAATCCTGTTAGGTTTCCAGAAGTTTATATGAGGTTGAATGTCTCTGCCAATGGCATCTGTCGTGACACATCAGGCATACTTCGCAGCCTTGCTCAGCGGCTAGTACAGAATCGCTTTTCTCAGATACCTTCTTTATACACAGGCAGGTGGAGTAGTAACATTGTTCTGGATATGCCGCGGGAATGTTGAATGGGGATCTGGGATGCTAGTCCTCATTTTTTTAGGTTTGGTGTCAAGGAGGCTGTGAACCTAAATATAGGAGGCTCATCTGATTCGCCTCTAGGATATGTGAGATGTGGCTCCTGGAAAAGGTGCCAAAAAGCTTGATAAAAGCTTCTTTGAAAAAGAGTCTTTTTTTCCCCCAGCATCGATTTTGTAAAAAGGTTATGCTTTATTACTTTTTACTTCTTTAAAGTAGGCTCCATGCCCAGCATAGAGCCCAGCAATGTGAGGCTTAAACACAGGACCCTGAGATCAAGACCTGAGCTGAAATCAAGAGTCAGATGCTTAACTGACTGAGCCCCCCAGGCGCCCCAAAGGTTATGCGTTAGAGGGGGTGTTATAGAGGCAATTAGATAAAACACAACAAATTTAAGCCAGGGTTTGAGAAACCTGTCACATAGGTGCCATAAGGGACCATTTAATCACCTTCAGTCTCAGTGTTTTTTAAGATATATTGTTAGCAGTCTCCTCTTTGTTTGTTTGTTTTTTAATCTTTATTGCGTGCTTGTGAGCAAAGGTCACTGTGTCAGAGGCCCTAAAGGGGGAAATTTTTAAATAGTCACATGTATCTTAAATCTGGAGGGATCACCAGTATTCCTGAGAAACTGAAAGTGATACTGTCTTCTTGTTCCGTTTTCTCTCCTGAATTCGGTCTAAAATGTCTGAGCAGCAGTCCATGCTGAATGTGGTAGAAAGTGCAGATGTGTTAGGCAGAGTCTCTTTCCAGGCACTTCATGTTCTGGTTAAGGAGAGAGGCCCAGTACTGATGATGTGTTAACTTACAGATGGGGCTTTTGGCCCTTTCTTTATTCCTGGCACTGTGTTCACTGTGTGCTTTATACAGTTTACTTAATCCCTAGAATGATCCCATGTGTTGGGTTCTCTTATCCCCACGTGGGCACAAAAGGAAAAAAAAGGAAAAAAAAAACCCTGACAGATTAAATAACTAGGCCGAGGTTGAGGTGCATTTGGAAAACCAAAACTGAGGAGCCCAAGCCCGGAGCCTGTGCTATTCCGTCGCAGCGTGTGGAACTGACCAGAGAGCAGGGCCACGGCAAAGCTGCAGTACCGGTTGCATGACAGAGACTCAGGGTACAGGGAAGGAAGCCGTGCTGTAAACTTCTGTTCTGTGAAAAATTCCATGAGTAGAACTGAATTGCAGACCCAGCAGCAAATGCAGGATGGGAATCAACATTTGCTTAGGAGACCATGAGTGTTCAGACTGGAGTGTTGGCTGCTTGTGGTGAGAGACGGTGAGTCAGGCATGCTTTCCTTCTCCATTCATCCTAGTAAACTTCTCTGCATTGTTTAAAACACAAGATACGTTATCTCCTCTGCCCCTCAGACAGAGTTAATTCCCTTTGGGCTCCTGAACCTAGCCATACCTCTGTCACTGCTAGATGATGTAAACCATTGTATTCTCCTTTTGTGTATAGGCTCTCCCCGTCTCTCCCCAGGCTTCCTCCAGTTCCTTGAAGTCAGTGACGGTCTTACCTTTATATCTCTGGGGCTTAACGCAGAGTCAGTTAGTGAGCATTGAGCTGATTTGTCGAATGAATGGCTGTCCAGATTCAAAGGCTCTTTAAAGGTAGATTTACAATAACTGGGGACAAAGAATCAGCGCTGAGAAGAATTTATCTGGTGTGAAGCACAGATTGGATTGGAATTGGGGAAGCTGACATCAAGGCGACCAAGCTTAGAGAAATTACAGTAACCTTGACAGGAGGGGATTAGGGCCTGGGAGAAGTTGTGGTGAGGGAAAAGGTGCAAATCTAAAAGACAGTGGAAAGCAGGAACCAGCCAGCCAGATGACCTTAGTTGTGGGCATAGATGATATAAGGAAGAGTCAAAAAATTTTTCAGATTACGTGATCCTTCCCCTTTCAAGTTTTCCTTATAATTTATTAGGTGATTAGTGGTGTTGGTTGACTTTGTTGCTCCTTAATAAATGAGTCTGTAGTAGATCCTGTCTCTGAGCTGCTGAACTGTGAGCAGTGGTATAAAAGGAGCAGATGCAGTCAGAGCAGGCCAGCTGAAAGCTCCTCCACTTCCCAGATTTTAACTTTCTGGAACAAAAAACTTTGGTTTATTTTAGATATTCACATAGCTCTCTGAGAGTATCTTCTGACCCAGGTTTATTTTCGATTCCTGCCCCAGGGTTTTAATTTGCTGCTGCGGTAAGCCAGGGAACTCTTGGGGAAGCACACACAGGTTTTCGGGATTGTAATCCTTTGTATTTCGCCCTCAACAGCTCTGAAAACAAATAGGTGAGGCCTCCCACTCACATGTGACCTGCAGGCCCCCAGTTGCTCTCAGTAGTTGTGTAAGTAGAAGAAAAAACACACCTTCTAAATTCGGCATCTGAAAATACCAACCTGAACGCTGAAAATAAGTATGACATTAGTTTTTTATTTTTATTTATTTATTTTTAAAGATTTTTATTTATTTATTTGACAGACAGAGATCACAAGTAGGCAGAGAGGCAGGCAGAGAGAGAGGGAGGAAGGAGGCTCCCCACTGAGCAGAGGGCCTGACGCGGGGCTCGATCCCAGGACCCTGAGATCATGACCTGAGCCAAGGACAGAGGCTTTAACCCACTGAGCCACCCAGGAGCCCCGACATTGATTTTTTAAATGGTGCGTGTGTATTTACAGGGAAGTAATGTAAAGATCATGCTTGTGTGCCTAACCCTGAGATCAAGGAGACAGAATGGTACTAGCATCTCAGAATCCCTTTTCCCCAAAGGTGACCACTATTGTGATTATAACGCACCACAGGTGCATCGTGCTTGCTTTTAAAATTAGCATGCAGTGGATAATGCCCTCAACGTTGTGTTTGTGGGGTTCGTCCATGTTGTAGCACGTAGCAATATTTATCCATTCTTGTTGTCCTAAATGTTCTTCTGGTGAATAAACTACTTATTTATCCATTCCACTGGTGATGGTCATTTGGGTTCTTTTGATTTTTTTGGATATTATGAGTAATGGTGCCGTGGACATTTGTGTACCTTGTTTTTGATGTATTTGTACAGATTTCTGCTGTGAGTTATCAAGGAGTAGAATTGTAGGATCATAAGGTATGCATGTGTTCAGCTGCCATTGGTTTTCTTTTTTAAAATTATTCTAAATTCCAGTGTACTTAGCATATGGTATTATATTGGTTTCAGGTTTACAATATAGTGATTCAACACTTCATACGTTACCCTGTGCTCATGACAGGTGCACTCCTTAATCCCCATCTCCTGTTTTACCCATCCCCTCATCCACCTCCCTTCTGGTAACCATGATTGTTCTCTGTAATTAAAGGTCTGTTTCTTGGTTTGTCTCTTTTTTCCCCTTTGCTCATTTTTGTTTCTTAATTCCACATATGAGTGAAATCATATGGTATTTGTCTTTCTCTCACCAAGTTATGTCACTTAGCATTCTACTCTCTAGCTCTATCCATGTCATTGCAAATGGCAAGATTCCATTCTTTTTTATGGATAAATAATACTCCATTGTGTATATCTACCACATCTTCTTTATTCATTCATCTTTCGATGGATGCTTGGGCTGTTTCCATAATTTGGCTATTGTAAATAATGCTGCTGTAAACATAGGGGTGCATGTATTCCTTTGAATTAGTGTTTTTATATGGGTTAATGCCCAGTAGTGTGATTACTGGAGATAGGGTAGCTCTATTTTTAACTTTTTGAGGAACCTCCATACTGTTTTCCAAAGTGACTGCACCAGTTTGCATTCTGACCCAGCAGTGAACGAGGGTTCCTTTTTCTCTACATCCTCACCAACACGTGTTGTTCTTGTGTTGTTGGTTTTAGCCATTCTGACAGGGGTGAGGTGATATCTCATTGTAGTTTTGATTTGCATTTCTCTGATGATGAGTGATGATGAGCATCTTTTCATGCGTCCTCTGGATGCCTTTGGAGAAATGACTGTTCATGTCTTCTGCCCATTTCTTAATTGCATTGTTTGCTTTTTGGGTGTCGAGTTGTATCAGTTCTTTATATGTTGTGGACACTAACCCTCTATCAGATATGTCATTTGCAAATATCTTCTGTTCAGCCAAATAGTTTTCTGAAGTGGTTATCCCAGTGCACACTCCTACCAGCTGCACTCTATGCATGTGCCCGCTGTTCAACATCCTTACCAACACTTGTTATTGTCCTTTAAGTTTAGCCATTTTGGTGAATGGGTAACACTGTTGTGTTTTTAATTTGCATTTTCCTGACAGCTGATGAGGTTCTGTATAGGCTTTTGAATACCTTCTTATGATGAACTATTTGCCTGTCCAAAAAAAATGAGTCATTTGTTTTTTGTCTAAGTCCTCTGTTAGTTATTTATGTTGGAAATCTCTTTCCCTGCTCTGTGGGTTTCTTTTGAACTCTCTTCATTGTGCCATTTGATGAATGTTCTGATTGATTAATCCTTTCCTTTCCTTTATGTTTAGTGCATTTATGTGTCTTATTTAAGAAGTTTTTCCCTACTCCAACGTCATGAAGATGTTCTATATTATTTTCTAGAAGCTTTATTATTTTATCTCTCACATTTTATACCTGTAATCCAACTGGAATTTTTTTCATGTGAATATATCTTACTTGGTTTTAATTTAATCTTCTCTTTCCTTTGTTCTTCAAGATGTGGATCTCCTATCCCAAGCACAAGCTGTGAAGCATTTGGGTGTATTTGAACCCTGAATGTGCTTCATAAATTAGTGCAGTGCTTGAGTAGTCTTTGGGAATTGGAACCTTCACTTCCTACCACATCATGGCACTTGGTTTTTGTTTTATGTTTTTGTCCCTTTATTGCTAGGAAGGGTAGTCTGCTGGAATATTACCACTTCCTTACTTTTAATTCTTAAACCCACAGCAATCTGGATTTTGGCTTCGCCACCTGTTTGAAACATCTGGCAAAGGTTCCAGTAGCTTTCTTGCCAGTTGGGGTGACTTTTCCAATACCCTGTGGCCATTTGCAGGTTTTGAGCTTATCTTTTATGTTTTATCATCTCTTTCTAATTGTATGACGTTGGCAAGGCTTCTTCGGCCTTCTTTTTGTCTCCTGTAAACTTACATAGTTTAATTTTTAAAATCCAGTTGGAAAAGCCTCACTAGATATGTTTGGACAAAGCCTGTAAAGCCCGAGGACATGAATCTCCAGTTTCAAAGTAGGCCTGACCTCTTCTCTCTCTCTCTTTCTCTTTTTGTTTTGTGTTTTGGTCTGTTTTCATTTGGTATTTAAGACCAAATACAAATGATAGCAGCCATAACTGAATTAGATCTTCAGAGTTTACATAGCAGCTTTACACGGGTTGCCGTGAGGTAGGTATTAGTACTTACTACAGTATAGGGGTGATTGAAAATGTGAGCAGCCTGCTGTTTGTTCTTGTTGGGAAATACCTGGTGATACTACTGGGTTAGGTTTTAGAGTTTCTGTTTTCATGTGACCATCGTTGGGTGGAGGGCATCCAGTCTGATCCTTCTGGATGTTTAAATCTTTCCTGCTTTTCTACTGGAATGCTTCTCGGGTTTGAGCTGGGGAGGGGTGGATGGGACTGGGAATGGAGTTAGAATTGCATTTTTTGGAGAGATTGTCCCGAATTTGCCCCAGTAGCATTTAATACGTGGCTGGGAGTTAGCGAGTTCACAAACCTCTGCCTCAAGAACCAGTACAGAATAGACCCTGATGGTTGAGTTCCTGAATGTGGTGAGCTCAGGTGTTTACTAGGCTTAGCTTTGAAATGTTTCACTACAAGAAAAAGTTGGGGAGCAGGTGGGATCTGAAAAGGTCTTGAGTCTTCAGGGACCCATTTTGGCTCCAGAAGACCAACTGATTTATTTTAACTAAATGACTGACTTAAGTTCAACAGATATCTCTTAATTTATGTTAATTTTAATTTTAATTTTTTGCCAGTAAGTTGCTTGTGAGATTTTCCTTTGATTCTTTCAGATCTTTCCAGAAACATTTTTTTTAAAATAGCAAATCCTTTTTTCAAATGAAATGGGTATCCCAAGTCGATTTATGAAACAGACCAAGGCACTCTTTTACTTACAGCAGTTCATTTTAGGAATTTGAGTTTTCAGCATTTACTGAGGAAAGCAGGGACAGTGAGGATGTTTTGATCAACACAAAAACTTGAAACAGGTGAAAAAGATTTCAGGCTTCTTTTAGCCTGACACTTCAGTTATTTCACCACTTGAAAAAAATGTGTAGGTTTTTTTTTGTATTTTCTTTTTTAAAGCAGGCTCCAAGCCCAACACGGGACTTGAACTCATGACCCCGAGATCAAGAAGTCATGCGCTGTACCGGCTGAACCAGCCAGGTGCCCCAAAATGTGTAATTCAGATTAACCTGTGATCCAAGGATATTATTCAGTTGAGCTGATACATTGGTTTAAAAAAAGAGTAAGATTCAAGGGCTAATCTTTTTTTTTTTTTTTAAAGATTTTATTTATTTATTTATTTATTTATTTTTTAAAAGATTTTTATTTATTCATGGACAGACAGAGATCACAGGTAGGCAGAGAGGCAGGCAGAGAGAGAGGAGGAAGCAGGCTCCCCGCTGAGCAGAGAGCCCGACGTGGGACTTGATCCCAGGACCCTGAGATCATGACCTGAGCCGAAGGCAGAGGCCCAACCCTCTGAGCCACCCAGGCGTCCCTAAGATTTTATTTATTTATTTGATAAAGATCACAAGTAGGCAAAGAGGCAGGAAGAGGGTGGGGGGAAGCAGGCTCCCCACTGAGCAGAAAGCCGGATGCGGGGCTCGATCCCAGGACCCTGAGATCATGACCTGAGCTGAAGGCAGAGGCTTTAACCCACTGAGCCACCCGGGTTCAAGGACTAATCTTGATCATAAATACAAAATTCAGATAACTTGGAAGAGCTAAAACTATTACAGTAATTCATCACTCAGCATGTCATTGCGAGTTGTCATGGCATAGCCGTTTGTATGTGACTGCAGCATGGGAGGGACAGCCATGCCTGGTACTGTTTGAATGTGGTCCCCTTGTGTTCTGTGGTGTGCGTGTTCTGTCCATTGATGTCTGGGCTAGTGCAAGCCTGACCCCACCTCTGTAATTAGTACCAGTCCTAAGAGCCTATTTACCCACAGAGGTGGCCCAGTTCCTCAGTGTCTTCAAAAGTCAGTTACCAGGGGCACCTGGGTGGCTCAGTGGGTTAAAGCCTCTGCCTTCAGCTCAGGTCATGATCTCAGAGTCCTGGGATCGAGCCCCACATCGGGCTCTCCACTCAGCAGGGAGCCTGCTTCCTCCTCTCTCTCTGCCGCCTCTCTGCCTACCTGTAATCTCTGTCTGTCAAATAAATAAATAAAATCTTTAAAAAAAAAAAAAGTCAGTTACCAAGTGGAGGCCTCCGGTAATATTATGGTTTGATACATACAAGTATGTATGTATCAAATGAGTGTGGACACGTTTTAAAATACAGTTTTCATAGTCTGCTCTCACTGCGGGGGTGGGGGGGGAGGGGGTGGGCAATGGAGACGGTGTGGAGAAGGGAGGAGGGGGGAAGGTGGGGAGACTGCAGTTAAGAGATAATTAAGAAATCAGAACCGCCCTTGGCTCTTGGTCATCTCTGGGTAGATAATGCCAGTGAGAATTCAGAAATGGTCTAGGAGCGCTCACCTTTCCTCAGATGGGTGAGTGGAGTGTTGACTCCAACTCTCTGCTTCAGAGGACGTCGCCTATGTGAGTGGGAGAAGAGTAAGTGGGTTGGGGGCTCCACGTGGAGGAGGGAGAGGATGGGCATCGGGGTCGAGAGCCCCTGCTCTCCTCCTCCGCCCGAGCGGCTCTGCTGAGAGCCCATGGTTGGGACACGCTCATTTTGAGTTCCTGCTCAGCTTGCCTCTTAGCTGTCCTACCCTTAGTCTCTGGTGGCTGCTCATTTGAAATTGAGACTTGTCAGAACATGTGACCCCGGAAGTGCCTTCAGACCCCCCACGGATCCATGCAGCAGCTTGACTGCAGTTCTTCTCAGTCCAAATATGGCCAGTTATTTAGACGTGGGGAAAATGCACCATCGACAGGCAGTCTCTAGGGAGCCCTAACCTCCTCCCCTAGTCTCTTCACTCCGCTGTTCAGTCAGGGCTGGGGGCTGTTAATTTGCTTTTAATATATTTCTGGAACGATATTTTGAATTATTTGTTCCCTTTTTCCTTAGCATAAATAATTGAAAATCGATTGTACAGTAGCATGAATTTATAGGGTATACTCAAAATTTGGGTTTTGAGCCAGCTGGGAAATTCCCTTCAGTTTTTCTGAATCCCATGCATTTGAAGAATGTTGAGCCAAGATGTTTGAGGAAGTAAATTTACGAATGTGACTTGGAGGGAAGCAAGGAGAGTAGGAGATACAGTTACTGATCTTTTTCTTTTCTTTTAAATTCCTTTGTTAGGCATCTGAAGAAGCCTCCCTCAGGGCATTGGAAAGTCTGATGACAGAATTTTTCCACGATTGTACAACCAATGAAAGAAAACGTGAGATAGGTAAGTGAAGTGTTGAGTGGATAAGAGTCACTTGGGAGGAAAAGGCCCTAGTGAGGAGGAAGGAGTTTGCGGCCTGCACTGGTCAAGCCTGTTTGTTTCCCCTGGAATTCTTGCTCTTTTTGCTCTCATTTTGCTGTTCGGTGGCATCTGCAAATCTAGCTGTGCAAGGGCTGTGGTCCACAGGGCCCACTGTGATCCACAGTGATGGCTTTTCTTCCCTTTGGCCAAGTGTGGAAAACCCCTCCCACTGCTTTGTTCTTAATATGAGCAATGTTGAACTTCTATAAAAGAAGCCTGTGACTATTAATTTAAGACAAACAAAAAACAACCTCAAGAAAGTTCAAAATGACATGATTTCAGTGTATGGAAGTCTCGTCCAGACCTTACCTAGTGCCCACAGATCCTTTAACTGGTATTTCCTTTGGGGGCTTCTTGCATCTTTTTCCTTATCTCTGCCATTGTCTCTTCCGTTCTGCAGGTTTTGATGAATAAAGGCTTCAAACAGCACAGAGATGTAGGTATAGTTATCTTAGGTCTTCTGGGAACCTTAGTGCTTTGTAGAATTTCCTTTTGAATTTCATATTCATTTACATGAACAATATTCATTAAAGCATATTGTAAACTACAGTGTGTATTCAAGAGTCCGATCTCTGCCTCAGAGACATGTTGCACTGTATTCCTGGAGTAATCTTTTTTTTCCCCTCTGAGTCCACACTTAACCCCTGAACTTCAAAACAAGAAATGTTTCTTCTCTATCCCATCCTAAAGGCTTTTCCCCTCAGATGTCTGACTGCTCTGTATGGACCTCATGTTCATTGCCTCTGGAGAGGGCTTTTTCTGTCTCTAGGACTCTTTGGTCCAGAGTTTGACTGGAGTCTGGGTTTCCAGGTGGCCCTACCTTGTCCTGT
The DNA here is from genome assembly GCF_010015895.1 of Lontra canadensis. NCBI lineage: Eukaryota > Metazoa > Chordata > Mammalia > Carnivora > Mustelidae > Lontra > Lontra canadensis. The sequence continues at coordinate 2,061,531 of NW_022631126.1, forward strand.
AGTCCATTTTCTCTTGCATTCTTCAAACACATCAGCTCCTGGTAGCTGTAAATTTCTTACTCTTTTTTCTTTTTTTTAACTTTTTTTTTAACTTTTAAACTTGGTCATCTCTTTTAGGCCTGCCTATACCTAGGCATGCCTTATGCATGCCTATCTTTTCTGAGGGAGTATACTGTAGAGAACTAGAATATTTGTAAACAGAGGGATGCTGACGGAAGCTGAACCCAGTAGATAATCAGGCATCTCTCAGTACTCAGCTGGGCTGACCCTACTGCCTCCCGAGTGATCTGTCTTCTCGCTAGTTTTATGCTACCAGAGTACCTTATACTTACAGTAAAAATACCACTGGTGATTTTTACCAAAGCGGGTGAAGGATCTGCCCGTTACATCAGTCTGCTATATCCCAACACTAATAGCTTTGAAGTCCTATTTTTAGCTTATTGAGATGCTTTTGGTTTTTCTCTTAATTTTTTGGTTTGTAAAGCAGCTATTGCTCACTTTCAGTGTTCCTGAATTAAAAGTGGAACCTCTGAACTAAAATCGTATTCTAATCTGATTTAAAATAGCATTAAAGGGGCGCTTGGGTGGCTCAGTGGGTTAAAGCCGCTGCCTTCGGCTCAGGTCATGATCTCAGGATTCTGGGATCGAGCCCCACATGGGGCTCTCTGCTCAGCGGGGAGCCTGCTTCCTCCTCTCTCTCTCTCTCTCTCTCTCTGCCTACCTCTCTGCCTACTTGTGATCTGTCAAATAAATAAATAAAATCTTTAAAAAAAATTAAAAAAAAAATAAAATAGCATTAAATAACCAGATAGTACAGATGTCTAATTTGAATGCAGGCTAACGGGGATCCCTGGGTGCTTGGCTCTATATGGTGGGTGTGTCTCAGTTCAGTTCTCTTTGTATCTAGTCTTTGGGGCTTTGTCTGAGTGTGTGGGCTGGAACCACTGGCTTCTTTTTTGATATCTTGGGTAAACTGAAGGCTTTCTCATGGCGAGGTGGGAGAAAGGAAGGAGGCCTTTTATTACAGGGGCTCTACCCACCCTCCACCAAAGGCATGTTGTCAGTGCTCTAGAGATACAGCTGTTTGCAGGGAAACTTGGAGGACAATCAGGTCGTTTTCACAGTGGAGGAAGCCAGAGCCTCAAAGAGGAACAGTGATCACCTGGAATGAGACCCTCAGAGTTCTGGCCAGAGTCATTCTCTCTGGTTCGACTCCTGCTCTGGGAGTCTTACAGACTTTTACTTAGTTGAAAGAGTAGGCCATCAGCTTTCCTCAGTGGGATTTTCAGTGAGGCTGTAGAGTACTAGCCGGGCAGTGATTTTAGGATTAGAATGGGCTGCTGTACTTCCTGCTTTTCCTAGAATCTGTTGGGGTTGTTGACGAGTTGTTGTTGTTGTTGTTGTTTTTTCGTAAGATTTTATTTATTTGACAGACAGAGATCACAAGTAGGCAGAGAAGCAGGCAGAGAGAGAGGAGGAAACAGGCTCCGCTCTGAGCAGAGAGCCCGATGTGGGGCTCGATCCCAGGACCCTGAGATCATGACCTGAGCTGAAGGCAGAGGCTTTAACCCACTGAGCCACCCAGGCACCCCGGGGTTGTTGATGTTTTATCTTTTTACTCTTTTACGAAGTTTTTTTTTTTTTAATTTTTAAATTAATTACTTTTTTATCCTCTTAAATTTATGTTTATTTTGATTTTTAAAATTTTTACCCCTTTTGTGTTGTATTCCATGACCAGAGCAGCAGGTCAAGGTGACTAAGCGGTAGTGTGTCTGGAGACGTGGTGATAGACTCTTAGCGCTTGCTATCTTGGGGTTCTGGCTGATGCTGCCAGCCGTCTAAGGAGGAGGAAATCATTTCTAACTGATTTGATGTGGACTGGGCTGCTCCTGGCAGCTTCCAAGCCCATGATTGCTACTGTGATTTACAGACTGTTTTTGGTGTGGTATTTTAAAATAAAACCAAATGAAGACCAAATAAAGAGAATTACCCATCTTTAATTCTCTTGCATTTTCCCTGCCCTATACTAATAAGGTTATCCTTAATATTTTCTTGTCCTGCTTCCCTAGCTATCATTTTATGTTTGTGTGAACAGTGTGAGTCCTAAAGAAATATATATGGCCGGTACTCCAGAGGAAACAAGTTAATAATTAGCCATCATTCATAAGGTGAAATGATTTTTTTTTTGAAGTGGTATTTTATAACTGACCATACTTAGGTTAAGTGAGAACTTTTTTTTTTTTGAGGAGGTAGGGCAGAGGGCAAGGGAGAGGCAGAACCTTAAACAGGCTCCACTCCGAGCGCAGAGCCTGACATGGAGTTCCATCTCACAACCCTGAGATCATGACCTGAGCCAGAATCAAGAGCTGGATGCTTAACTGCCTGAGCCACCCAGGTGCCCCAGGTTAAGTAAGAACTTTAACAGTGAAAGTTTCTCTGCCTAAACAAGTGCCCATAGGGTATTAGACCGTAGATGGCCAAACACACTATCCACGCTCGTGGTCACGTTAGAGTCAGAAAAATGTACAGTCTTTCCTTTCTACCTCGAATACATGGTTGGATTTTTCTAGTGTTTTGGGGTCAGTCACATGATATGGAGAAATATGTGTTTAAAAACTAATGAGACAGGGGCGCCTGGGTGGCTCAGTGGGTTAAAGCCTCTGCCTTTGGCTCAGGTCATGATCCCAGGGTCCTGGGATTGAGCCCCACATCGGGCTCTCTGCTCAGCAGGGAGCCTGTTTCCTCCTCTCTCTCTTCCTGTCTCTCTGCCTGCTTGTGATCTCTGTCTGTCAAATAAATAAATAAAATCTTAAAAAAAAAAAAAACCCTGATGAGACACCTTAGCCTTGTGTTGATTTCATGTCCCTCATAGCCTTCTTTTGTTGCTATTTAACTTTTCTAGAGGAGCTTCTCGATAACTTTGCCCAGCAAATAGGAGCCTGGAGACTCTGCCTTTATTTCCTCTCCAGCACCAGGAATGACTATGTCATGATGTATAGTTTAACGGTGTTTGAGGTAAGTTGTCAAACGACTTTCTGCTGTTTGGAAAAGTATTTTGTGGTCACAGTGCCAGGTTGTTGACATTGGACTTCAGCTTCAGTGTACAGATGGCTGGGAAAGAATGGTAGCTCAGCTCAGGGGCTTCCTCCCACACACGGTCTCTGTCAGGATATCCTGGGGCACCTTTCCATCTTCCAACCCAGAAAGGTGAGATGGGGCTGGGTTGGTAGGTAGGTTGTTTGTGTTAATATGCAACTTTTCCTTCCATGTTGTCATTTAAAAGAGAAAGATAATGAAAGAAAAACACTTTGGGAGGAGAGATGGTACCCATAATACCATTATCCCAACCACCAACATTTTCATTTATTTCAACTGTCTTCCAGATTTTGTCTTTCTGTGCACATTTTTAAAAACCTAGTTATAATCATATAGCTCATAACACTAAGTGGTTATACCATTATTTACCAAGCCATTCTCCTATTTTGAATATTAGACTTGTTTTTGTCATTTTTGGTGGCCATTAGAGACAATGTATAATAGAAAGTTTTGCATGTGGAGCCCTTTGTTTCTGTGAAATTATTTAGCACATCTTTCCAGGAATGAGAGTATTGTATTACAGGGTTTAAATGTTCCCGGTGCTCTTATTGCCAGTTTGCCCTAAACCTTTGTTTAAAAGCAGGGTTTTTTGTTTGAGATGATGTAGCTAACTATTGGATGAAAACCAGCTACTTTTGTTTAGAGATGGTTAACTTCAAAGATGTGTATTTGTGTTTCAGAATCTGATCAATAAAATGTGGCTTGGGGTCCCATCTCAAGATAAGATGGAAATCCGTAGCTGCCTGCCCAAACTCCTTTTGGCTCACCACAAAACCTTACCTTACTTTATCCGGAACAAGCTCTGCAAAGTTATTGTTGATATTGGCCGTCAAGATTGGCCCATGTTCTACCATGACTTTTTTACGAACATTTTACAGGTAAGGATATACCTAAGGAATACTCATCTCATAAACTGTTTGATTGTAGAAGTGGTTATTTCCTTCTCGTGAAGATGAGTTTTAAGATCAGCATTTTGGAACCATAGTAGAGAGTTCATTGTAGGATACATGAACTCATTCACTTAACTTTGCATTCTTGAGACATGTTGTACCTTTGTGCAGTGGCAAAAGAGGGGGGAGAACCCAATCCCTTTGTTAACTTCTTGTGAGATTTTATTCAGCAAAATTTGAAAACCTGTTAGGTACTGTTCCAGGTGTGGGGGTACAGGGGTGAGCAATAGTTTTAATTTGGTGGGGGGAGCAGCTGTGCAAACAGTAATTATCCAGCACTGTGGCTGATGACGGTGTGGAGGTGCGTGTGGAGTTCAGTGACGGCGGAGCATTCAGCCTTTAGGAACTGACGTGTTCTCAGCGTTGCTGGGTGAGGTGTGAGGCGGTGGGGTGCTGGAGTAAATGGCCAGGTTGATGGGCTGGGGCCCGGCCAGGAAGGGCCTTGATTCTGCAGGGGCCTTCAGTTTGTACTTCATAGTCCTTCCTTGGGAGCTCATGAAAGGTGTGTAGAGGGAAGAACACACAGCCACATTTTTGTGCTGAAAAGACAGCTCTGGAACAGTAGGGGTCTAGATTGCAGAGGGGTAAGGCTAGAGCCCTGAGTGTGAGTGAGATAGGGAGGACCTGGCCCTGAGGCCTTTCTGGAGGGTGGAGATGGGGCACTTAGGAGACCCAGCCAAGAGGCTTTGGTCAGTGCGGGGTGGTAGGGGTGAGGGAAGGGGGGTTTCTGGCTCTGGTAGCCGATTTTCCAGGCCAGGGGTGAAGGGAGAGGAAATGGAGTTGGGTAGAAGACGGGGAGTTCAGTTTGGCAGAAAACGCATTCATGGTTTGTGTGTTCTTTGGATATCTAGTGAGACTTTGAGAACTGTAGATCTGGGGCTCGGGAAAGAGGTCTGGCCACAGGTCAGGATTTGGAAGTCATCAGAGTAAGGGTGGGACCTAAAAGCCAGGCAGAAGATGCTGTTGTTGTTCATTTGAATCCTGACTGAAGTTGGAAACAGTTTCATGTTAATGAGATAGTTGTGGGTATGCAGGAAATGGGTATTATGTACAGTTTATAGGAATAAAATTCTCTGAAAATCAGTGTCTCAGTGACTATAGATAGGTTCAGGACATTTTCTAACATTCTGACTGCTCTCTCTGCAAGGCATCTGAATGATGGGACAGCTAAGAAAAAAAATAGTATCCTTATTCCTTCTCTCAGATTGCCTCAAAGTGGCACAAAAATTCTTAATTCAAAAAAATTTTTTTTTGGTTCTGTATAGTGATCCGTTTATCTGGAGATTTTTTGGGTTGATACTGCAAAGGAGATTCGTTGATTCAGTAAGGTATTTGTTGAATACCAGCCATGTGCTAGATATCTGGTGGGGATAAAGTAATGAAACAAAAACAGTGTCCCTGCCTTTGTGGAACTTACACCCAGTGGGCAGACATCCATAAACAATAAATAAGCTTATAGGTAGTTATAAGTAAGACGAAGAAAATTAAATCCAGAGTAAGGAGAAAGAGAGAATGCTAGGGGGTGTCATGTAGCTGGGATGATGATAGAAAGCTTTTTTGAGGAGCCGCCATTTGAGCAGAAGCCTAGGTGGAATCGATGGAGTGAGCCATGTGGGTATCTAGGGGAACAGCATTTGCGGCAGAGGGAATAGCAGTTGCAAACACCCTGAGGAATGGCAAGGAGGCTAACGAAGCTAGAGTGGTAGGACCTAAAGTGAGGGCTCGCTCTGATACACTTCCCTTCACTCTGGGATGAGGACAGTTGTGGTGACTCTCATCACCCTCCTAGAGTGGGAATGCATTCCTAGGTGGGCTAGTGGCATGTCCCCTGAGAAGAAGCAGTGGAATGTGAGCCTGAGACGAGTGGTCCTAGCAGCAGCAGGTGGGGAGGAGCTGCGTTTCCACCCACCTGGGGTCACTTCCTTTGATGGAGAATAGACATTTCCTGTCTGCCCTTGAAGTATAATTACTGGTAACAAATGACAATTTGGAAGAGCATTTTTAGGTGAAGTGCTCATGGAGTTTAAAAGGGCTAGTTTTCTTCCTCTGTTCACCACTTCCCTCTTTCCACCCTTCATGCTTACCTCATGTAGCCTTTGTGACTTTGAAACACTCCACAATGGAAAGAGCGCTGGAGAGAGCATGTGCGTTTGGGGTCTGTGTCCATTTTTGTCACAAATCATCTTTGATTTTAGCAACTCCTGGCCCTTTGGGAACCTCTGTTTCCTCCTTTGTGAAACAAGAGGATTGGACAAAGTGATCTCTAAAATCCTTTTGGTCATATTTTTTGTCCTATTATTCCCTCCTCATTTATCCATGAGATAAATAGCAACATAAAAAAAATGTCAAGAATAATGGTGTTCAGTTTCTGACATTAAAAAAAGAAAAAAAAGTATTTATTTATTTATGTATTTATTTGAGAGAGAGAGAGAGCGCGCAAGCAGGAGCAGGGGGGAGGGGCAAAGGGACTCCTGACTGAGCAGGAAGCCTGATGCAGGCCCTGTCCCAGGCCCCTGAGATCATGACCGGAGCTGAAGGCAGACACTTAACTGACTCAGCCACCCAGACATCTCCAGTTGATGATGTTTCTGATGATGATGATGATAAAGTAAACTTTACTTTAGTGGCAAACAAAAGCAAACCAGTTCTGGAGTCAATTTCACCATCCTATGTCTTTTTTTTTTTTTTTTTTTTAATTTATTTTTTATTTTTAAAAAATTAAAAAAAATTTTTTTTAAGATTTTATTTATTTATTTGACAGAGAGAGATCACAAGTAGGCAGAGAGGCAGGCAGAGAGAGAGAGGGGGAAGCAGACTCCATGCTGAGCGGAGAACCCGATGCAGGGCTCAATCCCAGGACCCTGAGATCATAACCCGAGCCCAAGACAGAGGCTTAACCCACTGAGCCACCCAGGCACCTTCGCCCTTCCCCCCCCCCCCTTTTTTTAAGTAGGCCCCATGGCCCTGTGAAGCTCATTGTGGGGCTTGAACTCACAGCCCTGAGATGAGCTGAGACCTGACCTGAGCTGAGACCAAGCGTCAGTCACTGAACTAGCTGAGCCTTCCAGGTGCCCCATATGACAGTCCTTTGAATAAACCATCTAGAAAGGTTTTTTCTGACTCAGTTCCATCATGTTCTGCTTGCTGTATGGGATGCAGAGTTGTTTGTTTTTGTTTTTAACTCTGTGTTGGTTGGCTGGGCATCTATGCAATTTATGCCATCATTGTGACCACATACCAGGCCAAGGGGAGTTGATTTTGGGCCCCAGAAGGACACTTGTAGTTCTGTGTATTGGTTATACCCTTTGTAGCCACTGGAGCAGGAAGTAGTTGAAGTCGAAACTGACCTTTGCTTCCCCTTCCCCCCCCAAAACAGAAGACCAAATATCATACCTTCCTAGAGTCTGTTCAGATTCCTGAAATCTGCTGAGCTGGACCTGTGGTCACATTGTGCTTGGGACCAGAAAATGAAAGGGCAAGCAGCATAGAAAGAATTGCCATTTCGTTTCTGATACGGTGGTGTAGTAAAAATCATTGAACCTTTTCAGAAGCTCACACTAAGAACCTGAACTTCAACCTAAAAGTGTTTATTCTCTGTTAAAATAAATTCCCAAGAATGATCTATGTTACGAGCATAAATTATATATGTGAAGATGGTAAAGAGAGACAGTATTTTACTAACAAGTCTTCTGGACACAAAGCTAAAATAAAATATTTGATCCAGTTGTTCTTTCAGGTAAAGAACAAGTTTCATTTTCAGTTGGTTTTTTGCCTGGTCATCTTCCTTTTTTCCAAATGAGAGAAAGGGCTTTCGGCTGCATTTTCCATAACACAGGAATTTTTTACTTCCTACGAGCACAGAACTTTTCCTATCTACAGGGAAATGTATTGTCAAATGGAATATATGGCATTCCCAGCCGAGAGAGTAAGAATGAGGGCTTTTGGGAAAGATAGAGATGAAAGAGGTAGAGGAGAAAAACAGAAGAAGGGGGTGGTGGGGGAGGGAAGTAATGGAACTCTTTTATTTATTTGTTTGTTTTATTATTTTTGTTTTGTTTTGTTTTTTCAGATTTTTATTTAAGTTCAAGTTAGTGAACATACCGTGCAGGATTGGTTTCAGGAATCGAAATCAGTGGTTTATTCCTTCCGTACAATGCCCAGTGCTCATCCCAGCAGGCGCCGTCACCCTAAAGTATGAGTTGGTAACCCACAGGCCTCTGGAAGGAAAGAGATGCATGTGAAGGGCCAGTTCTTTATTTGGTAAAGAAAAGTTGCTACAGGGATTTCTTGTTCTTTCCGTCCTGCATCTTCTCACGTTAGAAGCAGCCCAGACTTGTAGAGGAGGGCAAGAAAGCCTGTGGAGGCTGTGTCTACAGTTGTCGCCTTCAGGAGAGTTGATGCAGTAGACAGCAGTTTCAACACGCCGCCCGTGGCCCCTGTTTTCACGTCATGCTGCTCCTGAGGGCGGTTGAATTTATCCTGAGTTCCCGCCCGTGAAGGCATTTCCTGCTCTTGCGGATGAGCTTTCCCTCCATCCGCAGCAGGGAGAGCTGTGTGCAAAAGAAAGGCAAGTGCCCTGTGCTGCTTCAAGTGGAGGAGAGGTGTTCTGTCCCGCTGCAGTTCCCTGTGCCCTCCGCCTCCCTCATTTTGTAGATTGAATAAACAAAACAATTTATCGTTCTAGTTAAAGAAGTTGGTCAAGTGTTCCTTCAGTCGTGTGCCCTTTTTAAAAGATTTCGTTTATTTATTTGACAGAGATCACAAGCAGGCAGAGAGGCAGGCAGAGAGAGAGAGAGGAGGAAGCAGGCTCCTCTCTGAGCAGAGAGCCCGATGCGGGGATCCCAGACCCTGAGATCATGACCTGAGCCGAAGGCAGAGGCTTTAACCCACTGAGCCACCCAGGTGCCCCCGTGTGCCCTTTTTTAGAGTGTAGCCTGTAAGTCCACAGAATTTTAGTGGCAGCTTGCTTTTACCATTTCTGGAAACTGAAAAATGGTTGGTGAGTAATGCTTTCAATTTTGTGAAGTTGATTAGAAAGATCTAAGTAGTGTTATGCTGTTGAAGGGGTACCTTTTTCTGACTCTTGCTTAAGGCAGCTCTTAGAGCACAGTGGATAGTGCAGGTGATAGAGTAAAATGTGTGACATAGGTATTTGTAAAATCGTAACCGTTGTCGATGACGAAGTCATGGGTGAGTGATGTGTAGGCATGTTTCCGCTCTACCACATGCTTAATCTCAAACTTCCGTGAAGCAGGCAAAGCTTGGAAATGGAGGTATCGCAAATTGGTTTACACATTTCTCTGTCACTATTACATCAGTCTGGGCAGAGTCACCAAGGCTCTGTTGGGAAGGTAGACGTGTAAAAAAATTGTCATGTTAGGTGTAAAAGAGCATCATGTTCATGGTTAGAACCTTAGTCCTTTGAGATGAGAAGACACTTTGAATGGCTACAGAAGGAACTGAAATGGACTGCAGAGTCCTGAGTGATGTGGCCCGTGCCGGCGAGGCTGTACCATGGAGGGACTGCTAGGTTTACTGTTTCCCCTGTCCTCCTGTACCCTTGTCGGCTGGACAGCCTGCTCAGAACTTCCTTTTGCCTGCAGTTGATCCAGTCCCCCGTGACAACCCCCCTCGGGCTGATCATGTTGAAGACGACGTCAGAAGAGCTGGCTTGTCCCCGTGAGGACCTCAGCGTGGCTCGGAAGGAGGAGCTGCGGAAGCTGCTGCTGGACCAGGTGCAGGCTGTGCTCGGGCTGCTGACAGGTGAGCAGTGTGGCGCTAACGCTCTGCCATCTCGAGCAGTCACTCTCGTGACTGTGGCGGAGCCGAAAAACAGAACACGGTGTGGGCTGCCCGTGCCGGGCGCGGTGTCCGGCCTGTGGTAGGACCTCTGAACGTGCTGGTGACCTCCTTCCTTTACTGTCTTCATGGATTGGCCCGCCAGTCACATCAGGGATGTGATTGAAATGCCAAGCGCTGCCTTCTCAGGAAGGTGGGTGGCAAGCACCTTATTAAAAAGGATTTGAATTTAAGATCAGAAGAAGCCAGAGGAGAGGAGGATGGGAAAGTTACAAATTTTGTGCCGCGAAGGAAGACCAGGTGTAGCATCAGCACGAGGTGCGTTAGGCTGTAGTTTTAAGTAGTGTTTTCTTCATCATCTTGTCTGATTTTTTTTTTTAAAGATTTTATTTATTTATTTGACAGACAGAGACCACAAGTATGCAGAGAGGCAGGCAGAGAGAGAGAGGAGGAAGCAGGCTCCCTGCGGAGCAGAGAGCCCGATGCGGGGCTCGATCCCAGGACCCTGAGATCACGATCTGAGCCGAAGGCAGAGGCTTAACCCACTGAGCCACCCAGGCGCCCCTCATCTTGTCTGTTTTTATCAGAGCCTCGTGATGGCGTGTGGGGAGTAGGGTTAAACAGAAAGCAAAAGCAAACCGCAGAAGGGGGCGGAAGGTGGGGTGAGGGTGGAGTGCGGTGGCTCTGCCTGGCCGGGCTGCTCTTGAGGAGGTGCAGGTGCAGCCCAGGACCCGGGGCCCTTGAGTGTGGAAGAGGGCCTAGGCTTGCTGCTTGAAGGGGTGTTGTAGTGGAAAAAGCCTTTTTATCTCCACTTCCTCTGCCTGGCTTTCCTCTTGGATGTCTAGGAACTTTTTTCTTTTTTAGGGGTTACAGAAGCGCATGACATGCAGTGGGCACTTAAAATCGGTGAGGAATGCTTGATCAAAAGTAAACTTGTCATTTGCCCCCTGTCCTTCCCCACATTCCTAGGGGGAGCCCATACCTCAGAGCATTTATTCAGAGCACATTCTCTGATGCCCCAACTAGAGGTCATATTTCTGCACTCGAGGACCATGTCTGATACCTCTATGTCCTACTGTGCAGACATTCAAATGTTTAAAATTGGGATTAGTTCACATCGCACAAAATCCACCTGTTTACAGTGTTCCACTCGGTGGTCTTTAATATATTCATAAGGTTGCACAACAATGATACCATCTCATTCCAGAACATTTTCCTTACCACCTTCCCCCCCACCCAACCCCCAAGCCGTTGGCAGCCACTTATCTTTCTGTCTCTATGGATTTTCCTCTTGGGCCTTTTTATTTAAAAAAAAAAAAAAAATCATACAATATGTGGCCTTTTGTGTCTGGCTTTTTTTTTATAGTGTGATACTTCAAGGTTCACCTATATTATAATACTAAATATTTTGAAAACACATTATTTTCAAAAGCATTTGCGGTCCATCATCTTAGGTGGTAGGTTCTGTAAAAAGATACAGAGAGGAGTAAAACGTAGTCTCTGCCTCTAATATGGGGGACTAGAGGGGACTAGGGTACTGGGATGCTGGGGGGAAAGACAGACAGCTAAAACGGGTGTGTTAGGAGTTACAGTAGAGGGCAGGCAGAACTGAGCGGACAGAACTTTCTGGGAAAGATGACAGCTGGGTGTAACTCTGAGGGACAGATAGCAGCCGTCAGTCTGGGGGGGAAGGTCAGGTTTGGAGGGAAGGAGGAGAGCAGGGCAGAGGTTGGTGTGGAATGAGTAGCGCACAGTTGAGCGTGTGCAGCTTGTGTGGGGGCAAGGCCGGATGGGCCAGCAGAGGCCCGAGGCCGAGGTCCTGTGGGATGGAGCCGTTGGCTGGGTGAGGAGCGTAGCAGGAGTAGCGGCTCGTATTTGGGGCATGATAAATGGGATTTGGACCATCCCAGTGGTGGTGTCCAGGAATGTCCAGTTGGACATACAATGGAGAGAGGGATGTTTAAATACTGATGTTTGATCAGAGATACAAGATCGTTTTTCTCGGTCTGATTTTCATAGGTTAGGCTTCATTTCTGTCTTAAACTCCGTTTCTCCTTTCTTGATAGGTATCTTGGAGACCGTATGGGACAAACACAGCGTCACTGCTGCCACCCCCCCGCCGTCCCCGACCTCAGGAGAAAGTGGTATGGTCTGCCCACCACAGATGGTGTTCCTCTTTTTAAATCAGTTTGGGGTCTCGATGGGGTAGTGATTGCTACCTATGCCAGATACAGATGCTGACTCTTCCTTGATCTGTTTTTGGCCTTTCTGCCCGTGTGTTCTGAGGAGCTAGCTCTGCTTAGTTCTTCGTAAGTACCTGTGCTTTCTAATACACTTTGAACAACTCATGTTGTTTCTTCCTCACCTGTCAGAAAGAGGACACCCCTGATTGTCTTCATCCACCTCCATCCCCTTCAGTTTAGAGCTGGTGGCTGTCCCTTCTGGCTTGTTTTCTTTTTTTCAGATTTCATGGTGTATTGCTCATGCTGGGGTTGGCATGTGCCTGTGGGCTTGACAGGTCTGCTGTGCAGGAGCTGGTTGGCTTCCTGAAGGAGGAGCGGGGACGGGGAGGAAGAGAGGGTGTGGAGAGTCTTCTTCCCTACGGGACTCGGGGAAGATGAGATCAGCGTGCAGTAATCAGCATTGACTTTACATCAGTTCCGAATAATTTGGTCAAGCGTGGGCATATTTGCAGGGTCACTAAGTCGTTTACTGGTGGCTCATTATCCACAATTACAGTGATACCTTTTTCAAAAGTCAAAGTGCATTTTGCCTAAAAATGGCTACTTTCAAGGATAGATAGAAAGAGGAAATTGTGTCTGAGCAGACACTTTTAGTTTCTGAATGCTTGTGTATACACTGAATGATCACAGATGCTTTTCAAGTAGAGTATGTCCTGTGGGTTGCACATACTTCTTCCTCTCCTGTAAAGGTTGGTGGGGCTGATGAGAATGATTTCCCCATCTTCTTTACCCCAGGAAACGGGCTGTTGAAATCAGAAACCTCCAAGCCTGCGCTGTTTCATGTAGCCTGTTGTTGTTAACAAGCGGAAGTTCAGATTCTTGCAGAGCTGCTGTGGAGCTGAAAATACAGCGTGACGTTTTGAGGACAGCTCATAGTATACTAATTTATTCCGGGTTCCACTTATCGTACTTGGATTAAGAGCTGTTAGAGAGTCATTTGTTAGACTTGTTAGAGTCAACACTTTCAGTTTGAGAGTGTACTAAAAGCCGACAGGGATTTGAACTTTATTTGTACTTGGTAACAGACTTTCATTTTCAATGTGGATATTTGCGATGACTTAGCAGTTCTACATTTTGCAATACCTGATGATTAAAGAAAAAAATCACAAATGAGGCAGAGCTTTGATTTTTTTATGAGCTCAGGCTCTGGAATCTCCTGCAGTATGGCTGATCTTAAAATGTGTCATTTTGCTTAGACACTAGTTTGCAAAAGAGTAGTTCTGTTGGATTGGATTTGGTTTTAGGTGAGTGAACACTGGCTTAACGTCCATTGTGGAGTTACCGCAGTTTGAACTTGTTTCCCAGAGATCATTTTCTGGTGCCAAAGGCCGTGTGTTTTAGTTGGCTTCGTTCAGCTGCATGTGCTGAGCAAACTCCGTTTCTGCTTTGATGGAGGCCAGGTTGGGGAAGATCAGATAATACAAATCCAGAATAGGTGCCTGCCTCTCTTCTGCGCCGCTTAGGTTTTGTTGGTGAGGTGAGGTGAAACGCAGTGTGAACGGACTTGACATTTCCATACAAACAAAACCTGGAAGTGTGGTTCGTACTTCTTGAAAATTGCCTCTTAGGCACCATTAAAGCATTTTTCAAGTCTTGAGTTTTAGTATTTGAGAAAGGCAAAATAAATGGAGACTGTTGGGGGCCTGGGAAGTGAAGTAGGCTTTTAAGCTGGCGCACTTCTCCTTAAAAAACAATAGGCTTACATGTTCACGTGATACGCCTTTTCTCTCTTTCTGACAGTTGCAAGCAAAGCTGTCAGGTCCTGTTCCATTATTTGGACAGTGCTGATGATTTAATTAACATTTATTTTCATGGTTTTGCTCAACTGCCTCTGCGCACTGAAGTCGCAAAGTGAAGCAGGAGAGCTTGTAGGAGGTTGTTTAACTCTAGTGACCGTGAGCTCACTGTTGTGGACGAAGATCTTAGTGGGGACAGGAAACCCAGTGAGTAAACCAGATACTCGGTCCGCCCCGCTGCCCCGGCACTCTGCCCACCTCTCTCTGCCCTGCCCGAGACCCCATGCAGCTCTCTGGCAGCCCCGTGGCTTATGGCGTTTTTTTCCTCATATGCTTTCTGGTAACATCGTTTTTGGTCTGAGCTCTTTCAAAGAACAAAGCCCAGGAACTAGTCCCTGCAACGGCCACTCTAACATTCTGGATGTAGAAAAAGCTTTGAAGTGCGCTTGTGGTCTGCTTCTCAGAATACTTCCTCAAATTGTTGCTTTATCTTTTAAACTTGCCTCACTAGACCAGAATCCTGTGAAATAGATGATGGTTTTATCTTTTGTTTACAAACTAGGAAACTGGGGCTCATGGGGGGGCGGAGTCCCAGTGCTGGTGTCAGAGCAGGGACGGAAACCCTTCTGAGCCTAGGTGCCTGGCCTTCGCCCCAAGTTTGCTTTCTCCACCACTCTCCCGGCATCTGCCCGCTGCCTCCTGCCCCTGGTTTAGAGCCCTGTCTCTGCCACGTGTTCTCTGTGCCTTCCCTGACCGCTGGCCTCCTGGGCTGTGAAAGGAGAGGAGGGGTCCTCCGAGGACTGAATGGGGGAAGCCGTGGCCATGCCCTCTGCATGTTGGGGCTGTGGCTTCCTGCTGTACGGGGGCAGCTTCGGCTCTCTTCCTTCCTTAACCTCCTCTTGTCCTCACTTCTTTTTGCTTGGACAAGTGCGGGGGCAGGGAGGAATCAGTGAACAAAACGAAATGGTGTAAATAACTGAGATTCTGAGTTTGCTCTTGTTCTGTGATAGAACTCGAGAACTCCTGACTCCGTGGCACATTCTGTCGAGTTTGGGTCTGTACGAATCCTGGCACTGGCAGGTTTCCGGGGAGCTAATTGACGGAGAGTAGTTTATACCTTTCTGTTTTCTCCCGGACTTGGCGGATTGCAGATCTTTATGCTCTTGACAAATCTTTTCACATTTCCCCTTAGAAGCCATGTGTAGGAAAATGGGGCTGGGGAGGGCCACTCTGCTCCCGTGAGCTCATTGTTTCCCTCAGACTCCTTGAATGGAGTTTCTCCCCATTCTGCTGGACTGAGGCTACAGTGAGATCCCTGGTTGTCACTTGGGGCAATTTTTGCCCTGTAGGGGCTATTTGGCAACACGGAGAAATAATTTGGATAACGTAATGACAGAAGAGGGTACTACTGGCATCTCGTAAGTGGAAGCCATGGGTGCTGCTAAGTGTCCCTCGACACGCAGGACAACGAAGAAGTCATTATCCTGGCCAAATGTCAGTTTGTAAATGTAGAACTGAATAGAAAACATGAAATTTTAATACTTGAAAAAGTCAAAAGGCCAAAGGGATCTTTGCACAAATGCTTAACCCGTCTGGGTGGCTTCCAGTTGAGTAAATGCACCGGAGTTGTCCGCGACCTCTTGGCAGGGCTTGCGTACACCGCCGGAGCCTGGCCCAGTTCAGAGCAGCTGAAGTTGTCCTCGGGCTTTCTAATCCGGGGGGTGGCCTCCTGCAGAGGTAGCTTGTTCCAGCTTGCTCAGGTTTGCGCTGGAAAGCTGAAGCGTGGAGCAGAGTGGCTCTGTTCTGTGGGAATTCCTTCCCACTTTGATTAAAATAAAATTTGTGAAAAACTCTTTGTAACCTGCTAAAAGACTGGAACATTTAAAGTTGAGTAAAATCATTTTCTTCGAGAACAGTCTTCAGAGATTCTTGTTTTGAGGGGAGAAAAATAATAGGTCATCTTATCCACCTCAATAGTTTGTACGTTTGCGTCACCCTGGTCAGTATTTGTCCTTGTGCCCGTCTGTATCTTTGTGAAGTTGTGGTCATGGCCTACATGGCTGTTTTACTCAGGACTTCGGACCATGCATATTTTTCTGCATTTAAATATTAGCTCTCTTCCAGATCACTTTTCCTGGCTGCATGGTCTTTCTAGCTAACCTGCTTTCTGGAAAGAAGCATAGGCTTAGGGGACAGACCTCGGTTTCTGTTTCAGCTCTATTTACTAGCTGAGGAACATGGGGGAAATGCTTAATGTGTCTGTATCTTAGTTACTCTAACAATTTTTAAATGCGGGTAATAATACCTACCTTAGAGCGGTGAGCATGAAGTGAGAATATGTAAAGTGCTTAATGCAGCACGGAGCTGTTCGCCACATAATTATTATTGTTGTTTTGCTTCCCCCCTCCAGCCCCCTCTTAGCAATCCTACTCTGGAAAAATTCTTCTGAGCTAAAGAGTAGGAACACCTTTTTTGTTTTGTTTTCATTTTTAAAGCCACAATTTATTTCTACTTAAAAATGTTGAAGAGACTTTATAAATAGGTTTCGGGGCCCAGAAATGTCCAGGTTTAATAGAAGATCATACTGAGACGGTGTCTGGTCGTTTCTCCTTTGCTGAAGCCTCCATTTAATCCTGGTTAATTCTCTACCCCGATAATTCTTCTAGTTGGGTAGTGGTGAATTGTCTGACTCCGTCATCTTCTGTAAGTGGTCCCTGGTTCATGAATGATGAGAAGAGCAGTACCAGAAACCGTCACTTGTCGTTGAATGAGAGAAAGTTGCATATGACTCCATATGACTCAGGTGGACAGCCACCATAGCCATTTAAAGATAACCTTATTGGGGCGCCTGGGTGGCTCAGTGGGTTAAAGCCTCTGCCTTTGGCTCAGGTCATGATCCCAGGGTCCTGGGATTGAGCTCCGCATCGGCCTCTCTGCTCAGCGGGGAGCCTGCTTCCCTTCCTCTCTCTCTGCCTGCCTCTCTGCCTACTTGTGATCTCTCTGTCAAATAAATAAATAAATAAAATCTTTAAAAAAAATAAATCTTATTAATCTCATAACAAACTGGATAATTTATGTGCAGATTATACTTGAACATCCTTCTTGCGTTATTCTTTGAAACTAGGTTCTCTGATTATCAGCGTGGGTAGCTGAGATCATGATGAGTCTCATCCAGTATTAAATCAGCTCCTTCAGGGCACCTGGGGGCTCTGTCGGTTATGTGTCTGACTTGGCTCAGGTCATGATTTCATGGGGCTGTGGGATTGAGCCCATGTGGGCTCTTCTGTGCTCAGTGGGGAGTCTGCTTAAAGATTGACTCTGCTCTTCCTCTCAAATAAATAACTAACTAAATAAAATCTTTTTAAAAAAATGTAGCTCTTTCAGAACAGAAGCCAGGAAACACCTCATAAGATGCCAGGGGACAGCTTTCTAATTTACTTTTAACGGTGGAAATTAAACTGCTTATTAATAAATCGCAAATCCTCATTTTAATGGCCAAGGAGATGAAGCTGAGAAAGGTTAACTAATCTGTTCGTGTTCATCACGTAAGGCAGGAGTTCGCAATAGACCTGGGGGCCCTGGAGGTCCCGCAAGCCCTTTCAGTTGTCCCAAAGGTCAAATACATGTCCATAAAAATACTAGGACGTTGTTTGTCATTTTTGCTCCTTCTCTCATGAGTATACTGAATAAAACTCATTCAGATCCCACATTACAATTAACCTTTAAGAGATGACTACTAGTAGAATTTTTATATCATATTAAGGAACAGCCGCAGTCACCTAGGAAGGCCACAGAAGCGCTTCCGTCCTTGTCAGTTTCATATCTGCGTGAAGCTGTTGTCTTCGTTTACTTCAGCGAAAACAGCATATTGCAGCAGATTGAAGCAGATGAGAGAATCTGTCTTCTTTTAAGCTAGACAGACATTACAGAGATTTCCAAAAATGTACAAACAGTGCTACTCTTCCCACTTATTTTTTTGGCGGCAAAATGCATTTTCTTTATTTAAGAATATTTTATGCTACCATGTAATGTGTTTAAGTGAAAATTTAAAAATTTGAAGTATTCAGAAACTTCAGTTTTAATTTCTACGTGACGAATGTGAACAGAAATCACCTGTATAAAGAAGAGTTCTTTGGCAGCCTCAGTAAGTTTTAAGAGTATAAAGGGGGTTCTAGGGCCAAAATGTTTGAGAACTGCTGCTATAAAGCACAAAATACAGTGTATAAATGTAGCCAGTATTCCATCATCCAGAAATAACACCATTCCAGGTGCCTCTTTATATGTAGTGACAGAGAGAGTAAGCTAAATAAAAAGACAAAGTGGCATCATATCCATTTTTATTTTTTTATTTTTAGTTTTTTTAGAGATTTTATTTTGAAGTAATCTCTATACCCAACACGGGGCTTGAACTCATGACCCCAAGATCAAGAGTCCCATATTCTTCTGACTGAGCCAGCCAGATGCTCTCCGTTTTATTTTTAATAAAAACAAATTGTAGTTTCACTTGAATTTAATGGGAAGTTTTAAAATGAAAGGAATAGCTTTTTCCACAAGGAATATTAGTTTGTAAAAGGTATCTCTAGAATTAAGAAAAAGAAGATGAAAATCCCAGGTTCTTACTACATGTTTTAATTCTAGCCCATGTATTTTGAGACTTCTTGCTTGTGAAAGAAGAGTCAGCTAGCACACCCTCTGAGATTTCCTCCATATGTTTAGTCTTCATTCTATATTTAATTCCGTTCTTGCTCTAGTCCCCTTGCTACAGCTGCTCCATTCCTTAATTCTTCGTTTTTATTTATTGCTTTATTTGCATGGTTTCACTATTCACTCTCCTGCTTAAGAAGAGTTTGTGGGGTGGCGGTGGGGGTGGGGGGCCTGGGTGGCCCAATTGGTTAAGTGTCTGCCTTTGGCTCAAATCCTGATCCCTCTCCCTGCTCAGTGGGGATTCTGCTTCTTCCTCTGCCCCCGCCCCCCCCCCCCACCCCCCCCACACCCATGAGTAAATAAAATCTTTAAAAAAGGAAGAAGAGTTTGTGGGCAATATATTGTTTGAGTTTCTGTGTTTGAGAAGATTGTCCTCTTTCTTTGAACTCAAAGGAGAGCTTTGGGTTAAGTTATTCCTGCCCCAGCACTTGTGGACACAGTACCACTGTTGTCTGGCTTCTTGCGTGCTATGGGGAAGTCTGAATGTGGATTTTTCTCCTTTGTGTATGTGGGGTTTTTTGGCCTACATTTCTTCTTCATTCCTTAATTAATTAATTAATTAATTTGACAGGGAGAGACTCAGCAAGAGGGGGAACACAAGCAGGGGGAGTGGGAGGGGGAGATGCGGACTCCCCACTGATCAGGGAGCCTGGTGTTGGACTCAATCCCAGAACCCTGGGATCATGACCTGAGCTGAAGGCAGATGCTTAACTGACTGAGCCACTCAGGTGCCCTACACTGATAAATTAATAAAAAAGAACTGTGATGAATTCTGCTTATAAACAAATTATATGTTTTCATGAAAAATATATTCTCCAAAGGAAAAATTCACTGAGCCCTGGGAAGTAAGAGTAGCTTTATTTTACATTTTTATGGATCTCTTTAATATGGAGTTTAATGAAAGATGGCTTTTGCGTTCTCTCTGTTGTAGGTAAATTGGTTTGTAAGAAACTCGATAGTATGTTAAGAGCTCTTTGTATTTCCAGGTGACTTACTGAGTAACCTGTTGCAGAGTCCTAGTTCAGCCAAACTGTTGAATCAGCCAATCCCCATCCTTGATGCGGAGAGTGAGTATATCTGTTCCCTGGCCTTGGAGTGCCTGGCCCATCTCTTCAGTTGGATTCCTCTGTCTGCCAGCATCACCCCATCCCTCCTAACCACCATCTTCCACTTTGCGCGCTTTGGCTGTGACATCCGGGCCAGAAAGATGGCATCAGTTAACGGCAGCAGCCAGAACTGTGTGTTGGGTCAGGAACGCGGCCGGCTTGGGGTCCTGGCCATGTCCTGCATCAATGAACTCATGTCCAAGAACTGTGTGCCTATGGAATTCGAGGAGTATTTACTACGTATGTTCCAGCAGACTTTCTACCTCCTGCAGAAAATCACCAAGGATAACAATGCTCACACGGTGAAGAGCAGGCTGGAAGAACTCGATGAGAGGTAATGAAAACAAGTGTGGAGTCGGCCGTGTCCTCAGAAGGGCCGCGACTGTTTGTCACGCTGTGCTGCTTAGTGTCTGTAATCCTCTTTGGTTTCAGAGTGTGGGGCTCCTGACGAGGAACGGACAGGTAGGTGTCTGCCAGTAAGTCTGAGCTTAGCCAGAAGGGCTAGGGTGGCTAGGGGGATGAGACGAGCTGGGAAGGTGACTGTGAACTGTGTAGGTGTGTTGTCTTTTCCCCCCTCTGCCTCCTGTCCTCCCTTCCGCACCCCACACCCCGCCCCATCCTCACGATTCGCCTGCAGGTCTCAGGTGGCGCAGGAGCCAAGTCTGCTGCTCGTGCGTAGCCAGGATCGTGAGAGGAGGCCATGGAGGTACAGGAGCTCTAATCCCCCCCTTTTCACTTGATGTTGCCCATCAGTTTTTACTATTTGACTTCTCCCAAGTGAAATCGTGCGGTGCAGAGAGGAGAGGTGTTACTGGGAGCTTCCCGCAGGTGGCACACTTGCATCCACAGAGAGGGGTGTGAATAAGGGCACGTGTTAACATAGCACACACTTGGGTTTCTTCGTTCCCTCCCCTTGAGTAGAGCTGAAAACGACCTTGCTCTTCTTTCCGAAGTACTCCAAAAGATAACCCATCACGGTTCTCCGAGGCGTCATTCTCTGGATGATGTCATTTGTCTGTCCTACAGCTTTCAATGATGCGATGCTACCACTGTGTACCAGAAAGAGGGGAAATTGGAAACTTACATTAGAAGCATCATACTGACTATTCAGAGACTTCCAGGTGGATAAATCGTATTGAGTTAGGAAATATTCATAGGTTGCCGGGCAGCTAATGCTGCTCATGTTTTAATCCATCTTCCTGGGCTTGTTTTTTGTTGTTAAGCTACACAGAGTTAAGGCATTTTCCTTTTTCTTAGAGTAAATAGCAGAATATAAAGTGAAGTGCTTAAAGACCACCTTAGTGCTTTTTAAATTTAACAGTTTTATTAAGGGTTTTCTAAAGTTAAAAACGTGGATTCATAAGATTCTTTTGGTTTGGTTCCCTGTAAACAAGCTTTGTGTGAAATTTTCTTTGTATAATCACAAAAGAGCTCATGACCCTGTATGGTGATACATTGATTTTATTTCTCATTATTTCATAATTGCTTTCTCTATGAATGCAAAGGCATCAGTATGCAAACACACAATTTTATATCCTTTCTAGCTTTGGTTGAGAAAGGCTGTATTTTCATATGTTAACAAGAAGTCCGGCTGCCCACACCAGCCGTCAGGTATCCAATGCTTTGAGTTTTACTTGTAGCACAATGTTCTTGATGGCTTGCATCGGGCAGTAGAGAAATGTGGTGTCAGGTTGTCAATGTCACGCTTTTGTTACGTGTAACTTCTGTGCTTTTGGTTTTATGTTTTAATCCTGTGCTTCCTCTTAACCCTGAGAAAGCTGAGAGGTGCCCGGAAGCAGAAAGGTGACCTGAACAGTACTGTGTGCTTGCTCGCCAGCTCTTGGGCCCCTGAGCGCTAGTTCTAAACAGCCACGTCCATTCTCAGCTGTTTAGGAGCTTCCGACCCAAGGCCTCTGCTCCTCTTCTCCTCTGGCATCTGTTTCTAACTTTCCACTGCTCATTAGCACCTGTACCAGAAGGTGGGCAAGGGGAGGAAAACGAGGTGAAGTAAATCTAGAGTGTCGGCTTCTGAACGGCCCTTGTCTGTACGCATCAAAAATGGGACTGGAGGTTAAAATCAAGGCAGTGCGCCCTTTCCCCAAGACTTCCCTTTACTTGATGGGTAGCAGGGAATCAAGCATCTTCTGGTAACAGCTCTGGACAGCCACAGCAGAAGAGGGCCTGACAAGCAGAGCGAGGCAGGAGGCGCCGCCTCTGGAGAATGCATGGGCCAAGGCATGGAGAGAAGTCTCCTCGCACCTGACTCTCTGAAAACTGTTGATTTGGATGCCTGACTGTGCTTCAAGGCCTTGGTCCCATGATCCACAGAGACCGCCTTTATCCTTACGAGCAAATGAATGGTTTTCGTTTTTGTTTTTTTAAGCTGCAAAGAAGCTTACACATCACGTGTTAGCTCCTAGCGGAGGTCAGATAGGCGGGCGGGCCTCCTGCAGGGTGCTGGGTCCCAGGAACAGTACAGGAGGGGACGTTGGATTTATTGGCCGATTTGCTCTTCCAAGGAGTAGTCTTTTGCTCTCCCACCTTTATTATTGCATAATCCTTGCTTTAAAAAAAAAGAAAAAAAGCTTTTTGCAGTGGTGATTGTCAGAATTGCCTGTGGCCAATAATTAATCTTTGACTAAGGCCTGTAGTGAATCTTTATCTTTGTTTATTGGTCTCTGAAATATGATTTATGGAGGTATGTCCATCTCATTTTCTAATCACCTTTTGGTATCGAGGGGCTTACAATGACAGTTTCTGAAACGTGAGAGTGATGGTGTGCTGTGCGTTCAGTAACAGCAGTCTCTTATCCTTGCAGCTGCGACCCACACTCCTCTGGGCAAAGACACTGTGAATACACATGAATGGGGGAGTCCCTGTGCTGTGAAAGGAAAGAGCACTGGCGTGGGAGTGGATGGGGTCCCCCTCTGCCGTGAGCTGGCTCAGCAACCTCGGGCGGGTCACTGTATCTTCCTGGGCCTCATCTGCCCCATGAAGCACCAGACTCAGTTGTTCCCGAGGCCTGTCCAGCTCGGGCAGCCCGCCTCCCTTATTTTTGCTATCACTTTCAGAGTGGACTGGGATGGACTTGTGTTTAATTAGCCACTGGGAGCTGGAGGGTGGGGGGAAGAACAAGCATCAGGTTGTAAGCCTGAATATACATTAAGTGGGTGCCATGCCTTTGGTCTACTCTTATTTTTGCTTTTGTTCTTAGCTCATTCATTTTCATATTTTGGCCTCCTAGCAAAGCCAGCCAGCCTTCCAGACTTGCCACATTGAAACAATGCACACGCTCTGTCCATCGACTTTTTAGTACCGTTTCCTTTCACTTGAATTGGGTCATAACCTGAAGGGCTAGAAACTGTGAGAGCACTAGTTTATAGGATGCCTTAATGGATAGTGTCTGAGGATTAAAGTTGCTTTTCTGCTATGTTTCAGGTGGTAATGGAATGAAGGGTTGCCTGACCTGTAGGTAATTGTTGCAGGCCTTTATATTTTTAACTGAAAATATATTTTAAATCTGTATAGTTTTGTACTGAAAGAAATTTGGATTGAATTTGAATTTTCTTCTGAGGGGGTGGCTGGGGTTCCAATTGTCACCGTTCGCCTTCCTGTCTTACGTAGCTACGTAGAGAAGTTCACTGACTTCCTGAGGCTCTTTGTGAGTGTCCACCTGCGAAGAATCGAGTCCTACTCCCAGTTCCCCGTGGTGGAGTTCTTGACGCTTCTGTTCAAGTACACGTTTCATCAGGTAAAACACCAGAACGGCTCATCCTGCCCACCCCCCAAAGTCTGCTCTCGCTTTCAGGGGAAAGAGCTGCTTTATTTCTCACACATTTATATGATGCTTACCTTGTGAAGATTGACACAGCTATCCTTTCTAACAGTGCTTTGAGGTGGGTATTACTGTCTCCATTTTCCAGATAAACTGAGGCACAAAGAGTAACTTGCTCAGGGTCATACGATCAGTAAGTGGTGGGGTCAGGGTTTGAACTCAGAATCTGTATTCTTAACCATGTTTTGCTGGAGAAGCAAAAGATGCAAATAGTCTGAAATTAGGGCCTTTAGTTCTGTAACTGTCACTAAAACTTTCTACAAGGAGATTACGAGGAGCGAAGCTCTTAAGAGTGAAGTTTTGGTGGATCTGATTTTTGCCCCCATTCAACAGGTACTTTTTGAGCTTGTCTTGTGTATCAGGGGTTAGGTACATAACCCTCGCAAGCAAAGTCTGTGCCTTTATTGAGTTTACATTTTGTGACCCAGTGTCTTTTTATATATATGTGTGCGTGTGTGTGTATTTTAAAAGCTTTACTGAAGTAAAATTTACATCTTAACGAAATTCACCCATTGTAATCGTACAGTTCAGAGATGTTGAGTCAGTTCATAGACTTGTGCAGCCAGTTGGGCTGCAGACATTTCTGTCCTACCCTATCCTGCATGTGCACGTGCGTGCGTGTGTGTGTGTGTATGTGTGATTTATTTCTTAATTCCAGTAGACTTAGTGCACAGCATTAATTAGTTTGAAGTGTACAGTGTAGCTATTCAGTTGTTCTATACCTCACTCAGAGCTCATCCTTTTGTGAGTGTCTCTAGAATAAGGTTTTTTTCTTGAAGTGTCACACACACAGAAGTGCACAGATCATACATGGACAGCTTGATGAATTTTCCCCCACAAACAAGCCCACGTCACCACCACCTCAATCAAGAAATAGAACATTACTGCCAGTCAGTACCCCCACCCCCAGCGCCCATATCCCGTCCCAATCACTTCCCCTTCACTTCTCCCTATATGTTATCCAACTCTGCCTTCATGTCCCAGATTCGTTTTGCCTGTTCGAGCTCTTTTCTAAACAGAAGTATCCAGTATGTATTTGTTCTGTCTGGCCTTTACAGTCAGTGTCCGCTGGTGAGATCCGCCTGTGTTGTGTGGGGCCGTAGTTTGCCCTCATTGCTTTATAGTAAGTCATTATCTGCAAGTCCATTCCACAGCTAATTTGGGCTGCTTTTGGGTTTTTGGTGATCATGAGTGGTGTTGCTGTGGACGTTCTCATGCATGCTTTTGGGTGTCCTTCTCCATGAAGCTCTTTCTGTTGGTGTATCCTGGTGATGACATTACTGGGTCAGTGAGGGCATGTGATTTTGTAAGTAGATGGTTTGGGTAGTTTATTTTTTTATTTTATTTTTTAAGGTTTTGTTTATTTATTTGACAGAGAGAGACACGGCGAGAGAGAGAATATAAGCAGGGGGAGTGGGAAAGGGAGAAGCAGACTTCCCATTGAGCAGGGAGCCTGATGTGGGGCTTGATCCCAGGACCCTGGGATCGTGACCTGAGCCGAAGGCAGACCCTTAATGACTGAGCCACTCAGGCACCCCTGTTTTGGTAGTTGAAACCACTAATGTTGTAGCTTAAATGAGGCTGGAATAGAGACACGGGCCTAGGCTGGGAGGGATGTGTGTATGTGGTGGAGGGTACAGTGGTGAGCTAGGTTTCCTCGGGGCACGTAAAATTAAGCACCCCCAGTGGGTAAGGGTGACTTGTTCCTGGGAGCAGTGGGGAGGGTGCAGGTGGAGGAGGACCTGGGTTGAGGATGTGTCAAGATGTCTGGTAGAGGGGCTGGTGGGCGCAGAGCTAGAATGGCAGCACGCTGAGCTCACCAGGCCTGAGAAGGAATGGAGGAGCTGACGAGATGGGGGAAGGGTGAGGAGGTAGGCCAGAAGCACTCGAGGTGGGAACAATTTGAGAAGGATCCAGAGAGATGCATCCAGGGGGCCAGGAAGAAAGGATTTGGTAGACACCTTAGAGTAAGTGTAGCAGATGAAAGAGATGAGGCGCCAGTGCAGAGGTCAGGAAGAAGGGGTTTATTTGGGAAAATGGAATAAAATGTTTCGCTCTTTTGCTCTGTGTGTGAAGTTTTCTATCTGCCTTTTATACGCAGTATAGAAAAAAGCTAAATAAAAGTGTGGTTTGGGGTTTTTTTTTAAGATTTTATTTATTTATTGGCAGAAAGAGAGAGAAAGTGTGTGTGCATGAGCAGGGGGAGGGGCAGAGGGAGAAGAAGCAGGCTCCCCGCTGAGCCTGGAGCCCAACGTGGGGCTCGATTCCGGGACCTTGAGATCATGACCTGAGCCGAAGGCAGATGCCTAATCGACTGAGCCAGCCAGGCGCCCCTAATAGAAGTTTTAAAGTATGCAGCTCTTACACCTGCTTCTTTGGACCTGAACCCAACGAATAGTTCTGTGTTTGAGCTCTGGTTATTTCTATGAGGTCTGTGTCCTCGGACCAGTCTTCTTAATTTCCTTAGATTTAGTTTCCTCACCTAAGGAGACGGACTATGGTGGGCACCTTCACAGTCTGTCCCAGTGTTCATCACCTGTGGTCCCCTCTCTAGAATCCCATGTGTTCGTTTCCTGTTGAACTCCTAGTGGTATTATGTATTTATATGTGTTATATTTATATACTGGGAAAAGAAATGGCTATGGTCATGAAGCAAACAACAGGCTTTTTTCTTCCTCCATTGACTGAGGTCATTGTCAGGTGAGCTCCCTTGTTCTCTCTCGGCCTCCTGTATGAGGACCTTCCTTTCTGGGCGGAGGCTCCCAGGCTGTGGGAGTCAGTGTCCTTTGGGGTCCAGGCAGAAGCAGATTTGAGCATTGGGCAGAAGAGCAGGAAGCTGGAAGGTGATCTGTGCGGTTCACTGCAGGCTAGGCTGCCCTTGCCTGCAAAGGCAGAGTGAAAAAAGATGGCAGAGTGCACTCCAGGGTCAGGAGCTGGTGGGAGCAGGGGAGTTCTTTGGGATAAGATTTAAGAGTCAGAAGTGACGTGCTCTCAAGTTAGAGCTTTAAGTTCTCATCTGTTCATTAACAGTGTGATCTTAATTTATCATAATTTAATTATCTGTGGAGTGGGAACACATTCTTTCCTCTTGTCTAGAAGCTTATGAGTGTACTCAAGTGTTTCTGCCTTTTGTTTCTAAAATTCCTAAGGGGTGCCTGGCCGGCTCAGCGGTAGAGCCTCACCGGTAGAGCCTCACCGCTTCATCTCAGGGTTGTGAGTTCCGGGAGCCCCATGTTGGGTAAAGAATCCGTAAGAAATTTTAGTACTGGTTACCGTACACTGAAAGAATAATAATGAGACAAAGGTGGTATTTGTATCTTTCGTTAACTCTTTCCTCTCTCTTGTTTCTTTTCCTACATTTTTTTCACCAAAGTATCCTGCGTAGCGCCTCCAGCTGCGGCAGGCGTTGGCGTCCACCATTGCTCTCCTCGCTGAGGTGTCCCTAGAAGTGTCTGATTTCTGTCTTCCTGCTCCATCTCTTACCACATCGTCACCAGGTCCTTCTTGGTCTTGCATTTTCACCTGCCAGAGTACCTACCTGTCGTTCTTACAACAGTGCCTGGGGTAGTGTGGCACTGGGGAGAGGGCTCGGGACCATAAGGCTTAAGTTCCACATCCTAGTTCTCTTTCTCTTCCTTATCTTGTCACCTTGGGTAGGTGACTTTGCTTCTGAGTTTTTGTTTCTTCATCTGTAAAATGGGAAGAAGAAAAACACCGGTCCACTTTCTGGGGCTGTTGTGATCAGAAAGACCAATGCACTGTTACGTGCTTGGAGAAGGGAGGCATTGCTAAATTCTTGAAGAAACTTGTCAGGCTCTTTAGTGATCAGTCAGCCCTGGAGTGTGAAAAATAAATCTGAGTACAGATACTTTTTTTTTTTTTAAGATTTTATTTATTTATTTGACAGAGAGAGAGATCACAAGTAGGCAGAGAAGCAGGCAGAAATAGAGGGGGAAGCAGGCTCCCTGCTGAGCAGAGAGCCTGATGTGGGACTTGATCCCAGGAACCTTGGGGCCATGACCTGAGCCAAAGGCAGAGACTTAACCCTCTGAGCCACCCAGGCGCCCCTAGATAGATTTTTAAAATGGGTCTGTGAGGGTTCTGAAACGTTGGATGACTCCAAAAGTGCAGCCAGCTTGTCATCTTTATGAGCTTAACCATCTGTACCCACAGCAGTTGTCAAAGGTGAGATTATGCGCAGTGCGCAAGGGCCTCACAGTGGGGCCTGCAGGTGGGAACATGTTTCAGGTCCTACTGCGGGTGTACCTGCCCACCTTATTTTCTGGTCTTGAGCCACATGGTAAATTCTCAATTCAGAGGCATGGGGAGGACGTGTATAATTGTAGTATATAATATGTATATAATATATTTTATATATGTAATATATAATAATTGACATAACCATAAATCTTGGGTTTGTGTGGTGACTTTTCCCAAAAGCACTTCCATATGCATATGATCAGTTATGTTCTGTGGAGGGAGAGGTGGGTGTTTTCAGATCAAGGAGGGACAACTGCGTGCGACCTACAGGAAGCTCAGCGAGCCGCAGCTAGGAAAGATTCCATCTCCTGTCTACAAGCCGCCCATACTATTTCCACCTGGCTTATTGTTTTCTCCCCTTATTCTTCTGGCTCCTTTGGTGTTGTGGACATCCTGGCTTTTGCAGAGGATGAAGTGGAGACAGGAAATGGTCATTTTGTCTTCTGAGGACAGCCCTGTCAGTGGTCCTTATTAAGCTGTGCATTCCAGTTCCAGGGAGACGCTGTGGGTTGCGAGGTTGGACTCTGCCTGCATCTGCGCCCGAAAAAATTAAGTTTTTCTGTCTTGGACTCAGCCTGGGTACAGAACTTCCATCTCATGCTACCACCCAATGCGTAAATCCCACTTACGCCCTTTTAAGCCTCTGGATTTCCTTGTAGATCTGAAATGGAAGGAAACTGATCCTAGAAGATGATGGTATTATTTCTTTTCCTGTCTGATCCTGCCAGCAAACATGGGGCTCAGTGAAGTAATCACAAATAAAACAAAAGAGCTCTTGGAGGTAGCAAGAATTTGAGTGGATATAGAAGGGATTGGGGGTCACAAGTTGAAATCGAATATGTGTGAGGAGGACTAGGTTGTGGAGAACATAGTGGATTTTTGCATGAAGTAGAATCTCAAGGCTCTTAAGAAATTGGAGCACGAGGACCTTGCAAAGACTCACTCTTTTCTTCCCTCCTCACTTTGTCTTTATCAACACCTGGTTAGAGATTGCTATGAGCCTGTTGGACACCGCTCCTTCTGCAGAAGAGATAACGCCTGAGGGTCAGAATGAAGCTCCTTTTCAGTCTGTTCTATAGGAAGACTGCAAATGTTACTTTCCTAACCTTCGGATGTGTAAATTTGGCATCTTTGGAGCCACTGGGGTTTTGGTTTTTTTTTTTTTAATTACGTTAGTCATCATACAGTACTTCATTAGTTTTTGGTGTAGTGTTCCATGATTCCCTGTTGGCATAGAATACCCAGTGTTCCATGCAATACATGCCCTCCTTAATACCCATCACTGGGCTAACCCATTCCCCTACCCTCTTGCCCTCTGAAACCCTCAGTTTGTTTTCTGGAGTTCATAGTCTCATGGTTCGTCTCCCACTCCAGTTTCCCCCCCTTCATTTCCCCTTCCTTCTCCTAATGTCCTCCATGCTATTCTTTATGTTCTGCATATAAGTGAAGCCATATGATAATTGTCTTTCTCTGCTTGACTTGTTTGTTTTTGTAGGTGTATATAGTAGAAAGAGCATTGGCTAGTGGTAAAGGGACCTGATTCTACCCCTGACCTTGAATAAAATGACTCTGGATTTCAGTTTCTTTTTCTCTAAGACAGATTTGAATTGGATGGTCTGTGAGAGCCACCCCCACCCCAGTCAATCTCACATTTAAAGATTGGCATCTGCTCGGCTTATTTTGTAATTCAGTTTGTCCTGCATAGTCTCTCCCTAATGATGTGTTTATGACACCCTTGTCTTGTTAGGATCACTAGGTCTCAGTCTTGAAGACCATCTAAAATATGCCAGTTGTGGGGCACCTGGGTGGCTCAGTCATTAAGTGTCTGCCTTTGGCTCCGGTCACGATCCTAGGGTCCTGAGATTGAGCCTCACACTGCGTTCCCTGCTCAGTGGGAAGCCTGCTTCTCCCTCTCCCACTCCCCCTGCTTGTGTTCCCTCTCTTGCTGTGTCTCTCTCTGTCAAATAAATAAATAAAGTCTTTAAATAAAATAAAATATACCAGTTGTAGTTACAAGGAAGTGGAGGGAATCTAGGCTTATGGTTGCACCATTCTGGTGGGAATAAGCACCGGTGGGTGTGTTTCTAAGAAGCAGTTGCATTAAGTAATTTCATTGTCTGGATTTCTTTTGCATCATAGCCTACTCATGAAGGTTACTTCTCTTGCTTGGATATCTGGACGCTCTTTTTGGACTATCTGACAAGTAAAATTAAAAGCCGTCTGGGAGACAAGGAAGCGGTTCTCAACAGGTAAACCCCAGAAACGCTGGTAACTAGAAATAGACAGTTTTGCCAGTTTTTCTTGTGGCCTGCAGGGGCAGCCATGCAGCAAGACCTTTTCAGTGAGACTGGGTCACGTAAACTGGTTAGGTAGTTATGTCATTGTGCATTTTATATTTTTTTTTTCTCCTTTAAGTATCTTATTTTCTTAAAACATTTTTTTCTGATTAAAAAAGTAATTTGTATTATTAATGTTTTAGGTGTGACAGTGTTTTCATGGGTTTGTCTTTAAATGGCCCTTATTTTAGAGATGAAAAACTGAAATATTTATTGGATAAAATGATAAGACATCTGTGATTTGCTTTAAAGTAATCCACTGAGGATAGAGGGAAAAGTGGGTTGGCCATGTGTTGATAATTGATGTTGACCTTTATTAATGTTAACTTGAGGTTCATTATATTTGTGGTCATTTTGTATATGTTTGAAAATTTCCTAAATAAAGTAATAAAGGCTTGTGAAAAATAAGTATTTTTAAAAAGTAGGAAAAGATAGGAAAATATAAAGAAAAGTTACCCATAATCCCATAGTCCAGCAAAAATTACTTTTGTACTTTTTATTGTATTTTTTAAAAAGAGTAAATGGGGAAATGTTTTTCCCTTCAGGTGTTTCTCGAGATCATTTTTCTTTTTTTTTTTTTATTAATTATTTTTATTAGCATATAATGTATTATTTGCCCCAGAGGTACAGGTCTGTGAATCATTAGGCTTACACACTTCCCAGCACTCACCATTTCACATACCCTCCCCAATGTCCATAACCCAGCCATCCTATCCCTACCCCCTTCCCCCAGCAACCCTCAGTTTGTTTTGTGAGGTTAAAAATCTCTTATGGTTTGTCTCTCTCCCGATCCCATCTTGTTTCATTTTTTCCTTCCCTACCCCCCACAACCCTCCGCCCTGCCTCTCAAGGTCCTCATATCAGGGAGATCATATGATAATTGTCTTTCTCTGATTGACTTATTTTGGTTAGCATAGTACTCTCTAGTTCTATCCACATCATTGCAAATGGCAAGATTTCATCTTTTTGATGGCTGCATAGTATTCCATTGTATCTATATATCACATCTCATTGCTGCTATAAACATTCGGGTGCACGTGCCCCTTTGGATCACTACACATGTATCTTTAGGGTAAATACCTAGTAGTGCAATTGCAGGGTCATAGAGTAGCTCTATTTTTAGTTTCTTAAGGAATCTCCACACTGTTTTCCGGAGTGGCTGCACCAGCTTGCATTCCCTTCAGCAGTTTAGGAGGCTTGCCCTTTCTCCGCATCAAGATCATTTTTCTTACAGGCAGAAAGTATATTTCCTGGACACTATAGTTACTTATTTCAGAAATGAAATAATGAGCTAATGTATTGAGAACGCTTGGCGCATTATGAACACTTGCTCAGTCCGTGGCATCTGTGGTTGGTGGTGGGATAGTGAACAGCCTTTCCCCAGAAGTGTGCTCGACGGAGGTGGTAAGGCGAATCCCCACCTGAGAAGAGGTCAGACTGACCCTCTAAAACCCTTTGTATTGCTGAGGTTTTACGAGGTTTTAAAAATTCTGAACAAGTTTAAACGTTTGCACTTTTGTTCCCAAACCGTTATTTTTGTGATTGCACAACAGCTTCCATGTTGCTGTGGTGTCAGGTCAGATGTGCTTTATGGGTAGCACACTCATGTATCTGAGACTTCGTTACACAACAGTAGATCCTATTTTGGTGAATTTGCCAACTCTAAGTAATAGTGTTTTGGAATGAGATTCTCAAAGAAAAGGTACATCTGCCTTATTCTCTATTTTGTATGCTGAACGGTTGTACTCTGGTTCTGGGACTGTGCCTGATTTTGCTATATTTAGTGGTAGATAGTTCTCATCTCTCAGGCTTGTTGGAAGAATAAACTGAGGAAATGATTAATATGCAGGTGCTTTTTAAAGCACAGTACAAACGTGTTTTAGGTGTGGAGAATATGGTTTCATTGAGAAAATATGTGCTAGCAGATTATTAGCATTAAATATACACTTGTGCACATTTTTGTACCAACAGAAAGAGCGCTGGTTTAGAATTTAAATTCCTTTTCTGCTTCGTGGGAGCAGTGTTACTTTTGGTCCGGTTATATGCTGATCACATTTCCTGTTGCAAAATGCACGTACTGATGTCTCTTGCAGGATGGTTAGGATTCAAGGAAATCGTGTATATAAAGTCCCTAGGCCAGTAGTTAGCCTAATTTTGGCACTCAGTCATTGATCACAGTGATGACCACAACTGTGATAATAAGTAGCAGAAGACACTGCTGCCCTTTAGCCATGCTAGTGACCGTGGAGTTAAGTGATAGAGCCCTCCACCTGCATCTGTCTTCTGATGTCACAGTTGTCGCGGATGAAGCCTGACCGCTTTAAACATTAGGAATTTTTCTCATTGATCATTCAATTGTCATCCTAAGTGAGGCTTTCTAATTTTTAATGACTTTCTTTTTTAAAAGGTACGCTTAGAACATTTTTATGCCCTTGAAAAAACAAACAAAAAACCCCAACTCTTCAAAGCTACTCTGTAGTTTTCGAATAGTATATTGAATAGTAACCATCTCCTGGGGAACTGTTTGTTGATCAGACACTGCCTGGTGGTGTAGCTTGCGGCTCCAAAGACGGTGTATAAGGTAGTCCCCTGAGGGGCACAAAGAAAAGAGTTGAATTTTAATATCTGTATTTTTCCTGTCACCTCTTACACTATACATTTGTGCAGGTGTGTGCTCACATCCTTAGATGAAGGTTTTGAAATGTGGTAACCACTGTTGTAGGTTCTAAGAGACCGTGATATGTCAGACACGTGCAGTTCTGCAGAAGGGCTGATGAAGAGCCTTGGCTCATGGTAATGACCCACTCATTTTAAAAAAGCACATAAGTACAATCAGATGTTTTTCAGCTGATAAAACTCATCTGAAAGAAGGTGAGGTGCTTTTGGAATCACATTTGTGGCTTGAACTGGAATTTCAGAAGTAACTGATCTTGCAGGAACTAGTCAAGAATGTTTTCTTGGTGTCTTAAATGGGAAACGTGGGTGTGGTTAAGTTAGAGACAGCGCTCAGTTCCTGTCCCTTGTGGTCTCTTGGTTTTGCATCATTCATCACAGCAAAGTGTTGTAGGCTTTGTAGGCTCTCCGTTTAGAAGCACAAATGTACATGGGTTTATTTTTGGGCCTAGGAGCTTAGGGATTGGAGTGCTGCATGTTCCTCACTCAGTGAGAATGCTCCCTAGTTTCTTGATCAGAGCTGCTGGGGCTCATGTCCCACTGTCAGAGGAATGTGCTCGGTAACACAGCCCGCCCAGCAGAGCTGCTGCTGGAGTGCATGGTCCACACTGGCCATTTGCATGGGGTGGTTTGCAAAGGCCTGAGGTTCAGTCTCCTTTTCCTGTGCTGTACTCCGGGGAGCGTTGTGTCTGCTTATAAGCTGTTGAGAAAGGGAAGTGAGCTGAAGCGTGTTCAGTGCCCTGGCTGCCGGCAGCGGATAAGTGCTGGTTCTCTTCGTTCTCTCTCCCGCTCTCCCTTCTCTTTGTGCTTGTCACGGTGGGAGCAGCCACCTGTGTAGAAACTTATTTTTACAGGAAGATGAGGAAACCTGAAGGGAGTTAAGCAACCTAGAGTTACTGAGTCATGTCCTGTGATCCCCTTTGTCGTGAGAGTACTGGCAAGTCCCGGCCACAGATCAGCCAGGGCTTCTGAGTGACACTGGGCTGCACTGTAAACAAACATGGGCGAGCGTGAGAGAACCTGCTCCCCTCTTTTTCCGGGTGGGTTTTTCTGCTTAACGAAAAGGAAGTGCTTTTGTGGCACGTGGCATTTTGAGACAGTTAATAAAAGGTGATAACTAGGTTTGTGTCAGGGCTCCAGGAGTTTTCTAGGTCCTGTGAGGAGGAATTCATGCTGTTGCTCATGCTGTTGACGGCCACAGAGAGCAAGTGAATGGGGTCTCAGTTACTGCATTGAGTTAAGAAAAGCGGTCTAGCGTCCTGCCCCAGACTTTGTAGTCACCTGACTTGGACTTTTGTCCGTTACTTGCCTGTGCATTTACTCATTTTTTTGTTCATTTGTACTTATACTCGTCATTTACTAAACACCTGTGCAGTTCCTGCCGTTTTATTTAACTCAGATGTTGGGGTGCTCAGGAATCACATTTGTGGCTCCAGCCACACAGGTCCTGTAGGTTTATCTCCACTGCGTGTTCAAGCATGTCGTGCTGCAGATTGCCCTCTGACTACTGCTTTAGCCGTGCCCATCAGTTTGTCCTATGTTCCCTTTTCTTGTTTGCTAAAGAGATTTTCTGATTTCTCTTGGGGTTTTCTCGTTGTTGTTTAACTTCTAAATATCTGGAGGTTTCCCATCTATCTTCTTGTTACTATGTTCTGTTTACTATGATCTGTAGACATAGTTCCTATTATTTCAGTTCTTTTCAATTTGCTAAGGTTTGTTTTATGACAGTCTTCTTGGTGATTGTTCAGAGTGTGGTTGACGAGAGCATGTATTCTGCTGTTGTTGGATGGGGTGTTCGGTCGATGTCGGTTAGGTCAGGTTGGCAGTGGGGTTCTGTGTGTCCTCTGTCATGCTCTGTCCGTGACCAGGAGAGAGGCGAGCTCTCTGTGTATAATTGTGGGTTTATCCATGCCTCCTTTCAGCCCTATTATTTTTGCTTCATTTATTTTGGGGCTCTTGTTAGTTTCACACGAATTTAGTTTCCCTTTTCAGTGTATTTATTGTTTTACAATATTTCTTTGCGATTTCTAGAGCTTGCTCTCGTATTACAGTATATTTGCTTTTCACATTAGCATTTCACCACTGCAAATGTATGTAGGAACCTTGCTGCCACATACATCATTTGTCCTCCCTTCTTTGATGGAGGTTGCCACATTTTACATCTATATCCATGGAAAACCGCATAAGATGTTTTATTAATTGCTTTCATCCATCACTAACGTTTTAAAGATCTTAGGAGGAGAGGAGTAGTCTGGAAAATACTAGAGAAATGGTGTTTACCCAGACACTTGCCAGTTCTCTTTCTTTTGTCCTTCATTCTTTAAGTTCCAGGTTTCTTTCTCGTGATCATTTACCTACTCTGTTGATCAGCTCACATAACAGAATACCACTGGCTGTTTTACAGGCCTTACCTCCAAATATAGTTACATGGGTGTTAGGGCTTCAACATAATAATTGCCAGTGGACCCAATTCAGTCCCTAGCACCTTCTATCTGAAAAACCTTATGGAGGATGCTTATAATAGCTGCTTTAAAAGTCTTTGGTAATTCCAGTGTGCTGGCATCTCTAGGTTGGCTTCTGTTGATTGTCTTTCCCTTGATAAATGGTCAGTGCCTTCTCATTCTTTATATGTTTACGTGAATTCTGGATCCTTTTACCTGTTTATTCTACCAGCCTCGGGCATGGCTTCCATCTCCACAGTCACTTTGTGGTCAGAGATGGATGCTGCATTTACAGACATCACACCACGATTCAGATAGCAAAAATGAGAAGGGGAGATTTTGGACAAAAGATGCTCTTCCAGAGGCTCTGCCTACTGACTTCTCTTAATATGTCCTCAGCCACTGCCATCGGCAAGGGAGGCTGGGAAATGTAGTCTTCCAGTTGGCCTCAGTGCCCGGTTGTCTAACTGAGGGAGAAAAGAAGAATGGGTATTACGTAGACAACCAGAGTCTGCCACACCCATATGCTCTCCCTTCCCTCATCAGACACTTTGGGGGAGCAAGTACTACCTAAGTGTGCTTTAGCCAGGTTTCTAGTTGGGTTTAATTTTCTATGTGATAAGCTTTTTTTGCGCCAGTGTTGCTAACTGCCAGTAGGGTTTTAGGTCTAATTTAAGGTTATCCTATGCATACAAAGTCTTTACATTCTCTTTTAGCTCAGCAAGACAATTTGTAGATGACAGGTTTCATCTGCCCTCTGGTCTGAAGTGGATTTTCTTTCCTAGCAAAACTGTGAAAATGTTTTGGTTCAGTATAGCAATTTATAGCATAAAATTTCTATAATTAACTTTAGGAATTTTTTGTCTGAGCAAATGGTAGATATAAGCTCCAGGCTTAAGTGTTTGATCTTACCTTTTTCTCTGAAGTCTACTGAAATGGGATTTTGAGTCTATTGGCAATTTTTCCCACAGATGCTGCCTACGTTATTAGTGATTTTTGCCACCAGCATTCATTTCTGGGCCATGCTCAGTTGCCTGTCTAGCCTAGGTTAAGTCATTTGCAAACACTGTGGGGAGGGGTGGTCAGTGTTTTCGTCTTAATGAAAAAATGAGCTCTTGTGCCCACCAGACTCTGCAGTGTGACTTTGAGGAGTACTCTAGTGGAGTCTGCAGACCCTCTGTACAGAGTCTCAGTCCAGGGGTTGTGACTTAGATTGGATGGACTGTATTTGATCTTGGCACTGGATACCTTTTAGCTCTGGTTGGCTTGTGCTGGAACTCACCTGCATGGGCTTAGATGGTTTATTAGGTAGAGACCTGTTAAGAAGATGGAAACCAGACTCAATTATTTTAAGGATTCAGTGTAGGAAAGTGGTGAAACTGGTGTTGGAGGATTGGAAGAGCAAGAAGGAAACAGCAAGGTAAAGCAGATGAGAACTATAGGAAGCAACCCCACTGCTAGGGCTGAGAGTCCAAGGGAACAAGGCAGAGTTACTGAAATCTAGATCAGAGGGCTGGACCCCATGCAGCTGGAGCTCAGGTCTCTGAGGAGAGGGTAGCACCCAGCTGCCGCAGGAGCTCAGAGGAGGGGCCCCATGGAGCTGGAGCTCACTCTGCAGAGGAGGGGGTGCGGGCTGGCTGTGCATGAGGCTGGTTCCAGGAATGGGGAAGCTGAAAGTGGAACCATTTATTACCTCTGGGTGATTGTTGGCCGGGGCGACATAGCCAGGATGATGAGCCCACAGGAAGAATGGTGTCCCTGTGCCCCTTCTGCCGCTCGGTCTTCTTGCAGTGCCCATGCCACAGAGGCTCCCCGAGGTGGAGGACCAGGGTGCTTTATGTGCTCACAGCCCCACCAGTCTAGAGTGTGGGATAGAGTGGTGCTGAGTTCCTGGCCTGGATGCTCAGCTTTGTGAGGAGGGGGAGTCCCTAAACCTATCTTTGAAACATTCTGGGACAGACAGGGATTTAGCAGCTGGTTTGTCCTTGAAAATTAGTGGCTTATTGGCCCTTTTGGTGTACCTGCTACAGGTAACTTGGTGTCTTCTGAGGTAGGTTTTTACCACGTATGGGAGATATCTAGGCCTGGAGCTTTAAATGTTTCTTCGAGAAGTTCTTAGATATAGGTCAAAGGAGCAGGGTTCCCCCAGGCTTTTTCCAGTTCTTCCTTTAGGTATTAAGTGTTCTTAAAAACTGACTAAAGATCAGGTTTTGGGGAGTGGTTGGAGCAGGCCCAAAGACTGTTGGTGGTTTATGAGGGAGAGCATAGGATGTTGAGTTATGGAATCCCAGGTTCAAATCACCTAGCTTGGTGACCTTGGCTAGTTTATTTAACTTCTTTTAACTCTGGCTTCCTCATTAGAAATAGACCAGTAATACCAGCCATCTCTCTTAGATGTTAAAAGGATTGAATTATTGAATCCTATATTAAATCAGTATAACTTGATATTTATATATAATTACCTATAATCCCCAGGGCAGGCATGGAGAAAATGACTCCCAAATGCATGGTAAAAGGAGTGACAAGGGAATGAAAATGGCACACTAGATGTCTGTAACGTGAAAGAAGGTGGTCATGGAGGAGTTGAACGATAGCCATGACCTAGAGGGAAGAAGTAGCACAATGGCAGAAGTCCTTCCTTAG
Organism: Lontra canadensis; assembly: GCF_010015895.1. Taxonomy (NCBI): domain Eukaryota; kingdom Metazoa; phylum Chordata; class Mammalia; order Carnivora; family Mustelidae; genus Lontra; species Lontra canadensis. The sequence continues at coordinate 2,099,353 of NW_022631126.1, forward strand.
CAGTAATGACATTAAATGTGAAGAATTAACTTCTCTAGTTTAAGAGGCAGTGATTGGCAGAATGGATTAAAAAAACATGATCCGACTACATGTCTCTAAGAGACGCACTTCAGTTTCAGAGACACAAATAGGTTGAAAGTAAGAGTTTTTCGATGCAGACAGTAATCAAAAGAGATTTGGGGGGTAGCACGGCAAATATCAGGCAGGATAGACTTGAAGAGTGGTTGTCGGGGGGTACCTGGATGGCTCAGTCGGTTAAGCATCCGACTCTTGATCTCAGCTCGGAAATTCATTTCAGGGCCATGAGATGGAGCCCTGCGTTGAGCTCCATACTGGGCATGAGCTGACTTTAAAAAAAAAAAAAAAAAGATCCTTCAGTCCATCAGTGCAGATGGACCCATCAGTCCATCAGGAAGATGCCTGGCACATGGCGAAATGAGGAAATACCCCTGCTGCCATTCCACTCTGACACACACACTTGTCAACCCACAAACTAAATCTGATTCACATGCTACTTGTATGTGGTAATCCAGCAGGGACATCGTTCTTTCTCAGAGTGCAGGAGGCCGTTTCAAAATCCTAGGCTAAAAGCCCGCTGTCACCTGATGTTGAATTTCTCTCTGCCACGTAGGTACGAAGACGCACTAGTCCTTTTGCTCACGGAGGTGTTGAATCGAATCCAGTTCAGATACAACCAGGCCCAGCTGGAGGAGCTGGATGACGAGACTCTGGATGACGATGTAAGCAGCGTGTCCTCATCGACCTTAGTCGTTGTTGTTTCTGGTGTGAGTCCAGACAGAGACGGAACCTGTAAGCTCTCTGCTCTGGAGCCAGAGTAGTCTTACAGTTTGAGTTGTGCATTTGAACTTTACAGTTGACCTTGAACAGTGCGGGGCTTAGGGGCACTGACCACCCGCACAGTCAGAAATCTGAGTATAACTTAGGACTCCCCCCAGACTTCGCTGCTGATAACCTGACTGTTCAATGAAAGTCTTATAAACAAATGGTTGGTTAACACGTGTTTTGTATTTTACTGTATTCTTACAATAAAGTAAGCTAGACCAAAGAAAATGTTACTAAGAAAATCATAAGAGAGGGGCACCTGGGGGGGCTCAGTCATGAAGTGGCTGCCTTCAGCTCAGGTCAAGATCTCAGGGTCCTGGGATCGAGCCCCGCATCGGGCTCCCTGCTCGGGGGGAAGCCTGCTTCTCCCTCCCCCTGTTTGTATTTCCTCTCTTGTTGTCTCTCTCTCTGTCAAATAAATAAATAAAATCTTAAAAAAAAAAAGTCATAAGAGAAAATGAATTTCTAGTACCGTACTGTGTTTATTGAGAAAAAATCCCACATAAGTGGACCCGCGCAGTTCAGACCCCTGTTGTTCAAGGGTCAGCTGTATATTCTATTCGTTTTTTGTGGTTCCATAATTGTAAAAGGAAGTTGGCAGGCTGTATGGACTAGAGATATAAGCAGAGAAGCCATATGCACAGTGAGAAGAGGTTTAGTAAGGGCTCTGTATTCCTCTAGTTCCTTTGCCTCGCCTCCGCACCTCTGCCCCCAACTTTGGGCAACAAACAAAAGCCAGCTGGATGCAGGTGGAAATAAAGCACGACTTAAATGGTAAGCCTAGAACGAAAGGAAGTCTCTTCTGAGTGTATTTTGTAAATCCGTGTCTTAAAGTCAGTCTTGACTTCGTTGATGCTGGTGTGCCCATCCAAGAATATGTGTCGAAGGACACAATTCCCATGTTCCTTTTTCTTACCCACCGTCACTTCAGAATTTTCAGGTCACTGGTATGTCTTTCCAAATAACAATGACGGTGGCATGGTGAGACCTTGAGGGGTGACCATGTTTGGTTTAGAAAGAGCCTTGTACTTGGAGCCCAAAGGCCTTGGACCCCAAGGAGGTAGACGTCTAGGCCTTTAATTTCTCTGAGCCTTAATTTCCTCCTCTCCCGAGAGGGGAGCAGTGTGTCTGACAGGTGCATGAAGGTAGCTTGTGGAGGGACTGGCTACATGCCTGGCACATTGTGTGTGTGTGGTAAATGTGAGCTTCACTTCTTGTTAACCGTATGATTTCATACAGTGCTTCTCGTGGTTGAGCATGGGTGAGAATCACTGGGACAGCTTGGTAAGCAGACTTTGATTTGGGGGTGGGCCACAGAATTTGCATTCTCTACGAGCCTGCAAGAGATGCTGCCTTGCCTGTGGGCGATACTTTGAGTGGCACTGATGTGGTCCGTTGTACTGACAGGAAGGTAGTCAGGGACTGTCTCAGAAGGTGACGAATGCGTGAACACTTCTATAGCTGGGATGTCCTAAGGGGGCTCAAGCACTTCACAAATGGCTTTTTGAAATCTGTATTCTTTTTACCATAGGGGAAAAATTAGGCCATTCTCTGTGGGTCATGTGCTTTCTGAGGAAATAACTTTTTATGAAGTTAATTCATTGGATTAAAAAAAATACTCTAGGTTGATCTTTTTATTTTTTTAATTTTGTTAAAAGATTATTTATTTATTTATTTATTTATCTGACAGAGAGATAGATTACAGGTAGGCAGAGAGGCAGGCAGAGAGAGAGGGAGAAGTAGACTCCCCACCCAGCAGAGAGCCTGATGCGGGGTTCCATCCCAGGACCCTGAGATCATGACCTGAGCTGAAGGGAGAGGCTTAATCCACTGAGCCACCAGGCACCCCTCTAGGTTGATCTTTTTAAAGTACTGAGTAACCCAGTTCCATCATTTGCCATTTCTTCAAGATTTTCTGTGTGAGAGTGGACTTGAGGTTGCAGATGAAGGGGCAGGGGAAATGTCAAGACTCTGCTTTCCCAGGAGAGCTAATCCTTCTCTGTGTCCCCCGCAGCAGCAGACAGAGTGGCAGCGCTACCTGCGTCAGAGCTTGGAGGTGGTGGCCAAGGTGATGGAGCTCCTTCCCACGCACGCCTTCTCAACACTGGTAACTCACCTCTTGGAGGGGGATGAGGAGCCTAAGGTTTTTCCCTGCACATGTAGCATGAGTAGTAAGCTTTTTTGCTCACTGATACTTTTGTGTGTGTGTGTATATAATGCGTGTATATATATATATACACATATATATATGCATGTATATATATATATTTTTTTTTTAATTTTACTTATTTATTTTTAAAGAACATAGTAATTACCATAACCAACCCTTGGTTTAACAAATGTTAACATTTCCCCCAAATATTTTAAATCAACTTTTGGAAGTGCTGTTTTTCTTTCCTGAACTCTTGGATGTAATAGGAATTTTCCTAATGCCTGCCTTCATGCCTGCATCAGTAACTCAGAAATGGCCAGGCCCCGTAGAGGACTTACAAAGATTACATTGCTGGAAAGTGAGCCTTTGTAAAGCTCACTCTAGCACTCTGCCTGTATTTATGTGCTAGACTCTTGGGCGTAAGGACTGCTTTCATTCACTAAGTGGTGCTTGTTATTTGGGGAGATTTCCCTAAGCCTTCAAAGGGTGAGGTGATCTGGGGGGCTTGTGTTCTCTTGTAGAAAGTGCTGTTGTGTTTTCCATCTGCCTTTCATAGGGACCTGTCACATTAAAGTCTGATCTTTATCTTAATGGTTAGTTAGCAGCTTTAGAAAGAAAAGATAGAGCTTTGGCTATGAAGGTCCTGTGTACTAAATGACTAAGGGAATCTGACTTCCAGAAAATTTGGCCTGTCTTCACTTTGTTATGCACTTTAAAAGGCATATCTGGTAGTTCTTTCCAGAACAGTTTCCCTTGGAATTGAAGGGAGATAGGCCCTGTCTCTGAGCTCTAGAAGGTCTAGACCATTTGGGGTTTGACGTCCTCTTTTAGGAACATGACAGTTCTGATAGTCCTACCCAGCATCCACTGCTTTGTTTAGAAAAAGAGTATCAAACTGATAATGTTGTTTGCTTTCTTATTCCAACCGTTAGTAGGCGGTGTGAATTGTAGAAATTGTTGAGGGCAGGGCACTGAATGGAGACACTTCTGCTTAGCTGCCTGTAAAAGTTCTCAGAGAAGTTTCTTTTATCTGATGCCCACCCCCCCATAGATACTTAAAATGTTTTAATGTTAAAAATGCTGTTAAAATTTGCGTTTATGTTTTTTTTTTAATCTTTGTTTCTTTGTTTTCAGTTCCCAGTTCTTCAGGACAATTTAGAAGTTTATCTGGGGTTACAGCAGTTTATAGTTACTTCAGGGTCAGGTAAACTGGTTTTTATTTTCTCACTTTAACCAACATTAAAAAAGTATCGGGCTGATATTTCATTATTGCTGTCTTTGCTGTTGGAACATGATTTCTCCACTACCACCTCCCTGTGGCTCTATCTCTCCCCACTTCTGCACAGGGAAAACTTTTCTCAAGAATATGATAAAAAGGACCTGTGGGGAGGCAAAAGATGAGACTCTGACAGTGCGTTCTGGAGAGCGGTTTCAGAGAGAGAGAGAGAGGCAGCTAATTGGAGCAAAGAGGGAGAACTTTGAAGAGAAAAAAACACAAAAACACAAAAAGCCCAGCACTTAGGATATTTCCTGAGGTCTTGTCAGCCAGCAAGTATGCTGGGGAAGATGACCTTGGGCTTCCCTGCCACGTGCTCTTTGTTCCTGGGTGTTTGGAAGCAGGACACGGGAGCGGCTCCGGAGCAGGCGGACTCATGTGGAACACGCCGACAGCTAGCGATCCGCAGCTCTCCTCTTGTCGATGGCCTGTGGGAGGCCTGGCCATAGCTGGGCCGAAAGACTTGGGGTGGCCCTTTGTTGGCTGTGCCTGCTTGGGGTTTCTTCTTGGCATTTTGGGGTTATTTTGTTGATGATAATAATAGCTTCCATTTGTTAAATGCGCATTACCTGCCTGGCCCTTTAGTATTTGCCTACACTCCTTAACTCTCTCACCTGTCCTGTAGCTGGGAGGATTAGTACCAGTTGCTTCTTTTTCACGGAACGGGAAATTAATGTCCGGAGATGTTTATTTGTCCCAAGATGGTGTCACAGGGAATGATTAAAAAGTTGAATTAAGTCCAACCTGACTTCTATTTTGCTGGCCAAAAACACCAGAAACCCCAGCAACTTACCATTGTGCTTGCAGATGCACCTGTGCTCACCCCAGCCCCACAGCCCCCCAGCCCCCCAGCCCCTCAGCCCCTCCCGTCTCTGGTGGTGGTTTCACACTGCTCTTCTTTAGTGTTTCCCCTCTGGGAGTTGTGCCCAGCCCTGGCCTCCAGTCCCTCTGTTGTGTAACTGTTGTCTCAGCCTGGCACAGAGCTGCCCAGGGTAGAGACCATCCCCTGGACGAGCTTGTTATTCATGGCAGGACCTCCACGAGAGGCTCTTTTTGAGGCTGCCCTTCTTGGTGGCCTGTGACGGTTTGTTTCCATGACTGTATTAGCTTCTAAATAATCCACTGGGCCCCAGGAGGTCGATGGGACTTGGCATGCCCCAAAGTTTGTAGATAGGCTAAGAACAACTTAGAACTTTAAAAAGACCACTTTTCAAAGCAGACATGCCTGTAGAATATGCTGTCAACATTAACAAAAATCCTTTTGACCGTGTCCCAATGCTACCGATGTTTCTAGCATCCATTCTTGGGGAGAAATTGTGCCCCGGAGGTCTCTTCCTCAGGGCCACTCACCAAATTAGAATGTACTCGGCATCCTTGAGACATTATTCTTGATCATTAAAAAGGTTGAGCAGGCACTCCCTCCCCTCCTTCCCTGCATTGACCCCGTGTTCCTTTCCGAGGGTGTCTCTGCCTTCTTTACATTGCATTGAGTCTGCCTTTGGACAAAAGTCTGAGTGATTTTTAAGTCCTTTTTCTGAGACCTACTGATAACTTCTCATCCGAGAAGGATAATCTGTTTTATTTTTCCCTACGTGCAATATCACATACCTGTTCTCATCGAAAGCCCTTTGCTGGCAGTTTCACAGTGTGCTTGGCTTTTCTAGATTGTTTGTAAATCTCACCCCTAGCACTGATCCTTGGTGCACACTCCAGGGGTAAAAACCTCTCAGGCCAAAAAAATAACTTACTTCCCATTTTAAAACAAGTTCTCTTATCCACGACGAAGCATTCCCCACCCCTTGGTGGCTCCAAAGCCAAGTTTCCAATGCAAGGCCTGTTAAAAAAATGGAAACTCTGAATACATTTTGTTCCCTGGTCCCATGGCCATTCACCCTCTGACATAACCCCCGTGCCGTGTCAGCAGCCTTACCGCCTCTTCCCAGAGACCGTGGTGTCTTCTCTGACAGGGTGGGCCCGCTGTTCCTGTGTGCTGTTTCCCACTAGCCTTTCATTCTTTGGTCTCTGGAGTCTATATCGATGGGAGTCTTCCTGTTGACTCTTGCTGGTCTTCTGCCTCCACATCTGTGATCAGGTCCAAGGCAAGACATGTTGCTGCTGTGGCATCTCAGTGGCTGTGCTCCCCTGTAGCCCCCGGGAGCTCCCCCTTTGCTCCTGTTGGTCGTTCCCACCGTTCGTGGGTTGAGAGGTCCTGTCTTTGGTGGTTGTGTCTCTAAACATTCTTTGCTCTGCTCGGGTTTATTTACGACCTACTTGCTCTCTCAGAGTGGAATTCCTCAAATGATTTTCACACCCCTACCTCCCCAGCCCCCCAACAAAGAGCAGACGGAGTTCTAGTTAACATTAAGATGTGATTTGCCAGGAAGCTGTCCTTTGGACGTGGTAAAGAGTGCATCTCGACAGCTTCAGGGTAACTTGCTTTAGGGGAGAGGATTTTCTCTTTTGAAAACCTCTGTGTAGCAGAGGGTCCCCCTTTGTGGATGTTCTTTGCTGTCAAGAGGACATGTAAGCCTTAGCCAAACAGAAGATGTGGGTAGTTGGGAACAGCTTTCTTGGTGGACCCTCAGGCCTGCCCCTCGAGTTGAGGTTGGCTCCTTGCCACATTTTGTGCTTCCGGTGGTATGAGAGTTCTGGGTTTGGAGGTGGGGGCGACGGCTTTGCTTTGGGGTACTTCCTGCCTATGCACGTGTCTGCCTTGGCAGGCAGCAGGAAGGAAGCAGCTACAGTTTGCATTAATGTGAACCTTACATGGCACATGTGTATTCAGTTGAATTGTATGGAATTGCAGTGTTGGTCGGTCAGAAATGGTCAAATATCAGCAATTTCTTATGGTTCAGACTAATCGTTTAAAATCACAGCAGTCCCAATCTGTTTGCTACTCTAAGTACTGCTCTTTGACAGATTCGGGGTGGGTTAGAGGGGACCGGTCAGGATGGCAAGGATTCTCAGCAGGAGGGTGACACAGGAAATGAAGGGACCCAGGGCTGCATTTCAGCTGAGGGGAGAATCCTCACCTCTCCCCAAGACTGGCGTGGGTCAGCAGGCTTAGGCTGTTTTTGTGTTCTCCCCTCGGCAGGGGGGCACCGCTGATGATCATAAGGAACTGGGGAGACTACTTCTTCCCTCAGTGTTTCTGACCAAGCTGACTGAAGAGGCAAAACTCCCTGGAGGGGTGTCGGGGAAGAGGCCCTGCCTCAGGTGTATTCATGTGGGTGCGGGGGGTGGGGGCGGTGGGGACGGCAGGGGGCAGGCCCCATAGGATGACTGCTGAGAACCCACTCCAGTGGAAACCCGATTTAGGGGGTGGTATTTTGGTTTGGTTTTTAAAAGGGAAACATTTTGTGTAACTGCTCTTCAAGCACCTAGTTCTTCGGGAAGCTTAAGGGTATATAGCTGTAGGGTCAGGTGTGGGTAAGTTGAGAATTGGTGGGCAGGGTGGAGCCTGCTGGGCCCGGGCGAGGGGAGGACCAAAAATACCTCTTGTTCTGACCTTCTGACCGGGGCGGGGGGGGGGGGTGGGGGGTGTGGGGAGCTGGCTCGCTTGTCCCTGGGGCCTGGGGAAGGCCGCCTGTGGGCTGGGAATCCCGCTTGATATTTATTCCCGAGGCACTGTTCCCTGTGCAGGGTGGAGGAGCAGGCGACTGGGGGGGCAGGCAAAAGCTGGCCTTTGTCACTGGCTCTGTCCCTGTAAAGGTCCTTCCCTGCATCGCCCCTTCCTTTTGTCCTCTTGCTCCCTGGAATGTAACCCACACCCTTTTCCAGACTCCTGTCCATGCTCGGGCGCTCTCCCAGGCTCTGTTCCAAGCCTCAGCACTTGGAAGTCTGTGTAGGGTCTGAGGCCTCAGACTTGCCGCTTCCTGGCACCTTCTGAGGTGTTCGGGCTTGTTGTTTGCGGCTTCACAGTGCCTGTCCACAGTGGCCTTTGAATAACAAGGGAACATTCCTGAGGGCCAAGGGTTGTATGAGGAACTCAAGCACCTGACACACCTGGTCCTACTCGGTTTGCTCTGTGTTCTATAGCATCTCATTCAGTCATTTGTTGTGGTTGCCTGTTCTCTACCTGGCGCTGTGCCAGGTCCTGGCCACCGCCCTTCCCCTTGTGGATGTTCATGGTCTGTGAGGAGACGTGTGGCTCCTTAGTGTATCTCCCTGTGTGCGCCGAGGTGCCCTGGCGGGGAATGCAGGACGGGAGGGAAGCCTGTTCCTTCTGCTGGGCAGTGCAGAGGGCAGGCCTCCCAGAAGGGACTTGGGTGAGTCTGGAGAGTGGGGAGAGCACGCAAGGCAGGAGGGACTAGGGATGCCGGGGGCAGTCCAGGCAGGGACCTCAGGCACCGGGGGTTCCCGGGGGGTCCAGGTGGGAAATGGGAATGGCAGGAGGCAGTGAGAGCCCTGGAGTGGATGCTGGGGGTTCAGGTTCTCCCACGGAGCCGGGAGGGAGCCCCAGGAGGTTTGGCACCATGCTTACGAGGAGCTGTGTGCTTAGGCCTGGGTTCTGGGAAGGTGTTTGGGGAATGTCTTAGGAGGGGGTGGGCTTTAGCCAGTTCTTTCTCCTCACAGAGAGGAAACTCCTGACATGGCAGTGGGAGGGGGCTGGTATTTTGGGAGCGCTGGCATTGCAGGTGCTCGCCCTCCCTCCCACAGCGTGAGGGTGCAGGACTTGATCCAGTGCAGAGTGAGTTCTCCCCGCCCAGCGATGCTATCTTTTGTGGACCTTTGTGAGGAGGGGTCTGCAGGGCAAGGAGGTGTCTGAATTGCAAGTATTTTTGTCCCTCACTTTTGTGCCTTTATCACTCAGTGTGAAGAAATTATATTGAAAAGAAAGTTTCAGGTCTTAGAAAACCACATGCTCTTTGTTATATATAGTGACACAAACACTGAGTGATGCTTTATACCTTACAGTTCACAGGGTTTCCTGTGCAAGCCATCTGACTTTGCCCGTACACTAGTGAATTCCATAGGAGCATTATTTTCCTTTTTAAAGACAGGGAACTGAGACTCAGAAGGGCTGGCTGAGGCCCAGAGCCAGCAGGTGTTCGGGCCCCTGTGTCTTCGGACTCCAGGCCCTGTGCCTTTATCCCAGACCGTGCTTCTTCGGACCTTCTGGGGTGTGGAGTGCTGACTCCACCCTGTTCTTTGCGGAGCAGTGGATCCTGCCTGTCTGCCCACTGAGGCTGCATTCTATGGTCAGCCCGGGTGTGGAAAGTGGGCAGCTTTGCAGGTGTAGTGGCCAGTCTAGGACACCAGTTCCACCCCAGAAGTATGACCCGTATCGGCAAGCGACTGCTCCGCCCCGCCTGTTTCCTTGGGCGAAGGATTGGTGGTGTCGCTACCTCTGGCCCAAGAGGAATCACATCAGGTCCATGTTTGCACACCGTGGGCTGTGTGCCCCTCTTGTTCGCTCTCTCTGGGCCTACAATGCTTGTGCGTGCGGGTTTGGGTGGAGGCAGGGCCCGCTGTTCTGGCTTGTTACTGGGAAGCAGCCTACGAGTTGCTGTGTTTCACACAGCAAATAAATAAGATTTATTTATTTTAGAAGGAGAAAGAAAGCGTACGAGTTTACACACATTTGGTCGGGGGAGGAACAGAGGGAGAGGGAGAGTCTCAAGCAGACTCCCTGCTGACTGCAGACCCTGCTGTGGGGCTCGATCTCATGATCCCGAGATCATGACCTGAGCTGAAATCAGGAGTCCGACGCTTAACTGACCGTGCTCCCCAGGCGCCCCTCGGCAGTTGGTTTTGCTCCCTCTAGTTGCCCAGACGAGCTGTTGCTGTAGCGGTAACTGCAGCGCCACCTTCCCGCGGGAACCCATTGGCGGTGTTGTGTTGCAGGACACAGGTTGAACATCACAGCGGAGAACGACTGCCGGCGCCTGCACTGCTCCCTGAGAGACCTGAGCTCCCTCCTGCAGGCTGTGGGCCGGCTGGCCGAGTACTTCATCGGAGACGTGTTCGCCGCGCGGTTCAGCGATGCCCTCACGGTCGTGGAGAGGTAGGCGGCGGCTCCGTCGTGGTGCCCTCCCTTCCTCAGAGCCCGGTCGTTCCTTCTTGTGTGAGGGCAGCGTGTGGCCAGGTGTATGGTGCACACAGAGCAGCACGTAGCCTCTGAGAACTCCAGGCCCTTCGTCTGTAACGTGGAAGGGACCTGCTGTCTTGCAGCTGACTGTGAGAATTAGTGAGAGGAAGCACTTAGCACAGTGCCCAGCACATAGCAGACGGGTCTGTAGGTAAAAAGACAGGATTGGTCTCAGAAGAAACCAGGTGACATCAATCGTACGTCTCTGCCCACACGGTAAAGAGACAGTAGGAAAGGCCCGGTAGGCGAAGGACAGACAAGTGGTCACTCAGCCTCTTCCAGCTAGGTAGCCAGATGCCAGAGGTGGGACTTCTCCCAGCCCTGTTAAGTCCTGAGGAGTCAAAGCTGACCCGAGAGGTGGTTCCCTACCTCTCTACCAGCCTTCTCCATTACCCTCCCCTCGGGACCCTCCCAGGTGTACAGCTGCATTTGCTCAGCACCACTTCCCACTGCCCGGGCCTCCCGCTCCCCTCTCACAAACCCATGTGCTTAAATATTAAGTCAGATGCTTGGCAGATGAATGGATAACGATGTGGTATACGTGTACATGCATGAGCGCACGCGTGCGCGCACACACATACACACACACAGAGGAATATGACTCAGACATCAAAAAGAATAAATCTTGCCATTTACAATGGCGTAGATAGAACTAAAGAGTATTATGCTAAGTGAAATAAGTCAGAGAAAGACAAATAATGTACAATTTCGTGTGGAATTTAAGAAACAAAACCGATGAACATGGTGGAAGTGAAGGAAAAATAAGATGAAAACAGAAGCGGGGAGGCAAACCATAAGAGACTCTTAACTCTAGGAAACAAACTGCGGGTTGCGGGAGGGGAGGGTGGTGGGGAGAACAGTAACTGGGTGACGGGCGTTAAGGAGGCACGTGGTGGAGTGAGAGTGGGTGTCATACAGCTGTTCTGCCCAGAAACTAATGATAATACTATATGTTCACGGAATTGAATTTAAATAAATAACTTTAAAAAGGTGCTTCCGGTGTGATAGGAGGCTCAGATTGTTTCAAGGTAGCTGGTGGACTGATTAGATCAAAACTGGGTGGATGTGGGTCCAGCCGAAGTCAGGTCACCGGACTCTGTCATTGGCCCAGTAGCTGGATCATTGGTAACTCACTGAGCAAAACCAAGTCCCAAGCCTAGTGACTTGCACACCTGAGTTTTCTTTAACTGTTACTCTTCGCCTAAAAGCACAGATAACTAAGAGTTTTAAGTAAATCTTTAAAAGGCAGATTAATAATAGTAAAAGCACACAGTAATAGGAAATTTTCAAAAAGTGGTCTTGCACGTTTTATTTTGTTCTGTACTTTGAGGGATGGGGGTGTTCGTGTGATCTGTGAGCCAGCTGTGGCCCGAGATGGGGAGTGCCTTGTTGCTTCAGGTCACACGGTTCACAAGACGGAACCCTGGATTGTGACCAGCTTCCTGAGTCCATATGCTGTGCTCCTTCCGGACCACGGGGCTTCCACCTCCAGCGCCTGTCCTCTCCTTCCTGGGCAAGGCTTGGGATGCGTCTTTCTTCCTGTCTGATACCACATTTTTTCAGACTTTGGAGTCCCTGCCTTGGTGTACCTCTTTGTGTACCTGCTTGGGTTTGCAGGCCCAGTACTCAGAGATACTTGGCTGTTCTGTCCTTGTTTAGAATAGAGTATGAGAGAAGGCTCCTCGTTAGGGCTGCTTGACCTTCGTGGCCAGTGGGATGAGCTGGCTTCTTGCCTGCAGGCTGCACGCGACAGACCTACTGGCGAAGCTGCCAAGTGCCGCAGTGGTGGAAGACACGTTCAGCAGTCGTTTTAGTGCGGAATGGCACTCAGGATGCTGTAGACGTGAAGCTGAACACGGTGTGATTCCACTCACGGGAGATACAGACACTAGTCGGAACCAGAGAGCAAGGGCAGTGATAGGCCAGGCTTGGGGTAGGGGGGATGGAGTTGTTCTTCAGCAGGTGGATGTGGAGGTTTATAGGATGGAAAGGTAGAGGGGACGTGTGGCGGTGCTTGCCCTCTGTGTGCATATTTAGCACTGCTGAGATGCACTCTGGGCACAGAACGGAGAGCGGTTTGCAGAATGACACGCTGGGTGCACGTGGGTGTGTCGTGTTACCATGCCGGCCCCTTCCCAGAATTTCGATTGAGAGCCCTTGGCTCTTTGACCCCCATTGCTCCCCAGCCCTGCATGCTTTGGGACTCAAGCTTGGGGTTTTCTGGGCAGGTCCTGCTTTCCATTCCCTTCTGAGAGGAGTGGTTTTCAGAATGTGGTCCCCAGGCATGGAGTGCCAGATGCAGACTTGCTGGCTGCTCCTCACTGCCCAGAGTCCGTCTGTGGGGCTGGACCCGGGAGCTGCACAGTAACAAGCTCCCCAGTGGGTTCTTTGGGTCGTTTAAGCTTGAGAAGCTGTGCCCTGGGGCACCGCAGGCGGAGAACGCCCTCTGTCTTCCCTGGTGTCTGCCTCAGAGAGCTTCGTTACAGAGCAGGCACAGACGGAGCTGCCCCGGGCCTCCGGCTTCTTCCCTTTGCCCAGAAGGGAATGTCGGTCTCCAGTGAAAGAGGCGTTTCCATTTCCCTGAAAGCTGGCTCTCGGTTACTGGACTGAAGGCTCGTTTGTATGCAGTGAGCCTGTGGGCAGCCAGTAGGCTCAGCAACTTGCTTCTGAACTTCTGCTTGAAGTCAAAAACCCTTCAATTTGTTCTAAAAGGTTTTGCTTCATACCCTGCCCCCCCCCCAATATTTTAACAGGAACATTTTTTTAATCTTCAGAAAAATTGGAAAAATTGTGCGGCGAACACCCATATATACCCATCACTTAGATGCTACAGTGAACATTTTGCTCTATTTTCTTTATCATATGTCTATTCATGTGAAACATTTACTTTTTTCTTATTTTTTGTTGTAAAATACACAACATAAAATACTTGGATTTTAACTGCTTTTATGGTGTATATTATACTGTATTTCCCTGTTAGATATTTATTTTGTGTTCAGAATTTCTTGGCTCTGTAAATCATGCCTTAGTATTTTATATAAATCTTTATGCACATCTCAGATTAGATCTTTGGGATAAAATTGAAGGTCTGGTCTTGATCCTTATTTGGATGGAAAAATGTCTGTCCTTGGGACCTTTGTTGGTACCTTGTCCATTTTGTCTGTTATAGTCCGTAAGCTGAGTGTCTCTTCCTGCCGATTTCTTTGCCAACAGGTTGGTCAAAGTCACTCTCTATGGATCTCAGATAAAATTGTACAACATTGAGACTGCTGTGCCATCGGTCCTGAAACCTGATCTCATCGATGTGTAAGTACAGAGTGGGCTGCTGGTGCATTCTTGGGAAAGACCGAGTCTTCTAGTCCCAGTCCGTTTATAGATAAAAAGGAACAGTGGTGGTTGCTGTGAAGAAGAGAAAGACTCCCTCCTCCAAACCTAGGAAGAGAGGGTTGTCTGGGGGCAGGGGTGGTTGGAGTAAGTGGAATGCAGCAAGCAGGTGACAGCCGAGAGCAGAGCGTGCATGGAGTGGGCATTTCAGGAGGGAAGAGCGGCAGGAGCCCAGACACAGATGTGTTGCGGGGTTCCACAGTCAGGGAGGCGGTGAGCAGTTTGTGTGGTGGGAGAGGAGGCCGGATAGGCATGGGAGGACCACAGTGGAAACAACTTGAGTGCCTCAAGTCTTATTCTGTAGGCCAGTGGCTGAAACTGTAGCCTGTGGAGAGTGACTCGGAGAGTCTGACTACAGCAGGGTGGCCTGAGGCCCCTCGGGTTTTGTGTTACACGGGAACTTGAGTGATTTTGAAGGACGTTCAGGGACCACACTCAGAGGAGCCTTTTGGACAGTGAGAGCCATTAAGAAAGTGGGAGGGTTAGAGGAATGGGCACTGGAGGTGGGCCTATGTCCCTGAGATCACAGTGCCCAGTCTTGCCCTAGAACAGAGCAAAGGTTGGCAGACTATGACCTGTACCAAATCGGGCCCACTGCCAGCTTTTTGTAAATCAAGTTTTACTGGAACACAGCCACACCCATTCATTTACACATCGTCTGTGACTGCTTTTGTGCCACAGCGGCAGAGTGTGACAGAGAGAGTATGTATGGTCTGCAAAGCCCAAAATATTTATACTCTGGTGTTGGCAGAAAAAGTCTGCTAACCCCTGTTCTGGATAGTTCTTGAGCTGCAAATTAGGTAAATGATAGAGTCTTATTTACTAGAGTGGTTTAGGATTTTTTTTTTTAAAGAGTGTGTGTATATGCGTGTATATATATAGCTTTCCTTTTTGAGAATTTAGAGAAAGCTGTGAAGCTTCTGCAGAGAAAAATGCTAATTTGCTCATAAACACAACATCTTGCACACAGTTTCAGGAAGTTTCAGAGCCCCCTCTCTCCAGCCTTACAGAGGTCTGTGAATTGGTTAGATTGACTGAAATTCCTAGACCCCAAAGGCACACTGATGTCCTTTTTCTTAATTTTGGTACTCAAAGCTTGAAGGGTAAAACAACCAATGCATTTGAAACATAAAATACAAAGTAACTACTTGATCACTATGAATTACCTGTATTTTCGTACTTTAAGGTACTTAATACCTTTTCTTACCTAACTTCTCATCTTGAAAAAGTTACTTCCTGTAGTAAAGGGGAAAAATAGAATGAACACCCTTACATACTCAAACTAGATTCATCAGTTATGAGTATTTTGCCCCATTGGCTTTTGTTTCTTACGCTTTCTTTTTGTATTCACATGTGAACACATACTTTTTTATTTTTTCAGGTGAACTGTTGGAAAGTAAATTGCAGACAACATGTCACTTCACCTATAAATCCTTTAGCATGTTTCTCTAGGAACAAAGTCATCCGATTTTATTTATTTGAGGCAGAGAGCGAGCACACATGAGTGGAGGGAGAGGGAGAGAATCTTTTTTTAAAATTTTTTGAATAATTTTTTATTATGTTAGTCACCATACAGTACATCATTAGTTTTTTTTGATACGATGTTCTAAGATTCATTGTTTGCATATAACACCCAGTGCTCCATGCAATACATGCCCTCCTTAATACCCATCACTTGGCTTATCCATTCCCCCCTCCCCCTCCCCTCAGAGGGAGAGAATCTTAAGCAGACTCTGCACTGTGCTGGGATGGATCTTACGACCTTGAGATCGTGACCTGAACCAAAACCAAGATTTGGGACGTTCAACTAACTGAGCCACCCAGGTGCCCCAATATGTAGCATTTTTAAGAGTGTGTGTGTGTGTTTATCTATATTATTTTTCCCTACTCAGATTGTCCCAGTCACCTCAGAAATGTCCTTTATATCTTTTTTTTTTTTTTTTTTTGACCCAAGGTCTAACTAATCACGAATCACGTTAACGTTTATCTTCTGTCATCTAGACCAGCTCTCCAGATTGTGCATGTTGGTAGGGGACAGGGGAGAGAGAGAGAGAGGAAGAGAGGGAAAGAGAAACTGAATTTTTGGACATTTAGACCTTTATTTATTTATTTTAGAAAATCGTAAAAATCTGAATTTGTCTAGTTGTTTTTGTACTGTATGAGATGAGATTGGTGTTTAACATTTATGTGGCCCTGTGTTCTTCCTGCCTCAAGGTCAGCTTGCCCTCCTGAGTTGATGCTCAGTTTGATTTCCATGTGGTTTGCCTGAGTCCTAGCTCTGTTCCCCAAAAATTCCTGGGAGCAGTGAGACCCCAGAAAGAACACTCCCCTGAGGACCCCGGCTCTTGGTTTCTAAAGTGCATTCTCCACTAGAGGAGCCACAGCTACTTAGAGGGCTGACTGCCTTCTGTGTTAGAGGCAGTGGTGGCAAGGTTTAGATGGTACTTTAGATGGTACTTCATTTTTAGGTCCTACCCGAATAAGTAAATGATTTCTGTGCCATCACACGTATCTTCAAACAGTAAATGCACTGGGCGGGATTCTTCCTTTAATGGGAACATATTTTGACCTGACCTTTAACATCGCATCTTCTCTCCCCTTCGCAGGCACGCTCAGTCGCTGGCCGCTCTGCAGGCTTACTCGCACTGGCTAGCGCAGTACTGCAGCGAAGCCCATCGACAGAACACACAACAGTTTGTTACACTCATCTCCACCACCATGGATGCCGTCACACCTCTGATCAGCACCAAGGTCCTGAAACCTCGGGTGCTGCTCTTTGTAGCAGACCCCTTGCCCTTCTGTCCAAATACGCACTTACTAGAGAACCCAGATCTTGCTTGGTATTAGACCCTTAATTCTCACCACTGTGGTAGAGCAGTGTGTCATATCATGTTCATTTTGAACTGTGGCCCACATAAATTCAAATATAACTTTATTATTTTTAGCTAAGTCCCACATAAATACATGCTCATTGTGAGAATGTAAAATACCATTCAGATTTATAGACCAGAAAGTCGTGATACTCTTTGGTTCCCTCCTCCGAAACCCTGCCGTTCTGGAGTGAGATGTTTTATAATTTTCATGTTGATGGAAGTTAGTTCTTGGTGTGTACATCCCTGTAGGATGGATTCCAGGAAGTGGATTTGCTGTCAAAGGTGGATCTACGTAAATTTGATAGATTCTACTCAGTTGTCCTTCGAGAAGACACCGATTTATATTGTATAACATATAGATGTTTGTTTGTCTTTTTGTAGTTTTAACCACGGGTAGCATTCTGCCCTGCTCTTCACAGTGTATTGTTTTCCATAAATTTTTGTTGAGTTTGTAATTGTAATTTGTAAATGAGTTACAGTGTCCCATGAGGGGAGTTTTATATAATTTATAATTTACCTAGCCATTGCTGGACTTTAAAGTTGCCTCCATTTGAAAAAAAGTTACCCTCGATAATTCTGAAATGTATATACTCCCGAGCTTAGCTTTATCCTTTTGGGTGATTTTTTAAGAGTAAGTGGGATTAAAGGCTAGAGATCGTTTATGGTTCTAGGAAATTCTAATATTTCTTTCCAAAATAATTCTGCATGCCCATGACTCTTTGGTGTGCCTTTTTTCACCAGTCTTGCCAGCATTAGGTCCTATCTGTAGTTTTCTCTTTTGCTAATTTGGAAAGGACAGATGGTCCTGAGCCAAGGTTTTGATTGGCACACCGAGGGGAGGAAGCAGGAGAGCCTGGCATGACTGGTGGGGTACAGGAAGGCAAGTGGAGAGAGAGGTTGGCTTGGTTGGAGTGAGGCAAACAATCCCGAGTAGTTTGAATGGTATGCCAGGGGATTTGCCATGGGATTGTGGAGCTGACAAGTGACTGAGCCCAGAGGTTTCAGTGACTAAAGCCAAGAGGAACCAGAAGGGGTTGTTTCCATCTTGACATCGGGAGCCGCGATGTGGCACAGAGGAGGGGGCCTCATTGCTGGCCATCATCCCTAGAAGCTTTGATACAGAGCCTAGGTGGTATAATGGCTCCCAGCTCTGTGTCTGGCTTGCGGCTACCTCATTAAAGTTCTTCTAATAGCGGCCCCCCGGGAGAGCGAGTGAGCCGGTATGTCCTCTTCTGTCTCCAGGTCCAGGACAAGTTGCTGCTGTCTGCGTGCCACTTACTGGTGTCCCTGGCCACCACCGTGCGGCCTGTCTTTCTGATCAGCATCCCCGCGGTGCAGAAGGTGTTCAACAGAATCACCGATGCCTCTGCTCAGCGACTCGTCGATAAGGTGAGACCCCGGGGCCAACCCGCAGCGGCCCTGGAGCTGTGTGGCTCAGACTCGGGGAGGCCGAGGAGGAGGAGGCTGGCTCTTCTTTTGCACTCGGAGTTTACAGGCCACGCCGACAGGGGTGGTTTCTTCCACAGGTGGCACTTGGGGCAGCCTCCGTGCTTTCCCGATGGGCCCTTACCACGCGGCCGCGCGGTATGCAGAACACATGAACAGTTCCTCCTGGGAGGCAGCCAGGGGTGCTGCCTTGAGAGCCGGCCATGTGGTTGGTGTTGTCAAAGGCCCCTTGCACTCCTTTTGGTTTACGAACAGTCTGTTTCTGTTGTATTTTCTTGAGGTAGAGATACTCCATCCAGTCAACAATTTTCATAAAATCCTTCAGGAGGCTCAGGCTAGAAGTTTAAAAACAAACAAAACAGAGGTGGTATCAGAGGGCAGTCAGAGCAGTTCCTTGAGCGCACCTGGCTGTCAGCGCGCTGCTTCCGACCCAGCGCCAAGGGCACAGGGACTGTGAGCGCTGCTCTTGCGGCCTCGCGCTCTCAGCCGTGTTCTGAGCAGCGTCTCAGAGGGTGTCGAAGGCCAGTGTCTGCAGTGTCCGTGACTTCTCCCTCTGTAGTAATGCTTCTGGTGCCGAGGGGAAGGGATGGCACCAGGAAAGATTATTGGGGCTGGCCAAGGAGTGTGCTGGACCCAGACTAGGTGTCACTGCTTCATCTCCCGCCATTACCTTAGACTGGGACCAAAGCCCCAGGCCGGCCTGTGAGAGAGGAGCCGGGAGGTGAGAACTGTGTGTGTGTGTGGCAGGTGCCTAGGTCGTGTCATGTGCACTTGCATGTTGCTCTTCGCCCTTTGACGTGTGGGTCTCCTCCAGGCTCAGGTGTTGGTGTGCCGAGCCCTCTCCAATATCCTGCTGCTTCCGTGGCCAAACCTCCCCGAGAACGAGCAGCAGTGGCCTGTGCGCTCCATCAACCACGCCAGCCTCATCTCCGCACTCTCGCGGGACTACCGCAACCTGAAGCCCAATGCTGTCGCCCCGCAGAGGAAGATGCCACTGGATGACAGTAAGTGTCCCCAAGGCAGGGATGGCCAGGGAGATAGGGCAGGTGCTGTCTTCCTTTGTGGCCGATGAAGTATTCACCTGTCCGTTGTCGCACGGCTGCTGGCTGGGGAGAGCCAGCATTAGGTGGTAGAGTCCTGGTTGTCTGTGGAGTTCTGTGCTCGTGTCAGCTGCACCTGTTTCCTGTATAGGACACCCCTTCGCTTAGTGAAAATGTCAAAAATAAGCAAACCATCGGTGATGCCTTCCGTGGATAAACAATCTTCAGTGACTGATTGATCCATTTCAGATACTTGTATAAGCAATCAAAGCACTTCACCTCTGCATGTTGGGAAAAATGGATTTAAGTACTGTCTTTTGAAATTATTTTTAACCTTTCTCTAAAAACATATGTTTCAGAGGCTTTGAAAAAACTTGGTATCTTCACAAATGACACTTCAAGTCTGATTGTTTATATTCAAAAGAGAGGAAAAAGATAAGAAAACTCAGTTCAAGTAGAAGGCATCAGATTTCTAGGAATCTTATAGAAATACTATAAAAATACAGTATTTTCACACTAAGACAGTACCGAAACATTGGGAGACACTGTTTATAGAATGTCAACAAAAACACTTTGTGAAATGTTAGAAATAGTGATAAGTACTCAGCATTCTTGTTAAGAACATTATTTTTATAATCGGGAACATTAATAAGTGCTCACTGTACAAAAATATTAGAATACTATGAAGACGGGAGAAACTAAATCTCTCGTTTCAGTATTTTAGGCAGTAACCATTTTAGCATCTTGTTGTCTTCCTTTTTCTCTGTTTCAGTGTCTTCTGTAGCTCTGTGGGTGCGTGAGAGCGGCAGAGTGAGCGAGGGCGCCCTGTGCGGGCCCCTGCCTGGGCCATCTTCTCTCCATCTCTGCATCTTGCTGTGCCGGCACCGCCCTTCACGGTCCGGTGTTTGTCTGGTCCTGGGTCTCAGTGTTGAGCGTTCTGTCATTCATTTAATTCTCACAGGAGCCTATGAGTCCGTTGCTGTTACCTGATTTAGACCGGGAGGAAACTAGTGTAAGACAACGTGATTTGCCCAGGGGTTACATATGGCTAGTGTGGAATCACACTTTAGAAAGTTCGATGGTCTTTTCTCCCTTTATCTTACACGTACTTATTATCAGTCAGCATAGGCTATGTGGTAACAGACAGTCCCCAAATCTTAGTGGCTTAATCCAGGAAAGATGTATTTCTTGCTGCTATTACATGTTCACCTGGGGCTAAGGGGTTGGCAACATCCTGCTTGTTATTCTGGTCACTCGAGGCCTTGGGCTGCTGAGGGCCACTCCACAGTCTGTGCTTACACTGGGACAGGGATGCAGGGGATGGTGCAGTGGTGCTCCCAGCGGCTCTAAGCACCAGCCTGCAGGTGACACGCGGCCTTTGTATGTTTGCTCACATTTCAGTGGCCAGAGCATCGGGGTATGTGGCCGCGGCTTCCCTGCAGAGCGGATGCCACCCCCTTGCCCCGTGCCATGCTGGGGCCATCTGCTGAATAGGAGGAGCCATTTCCACAGGGAACAGACTTAATGGCAGAGCTCACATCTGTGGCATGTTCCCTGGGCCCCGCACTGGGCCGAGAACTTTCTGTACAGATGTTCGTTCAGTCTTCCCTGTGGCCCGGTGAGGTTTGTTTTCTCCTTTCTCCAAGTGATAACGTGAAGGCCTGGAAAGTTTTTCCCATTGCAGCTTACTACTTTGATACATTTTGAAACCTACACCATAGTTGAAAGACTGAGCAAAGGAACAGCTGTGTATCTTAAGTGAGGATTTACCGCTTGTTAGTATTTCGCCACACTTGTGTTCTTGCCCCCCCAACTTTGTCATTTTAACAGCCGTTTAAATAATTAAATAACATAAGTTGCTGAAATTGACACTTTATCCCTGAATTCTTAACCTTTATCTCAGAGAACAAGATGCTGTCTTATAACTCAGACACCATGAAGACAGCCAAGCTGTGCGGCCTGATAACAGTGACATCGTGTAACACACAGACTGCAGGCAGGTGCGCCCCAGGCGCTACCAGAGTGGCCTTTTTTGCTTCTTAAAAATCCAAGATACAGTCCAGGGTCATGTGTTCTCTTTGCTGGTTACATTTTTCCAATCTTTTAATAGAGAAAAGTATTCCTGGTTCTTGTTTTACCTGACATTGACGTTTTTGCAGAGTCCAAAACCATATTCTCGTAAAACGTCCCAGAAGCTCTTCTGATTGTTTCCAGCCGTTGGGGCAGGAATACTGTCCGGGCAGTGTTGGGTACTCTCTGTCGCATCGCTTCTGTGCGTCCCCTGTGGCAGGCTCGGGGTGATTGTCTGCTCCGGCAGCACTGCTGGTCTCTCCACTGTCAAGTCCCCGCCCACTTCTCGCCCCCTGCTTGGCAGGTGGAGGTTGCTCAGAATCAGAGAGAAGGTGGTGCGGTCAGGGGTCAGAGCCGGGTCTGAGTGGCCCCGGATCCTGATTCTTCACCGCATCGCCCCTTTGCTCCTGAAAGCGCTGTTTCTAATGGTCTGGCAACGTCCTGTCCAGTGGGGGCACACGTGATAGACCTGTTCTCCTATTCCGTATTTAATGGTGCTTTCAGTTTCCTCTTGTACATTTCTGTGAATGCATTTTGGTTCTTGTTTCAATTTCCTTATACATCAGAGGTCAGATTTTGGTCTCTTTACCCTTTTAGCTTTCCCCCTAAACTGATTTCCCTGCGCCTTGTGTATTAGGGAAACCTCTGACCCAAGTGTGGTGTCCTGGCTTAGTTAAAGTCCCTGTGCTTGCAGTAGTGGGCGTGAGTGGCTCCTTCAGTGGGACGCCGTGTCTTTGACTCACGTGCCAATATCCGTGTGACCAGCTGTTAGAAGACCAGCCTGTTGTGAGCCATTATTTTATTTTTAAAGATTTTATTTATTTATTTGACAGAGATCACAAGTAGGCAGAGAGGCAGGCAGAGAGAGAGGGGGAAGGAGGCCCCACGCCGAGCAGAGACCCCCAATGTGGGGCTTGATCCCAGGCCCCTGAGACCATGACCTGAGCTGAAGGCAGAGGCTTTAACCCACTCAGCCACCCAGGCGCCTCTGTGAGCCATTATTTTCAAATCCTTTGAGTGAGGTGGGGTCATCGCTCTGTTCACATTTTCAGAAGAGGAACTGCAACTTAGAATGCAGTGGAGTCAGGAGTCAAACCTGATCGCATCTACCTCCAGAGCATCGATTCTTTCTGCTGTACCTTCCCTGGAAGCTGCTTCAGCCCCCTAGAGGCTGAGGAGCGTGGGGGGCCAGGGCGGCCCCAGAAGCATGGCCAGCTGGAGGCCAGCTCTCAGCCCAGCTCTGGTTCAGCCTCTGGTTCTACCTGTGGAGCTCTGCCAGAGTTGAGTGGCAAGCTCAGGCTGAGCCACGGGGGCCTGCTAGGGGCAGCTGGGGGCAAGCCCTGTGTCTGAGGGTGAGAGGCAGCTCCACCAGTGCCGGAGAAGGACGGCAACTTCCCTGTGTGGAACTTTCTGATATCCCAGGCACTTTGCTGGAAACATTCTCAAACTTGTCTGTCCTCCTCTCAGCAGCCCTGCAGCGCTGGGGCTGTTGGCTGTCCCCAGTGCCCTGCCAGGGGTTCTGCCCCACTTGTAAGGCCATCTAGTGCTCACTTGTCCTTCCTCTGCGGCTCATCTGGGCTGGGCCCTTGCAGCGTCGTCTTGAGCTCCTGCCGTTGGCCGACCACTGCCCCTGCTCTCTTGGGGTGCTACATGGCGCATCATTGGGGTCTCGTTAGGAGTAGATGCGGTTAATAACACAAAGTCATACGATAATCATCGTACGCGTTTCATCAGGCCCCGGGTGCAGATGGCGTCTTCCCAAGCGCAACCACAGCCACAGCTGTGCTGCTGGGTGCCGGTGCGGACTGCCCCGCTAGCCGTAAACCTGGAACTGATGGCGAGTCTGATGTGCACATGTCCACTCTCGCCCGGGGTAGTCCCCTTGTGAGGCTTACTTTCTTACCCATCATCTAACCGGAGGCTGCACTGTACCTTCCTCTCTCTCTGGACTTTTTCTGGTGGACAGAAGCAGAAGAGAGGCAAAAAAACCTGAGTAGGCAGGCCAGCGGAGTCCTGGCGGTAAAAGGGGGAAAAAGAGGAGAGAAAAGGATGTAGGAAAAGAGAGAGAGAGGACACTCCATCAAGAGAGACCATGTTCTTTTAGCAAGACTTCTGCAGCTGTCCCCTAAACACTTGTGCAAATGTCTCCTTCCCGTATGTTTCCCGTTATCCTGCTTTATCCTCAGACAAGTCCTAACACACACTGAATCTTGATTTGCAGCCAAAGTGATTATCCACCAGACACTTAGTGTCTTGGAAGACATTGTGGAGAATATCTCTGGGGAGTCCACCAAGTCCCGGCAGATCTGCTACCAGTCGCTGCAGGAATCCGTGCAGGTCTCCTTGGCCCTCTTTCCAGCTTTTATCCATCAGTCAGGTAGGAGCTGGTGGCAGGCCCCATGGTGGCGGGTGCCCGCAAGTCCCAGAGTGACTGCTGGGCTCTGTAGAGCCCACCCAAGTGGGTATCGAGGGCCTTGACACTGAAGGCAGAGTGGGGGTTGGTTATGGAGAGTCTGGGGCCAAGCCCCCACCCCCACCCCCCACCCCGGGAGCCCTCACCTGGGTCTTGCGCCTGTGTTGTGTGGCCCAGAATCACTTGGGGCATCTTGCCTCGTGCACTTCTAAGTCTTTGCCTTCTCCCAGTGCAAAATATGAGAGGATGAGGCGATGGGGTCATGGTACAGGAGAGGAAAGAAAGCTTTTTCCCATGAGTGCTGCTTATTTCCTTAGAGGGCAGGGTGGCTTTTGCTGATACAGTTCCCGCCCTCCGTCAGTGTCACCTACAGAGGCTCTCCTGGTGCACGTGGGCTGGTTCTCCTGAGAGCCCTTGCACAAGTCTTGTCAATCAGCACGCGCTCCCTGATGGCCTCTTGTGAGCAGAGTGTGTGTGGTTAGGGCCAAAACACACTGCACAAGGTGATGGTTTAGATCTGTAGCCAGTATTTTCTGCGATTAATCCCTTTCATGGCCGGGGCCATTCAGCCTGAATACACCTCCTTATCCACCTTATCCACTTTCAGCCACTTAACCCCTGACCCAAGTGCCCGGATTAGTGGTCGGAGGGAGAAAAGTGACGCTGGGTGCCGGCGGTAAGGACGGCTGCCTGGTGACCTTCGCTTCCTCTAGTGAGCTGTGGTCAGCCAGAGGTTCACAACTCCAGAGCTATTTTCCCGGCATGTCCCTGATGCTTTCCCACTTTCCATCATGGGCTCTGGGGGCTTTGGGGAAACTTCTTCAAGCAGGAAACCTTCAGTCGAGATGGTAGTGCGGCTTGTCAGAGGACGGCCATAGGCCGTGGGCTTCTGCTTACCCTGTGCGCCGGCTTCTGACCTTCGGCTTTGCGCCTTCATTTAGATGTGACCGACGAGATGCTGAGCTTCTTCCTCACTCTGTTTCGAGGCCTCAGAGTACAGATGGGCGTGCCTTTCACAGAGCA
Organism: Lontra canadensis; assembly: GCF_010015895.1. Classification (NCBI taxonomy): domain Eukaryota; kingdom Metazoa; phylum Chordata; class Mammalia; order Carnivora; family Mustelidae; genus Lontra; species Lontra canadensis. Next base: position 2,123,964 of record NW_022631126.1, read on the forward strand.
GATCATACAGACTTTCCTCAACATGTTTACCAGGTAACCGCACACCTGCTCTCTGTGGCTTCCAGACTCCCAAGCGAGAAGTAGGGGGGCCCCGGCTGCAGAGCCTGGGGCTTTCTGCTCCTCTTCACTTGCCACAAGCACTGGTGTTCGTGCTGGCCCGCAGAGAAACGCTTCCTTGGCTACCACGCGTTTCCCCTTGTCTGCAGAGAACAGTTGGCCGACAGCATCCTCAACGAAGGCAGCACCGGCTGCCGGGTGGTGGAGAAGTTCCTGAAGATCCTGCAGGTGGTGGTCCAGGAGCCTGGCCAGGTGTTCAAGCCTTTCCTCCCCAGCATCATCTCCCTCTGCATGGAGCAGGTGTATCCCATCATTGCTGAGGTATGGGGGGTCCGGTCCCCGGTGCTGCCTCCGGTCTGCACCTGGGGAGGAAATGAAGTAGGGAAGAAAATGCATTGTGTTTTAAAGCTAATTTGTTATTTTTCTTGTAAAAATGATTTTTTCTAAGAAAGAATGCCTTCAGTCCAGTCTTTCTGTATTGGTTGGATTAATCCGAGCTGGTCTAGTGAAAGCACAGCAAGGCTGGTTGGTGAGGGAGATCAGTCTGCTCTGGCAAACACTCACTTTAGGTGAATACGTGGTTTTCTCCAGCGAACACTGTAACACATGTACTTTCCAGTAACAACGTCCATTGAGCTCAAGACTCTAAGGCTGGTTCTTGGATCCGTGCAAAGGTTTTATTGTTAAAGGGACGTTCTTCCTCCGTAGAAAACAGGCATTCAGAATGACACGATCCAGAATAGGTGTGGATTTAACTACGTTTTATGTGATAGTTAAATAAGAGCTAATCATTGTAATTGCCCCAACGAAGGCTTAAATAAGTCAGTTGCTTTGCATCATTAAACACACTTGGGTCCTGTAAGGATTCCTGCCATGGGAGCTCGTGCCCTCTGGTCCCAATATAATTTTAATCAAGAGTGAATTAAATATTATCTGGGTCTTACAGTTTTAATTCTACAGAGACATCTAGAATATTGTGACCTGGCCTGCCCTCCAATGACTTGGAGGTTTTCGGTTCAGTTAGAAAATACTGCTGAGCCTGCCTCCCTCCATCCTCTCCTCCCTGAATCCTGCTACTGGTGACAGCGGAGACAGGCCCAGGGAGCAGCCAGTCCCACCCGCTGCCTCCCACTGGAGTCCTCTGCCGCTGCTTTCCATGGCTCTAGGTGCACTTTAAACTCCTGTTCCACAGAGGGCAGAACTGCTTTTAAGGCTTCTTACTTGTTTTGCATAAGATCAACAGGTTAGCTGGGAACAGCATTCTTTGTTCTGGGAAAAGGAACTATATGACGAAGATGTGACAGGTCATACCAGCTGCTTTCTAAATAGGAAAGCCATATTTCTGATCGTTCTGCCAGTAGGTAGCCTTTTTTTCCTGGCTGGCTTAGCCGGTAAAACATGTGACTCGCGATCTCGGGGTTGTGAGTTTGAGCACCATGTTGGGGTAGAGATTACATAAAAATAAAATCCTTAAGAAAAAAAATTGTTAGAAAAAAGTAAAAGAACACAGGGTCCCTTGGCCCCGACCTGGGCCTCGTGTCTTTGTGAGAGGATGCCTGGATTGAGCTGCCCGCGAGAGGGCCACCTGACCGGTTGAGCATGTGGGCGGACACTGATCTGCGTGCCGTGCCGTGCCGTGCCGCGCCGCGCCGCGCCGTGCCATGCCGTGCCGTGCCGGTGCCGCGCCGGTCGCAGGCTCGTTTGGTCTGTGTTGCTCTAGAGCTGCAGGAAGGGCCGTTGTGAAGGTCTGTGTGTCCCCGCAGCGCCCCTCCCCTGACGTGAAGGCGGAGCTGTTCGAGCTGCTCTTCCGCACGCTCCATCACAACTGGAGGCACTTCTTTAAGTCCAGCATCCTGGCCAGCGTCCAGCGGGGTGTCACCGAGGAGCCGATGGAGAACGAGCCTCAGTTCAGCGCCATCATGCAGGTGACGCGCGGGAAGGGCCCGTGAGGGTGCCACCTGCTCCCTCGGCTGGCTGTCCCTTGGTTTGGTGCCCTGGTGTACAGGGAAGCTCCATAGTCTCCCGTCTGAGCGTGGTGCTGCCGCTTAGCTGCTGGGCGGGTAGTTAAGTTCTTGGAGCTTTGGTCTCCGTCTGTAGAGAGAAGCTGCCTGTTTTGCGAGACCGAGTTCGCTTCTGCCCAGCAGCTGGCCTGGGGGGTGCTGGATGTGTGCCTGTCTCTCTGCCCTGTCCGGTGCTGCCAAGGGTGGGGGCTGCCTGCAGCACACTGAGGCGCCCTTGCCCAGAAGCTGAGTGGAGTCTCTTGAGGGAAGGGCCCAGGGGTCTGCTAACAGAGGTTGGCTCTAGGGAAGGCAGGAGGCAGGCTTCAGAGTCTGCTGGGATTGCTGAAGATTTGACTAGTCACTCGAGTAGCTTCTAGCTTCAAAGGTGGAATCCATAATGGGTTCCAGATGTTTATTACAAAAGGTCAAGGTGAGACTGATGTGTGAAGTAAGGCCCAGTGGAGGAGGGCTTTAGAGCTGAGATGACTCAGGAACACTCCAAGGTCTGATCGGAGGCATTAAGGCCGTGGGTACCCTTGTTCTGCCACTGGGCCCAAGGAACCAGCGGAGTGCCATTTCTTTGGGTGTGGGGTGGGGGCCCCAGAAGGGCCAGGTCTGAGGTGCTTTGAATGCTGCCCCTAACACAGTGGTCTTACTCCCTAGGCGTTCGGACAGTCCTTTCTCCAGCCGGATATCCACCTGTTTAAACAAAATCTCTTCTACTTGGAAACTCTCAACACCAAGCAGAAGCTATACCACAAGGTCAGTGCCCTCTCTCAGAAGGAGGGGGCAGTGGGGCGGGCAGAGTCCCAGCCTTCTGGGACAGCCTCAGGGGCTCAGGGTGGGCCACGGGATGGCATGTGGACGGGCTCGGGGGCGGAGTGAGCCCTTGGGCCATCACTTAGCCCACCCTCTCTGTCTGCAGAAGATCTTCCGGACCACCATGCTGTTCCAGTTTGTGAACGTGCTGCTGCAGGTCCTGGTGCACAAGTCCCATGACCTGCTGCAGGAGGAGATCGGCATTGCCGTTTACAATATGGCCTCCGTGGACTTTGATGGCTTCTTTGCAGCCTTCCTCCCAGAGTTTCTGACCAGCTGTGACGGCGTGGATGCCAATCAGAAAAACGTGCTGGGGCGGAATTTCAAGATGGATCGGGTGAGGAGAGAGAGGCGAGGCTAAAGGGCGGGCAGGCGTGGGTTCTCATCCTGGCGCCCGCTCAGGGAGGAAGGGGCAGGCCACTTCCGGGTGTGGTCCGTGCCCACGGGTGGCTCCTGAATGACTCGGTGCTGTGGCTGGACGCTGGGCCGCACCTACCCACAGTGTGGGCTTCTGCAGCAAGTGCATTCTTCGTCCCAGCCATCAGTCCCCAGCCCCGGCCCCAGCAGTCCATCTGATTGCCTCTGCTTCTTTGGGCTCACTGCCCCGCATCATGCACACAGCCCCCCGGCCACAGTCATTTCCTCCTGGGTCCTGAGCTGCTCTAGCCCAGACTTGTAGTCTGGGAAGACTGGTGCTTAGGAGCCACATGTCTGAGTCCCGCCAGGGTTAGGAATATGACCCTGGGCTCTGCCCTGGCCTCCTGGTTCAGCGGGGCCTGACCTGGGAGGACCCTTGTCGCCCCCTGCTGTCTGCCCAGGGAACGTGGCAGGGAAGGGGTGGGGGCTAGGGAGGTGGAGGCCCAGGATATACACGGAGCCATGGTTGCCGGTGCGTCTGAGTCCCACGGCGCCCAGCTTCTCCTGTCCCAGGGTGTTGTGTCCGGGCACTCACCTGCCCTCCTCAGCCATTAGGTCTCTGCACTTGCCTACTGGACTCTTCCTGGAACTCTTCCCTAGGACGAGTCTGTTTCATCCTTCACCGCCTGATGTGTGGCAAAATGAAACCTTTCTCCCCCATCCTTGTGGCGTCCCTGCCTTGCCTTCTGTGCTGCAGTGGCCGGGCCGCAGCCCCACTTCGTGTGCAGACGGACACGCTGCTCCTGCTGGAACAGACTCTGCTCGCTCCTTATCTCGTCTGTGATAATGTGTCAGCAGCGCTATGTTCTCTTAGACTCAGCAGCTCCTGTTTTCCTTTGTCTTGTAATCTTTCTTTCCCCGGGATCTGTCTTGTCTTCTCCTGAGCTTCTGGAAGCTCACTGTAGCTGCTTGGGTAATTTTCCTTCCTGCTCCTTGAGGCCAAGTCCTGATACCTAACTCTCACTTTCTAACGATGTCCTTATCAGTCAACTTCTTGATTTAAAGCAGTGGCTTCCAAGTCTAGTTCTGCATCAGCGCACCTGGGGGCCTATTAAATGTACAGAGACATACTCTGTGTTCCCCCCAGGACATTTGGAATTTGGCATTTGGGAGCCACTGATCTAAGAGACACCCCTTTGATTTGTTTTCTGGAGGACAAAATAAGTAAAAGAACCCGCACCTTCATTCATCTGTTTACGGGTACCTGAAACTGGCTGGTCTCCGGCCCTGTGGGGGCATTGGGGCTCCAGCCCCTCCCCGCCTTCAGAGGAGCCTTGCTGGGAAGACAGGCAACATTGCCTCCCTGTGGATGACACTGGGCTAAGCACTTCATGTGCCCTGGCTCTGGAAGCCTCTAGCAGCCTTCTGAGGGGAGGTCCTATTACTAATCCCATTTCACAGATGAGCGGAGGTTCAGCAAGCTCAGCTGTAGTTGGCGGTTAGAGAACCTGGGAATGCTCGAGCCAGGAAGCGGGACTCCTGGCTGGGGGTTCCCGCTGCGGAGCCGATGAGCATTGCCCACATGCAGGTGACCCGGGCCCTTGGGGAACGAGGAGCAGAGGGGCCGGCCTCAGCCGTCGGGGGCCTCTTTGACAGAGGCTGGCTTTGAGATGAGTTTGAAGAAGAAAGGAGGTTTGCCAGGGGAAAGATGCTGAGGGGCCCCGCCAGCGAGCTTCCAGAAGGTACTCCCGTGGCACCGCCAGCCACATGGTGTCCCACAGGCCCCGTGGCAGTGGCAGGCACCGTTGATGTTTCTCCGCATTTGGACCTGCAGTCTGGGCCCCAGTGATCCCGGCCTAAGCATGAGGAGGCGGACCTGGGGTGGTCTTGCTGGATTGGGGGAGACTTGGGGGTTCCAGCTGCAAGGGACCTTCTCCACTGGTGTCTGAGGCCTGTGGGCTCCTGCGGGGGTGTCCCTTCTGTTCGGGAGCCCTGGGCGGGGAGGAGTCTGTGGACACGGCTTGGCCGGCTGTGGTGATGGAAAATTGTGCGTTGGTGGACATACCCGTGTTCACGGGCGAGTCCAGTCTGGGTTCCCTTCCCTTCTTACCGTGGAAACTGGGGCAGGTTTTGGAAGCTTTCTGTGTTTCACTTTCTTCACCCTTCACACGGGGACACTAATGAAACCTGCGTTGCAGGCTCATGGGGAAGCTGAGTGGCTTAGCACCCGGATGGCCTGGGGCAGGGCCTGGCCTGTGGTGGGCACCCGGGGAGTGTTAGCTTCTGTTCTTTTGCCCCCGTAGGGCCGTTGCTGACACAGGGTGAGTGGATGAGTAGCAGTTCTGACTTCTATAAGGCATTTGCAGACCTCTGCGGCCCACCCCGGGATCGAAGTAGCTGGGGTGGGATTGCTGGGTGATTTGGGGTGTTGGGTGGGGCTGGGCTGCAGCTGTGCCCCTACCTTCCAGGACCTGCCCTCGTTCACCCAGAACGTGCACAGGCTGGTCAACGACCTGCGTTACTACAGACTCTGCAATGACAGCCTGCCCCCCGGCACCGTGAAGCTCTAGGCACGGCCTGCTTGTCGCCAAGGGACACGAGCTCCCACTGCTGCCACCCGCCTCCCCTCCGCCTCTGCCACACATGGCTCCCGGACAGGCCTCGGCTACTCCTTGGATTCTCGCACCCCGAACAGCGCTGCCTGCCCCCGTCCCTCTCCACGCTCCTGTCCTGCTGCCCACCCAGCCCAGCTGGCTTCAGGGTGCATCTTAGCACTGGTTGGAGTGCCCAGGGCATCGGGAGCGGGCAGAGGCTCGTGCAGCCAGGTGCCAGGGAGACCCCCCCCGGGAATCCTGTGGGCTGGTCTGTGCCATGCCCGCGGACGTCAGCCATGAGGCCGAAACGCCAAGGACTGCTCATGACCGTGCCACCTTCTCACCATTCCACCCCCACCTCCGGCCCGGCCGGCCCCGGAGAGACTTGATGCTGGAACTGTTGGGGCGCTTCTGTCAAGCCTCTCCCGCCCTCCCCTCCGATTGCCTTGAAGTCTCTGCTCTTCGTCAGAGATTTGCAGACTTGTGGGGTTTTTGTTCTTGTTTTCTCATCATTCCATTGTGATACTAAGAAACTAAGAAGCTTAATGAAAAAATAAAATGCTTATGTTGTTGTTATATAAACGCTGGTCAGGGAGCATCTTTCCACTCAGCTCGCCGGGGCCAGTGTGCAGTGGAGGGGCTGTCCTGGTGGGGAGCAGGGCTGTGAGCCACAAGGCCTGTGGCGGGGCCGCGGGAGAGCCCAGCAGAGGAGGGCTGGCTCGCGCAGGGACCCCTAGGCCGCCTCTCCATTAAGCTTCAGGAAGACATAGGGCCCCGTTTCTTAGAGTCAGAGGGTAGGGACTTGTCCATACGGTTCCCCTTGAGGTGCGGGTGGGCTTGGAGCCAGGTAGGGTCCGCCACCCCTACTCCTCAGGCCTGGGCTCACGCTCATCATCCTAGAGAATGGACATTGCCCGAGACACCCAGCCGGGCATTGGCCGTCGGTGGACCAAAGTCTTGCCGGAGGTCAGCGGCAGCGGGGAGGGCTGGGTGACTGGTGTGCTCAGGAGAGGTCAGGGGCTGGGGAGCACTCAGGGCTCACGGGTGTGTCTGAGAGCCGGGCCTTGTCAGCCGTGTTCGTGTGTGGCAGCGGTGCTTGTCCTGAAGTGCTGGGATGGCGCGTCAGCAGCTCCTCCTGCCTTAAAGTCCCCGTGACCGGACCGACAGGACTAGGCTAGATTCTTTTTTTTTTTTTTTTTTTAAGATTTTATTAAGTGAGCTCTACACCCAGCATGGAGCTCTAAGCTACAACACTGAGATCAAGAGTTGCACGCGCCACCAACTGAGCCTGCCGGGCGCCCCTGGACGAGGCTGGGTTGTCATGTGGACCCAGCCCTGGCGGGAAGAGGCTCGCTCACCTGCAGTGAGGGTGCTCACCTGCTGCTGGCTTGGTGGTAGAACTGGGGAGGAAGGGAGTTGGGGTCTGATGGCTTGTGCTTCTGAGGCCTTTATTAGCGTCAGTGGGGGGAGGGCGTTGGGGGTGGGCAGGGGTACCTGGGCGGTGTGTGCGTGCGCGTCAGTCACAGCCTCCCAGCTGCAGCTAGCCCCACTTCAGAGTTCGGAGAGGAGGAAATTGAAACTCCAGTCGCTCTTTTGCAGAAAGGAATTAGCATCCAATTATTCCTGGGCTATAAATACCGCCTCACCTGCCTGTGCGGAAAGGCCCGGGTGTGGTCTACGGCTGAGCTGGTGAAAGGGCTTTTTGAATGCCAGCAGATGGAAGAGGCAAAGAGAGCTGCACCCTTGGATGGAACTCGAGGCAGGACTCGGGGTATAGGGGGAAGGCTGCGGGGAATAAGGTGGGCCCAGTGGTTCTGTTCCAAGACTGCTGGGCATGGCCCCAGCTGGTTGGGTTGTAGTGAGCTCCCAGTCCTTGGAGGTGTGCAAGCAGAGGCTGGGTGAGCTGCTCCCCTGGTGTTCCCCTGACTCATCCCTCTTGTCTGCAGTGCCCCCCGCCCCCCACCCTGCAGGTTTTAAGGAGTGTGGCTGGAATGGGGTATGTTCTCAGCCCTTTGATAAACCCAGAGACTGCATTTGAGGCAGGGGACAGGGAGGCCAGAGATGGATAGCAGGCAGGCTTTAGGTCAGTCCTGACAACACCGAAGTTTTCACTGAAGAGGACACTTGCTCTGCCATCTTTGCGTGCGGGCAGGCCGCCATGATGTCTGTCCCCATCAGTGGCATCCACTGGAGGCACAGCCGCTGGCTCTGGGAAGGGGTCTGATGAAACACTTCCAACTTCCAGCATTTTCCTCCACTTGCCTGCCATCGGCCTCACACCATGGAGGGTCAACTTTCTTTTCTGTTGCCTTTTTTTCCCCTCCTAATATATTGTTGTGAAGAATGCAGAAAGCTCAAAAAGTCATCTAATTCTACTGCTCAGAGAAAACCACTGTTAATATTTTGGTGAATTTTCTTTCCCAAATACGTACAAATACATAACAGTTTTGCTCTTCCTTTTCCTTTTTTCCTCTGCGAACTCAAGCTCATGTTGTCTTGCAACCTTTTTTATTCATTATCGCGTTGTGACCATTTTTCTAAAACTTGCTTTTTAATGGCGGGGGCCGCTCCAGGCACTCGCTTTGTGTACAGTTTTCTGGATCCCCAGCGGTGCTGCAGTGAGCATCTGTGCCCGTGAACGTCCGTGCTTATGTCGTGGGTTTCCACAGGTTCTCCTCCTCTGTGCAAAGGTGACAGCGCAAGTGTTCTCAAGGCTTCTGATGGATCCCGCTGGGCCTGATTCCTATTCTGAAGAAGCTAAGTCACAGACTTGAGAGTTGCAAAATGTCTGAGCTGATAAGGTCCACTGAGATCATTTGACCATATCAGCCCCTGCTTTTTGTGGATCTTGGGGACTCTCCTGCCCATTTCCGAGAGTCACCATTTATTCCAGAGTGATGTCTCTGCAGGGAGGATGGGACCAGGGTGAGGAAAGGTGCGGCTGGTTCTAGCTGACTCCTGGGCCCTTGACAGGAACCCTGATTGACAGCCCTGAATTTAACAAACGTTATTTACGGCATCCCTGCCTAAGCCAGGTGCTGGGTTGCAAGTGAAGGACTTGGAGGCTAATCAGGCAGCTGGTGCCCGCCAGGACTTTGCAGGCCATGAGGAGTTAGACAAGTTGTTGCCGAGAGAGATGTGCTAAGTACAGTGATGGGGGTTAGGGGCTGGAAAACAGATGGAGGACCGAGGATCAGGGGGCTTCACCGAGGATGGTGACCACCAAACTCGTCCCTGGAGGGTGTGGAGGAGCTCCCCGGTGGGCAAGCCGGTGAGGACACGGGGTGACGGCCTCTGAAGGCAGGCCAGCAGGCAGGAGCTGCCTGGAGACTTCACAGATTGCCAAATTGCTGTGAAGCTTTGATGGAGAAATGGTTGGGGAGACCAACAGTTTTGCTTTTCTTTGCATACAAGGATGTCTGGAGTGACAGCAGACACTATCAGCAGCCATCCTGGGCCAGCAGGGCAAACTGGGACTTCTGCTCTCCCTCGTCCCGGAAGAGAAGGCATCTGGCTCTGTGGGGCTTGGCGCGCCAGCACAGGTGGCCGGAGACGAAGGCCCGCCGCCGTGACCAGCCCAGGGACACACAGCTGACGGGCAGCGTCCCATTCTGTGCCACGAGCACGCAGGAGGATGTGGTCTGGCGGCGCTGGGGCGTCTCCGGGATCCGCTCTGGGGGAAAGCAGAGGTCTTCCCTGACCGCCACCTCGGGAGCTCTCCTGAGCCCACATTAACAGCCCCTGTGGTAGCCCCCACCTGAATGAAGGCAGGGGGTGGGGCTCAGCCCCCAGTGGGCGCCCCAAAATGTCGAGCACATGAGGGTTTTCCAGATTTACTGTCTTTGGGGTATTTGCTGTCTTCTGGGTGTCTGCTGCGAACACGCGGCCTTACTTTTCAGGGCTCCTCAGGGAAAAGCACTCGAGTGAACAGCTCTTAAGTGAAGGATTTCTTTAGTTCAAGGGCTCCCTTTTCCTCTCATCCCTGCGTGCATCATTGGAAACATCTTTAGAAATCCGTGTTAATTCATTGGTTCCAGCCTTGGAGTTGGTGGGGGTGGCGTGGTTCAGGGCACACAGGTCATGCGGCCTCCTGGGTTAGGCCCAAAGCTGGCTCAGAGCCCCAGGGGCCCTGAAAAGCACCGGAAGCGCCTGCTGAGTCCAAGCCGGGTACCTGCCCGGGGTGGGCTGAGGGTGAGCTGAAAAATTACTTAAGTGAAACACAGGCCAGACATAGGTGAGCGTTTTGGCAATGGGTAGATTTTCTTTTTAAAAATAAGGCTGCATGGCTCAGTGGGTTGAGTGTCCAACTCTTGATTTCAGCGCAGGTCATGATCTCATGGGTTGTGGAATCAAACCCCGCCTCGGGTCCAAGCTCAGCACAGAGTCTGCTTGGGGTTCCCGTTCTCCTCTCCCTCTGCCCCTCCCCAGCTCACACACAAGCACACTCTCTCTCAAATAAATAAATCTTTATAAAAATAAAAATAAGCTTCGTTCACCCCCCTTTATTACAGAAATAATACATATTCCTTGTAGATAAACAACATGAAGATCTACAAAGCCATTTAATAATGTCTCAGTGGGTGACCTTCCAGAACTTTCCTTGCATTTACATACATATGCCCGTACATAACACCTTTTTCTCCCAGTGGGAATAAGATCATGTTACGTGTGTGGCAGCCTCTTTGCACAAAAACACACACCCCTCTGGGCGAATCATGTGGGGAGACCCCAGGTCTCCGTGGTTATTTCAGTCTAAGCCATGCCAGGGCGGTTAGGTGGAGGTGGCCGCTGGGACACTGCGGGAGGTTCATCTGGGACCTCATCTCTCAGACTCACAGTGGTGTCTGGAGCCAGTGGGGGCCTGAAGCCAGAGACTCATCCAGACGTGAGTCTTCTCCCGGACGTCAAGAGAGAGGACCCCTGTCATTCTTGGAGCCGCTGAGGAAGGCACAACCCCCATTTTACAGAGGTGGAGCCCGAGGCCCAGGGGCTCCAGGAGGTCCTTGTACTGCCTCCTCCCCATCCCTACCCGCGTTCCCATGCTGGAGCAGATGACTCCCGAGTTCCCCAGGAGTGGCAGCGACCTTGGTTCCAGCCTCTGAAGGGCACTCAAGAAGGACGAATTCAGACTCCAGAGAAAGATGTGCGGAGCATTTCAATCTTCCCTGCCGAGCCTGCCTGGGGAGCTGCCAGGAGCCCAGAGGAAGCTCTGGGGGCTTTTATTACGTTAATGATCTGTATTGTGGCATTTCCAAAAATGGTTCCCACCTCCTCCATGCTGGAAGAGACAGGAGGAGACAGGCCATCACCGCCTCCCAGACACAGCCAGCTTTGCCCTTTTGCAGGTGCTCCCCCCAACCTAGGATTCCCTGCCTTCAGACCAAAAGCTTAGAAATGGGAATATCGAGGTTCAGAGAGGGCGGTGACTTGCCTAAGGCCACACAGCAAGTCACTGGCAAAGCTGGGGTCCGCGTTCAGGTCCATAGGGCTCCAGAGTCTAGAGAATTCCAAATCTTGCTCTGTTCCCTGCCAGAGACACTGTGACTGCTTTGCTCTGTTTTCCTCCTCGTGACAGACCTGAGTGGAGGCACTTTGTAGGTGGTGCCTGAGCTGTGGGAAGAACAGGGAGCTGAGAGCTCAGAGTCGGGGTCCCCGTGCGTCCTGGATTCATGGTGCCTGCCCGTCCCATCCCCGTCCCTTTCTGGGCCCTGTTTGTCTGGAGATGTGGTGGGGAGTCAAGCCAGCGGGTGTGAGGAGGGGACCTGCTTCCTGGCGCACAGTGCAGCAGGTCTCCATAGCCAGGGGTCCTGCTCCTCTGTCCTCCATGTCCTGGGGGCTTTGAGAGCTGTTTGCAGAATTAGGTTTGCCCGTGATCCAGATGGGGCTGCACATCCGGGAGGCCCTGGGCACTCTGGCCCCAGGAGGGCAAGGGTCCTTGGGGTTTCTACATGGCTGGGGATTGTGGACTCCAGGGCCGGCTGTGTAGGTTCCCCTTGCTGTGACCGTGCACCTCGACCCACCCTCAGTTCAAGGACGCGTGTCATTTATGGTCCGGTCCTGCTGATCACCGGACATTTGCTGATGGTCTTCACTGTGACAGGTGCCAGGTCAAGGGTTAGACGTGAAGCATGGATAACACAGGAGTCCCGTCCTTCAGAAAGGGGGGGGGGTCCTATTGTGTGCTCCCTGGCTTTACTTGGATATGCGTGTGTGAGTGCACACACACACATGCTAGGCGGTGGACAGAATGTACTGTGTGTGCTCTGATCGGAGTCAGAGGGGCACAGAATGTACCTCCTTCTATAACTGATCTCCTCGTGCTCTGGAAAACGGGTGGCAGGAAAAATGTGTTTTGAAAAAATGTGCGGATTTAACAGAACCTGTTCTTTCCAGATTTAAAACAGGCTCTTCCGGATAAAATGTTCAGTTAAAGTTCAAACTCTAGACAGGCTTGGTGCGAATTCCAAAAGGCTCTCTTCCTCCGAGCAGGTGCAGCGCTGTACAAGGAGAGTGGAGGGTGGGCACAATTTCAGCTGGTACCTCTCCCCTCAGCCAGGCCTTCTTGGACAGTGAACAACTTGCACGGCTGTCCATGGCGAATTTGTCAAACTTCCATCAAAACTGTCTTGTCTCAAAAGGTATCCCTTCCCCTTCATCCCTCCTCTTTCCAAGGTGGCTTTAAGGGGGCTGGTGCAGCTCATGTGTCTATGGGGTTGCAGGAGGGACCTCTGGCCCTTATTTTAGACTTTAGACCCTCAGTAGATAGGGCTGCTTGAATATCCAGAATGGACTCGATTCCGGATCCAAGGCTCTGTGAGGCTATAGGCCATGCTCCCATCTGTAATATCTGGCCTTTCCCAGTCTCCCGCAGGATGCAGCAGGTGGATATTAGTGAAAGCTGTTGCTGGCCCCTGCAGACCCCACTGTCCCTGTCAGCAGACCAGAGGTTCAGAGCCAGTGGCCTTGAGGCCTCAGTGTTGTTTGTAGTGGGTGTGAGCAGCCCCCCTGCCTTCCCAGCCCCCCAGTCTGGGCGTGGGTGCTGCAGCCGTTCCCCTCTGCCCAGGTGGCCTGTTGCTCTGGGCAGCACAGGGGTCCCCCTACTCATGAGCCTCGGCTCTCCTCTCCCATCATGGGAACTGGCCCCCTCCCCCACCCCTGCTCTGGCTTGGGTGACTCAGCGCCTCCCTCTGGTCCTCCTGGGCCCCAGGAGTTTAGGGTTTTCCCTCCTGTCAACCACCCCATCCTCTGTGGTCAGTCCTTGCTCTGGCAGCTTGGATGTGACAACAGGTGAAGGTCATGGGGGTGGTGGCCGCGGGTCCTCTCTCCATGTGGTCTGTCTGCCCTTCCTCTCTCCCATCCCCCAGTTTCCTTCAGCCTCCCAGGGGCTGAGTTTGGGGGTCAGTCTTGGACTCATGCGCTTGAGGGGACAGGAGCTTCCTGGCCGGCCACTCACACTGGCGAGAACCAAGGGAATCCATTTCCGTAGGGAAAGGTGCTTTGATGCCTTATGTCTGCGCTCACCCAGGCGACTTGATGAGGACATCGGGCTGCCCGGGGAGTCCTTAATCAGGCCTGGAGCTCTTCCACTAGGGGCCACACTCCAACCGCCAGTCAGCCCTACCGCCTGTCTCTGAAGTCTTGATGTGCTTCCCCGCACACGCTCGGCCTCCTGCTCTGAGAAGCGGCTTGCCTCGCTCCCAGCTTGCACATCTGATAAAAGGGGGGCTGGGACGCAAGTATCGCCATCTACACTGGAGGTAGGGGGTGGGGATGGACTCCCGACTTGAGAATTTCCCCCAGACACAAAGCCCATTTCAAAGGCGGTGGGCACCTGCAAGGTGACTTGTGCCCACTAGGGGGCCACACAGGTATTTCTGGATCCCGGGGCCTCTTCCAGCCAGACCCGCCTCCCAGATCCTCCCCTCCGTGAGGGGGGCCAGCGGGGCAAGCCTTCAGGCCTGGGCCTTCCAGGGGTGTGTGGGTGTGGGGGGGTGGCCCCCTCCCTCTGTCTTCCTCTCCCAGTCCCGACCTCTCTGGAAGCAGCTGGAGAGGTAGGTGTCTGAGGGCTTGGCTGTGGGAGTCAGGGTCTCTCTGACCTCACCGAGGAGGCAAGAGTCAGATGCGGGCAGATCTGGGTTCAAGTTCCCATGTTTCTGCGTCCTCCCTGCAGGGTCATACCCTAAATGTTGGAAAAAGCGTACTGCCACTCCCACCCCTAAGTAATTCCAAATGGAAGCAGTTCTAAGTCAGTTAGACCAGTCAGCTAGTAAAACTGAGGTTGGGGTGGGGGGAGGGAAACAAAACCAATACTAAAGTCCGAGAGTTAGATTTGCTATTTCTCAAGTGGAACTATTTCCCTTGTAGGCAGGCTGATCTCTTGGGCAGCTAAGCGCACGTCCGTCAGCCCAGCTGTGTGACCTCGGGCAAATCACTTAGGCTCTCTGGTGCTGGGCCCTCATCCACAGAGCAGCCTTAGGACGCGTTCCTCCCAGGGATCTTGAAGGGCCACGGGCGATGACAGAAGCATTCCACTTCGAACTCGGGGCACAGTCGTTGCTCAATAAACAGGGGTCCTCTGGGCTGTCGGGGGCCTCGTGATGGCTGGTCAGCAGCAGATGGGGCAAAAGCCAGGGGTTAACATTTCTTGAGCACGTACTATGTGCTGTGTTGGGGCATTTAACTCACTGGAGTTTAATGAAATGGTTTCATTTCTTTAAAACAGGAGACAGCATAGCTATAGACTCAGAATTCCAGGCTTCTTGATTCCTGTTGCATGGCCTCAGGCATGTTCCTGAGACAACTTCTGCTATCCTCTGAGGACCATGGACAAAGAAAGGGGATTTCCCCTTGGTCCCTCCAGGTCAGTGCAAAGGTCCTGAGGCCTTCAGATTGAGATCAACTAGGGTCCTGGACCCCCGCAATGGACCTCCCACCTTCAAAAGTCACTGGGCCAGAAATGTCACTGATGTCCAGTTTCCGAAGGGCTCCCCCAAATCCAGCAACCAAGCCCTGAGCAGTTGATCACCATTGCTCTGGTTCTTCTCCCCCTTTGTCTTGTGGTTTGCCACTCTTCCACTAAAGAGGAGGAATTTCTTTCCCACCCCTTGACTCTGGGTTTGGCCCTGTGACTTGCGCTTAGAGGGTAAGTGAAAGTGACGGCGGTCATTTCTGAGCCTGGACCTTCAGAGACTCCGTGTTTGTGTCCCCGTCTGCCATTGTCAGGAAGAGTCAGCAGGGACAGCCCCACTGGTCCCAGGAAGGGGTGGAGGACATGTGGGGAAGAGCCGAGGTCAGCCTAGCTCCCCAACACCAACCAGCCGCACAGCCCTGAGCTGGGCGGCCGAACCCAGCCTGGATCCACCCCAGACAGGCAAGCAGGTAGAGCTGAGAGCAGGATGCCAGCCGCAACCCCGCCGCCCCGCACCCCCCCATCTCCGCCCCTCCCCCCACACACGAGCGGGCCCAGGGGAGATAGGCAGAGCTCTCCAGCCAGCTCATTCTAGATCAAACAGCCCTAGTGAGCTGCTTTTCCTGAACTAAATAAACACGTGTTGTTGTGGGCACTTCAACAAGTGGGGCTCTTCGTTATACAGGATTATCCTGGCCCCAGGGAACCAAGACACACCTCCATCTTCCGCCCCACACTGGGGGAGAGGGACTGAAAATAAAGATGCATTACTCACCTCCCCAGGCTCAGAGCAGGCTCCTGCCTGGGCTTCTCTCTAGCAGGGGCACTGGCGGGGGTCCACCCTCCAGCCTGCAAGCACGAGGCCAGAGTCCCCTCCCCAGCAGGCATCCCCGGGCTGTCTGTGCAATTCTCAGAGAGCTTCCTTCTCTGTAAGAGTGTATGTGTGTGTGTGTGTGGGGGGGTACTTGACGGGACAGCTTTGGTCCTTGGCTTCGGCCCTTAGCTGCCAAGCAGGGACAAAACCCTCCTTGGGGGGCCAGCAAGCTATTATCTTAATGAGTCTCCACGTCCCCCGGGAGACCACCCCGACTCTGCTGGTGAGGAAACTGAGTCAGCGGTGGTTAAGTGTCCTGCCCAAGGGCACAAGTGATGGGTCCGGGATCTCAACACATGATGAGCCTGACACGGGAGCCTGTGTTCACGGTCACCGGGTCCTGCCGCGTCCTGAGGCAAAGCTCATCTCAGGCTGACAAGGGCTTGGGGCGTCTGAAAGTGGCTCTTCATGGTTCCTCTTCTGTTTGTCTCCCCCTTGGGTCCTGCTCTTGGGTAGCTGAGGTTCCAGGGGAGGAGACAGAATAGCCGGGATATGAAACGACTGAGGAACTACACATGGGCCATTTCAATCAGCGCCAAGCGAAGACTGTGTTGGTGATGGGACGTACACAGTCACGGGAGAGGCCACCTTTGGATGGGTGGTCAGCGGTGGGGGAGAGGCTCTCTGAGGTGGGGACAAATGGAGAGCTTGTCAGGCAGGAGGAACAGCCATGCAAAGGTCCTGAGGCAAGAATCGGCTGGGCATGGTTCAGAACTGAAGGAAGACCAGTGTGGCTAGAATTTAGAGGGCAAGGGAGGAGTATTATGAGGTATTATTTGTTGGTATTATTTTGACATGAATTTTAAACAGTATTGGAAAGTCCGAAGTGTTTAACACAGTGTTCCCCGGCCCCCCAACACTGCCCAGGCAGGGGCTGACATCTTGCCACAGCTGCCTTGCTTGGCAGGAGCCTCAGCCCTTCCTCGGCAACCCTTGCTGAGGCCTCCGTGCCTCCACCCCAAACTCAGGCAGCTGAAAAGCAGCCTAGACACTTGGGCCCCTTAATTAAATGAAGGATCTTGAGATGAGACTATCCTGGTTTGTCCGGTGAGCCCTATTTTCAATGACAAGTGTCCTTATAAGAGACCCATAGAGGAGCCCCCAGGAATGTCGCAGGCACAGAAGCTGGGAGAGTCAGGGAAGGATCCTCCCCAGGAGCGGGAGGCAGTGACCCCCTGCCACCCCCTGATCTCAGACTTCTGGCTTCCAGAACAGGGAGAGCCCATCTTTGTCGTTTGAAGTGGCCTGGTTTGTAGTGATGGGTTGTGGCAGCCCTTGGGAATCAGACCAGCTCTGTGTCACCTGTACCCAGATCAGGGCCTGAAAGGCTGCAGAAACGCCGCAGAGCAGGGAGCTTTTTCTGGAAAGGGCCAGAGAGCAAACACTGGAGGCTCAGTGGGCCGTTTGCCTCTGTCGCCGCAGCCCAACTCTGCCAACAGAGCATGAAGGCAGCCATAGACGATACAGAATCCACAGGGCCGTGTTCCAATAAAACTTTATTTATGGAGGCCAAAATTTGAATTTCATAGAATTTTCCGGTGTCACAAAATATTATTTTGACTGTTTTCCCCAACTATTTAAGAATGTAGGAATCACCTTCTTAGCAGGTGGGTCGACCAGGTGGTGGGCTGGATTTGGTGCGGGGGTGCCACAGTTGGCTGCTTCCTGTACATGTGCTCGTTGAGTGTTTGCTGACCAACTGAAGATACCTCCAGGGTGGTGGCTGGAGGCTCCCGTCAGATGGTAGCCCAGGGACTGTGATGAAGCTGCATGCACACTCCTCGAGGAGTTAAACCTCTCCGAGGCTTAAAACAGATTTGGATTCTGGAGGCTGGCAAACGGGGATGACCATCCGGGTACAGCTCTGAGAACAGTGGAGCTGAACCTCTAACCCAGGGATGGGCAAGTCTGGTCAGGGGCTGCCAAGATTAAGTCAGGGTGTAAATGAGCAAAGTAGGTCTGATGTAAGACAATGGGGAGTGGCGGGGAGTGTGGCAAAGTGGGGAGACCATCTCCTGGCTTCCAGCGATTACTCAGCTTCATCTAATTCTGCTAGCTGGGAATGCAGGCCCAGTGCTGGCAGAGTTCTAGAATGTTCCTGAGAAGGTGGAGAATCCAATTGTTTGTGTGAAATCTCCTGATTTAAAAACTTGGCTCAAGAGAAAAAAGAAAATCTCGGCTCAAATTAGAAAAAAAAGTCATGCCAGGAATTTTCCATATGTCCAACGGATATGTAGCCATCTAACGACGGCTCAGGGGGCCCTGACCAAGAGCACACAGCTCTAAGATGGCCAGTCTGTGTGTGAACATAGCAGTTTTCTGAGCGAGGGCTCCCTGGGCCCCATTCACTGGGTGGAGGGTGAAGAGCTCAGAGGGTCTCTCTCCAGCTGGGACAGCGGGTCCCTCTCCAGTCAGAGTGGGCCAGAGACTGAAGTCCAGGTTCCTGGATGGACAAGGTCACATGTGACTCTCTTCAGTTGATGGCGAGGTGGCCAGGCACACCCCCTGTATTTGATGGAAGCAGCTGTCGCTCCCGTTCGTTAAGGAGCCAACCTTTTGTTAAAGAAACTTTGGGAAAGCTGATGTCCCTCTGTGCCTGCCTCTTCCGGGCCCGGGGAAGCACTGCCCATGAGCCTTGCGGGGGAGCCAGGCCTTCCGCAAACCCCTCGTGCCTGTGCCGTCTCATTTCACAATCCCATCAGACTCGGCACCTGCTCTGGTGGAGAAGGATTTGCTCTTAATGAGTCTGCCCAGAATTGTCTTGTTTTCTTGGCATTGACAAACTATATCCCTTAATAAAAGTTTCATGACTCCATTTAGTGAGGGAGACATGTAATCCCAGCCCTTCCTGCTCTGATCTTGGAGATTATCTCCGGGTGTTGGTCCCAGGAACATTCCTGTGTTTGACACCAACACTGTCTTCAGGGCATCTGTGGGCAGAGGGGGAGCCACCCACTCCCGCCTCTGCCCTAATCACTCATCGCTGAGTGTCTGCACACCTACCAGTTAACATGCCCCTCCCAGCAAGAGATTGGGTCTCTTTGCCCTCCCTCCAGGTCCAGGCTGAGGTGCTTTGACCAATGGAATGCACGGAAGGGACTCCTATGAGTGAGTGCCTAGGACGGACGGAGCTCCAGAAGTCTGGCAACTTTCACCGTAGGGGAAGGGCTCCCGAGGAGGAGAGTTAAGATAGCCCAACCAGCACAGTGACAACTGCCAGATGGGCCAGTGAGGTCATCATTGACACCCCCCCACCCCTCAGCCCCAGTCAAGCCATCAGAAAACTGCAGGCCATGAATGACAGCAGTAGAGAGGAGCAGGGCTGCCCAGATTCCAACCCATAGCATCATGAGAAGTAATTGCTGCTTTATGCTGCTGAGTTTTACAATTTTGTTAAATGGCACTAGATCACATCTGTAGCCACCTCTCAGTCTCAGCCCTGATGTTTGGGTGGGGGCTGAACCGCCCACAGCTCCAGGGGTGCATCCTGACTGGCTTAAGCCAATCGGAACATCCCATTCTCCCCATCCATGATGAGGCATCAAGAATCATGGGCTGGGGATTCCTAGAGAGAGAAAACCTCCCCACTGTCCGAGAAAGAGCTGGCATGATGTGAAAATGTAAGGTCAGGAATCGCGTCCGTTCTGGGGACTTCCTTATGGAGCCAAGGGCAGAAGGATGAAGCTAATGCCAAAGAAAGAAACCAGAGGCTGAAGAGGACCCAAGTCCTTGACATCTTTGAGCTGCTTGATCAAGCCACACCTGAAGCAAGATCTCCCCCTGGGCTTTTCAACTGCATGAGCCAATGAGTGACTATAAATAACCTAACTGTCAAACAACAGAAGATTATTCTTGTAGTGGTGGGACATCCACACAGTGAGACACTCTGCAGCCATTAGAGTGCAGTTGGGGCCATCAGATCTGAACGGAAGTCTTGATGGTGCCATTTATCTCCTGTGTGACCCCAGGCTAGTCATGTAACCCTTCTGAGCCTCAATTTCTTCCTCTGTGAAATTGGCACAGTAATAATGCCCACCCGGAGGATTTTTGTGCTAATTAAGTGAATCATGTGAAGAGCTCAGTATAGTGTCTGGAACATTCCTAAATACTTAACTAATGGCTATTACTATTGACAACATCTAATGACATTGAACAGTGATTGTGATATGATTTCAAATGTAAAAAGCTTGATACAAAACTGAGTGTGTGGTGTTATTAAGATTTTATAAAATGTACATAAAATTTTGCATGAAAACACCAAATTATCCACCAAAACGAGTACCCAATCATTGTGAAATTATAGGCAACATGAACACTTTTTTGTATTCTCTGAAGTTTTTGCAACATGCTATCTTTATAATCAGAAGAAAAGCTATTATAAGGGAAGGAGGGGGGCACGTGGATGGCTCAGTCCACTAAGCGCCTGCCTTTGGCTCAGGTCATGATCATGGGGTCCTGGGATGGAGCCCCCCATCGGGCTATCTGTGCAGCAGGGCGTCTGTTTTCCTTCTCCCTCTGCCCCTCTTTCTGGCTAGTGCTTTCTTTCAAATAAATAATAAAATCTTAGAAAAATGAAAGGAAGAGAAGAAGGGAGAAAAGAAGAAAGGAAAGAATGGAGAAAGCAAGGAAGATGGCTCTCAAATGGTAAAACAATTCTGGGAAGATAAAGAACATCTTCTGTGGGGTAGTGTTGGATGTTGAGCTGGTGGTCCACAGCCTCCAAGCTGGTCCCTAACTGATCCCCACTTTCCATTCACATCTCTGAGGAGTCCTCTCTCACACTGGCTGGTATTGATCTTTGTAACATCTTGAATATTATGGAAATTACACAGTGTGTCATCCGAAGCTAGATTATAAAGGACATTGCAGCTTTGCCTCATTTTCTCCAAGATCACTGGCTCTGAGGAAGCCAGCTGCCATCTTGTGAATGAGCTCAAGCCACACTGTAGACAGGTCAGCATGGCAGGGTGGTCTGTGCTTTCTGCCAACAGCCAGCATGAACTTTGGGGGCAGCCATCTTGGAAATCAAGCCTTCAGGGACTGTAGCCCCGTCTGACATCTTGGCAGTGGCCCTGTGAGAGAACCTGAGCCAGAAACCCCCCTGACAAGCCAATCCCAAATTCCTGACTCAGAGATACTGAGAGCTAATAAAAGCTTCTTGCTGTTTTAAGTGACTGTGTTTGGTGTCGTTTGTTACACAGCAATGGCTGACTGGTACACCAAGAGGGAGGAGCCCATACCTATGAAACCCTCGCATTGTTCCAGGAACCCACAAATATTCTTATGGTGAACCCCTCAACAGACTCTCAGGTAGAGTCAGTATGGCTTGAAGCATTTCCTGTATTACTCAGGCAATTCTCACAAGAAGTCTGAGGCAGAGGCTACTACTATTCTCACTTTACAGACAAAGAAACTAAGACACGGAAAGACTTAATGGCCAAGGTGACATAGTGATTGGTGGGAGAGCTGGGATTCAAACTCACATGGCCTGGCTCCAAAGGTGCTACACTTCTGCCCATGATGCCATGTCATGAGAAGACACCAAGGGTCAACAGAGCAGCCGATGTCCTTGTGAGTCCCCTTTCTTTCTTCCCTCTTGTCCACCGCAAAGGAATGTTTTTATAAAGGCATGTTTTACAAGCATCTCTGGGACATATGTTGGCCATTTCTGCTCTCCACTTTCTTTTCCAGTTCTGTTGATCCTATATACTTTGATTCTGGAGAAGCTTTGAGAGTTCTAATTGGGAGAAGTCTCCATTTGACCTCTTCCCATCTTCCTGGTGACCCAGACCTGCTGCCTGGATGCCTGGGGCCACCAGTGATTCCATCTGTGTCCTTCCTCTTTGAGGACATGCCTCACACAGGTCATCAGGGACAAGGATGGGCACTGGAAATGTGAAAGAATGAGAACACAAATGTCCACTGTATTGGTTAGCTTTTGCTCCCAAAATGCTATGTAACAAACGACCCCCCCAAGTCAGTGCCTTGAAGCAATACTTGCTTGTTCGTGTGGACCTGTGGGTTGGTTGGTTGACTGATCTAGGCTGCACCCAGCGAGGGAGCTTTGCTGGTCTTTGTTGGGCTCAGTCACCTATCTGGAAGTCAGCTGGGGGGCTGTCAGTCAAGGTCCTCCTCCTGGGGCTAGCTAGCCTAGCTCAGGTGTATTCTTATCCTGGCAATGACAGAGGGCATCTGGAAACATGCAAGGTACCTTGAGGGCTAGCCTGGCACTGGCCCAACAATATTTCTACCTTATACTATTGGCGAAGCAAGTCACATGGCCAAATCCAAAGCCAAGAGCCAGGGCAGTGCGCCCACAGTGGAAGGCTACTCCATAGTTACATGGCAAAAGGTATGACACAGAAATACATAGAATATGGTACAGACATAAGTATCAGAGCCAGAACAACAGCCCAGGAAGAAAGGCCACAGTAGCTTCCAGACTCCACTGTATTTCTCCCAAACCACCAAGAAGGCAGGCTCCGCCTTCTCCCAGGGTCCAGGCCCCCCTGTTGTGCAGCCACACGACAGGTGTACACAGGAGGGGCCACACTAAGCCACAAACACCTGGTCTACTTCCTCCTCCCATTGATTATGACCCCTTGAGACCAGTAATATCCACATTCCTGAGCGTGAAGACTTACTACAACCCCTTTGATTTATAGCCCCAAGCCACCTACTTCTTGTGCCATCCTTGGTTCACTGTTCATGCTGGAGGGTGCTGGCCAGGGTTAGATTTTCTCTCAATAATATCCTTAACCCAAGCGGGGGCTCCATTCTTCCCTCCATGCTTCACTGACTCCATAATTTCTTTTCTTTTTTTTTTTTAAGATTTAATTTATTTATTTAACAGACAGAGATGACAAGTAGGCAGAGAGGCAGGCAGAGGGGGCGTTGGGGGGTGGGACATGCTCCCTGCAGAGCAGAGAGCCCGATGTGGGGCTCGATCCCATGACCCTGGGATCATGACCTGAGCTGAAGGCAGAGGCTTAACCCACTGAGCCACCCAGGCGCCCTGACTCCACAATTTCAATGAAACCCTCTTCTAATACAACAGATTGTTTTTCTGGTCCAAAACTTCCAACAAGCAGAATGGAGTCGACCTCTCAGAGGGCTCCCGAGGAGGCCCTTTCCAAGTCAAGACATCCTGGGCCACCGGAGTCGGGAGTCACACGCCTGGGGTTGAACCTTAGCTCTGCCATTGACCTTGGGGAGGACACTCCTCTTCCAGTCTCAGTTTTCTTATCTATAAAATGCGGATATAAGGGCACCATCAAGGTCATGTGTGTAAAGCTCTGGGGACTCTGTGTGGCGTTTAGTGGATGTCCTTTTACTTTTACTTGGGAGACTGAACCAATGAATGGAAGGTTAGACAGGTGTGTGTGTGTGTGTGTGTGTGTGTGCGCACACACTGGTTAGCAGATTGTGTGGTAAAGACAAAAGGCTCCAAAAGATGTGTCTCGGTTATAAAGCTGAGGAAGATAAGGCAGCACTCAGCAACACAGGCAAGGTGCACTCTTTTCCAGCAAGTTCTCTGCCCCTCACCTTCCATGGGAGTGTGGGACTCGGGCATCCCTCACACAGTCCTGGACTTCAGCTTGCTAGAAACCCACAGTGTCTCCTGAGTGGTGGGGAAAGCTCTGGTCCCCAAGTTCAAGGGTCCCCATATTCTCAGCCTGGGGACTTCCCCCTTGCCCTCCTAACAGTCTCCCTTTTGACAGTATCGTCTATCACAACCACAGCTGTCATGTCCTAAGAAAGCTTTCTGGTCAACCCCTCCGAGTTCTGCCCAGTTCTGTGCCTCAGTTTCCCTCACTGTCAGAGAGGACTAGACCCGTGCCTGCCTCATCGTGTGGCTTGTGGGTATAATGAATTCATAGATGGGAGCCTGCTTAGCTCCTGGCACAGAATCAATATTTTCTATTGTTGTATTCATCGTGTATATTATTACTGCTAAGAACAAGACCTTTCCACAGACGACATCTCCGTGATCCTTTGTTATGAGATGAGGAGCAACCCTGAGGAGAACTATCCACAGCTGCTGAGGCTGAATGTGAGGCTCTTGTTTTTCTCTCACGGAAAAGACAAGTGCCCACATTAGCTGGCCTCTTTTGGGGTGACACGTGACTGTCAGCTATTTGTCCCCCAAAAGACAATGCACCTAATCTGCTCCTTCAAGAAGAAGGTGACTTTTAAACAATGCACGAGACTCATTGCTTTTTGAGAGGAACTCAGGTGTTGGGAAGAACATTCTGGAAGCAGATGTTTGGAAATCCTTCCATTTTAATGAACATTTGTTGCTGAAAAGCAATGAAAGTATGTTTCCTTCAAAAACTCTACAAGTCGGCATGCTTTAAGGACTTGAAAACAGAAAATTTCCACCAATTCCAAAATCTTTCAAAAGAAAACTTTGAGGGGGATTTGAATCCGTTTGCTAAAAACATGCAAATACCAATCAGCTGATTTGTCTGCAAGACTAAGTGATGGACATCAGGAACTTGTGCTTAGCCAAATTTCATTCAAAATGATTCCCTATTTTGTGAATGGGACTCGAATGTGAGTATCGATACCCAGGAAGTGTAGCCCGCAAGACTCTTCTTCCATTTGGATTGATCAATCTTTGTGTAAATCAAAATTTCAACATCGCTTTCAGCTGTAAGAGCTGCTCAAATCATGTATGGAAAGAACCTTCCATAAAACCAGACCTTGACCCACCACAACGCGGTGTTAACCCATGCTTTTCCAAAATCAACAAACAAAACACACCCAGGTTCATCGTAAGCGGTTCAAAACCCATTAAGAATGTCCAAGTGAAAACTGAAAGGTCTGTTAAGCTGTTATCAAATAAAATAGAAACATTTAAAAGTCGTGTTTATCTAGTCCTTATGCCCTTTAAATTCTTCTGGTTTTTGTATATATGCTTTATACTGTTCGTGATATATTTGTGCATCACTATGGAATTTATAAATATTGATTCTCAGCTTCAGACTTCTGCTCTTAATCATTTATGGAGTCCCAGGTCCCCCCGCCCTGCCCAGATCTCTCCCCAGGCAGTGTTAGCTTCTTGGTGGTGCGTGGGGAAGTGGGGGGGGGGGGTCTTCCCCAGTCCCGGAAAGCAAGGTCAGCTGTGCTCCTCTTGGTCCCTAGAGGGCAGCAGAGGGAAGCAAACAAGTGCTTCCAAAGGTCTGCTCACAGAGAAACAGCCCAAGAAGGGGCTGGTCCAGGAGACGCCTGAAAACATCTTTTTTCTCCCCAATTCTCCTGGCATCTCTCTCAAGACTGGAATAAAACAGACCATCTTCAGACCTTTGAGACTGAGGAAAATCCCACTGAGCGCTGAGAACAAGGAGGGGGGTCAGGGAGTGAGGAAGGAGGGTTCACTTTGGGTCGTGGGTCTGACCATGGATTCACCCGAAGATGCCAGGGAGACAAGCCCTGGATTATTCTGACCCCTGCCCTGCTCCTTCCTGAGCTTCAGTTTCTCCGTAAGGGTCCCATAAGGGTTCAATGATATCTCTTTGACCAAAGTGCCTGGCATGCAGTTGGTGCCAAATAATGTTCACAGACTCTGACTCGAGGATCCTCAGAGCAGCCTTCAGTGTGTGGCGTGAGCCTGACATACCTTCAAGACACTCACCTCCCATCCACCACTCCTTATCCCCTGCGGGCCACCTGGGCCACCTTCTGGAAACACTCCCAGTCCACCTCATTCTTTTGCTCCACAGCCATCACTGGCTCCCCATGCTCAGCACATGCTGGCGTTCTCATCCCTCTCCCCTATTCCCAGATGAGAAAATCGGCTGAGAGATGGGTGTAGCCCAGATGTGGCAGAGCCTGGATGAAAATTCAGACGTACCACCCTTAACCTAACACCTGACACTCTCCAGCTCCAACTCCCCTCCTTAGCGAGGCCCTGGTCTCTCTCTCTCTCCCCGACCCTCTTTCATTCACTCCACTGCGTTGACGACCATGTACAATTATCGAGTTTATTAGCGGCGTCCTTGTTTATCATTGCCTCTCTCTCAAGAACACGAGCCCCGTGGAGTCACGGACCTGGCTTGTCATGTTCGCTGCATGCCTGGCCCAGAGCAGGGACCCGATAAATTCTTCTTGAACAGTTGTCGGAAGAGCCAAGACAGTTTCAAAGAACAGGCTGATCTAATGAAGTTGGCTCCTTTCTCTTTGGCAGAACCCAGCCCCTGGGACTTCTTTGATTGCTCGGAGCTCTAGGGTCCCTTCCTCTCCTGGGAGCACTCGCCCCAAGCACCAAACAGCCTCTAAATACAGCGGCACCGGGATTGGGGGGGGGTGTTGCTTTCAAAGAAAGCCTGGAATGGCATCTTCACCAGGAGAATAAAGAGGATATTATGCTTAGATACCTTGAGAGTGAATGTTTTTAAAAAAACCTCCAATAATGGCTAATCGACTAATCCTTGTTATAATTAGGAGGGCCCAGAGGATAAGGGGTGCTCTGGTTTCCCAAGCTCTGTTTTGAAGGGTTAGGAAACAGGAAGGGACTTAGGAGGCCCAGAAACTACCCAGTGCCTTTATATCAGCCGATTCCAAAGAAAAGTCAGAAGCAAAAGGTCTGTGGGCCATGCCCCTTCAGTGCATATACATATTTCCTGAAAAGTAGGAATTTCGTTACAAATAGCAACATTTTTTTCTGGTCAAATTTGTGGAATATAAAAAAAGTGTGCAGTTCCCAACTGTATGGCTTGATGAGTTTTCATAAACTGAAGCCACCTTTGTGAGCGGCCCCCAGAGCCCCCCCACCCCCCCACTGGGGCTCTCCCGGCCACCAGGCCACCTCCCAGCCATAACCCTCATGGACTGGTTTTATCAAAAAATGTTTTGGGCTTTGATTCCAAGCTCTCAGCTTCAAATGCGTGTCCCTGCCTCTCCCCGCTCCCCCACCAGTCCCAGGGCCCCAACAGGTGTCTATGGCCTGGACGGACTGTGGCTCCTCGTGTCCCCCACACAGGGACTTCTGCCGATGGTTACCAGGCAAAGATACAGGCCTGGTGTGGGCACAGAATCTGATATTATGAAAGAATCTAGAAATCTAGATTTTTGTATGAAATCTCCTGATTATGGAATGTTGGTAACTCACGACAATGTAACACACAATGGAAGCAAGCCCAAGCAGACCAAACAAGGCACACTCATGGGCCAAACTTGGCCTTCAGACTGTCAGTGGGGGGGACCTCGAGGGGCCCCCAGGCCTGCCGGGGAGACAGGCGTGGACATAGGCCTCGCAGCTCTGAGAAGGGCTGGGCAAGGCCAGGGAAGCCTCTGCAATGGAGTGATGTTGAAACAGCCCTTGGAAGGACAGCTGAGAGAAGGAGAGCAAGGGTGCTCCGGCAGAGGGAGGCAGGGATCCAAGGTCATGGTCTGAGGACCGGATGGTTAGACCAGCCAAGTGGTTTGGTGTCTGTGGCAGTGGGAGGAGCAAGCTAAGGGGCAGGCCGGAGCCCATCTCGAAGGATCTGGAACAGCGTTTAGGCTTTGTCCGGGGGCAGGCTATGGGGAAAGGAGGTTAAGGCGAGGGGCTGTGCTCATCGCTGTAGGAGCAAGTACAGGGGAGGGAGCTAGACGGGGCTGGCTGGGGGGCAGCAGGGAAACGGGAGGTCTTGACCTATGGCGGTGGCTCAAGAGAGAGGAACCAGGGGCTTGGGCCCACATTTCAGGCCCCCTAAACAAATCCCACCCCCACTCACTCCTGACAAAGAGTCTCCTTGACCAGAGCAGGGTCAGGACACTCCGAGCCCTCTTCCTAACCTAACCCTGAACTTGGGCTCCGTCCTTGGCAGCTTAGTCTCATTTTAGCCAGAATCCCACTGGGTGGGTTCAGCAAGAATCCTTCACCCTTGAAACCCACTCAGTTTCCTCATCCCCACCCTGGACATCTTCTCCCCCGGAGCTGCCAGTGAGAGTCCTGCCAATGCCGTTCAGCGGGACTCCTTCCAGCTGCGATGTTTTCTCTCTCTCTCTCTCTCTTTTTTTTTTTTTTTTTTTAAGATTTTACTTATTTATTTGACAGACAGAGATCACAAGCAGGCAGAGAGGCAGGCAGAGAGAGGGGGAAGGGAAGCAGGTTCCCTGCTGAGCAGAGAGCCCGATGCAGGGCTCAAACCCAGGACCCTGGGATCATGAGCTGAGCAGAAGGCAGAGGCTTTAACCCACTGAGCCACCCAGGCGCCCCACGATGTTTTCTCTTAATGATGTCCCACCATCGCCCCCTGCCCTGCCCCTCCGCTATAGCTCCCCTCTTTTCCTTGTGTTCAGAGTTGAGCCCCATCTCTCTCCCCTCAGGGCAACACCCCATTGCTATTTTCCTTACCCCTGGCCACCCCCGAGGTGATTTCACCTGCTAGTGATGATTTGAAAACACCCATCCTCTCCAAGGGGCAGCCTAAGGAGTTTGTCTTTGTTTCAAACTTCCCCACAGCTTGAGTCCGAGGTCTGGTGTGGAATCAGCCAGAATTTCTGATCTTCCCTGTGTGGTCCTGGATCGACTTCTCCCAAGGCCTTCTGTCTCAGCCAATGGCAACTCTGTCCTTGGAGAAGCTCTAGCAAAATGCCCCAGGGTTGTCTTCACACCCTCTGTTCCATCCTGAAGCAACTCTTGCTGGACCTGCTTTTGAAACAGACCCAGAACCTCCACTGCTTTTGTCATCACCCTGGGCTGAGCTCCTACCTAGCCTTACCTTGCCTGGAGTTACTCACTGGTCACTGGCTGGTACCCTTCTTCACCCAGCAGCCAGAGAGGTCCTGTTATACCCTAAGTCAAATCATGTCTCCCCTCTGCTCAGAGCTGCTTGAAGTTTTCACCTTACTTCGGGTAAATGCCACTGTCTTCGTAAGGGTCTACGCGGGCCTTGATCTCTCACCTTCACCTCCTCACCTCTGTACCCTTGTTTTCTGCTATTCTCCTCGCTGCCCGCTTAGCTCCAGCCACACTGCTCTCAGAGTTATTGCTCTACCTCAGGGCCTTTACACTGGGTACTCCCTCTTCCTGGAACTTCCTTTCTCCAGGATGTCCCTATGGCTTGCTTCCACCCTCCTTCAAGCCTTTGCTCCAATGTCATCTTCTCAGTGAGCTCTCCTTGAAATCCTGCTTTAAAATTCCAACCCGCTCTCCTCACTTCTATCCCTGCCCCCTGCTTTATTTCTGCCCTTGGCCTTTAACACTTGCACACCTTACATCATAGGTATTAACGTTTGTGTTCTCTTTTCTCCCCGGTTCTGAGCATCTAGTGGGAGCTCAATGAGTGGAAGGATATATCAACCCCCCTCTGTGCTTCCTCAGGGTATTTCTGAAGACGGTGTGATCCCTGAGTCATATTTTGGTTGGGATCTGCTGGCTTCGAATGCCCAGGGCAGAGTTCCCAGCCTGAAGGTCACCAGGTCCTGCCCACATGTCCATTGTCGCAAGTCTCCATCTGAGGGATTGATTTTCAGAAGTGTACAGACACTCTGTGATGAATATTACACAGCTATTTAAAAGTGACACTGAAGTCCTTGCAAGTTTTTGTCCATGATGTATTTTCTCTGTCCAGCCATCCCCTCAACTCCATGATTATCCCATGGAGGTCCTCCTTCTCAAAATAGTTGGGAAGGCCTTGCATAGGGCCAGAAAAGGGATCTAATGAACGAATCTGGAGACCCCGGCCATCCTTCATCAGAGATCCTGCCAGGGACACTGCCCACAATTGTTGCCACCCGCCAGCTGACCATGAGCACAGGTTCACCCACCAGAATAAGGCAATTCATACTCTGTTAACCTTGAATTCTGCCAGCCCTGCCATCCCATAAGCTGGGGGTTGTTGGAGCAGCTCTCAGCTTGGGCAGAATTCAAATGAGCGCTTGTAATCAACATAAAATTAATTGTCATAAGCCCTGGGCATCTCGGCCCCATGCACTGCTGGTGAGAAGGGAGTTCAGGTCATCTCAGTACAAGGTGGGGCTGGGAGTGCTCCCTGTTGGGCAATACCGCTTTGCACTAGAGATCCCGAAAAGGTCTGTGCAGATTTGGTCCACTGATCTTGGTTCAGATGTTAATCATAGTGGCTGGCATTTTACTGATCACCTACTATGTGCCAAATGCTTTTACAAGCAGGATCTCATTACAATACCTCCTGATTACACCTCCCCCCCCCCGCCTTTTTTTATAGATAGACACTTGCGGCTCCCAGAGGTTAAGTGACACGTTCAAAGCCTCCACCTGGTCAAACCCCAGAACTGCCTGACCCCAAAGTCGGTATTCTTGACCATTCTGTCCCCAGCCCAATATGGAAGCATCCGGGCAGATGGTGTCTACAGGACACCCCTACCTAGCAGCTACAACGTTGTGTCCAGACCTCATTGGGTGGTGTTGCCCTGGATCTCAAGCGGGGATGGCCCGCAGGAGAAAACTTATTTTGTCATACACAACATCCTGTGTGGGGCACTTCTTGCCACCTTTGCTGCTGTTCCATGCTGGAATAGAGACCACACGTGACCGTAGCTTTCACCTGCCAGACAAGCCCTTCCTTTTGGTTTACACAGTCTAAGTCCCCCTGGGTGACTCCCAGAGAAAGCACAAACCCCAAAGATTCTACAACCCTGCATTCCTGGCGGGGGGACACCCCATCGGATGGGTCCTGCGAGTCCAGGTCCCGCAGAAGGCAACCCTTTCAGCTGAGCCTGAAGCTCCCTGGCTACGGGAAGCCCAGGAAACTTTGCAGTCCTGACCCTTTGGGACTCCTTCCTAGTGCTTCCTCCCGCCGGTCCTTGTCCCTCTTGGGGAGCCCAGTACTCTCTACTGAGTAGGATGCCCCCTCCTGGCCAGGTCTGTGGCCTCTCCCGCGCCCTCCCGCCCCCCGCAGGGATCCTCTTTCTCTGAGACGGCGCCTTGTCCGGCGTTTTCCACGCTTCTTAGCCCCTCCAATCCGGTGCGTGGCTCCTCAGAGGCGTCCCTTCTCTCCGGGTCCCCCGCCCGCGCCCGGCGTGGGGCGCCCCCTCTCCCTGCTTAGGGCGGGCGCCGGAACAGTGTCGCCGGCCGCCTGCAGGTGTCTCCCCACGGAGGGGCGCGCGTCCCTGCGCCTTGGCCGCTGCCAGGCGCCAGCGGCTCCTCGCCGAGGTGCACTCGCGCTCCGGGCTCCGGGCGCGCCGGAGCCGCTCCGCCGCTGCCTCCCGCCCCCCGCGCCCCCCGCTCTCCCCGCGCCGCGCCCTCACCCCCGGGGGGGGGGGGCATGGGCCCGCGTCGCGTCCGCCGCCGCCGAACGCAGGCGCCCGAGCCCCGGGGCGCGGCGGACAGCGGCCGCTGACGCGGGGCGCCGGCTGCCAACTTCGCGCGCGGAGCTCCCCCGGCGGCGCGGTCCCGGCGGCGCGGGCGGCATGAAGACGAGCCGCCGCGGCCGAGCGCTCCTGGCCGTGGCCCTGAACCTGCTGGCGCTGCTCTTCGCCACCACCGCCTTCCTCACCACGCACTGGTGCCAGGGCACGCAGCGGGTCCCCAAGCCCGGCTGCGGCCAGGGCGGGCGCGCCAACTGCCCCAACTCGGGCGCCAACGCCACGACCAACGGCACCGCCGCCCCCGCCACGGCCGCCGCCGCCGCCGCGGGGAACGGCCCCCCTGGCGGCGCGCTCTACAGCTGGGAGACGGGCGACGACCGCTTCCTCTTCAGGAATTTCCACACCGGCATCTGGTACTCGTGCGAGGAGGAGCTCGGCGGGCTCGGTGAGTGAGCGGCGGCGCCGGCGGCTCGGCGCCCCGCTAACCTCCCCCCACCCCGCACCAAGCTCCCGGCGGCGCGGCCCCCGCGGCCCGAGCCCCGGCCCCGCGCTACCTCCCCGCACCCGGCCGAGGAGCCCCGCGCTCCGCAGGGCTCGGCCGCACGCCCGGGGGCGGGGAGCGCGCGGGAGCCGGCCGGGGGAGAGTCGGGGGCGGCCGGGACGCGCCGCTGTGCCGGGGCTCCGGGCAGAGCTGCTTCCTTTCCCGAGCTCCCGGCGCCTTTGGGGACGTCGCCGCGCCCCGGGGAGGCGCGTCTCCCGGGCATCCAGCCCAGCGGCCGGTCGGCGGGGCGCGCGCTCCTTTCCGCGCCAGAACTCGTCTCTGGGCTCGCCCCCTCCCCCGCCTTCGTTCGCGGGGCACCGGCTCCCCCTTCCCGGCCCGTCCCGCCTGGGGGCGGTCGCACCGACTGCTGCTTCGGGTACCCCCCACCCCCCACCCCACAGGTCCGCGGAGCCTGGGGTGGTTGTCGTTCTCCTAGTCGGGGCTGGGGCCGCACGAGAGTCGGGGTGGGGGGAGGTCGGTGGGTTCCCAGAGGGGAGCCCTTCGTGTCCTGGTCCCCGCCCGGGAGAGGATGCAGCGGGCGGTGGGCGAGGCGGCGGGAAAGCGGGATGGCTCGGCTCAGCTCGGCTCAAAATTGGTGGTGGTGATGGTGGTGGCGGTGGGAGGGTGACTTTTCAGAAGGCAGATGAGACTGTTCCCATGGCCTCGCTCCTCTTCCCTGCCCGCCCCGGGGCAGGCAGTGAGGCCCTGGGGTGGGTGCTGGGCCACACCATCTCCCAGACCTTGTGGTGTTCTAGGTCGGGGCGTGGGGACCCTCTTGAGTGAACTGACCTCTCTCACCAAGGTTAAGAGTCTGTGCTTGCCCAGCTCTCCCATGCGCTCCAGCGGGGTTTATGTGTGTACTCCGATGTGGATGGGGGTGGGTGAAAATGGAGTTTGTTTAGAATAAGCCATTGACCTGACTTGTTTGTCTAAAGGATAGAGAGACAAGAAGGCGTAAAATTAACCCAAGGAGGCCTGGGGAGTAGGTTCCCTAACTTTGTCCCTTGTCACCATCTTTATCTCCACCATTCTTGGCGCAACCTGAGATTTTCTGGAGCCTGCCTGTGGTCACTAGTTTCTTGTCCTCCATGTCCACAGGATGTCCCTGTGAGGGCAGGGCCTGGGGCCTCCTGGTTCATGGGCATCCCCAGCTGCTGGGTAATGTCTCGCGGATAGGAGGTCATCAGTACTTTTTTGCGGGATTCATGTTGAATGAGGGCCTGGGATGATAAACCAGGGGTTTCATGGGGTGATGTCCGCACTGCCTTGCCCCTGGAGGTGCCCCGCTGAACTTTTCTCTCCACACCTGTGTGTTGCTAGCTGTTTCCCAGACACCTGCCGTTTGAATAGGGTTAAACCTCGGAACTGGTCTCGCCCCATCAGACTCCCTTCTGATGTGCACTCAGAACTCAAGTCTTTACTCTGGGATGCAGTTAAAAAAAAAAATTGAAACTCAAAACGTATCTTGGCCAAAATTTTCGGCTTTCCACTCAGTCTGACCATGACCTTTTCCACAGAAGCCTCGTAACGTCTTATCCTGGGGGACATCTGCACTTCTTGGGGTAGAGGTCCCCACACATCACCTCCACTTGTCACCGAGTTTCCCCTTTGCGTAGAAGCGCAGCCTCCCTGTCCGTCCTTTGCTTACAGACTTAAAAGCACAAGGCTGCGTCTCTGGATTGGTGGGGTCCCTGACTCCAGGGGTGTCCCTGCCCCCCGATGGCTGGCTGAGCGTCTTCACTGAGGTCTCTCCTGGCTTCTCCCTGAAGGTCACGGCCCACCTCTTGCAGTGTGTGGAACACTCAGCCAGGGCTTGACATGGGATATTTAAGCCCAAGAAGTTTTCATAAAAATTATTAATTGAAAAACATTTAAAGCAATGTTAGCTTCCATTTATGGAGAATTTAAGGCACACCAGGCGCTGCGAGAATGTCTCACCTGCCAGATCTGGCTGACTCCTTGCCAACACCTCCGTGCCTGGCACTCACTCCAAGGGTGCCTACTTATCAGATGAGGAATTGGGGGTTCAGAGAGGTTTTCGTCCAGGCATCCCAGCTGGTGAGGGGGCCCCGATTATCTTCAGTGACAGAAGGGGATCAGGGTGAAGTGAATGATGGATGCTATTGGGGGGATCCGGGATGGGCACCATTTTGGGGGGGGTGCTCTCTGCCACAGACCCTCCTCCCCAGTCCTCCGTTTGTAAAAACGCGGGTGGTTCGTTTGTTGGGTAAATAAAACAAACCCACGGTTTCCCCTTTTCTCTTCCTCGCCGTTGGCTAGAGATCGCCCCTCCCAGAAAATCACAATTTTCCTCCCGGAGCGCTCGGAAAATAGTTATCAGCCTGTCAGAGCCGGTGAGGAATTTGGGAGGTCTGAGCCAGCTTGGATGGTTTCCCTGGCTGATCCCGCGATGCCCAAATCCTGTCTCGCCCCCTCTGTGGTCCTGAAAGGATGTCAGAAGTACCTGGCCTCAAACTTTTGTTGCTATGGCAACCTTTCTTCTGCGTTCCGTGACCATTTTTTAATTTATTTTTTACTTGAAGAGGGGGAAAAACTGCCCCAGCGCCCCTCTGCCCCCTACGAAATCCTGCTCTCCTCTCTCCCCACTCCCTGAGACCTCAAGGGCCATGTTCTGTCCCTCCCGGCCAAACTACAGGGAAGGCTTTCTCTGCTTCCCAACATTTGACGTTCACCCCAGTGAAAACGCCAGCCACGAAACCCTGACCTCTCCGGGAGAAGCAGTGCTTGCTAACTGCTCCTTCCTCTCCAATGCTTGTTCGGCAATTTCTTTCTGTGCCCAGAAGAGCCTCTCCCCACTCTGGGCAGCCACGGGGAAATCTAATAAGCCCTTTTACCCACATGAAAAAATCTACAGCGTTCACCAAGGAAAACTGCAGCTTGTCCTAAACAGACACAATTTCACCAGACCGGGCACAAAGAAAGCTCTTCTCTTTCCTCTAAGAAGGAGCATCAGCCTCCTTCAACAAACAGAAAGGGAATGTGGCCTTGACACAGAATTACCCCAAGCCCTTCACGCAAATTGGATTTCTCCCCTGGATTAGATGCTCAGAAGGGCTGGGTGGTCGCCTGTTGTTGGCATTCTGCGGGCAGGGGCAGCAGAGGAAAGGTCTGGAAAAGGAATAGTGAAGGTCTGGGGGTGGGGAGATGGGCTGGTGGGGCGTGGGGTGGTCCTAACTGGGAGTACAGGTGGGGTTGGACTTCATCTCGATTGTGTTTGAACCTGAGTAAGTTGGTGACTCGAGGAGACTGGAGGGGCGGCAAGGGAGGGTCGAGGAGGGCTTGCCAGGATGCCTGGAGGGAGGTGGGACTGAGGCAACCACAGAGAAGGGAGGGACGGGTCAGGGGAAGCGGGAGCACTGTTTCCCCTGGAATGGGTGGAGGGACGCCGCCATTTGTGAAGGATGGCAGCTCCTCGAGTCTCCTGCTGGCAATGTGGTTTGGGCGAGAGCCTCAGTCTGCTCCCCTGTAGAATGGGGGATCCGAGCCGGTGGCACCTGTCGGAGGTGGAAGATGGCCGCAGAGCTATTTCTGGAAACTTCTTCAAGTCAGTGCTAAGCTCTCTCTGACCACCCAGTTCAGAATTGATCTCTCCACACATTTCCTGCTTGCTTTTCCTTCTAGCACTTGCTACGGACTTTACCTCAGCGTTGCTTGTCTGTTTTGTGTATGGCCCGCTGGCTCTGTGAAGGTGGCGGATGAGTTCACCAGCTCTGTTCCCTCCTGCTCCCTTAGCGCTCAGGACACTGGCACATAGTAGGTGCTCAGCAAACACTGGTGGGATGAATATTCGTTGTTGTTAGGAGTGCTGCTCTCTCTTGGGCTCCAAGTGTCTTGCTACCCTGCAGGGAGGCCAACAAGGGACCTCTCCCCTTTCACTGAGGTGCCCACCACACACAACCCCTCCTTTACACACCCCAGTGCTTGTGGGGTGAGGTCATTCTCACTCAGAAAGGAAAAACCCCTAGCTGACCCCTGACCCTTGCCTTTCTTGCTTCCCTTTCTTTTCTACAGAAACCCCCAGATCTTCTGCTTGCTCCCTTAAATCATGCCGCGATCTTTTTCATGAGTATGAGGACAGACATGATGTCCCCACCGAGGAAGCTTCTAGTGCTGGGAGTGTGTCGGTGTAATATCAGACGGGCTTTGTGTTAGGATTGTCGGATGGGTGAAGACTGGGACTTCGAAAGGCGTGGTTCTAGCCCAAGACCAATGTTGTTTTCTTCCATTTCCAGAACAGCTCTCTGACAGCTTAGTGCCCTGGTTCAAGCTCTTTTCTGGGGCACAGAGAGGTGAAGTGACTTGCCCAAGCACACACAGCTACCCAGTGGCAGAGCTGGGATGTGCACCCAAGCAGAAGTTTCCAGAACCTGGTTTTTGCCTGCTATGCGGCATCACACCCCCACCAACCCAATTCGGTCTGGCTCCCCGGGCTCCTCCAGCAGAGGAAGAGCTGTGCAAGGGAGTCATGAGCCCCAGGTTTGAGTCCGGGCTCCAGTGCCAACTTGCCGAGTGACTCTGGCTAAGTCCCATTCCCACTCTGGCCTTTTCTTTCCTCATGCATGGAATGAAGGTTTTCTGTGTGTGTTTTTCTGTCTGGATGATGGAGGCAACAGAGAATCCCACAAGGACCGGTTTTGGGGACAGACAGCCGGGGCCCCAGCCCCCACACCACTGCTCGCCTGCTGTGTGGCTTTGGTTGGAGGCTTGCCCTCTCTGGGCCTCAGTTTCCTTGGCTGGGACACAGGGACCATCAGAGCTGCCTCACCAATCCTGTTGGAGGTAAAGCTGATGGTGTGGGCGCTCCATTGGCACCCAGCAAACACCCAGTAAGAGCTGGGAATAACCCTGTGGCCTGCGGGTCCGCTTGGAACATTCCATCTGTTTCTTTTAGCTCCGCAGTGTTTAGTCTTGGAATGAGTCGCCAACATTTGAAAATGCAGACACTTCGCGGAAACATATGGATTTTTGGCAGGTCTGTGAACACAGAGTCTGGGATCCCACGGGAGTGGCAGGGGGCCCTCCCGGGAGGCCACAGGCTGCCCCCGACCCACCTGCCCCCTCACTGTGGAAACAACCCTCCCCCTTCCAGGGGCTCTGGCCTTGGATGAGTCCTCCTTGGCGCCTCTGGTCCTCATGTCCCTATATCGTCCGCTGGCGAATCCTGCAGCTCTCCCTTCAGAATCCTGACCCTGACCAGGCCCTGCAGTGTACCTGCATAGCCTCTCTGACCCCACCCCCTTCACTCTGCCCAGCCCCAAGAGCCTCCTTGTTGGTTCCTGAAGAGGCCCATACCTTGCTGCCCCAGGGCCTTTGTACTTGTTGTTCGTGCCATCTGGGGACACTTCTCCTAGATGTCTGCAAGGCAGGCTGGCCTGGGCTCAAATGTCCTCTTTCCCAGGGGCCTTCTCTGACCCGCCCTCTCAATCAGCGACCGTCCCCCTCCCCCCAGCACTTCCCTCCCACCTTCTCCCCCCATGGCTGTGACTGTTGTGTTACCCGCTACATATCATACTCGTTTATCTTCTTTATGATCTCTCTCCTCTGCTCCCCTGCCAGCTCCATGGGGACAGGACTTTGGTCCATGTCATGGTGTGTCGCATTCCAGCACCTAGACAGGCTGGCACTTAGTAAGGATGGAGTGACTGTGTGTTGAATGCATTTGGGATTCTAGAACTCAGGACTTCCGGGTACAGCCAGCGGCCCCGGCTCTGTGCTCCATGCCCGTCATTCCCACGGAGTTGTCAGTCACTCCCTCTTCATTCCCTGCTCTTCTCTGCTCCTGAGAAGCTGTGCTCCGTGGGACCCCATGGGGAGCTGAGGGGTTCAGTGTGGTCATTGCCCTTGTTTAGTCTGGGGTACCAGGCTTTTGCGGGTGTCATGACTTGGGGCCTCTCTGGGTTGCCCGCAGGACTGTGGTGGTGAAGCTCTTTTGATCCCAAGAAGGACAGAAGCAGATTCAAGCCCCAGTATGGAAAAAGATGTGTTTTGTGGGAGCAGCTGTCCCCCACAGTGTCCAGGCGGAGACACAATCACCAGGCCTCTCAGAGCCCCACCCGGGTTCCTGGATGCCTGAGATGATGGGCCCTCCCGCAAACTCAAATCCTACAAGGGCCAGCCCAGGACAACAGGATAGGGCCCTAGAGGGAGAGGGGGGTTTGTGAGGACCTGAGCCCCAGATACCCATTCTTATTGCCGGGTGGGAGCCCGCATGGGACCCCCTTGTCCATTTTGTCAAAACTCCAGGTATTTTTGGGAAACCTATGGACAGTTAAAATTTGGGAGCTGATTCGATTAAAAAATAAGAAGCCTGTCCTGTGGGCGTCTGGATGGCTCAGTTGGTTAAGCGACCGCCTTCCGCTCAGGTCATGATCCTGGAGTCCCGGGATCGAGTCCTGCATCGAGCTCCCTGCTCAGCGGGGAGTCTGCTTCTCCCTCTGACCCTCCCCCTTCTCATGCTCTCTCTTTCTCTCATTCTCTCTCTCTCAAATAAATAAATAAAATCTTTAAAAAAAAAAAAAGCCTGTCCTGCAGGCCAAAAGCTAACACTTCCAAGGGGGGTGAGCCAACCCTCCTTTTGCCAGTTTGAAATTCCTAGAGGCAAGCTCTGCTGGAAACAAGATGCGATTCCACATCTCTTGGTTCACGGTCTTGAGTCAGAATCTGATGGGACGGCATGGTTCTGGGAGCCGCAGCTGGTTCTGTCCGCTGTGTTCTGGGAGGCAGGGGTAGGATTACACAACCGGTCCTGTGGGCAGAGGGGACTAGAACTGGGCACCAGGGCAATGGGTGGCGCTTGGGCAGATGTTCCAGAAAGGAGTGAGCCCTATTGGCCAGGACTCTAGGAGTCACTGCAAGCAAGAGAAACTCATTTGAAATGGTCTTAAGCGGAAGAAAAAATAAAAAAAGGAACTATGGTTTCTCTCTTTGTATAGATTCTGATTTTTTTTCTAAAGATTTTATTTATTGGGGCACCTGGGTGGCTCTGTGGGTTAAGCCTCTGCCTTCAGCTCAGGTCGTGATCTCAGGGTCCTGGGATCGAGCCCTGCGTCGGACTCTCTGCTCAGCAGGGAGCCTGCCTCCTCAACTCTCTGCCTACTTGTAATCTCTCTCTCTGTCAAACAAATAAATAAAATCTATGTAAAAAATAAAGATTTTATTTATTTTTTGAAAGAGAGCACGTGCAAGTTGGGGGAGAAGCAGAGGTAGAGAGACCAACAGATGCTATGCTGAGCTTGGAGCCCGATGAGGGGCTCGATCCCAGGACCCTGAGATCATAACCTGAGCCCAAATTGAGAGTCAGATGCTTAACCCACTGAGCCACCCAGGTGTCTCCCCCCAAACCTCCCCCCCCCCACTCTTTAAGTAATTTCTACACCCAGCCTTGGGCTCAAACTCACAACCCTGAGATCAAGAGTCGCACACTCTCCTGACTGAGCCATCAGGCGCCCCTGTCATGTCTCTTAACAGAAAGTCTCGTGAGCAGATTCTGGGTGTGGGTCGTGTCTGGATCAAGCAGGGCTGTTGGGAATCTGTGTCCTTCCAGCACTTGGCTCTGCCTTCCTCTGAGTTAGCGTCATTCTCAAGTGCCTCCTGCCCCGCCTTGTCCCTGACAGCTTTGAGCTCACCTCCTGTCTTTCCAAGAATTTCGGTGGAAAAATGAGGTCTTCCTTCCCAACATCCCAACAAAACAGTCCCAGAACTGGTTCTCAGAGGATCAACAGCCCTGAACCGATCATTGTGGCCCAAGAGGGTAGCCAGGCCTTGGTCACTTGTGGCCTTGGTCCCATGGTCACACCCTAGAGGGTGGTGCTGGAGATGGAGACATCTTTGCCTGAGCCACGTGGTTCTGAGAGTGGGAGGGGTGTAGCAGTGAGTTCTTGCTATGGAACGCTGTGTAACAACAATACCCCCTTGGCTTGTGTTCCCCAATTCTTCTAGAGAACTTGTTAGAATGCAAAGCCCCAGGGTCCTGCCCTTGGACTTTTTGCTTGGTGGGCCTGGGTGAGGTCCAGGAATCTGTATTTCTAACTAGCTCCCCGGGGGTCTTGGGGACATGGGCAGGCGTGAGCACCAGCGTTGGGAGACAGCCCTGTCATTTTGCATCTGGGAATGAGGCAGTGGGCAGGGCTGGGGTTGGCTTCTGCCGAGTATGGGGTGGAGCCGGCCCCCTCATCCTCCCCTGACCCTGAGCCCCTGCCTGTGGGCTCCTCCTGCCTCCTGCTCTCTTGTCTCCCTGATCGCCTTCTGCTCCCCCTGATCTGCCCTCTGGCCTCCCTGCTCTTGGCACCCCAAGCTGATTTCCCACTTTAGGGTGTTTGCTCTTGGACATTCCTGGCCCGAAATTTTGTTCCCCTGGATCTGTAAGTCTCTGCTCTGCCCGAAGACCTTTGTCAAACCCCTAGCTCCTGTGTCCTCCTGAGGCAGCTTGCTGAAATGACCTTTTTATTTGTTTCCTTGCCTCGTTACGATTTGTAGCTCTTGTCCTAAAGTGATCCCCTCTGAGCAGACGGGAGACTGTATTCAGCTCGCCATGGTGGTGTCCCAGGGGCGGGACACGGCGGTCCTTAGGAAGTGGCAAAATCCCTTGGGATTGGAGAGTAGGTACCCAGTGTCTCCCCATCCTGGGAATGCTCAAACCCCAAGGAACCATTGAGGAGGGGTGCGGGGGGCAGGCTGTGTGTGTGTCGGGGGAAAGGTGGAGGAGAATGTGACTGGGCAGGGTCACACAGCACTCCTGGCCCATAGGGAGCCCCTGGAGGTCCCCAGGCCTATCCCCCAGATCTCATGGATCCCAAGGAAGAAGTGGTTTTGGTGGGGACACTGGTGGAGACCATGGTTTGGAACAGAGCAAGCATGAGTTTTTCATTTTCTGAGTTTAACGTGGTCCTCAGTTTCTGTATCTAAAAAGTGGGAGTAATGGTACCAGGCTTTCTGGATAGGCTTTTTCCAGGGGTTCCTGGTTGATATCTACTCCAAATGGAAGGCCAGAATCCCTTCTTCCCCAAACAGTCCCTCAGCTGCAGAAACAAACAGGAGGGACCCGAACTCTGTAATTGGGTGGTGATGTTGGTGAGATGTGGAATGGGGCCTGACCCCATGTTGCCCAGGCCGTTTGGATAA
This sequence comes from Lontra canadensis, assembly GCF_010015895.1. Classification (NCBI taxonomy): domain Eukaryota; kingdom Metazoa; phylum Chordata; class Mammalia; order Carnivora; family Mustelidae; genus Lontra; species Lontra canadensis. The sequence goes on from NW_022631126.1 coordinate 2,164,534, forward strand.
CTCGGTGGTAGGGTGAGGGGCCTGGCCACTTCCCTGCTGGGGGGGATGGCCAGTGGCTCTGGGGGCCTTGTCCTGTGTCCCAGCCTCCCAGGGATCGGGTCCAAGGTGACTGCTGGACCAGGGTGGGGAGAGGACAGAGTAGAGTGGAGAGAGGCAGAGCGAGACGAAGGGACACAGAGGGAGAGAGTCACAGACACAGGGACACACACAGGTACACACACGGACATATACACAAACACACACACACACAGGCATGAGGAGGGAGCAGGCCCGGGGACCTGGAGGGGAGCAGCAGAGGGGAGCCTGAAGGAGCCCAGAAGGCCAGATGGGGCCTATATGGCCTCTTTTCCAGGAGCACCGGGGTCTGCGGCCCCTCCGGGCCTTCCTCCCTTGGCCCTGGGCATGTGGGGAAGGCAGGGCACCCCTCGCCCCCTCTCCCTCCTCCCTTCACCCATGCCCTGTTGGGGGGCCCCCCTCCAGACTGTCCCAGCTTATTTTTACCAGTCATTCATGATCTAGGAAACTCGGTCTGTGGGAGGCAGCTTCCCAGCGAGCCAACTAGATCTTCACCCTGTCGCCTCGGGGACACACTTGTGGATACTCCACGCCCCTCTGTCTGTGTCCGTTTATCCTCCCTTCTCTCCAGGCCTCCGTCCACCCTGTATTCTCTGTCAGAGGGTCCAGTTCTGGAAAAGGGGAGGGAGAGGCTTAACTCTCTGCTTCCGTCTCTCCCCGGCTGCTCTCTCGGCTGCCAGCCTTGTCCCCCATCATCACACCCCTCCCAGCCTTGCCTTGGGAGAGCGCTTTTGGGTTGTCCTGGGAGAAGCGGAGAGGGGAGGGAGAGCCTTCCTGGAGCACAGCTGGGGGGTGGGGTGGGTGGACACAAATCTTGAGTTGTTCCCTCTGCTTGGAGGTTCGAAGGGAATGAACAAAGCCCACACAAGCCCCTGCTTTCCCGCCCTCCCCAGCTGGGGCAGGCTGCCTCCCGCTACCATAGCCCACTGCAAATCTGGGAAGATCCAAGCAGCCGTGGGGACCATGTATCATGCTGTCCTCATCAGGGACCTAGAGAAGAGAGGCTCCATCTTTGGGCCTCCATGGCTGCTGAGGCCAGAGAGCGGGATGTGTTTCTGCCTGGAAGGGGCACCTGCCATTGGCCAGAACAAACCTCAAGGTCACATCTAACATCCTCAGGGGCTGGGGTTTGGCTGTCCTACCACGGGCCTAGGAAGAGTGGAGCTGGGACGATTGGGGACAGCAGGGATGGCTCCCACACCCACACCCTACCCCTCTCACCCCCTTCTCAACAAACGACAAGAGACACACATGCACACACACACGGCGCTCAATCCATCAGCCAATCCTGCTGGCTTCTTTGAAAGACGCATCCAGAGTGCAACCATGTGTCGCCCTCTCTCTGCTACCGTGGCTGAGTCAGCATGGTCCCTTGCCTGGATGACTCCAGCAACCCCCTCACTGGTCTTTCTGCCTCTCCTTGTCCCCCATAGTCGGCTGAGGGTTCCTGTACACATTGGATGATGTCCCTCACGTGACCTCATCTCATTTGGGTAAAGCTAAAGTCCTCCCAATGGCTGCAGAGCCGGACCTAAGTTGTCCCACTACATTGTTCCCTGCTTCTGCTGCTGGGTTTTGTGCAACCTACTCCCCCCGTGCTTCTGCCTCAGGGCCTTTACACTTACTTTCCTCATCCCGAACACTCTTTCCCAGATTCCCACCCCCTCACTAATAAAATGTGTGTGTGGGGTCTTCTCTGGTCAACCATTTAAAACTGACTGCCCACGCCCAGCATACCCTCTTCCACCACTCAGCCTGATTTGTTTTTTCTATAACGCTTTTCCTCCTGACATTCATGGACCTCAAATGCCCCAATGACAGGCAGCCCATTTTCTGAAGGTCATGATCTACACCAGCTCTGTTTTATGGACAAGGACACTCTGTCTCTGAGGGGAGAGGACCTCCTTGCAGAGCTAGTGTTGGGACCCAGATGGCTTCCCCTAGGCCTTGCTTCTAGTTGCTGGTCTTTGGTTATTCCTTGAAGATCCGCAGACCCTGACCTTCAGTTTCATGCCTTCTGCTCGATTTGTCAGAAGAATGGTTATTTAAAAATAGCCCTTCCCCACCCTCTCAAATAAACCACTTTTCCTGGGATAGGTAGGAAACAAACAGTTGGAATTACTCTGATGGGAAGACTTGAGATTCCTTTTTTTTTTCAAGCTTTTATTGATTTATTAGAGAGAGAGAGAGAGAGAGAGAGAGAGAGAATGAACAGGATGGGAGTGGCAGAGGGAGAGGGAGAAGCAGACTCCCCGCTGAAGAGGGAGCCCAACGTGGGGCTCAGTTCCAGGACCCTGAGATCATGACCTGAGCCAAAGGGAGATGATTAACCAACTGAGCCCTTCATGTGTCCCTGAGATTAGAGTCTTTGATAGGGTGTCATGGAAACTTCCTTGAAGTGAGACCCGAATAAGCCAAGGAAGGCAGCCTTATGGGGGCGAGGAGCACTCTAGGCAGAAGAAGTCCATCCCTAGTGGTGGGTCGCTTTGGTTTTCCACCACGGAGTCAATTTTCTGTGAGTTGTGTTTCCTCAGAAAATAATTTATTCATCCAGAGTTTTGAACTGACTTGCGTAAAATTTAGTACAGTATTTTCTTAGGATTAAAAGGAAAAGTCTCCCTTTGAGTGGTTTCCTTTTTGTGCTCCTTGTCCTGTGGACTCCTTGTTTTTCTTGCTGGCGTCTGCTGAGTGTAATATGGGCCCTGGTGAATGTTGCTTTTCACACCCTCCAGAAAATGCACACTGGCTTGAAATCCTTACATAGGACCTGGGATGAGATGTCACATCCTCATTCTGGAGGCCCTGATCATTTGGTCCAGCTTCCCCTCCTTAGTTTTCAGCTCAGGTCTTGCCAGTCTGTTTTATGTTCTCCCCCACCCCGCCACCTGTTTTTAAGAATCAGTTTTCTGTACAAATTATTTGTTTAAATTTTCAAATATGGTCTATTTTCCTTTGGCTCAGTTTTTTGAGCTTTGTTTTATTAGTGTTTCCAAGTATTTGAGTCGTAAACTTTGTTTCCATAGTTAAAAAAAAAAAAAAAGGAATGCATTTAATGCTATGAGTTTTCCTCTGAGCCTCACTTTGGCCCTGTCTAGTGAGTTTCCAAAATACATTGCTTTCTTCAAAATGTTTTTTTGATATTATAATTTTGTCTCTAACAGTTCTTTTTTTTTTTTAAAGATTTTATTTATATGAGAGAGAAGGTAAGAGAGAGAGAGAGAAAGCATTAGCAGAGGGAGGGGCAGAGGGAGAAGCAGATTCCTTAGTGAGCAGGGAGCCCGACTTGGGACTTAATCCCAAGACCCCGGGATCATGGCCTGAGCCAAAGGCAGGCACCCAACCAACTGAGCCACACAGGCCCCTTTTTCTCTTATAGTTTTGAAATTTCAGTTTCATTTCTCATTAATCCAAGAATAATTTAGTAGAGCACTAGAAACTTCCCAGTGGTTTGTCTCATTTGCTGAAATGGTTGGCATCAATTTCTAGTTTTGCTGAGTGACAAAGTGGCCTGTGAACTTTCTGTTTCATAATCTTTAAATATTTTGGGGGCAGTGTCTTGGTAAATGTCCCTGAAAAAACAGGGACATTCCCTGTGTGTTGGGTAAAGCAGCTTTTTAGCTAGTATTATCCAAGGACTTTCTTGTTTATTTCTCTGCTGTCTTGATATTCCAAAAGCTGAAGTAGGTCAAAGTCTTTCCCTTCCATAGAATTCTTTCTTTCCATTTTTACTTGTGTCTCTGCTAGTTTTAGTTTTTATGAAGTTTGATTCGATGTTATTCATCACAAAACGATTCATGACAGTTATATTTTCATTGTGAAATTGTGGATTTTATCTTTTGTCAAGATAAAATGACTATTTTCCCCTAGTGAATGCTTTTTGCTTTGGATTCTATTTTTTCATATTTTAATATTGCTATCCCAGCTTCGTTTTGTTTGTGTCCCCTGATGTGTCTCTCTGTAGCCTTTTCATTTCAGTGTTCCTGGTCTTTCTGCTAGGTGCCTATCTGGCAAGAGATTTGGTTTTCTGGTACAACCGGGGTGTCTCAACCAAACAACATTTATAAAGACATCCGATCTCATTTCTCCTTTTTTGTTGAAGGCTTCCAATTTTTTAGTCTTTTTTTTTTTTTTACACATTTTCTTTGTTTTATCTTTTACTCCATGAGTTAGGTTTTGTTTCTTTTTTCTTAGCTAATGATTTAAAAATATATACACACTACCATTAATTCTGTTTTTAGTGCTCAGACTTCTATTTCTCTGTGACTATGCAGAGCAATACAACATATAATGCAAATTTAGAATTTTTGAATTCTGTTTTTTACTTGTATTAGTAATGACAATTGCAATTTTATTTATTTATTTATTCATTTATTTATTTATTTACTTACTTAGCTGGTCTCAGGGTTAATTGCAAGTCCCTTTAGTTTACTTTTCGTCTGCTTTTGTTCATATGTTGGCTGGGTTTGAATGCGACATATGACAGCAACCAGTGTTGTGCTGGGTCCCATGCTAGATGCTGGGATATAATCTTGAAGAGGATGACTAAGTAGGTCGCTGCCCTTATGGAACTTCTAGAGTGTGTGTAGGTATGTGTGTGTATGTTTGTGTGTGTGTGTGTGTGTGTGTGTGTGTGAATAATACACAAGGAGGCAAACTCACCCTCTCTGAGGAGGGATATCTAAGTTGAGACTTGAAGAGTGAGAGAAAGTGGGCCATGGGCGGGGGAGGAAATGACACATGCAAAGGCTCTGTGTAAGGGACAGAGCTTGGTGAGCGGGAAGAAGGCAGGTGGATGTGGCTAGAGCAGAGTGAGCCAGGAAGTAGGAGAGCAGCAGAGACAAGATCAGGGCTTTGTCGGTATGGAGGGGGTGGGGGGACTTTATCCTCAGTGCACATGATCTGCCTCTTAGCTCTTAAGAAACAAATAACCAAACACTAGGAAGAGCTTTCCTTGGACTTTGGATATGAATGATAGCATGGTTGGTTGTAGAACCCACAGGTTTAAATCTTTTCCCTCAATATCCTGTGGACATCACCCTATGTTTTCTGGCATCTAAGTTGAAGAAAGGATGTCTAAAGTCAGCCAAATTTTTCCTTTGTAAGCATCTTTTGTCCCCTTGAATTCTTGTATAATCTTTCCTCATTTATCCTCAATATAGAGAACTTTTCTTGGAATTTATGAATGTTGATTTTTAACATTGGCTGGGTACCTGTTGAGATCGCTTAAGGAGGCTTGATTGTATTGTTTTTTTTTTTTTCAGTTATTTCTACTGTTCCATTTATTTGAAGATTTTCTCTAAGAATACCACTTATTTATGGGATTGGTTTCTGTTCTCTGACCTCTCTGTCTCTTATTTTCTCTCTCATGATTTATTTCGTTTTATTATTTTTAAAAGTTTTTATTTATTTATTTGACAGAGAGAGAGAGAACAAGAGAAGGAACACAAGCAGGGGGAGTGGGAGAGGGAGAAGCAGGCTTCCCGCGGAGCTGGGAGCCCAGTGCAGGGCTCAATCCCAGGACCCTGAGATCACAAGTCCAGCAGAAGGCAGACGCTTAATGACTGAGCTGCCCAGGCGGCTCTCTCTCCTAATTTTAATATTCTCTTTGTCTCATTCTTTTGGAATTTGTCCTGCTTGGTGTTCTCTGAGCTTCCTGGATCTGTGGTTTGGTGTCTGACATTAATTTGGGAAATTCTCAGTCATTATTGTTTCAAACATTTTTTTGTTCCTTTCTCCTTCCGCTCCCCCACTTTCTAGTATTCCCATTATACATATGTTACACCATTTACAGTTGTCCCACCATCATTGGATATTCTTTTCTATTTTTTGCCTGTCTTTTTTCCTCTTTGTTTTTAGTTTTGGAGGTTTCTATTAAGATATCCTCAAGCTTAGAGATTCTTTCCTCAGCTGTGTCCAGTCTGTTTGTCAGCGTACCAAAGGCATTCCTTACTTCTGTCACAGTGTTCTCAATCTCTGGTATTTCTTTTTGGTTCTTTGTTAGTTTTTCCACTTTGTATTGCTTGTCTGTTCTTGCATGCTGTCTACTTTACCCATGAAAGCCCTTAACATATTAATCATCATTGTTTTCAATTCCTGGTCTTATAGTCCCAACAGCATTGCCATTTCTGGGTCTGGTTCTGATGCTTGTTCTGTCTCTTCAAATTGTGTTTTTGTTTAGTTTAGTTTAGTTTTGTTTTGTTTTGTTTATTTTTGCCTTGGGGTATGCACTGTAATTGCTTTCCTGACAGCTGAATGTGATGGGCTGGGTCTGAGGAACTACTGTAAACAGGCCTAGAGCTGGCTAGGGTTGGGTATTTGCCTTCCCCCATGTCAGTTAGGCTCTGATAATACCCTGGCAGGTTAGGATTTAGTTAACTAGTTTTTCTGGAGGGCAGGCCTTAAGAAGAACAGAATATTCTGGTGTATTTCAAAATAGTTCCTTTCCTGCTCCCCTGTTGGAATCATGGGAAGATATTTATTTGATATTCACTGTGAGGACCTCATAGAGCTTCTGGAGGTCAAACTCACAAAAGCGTGGGGACCCCAGTGACTGGCTTCCCTGGAGTTTTCCTCTCTCAGACTTGTCCACACTGAGCCTCTGGCAACTCATCAGCTATAGTTCCAGATTCCCTTTGCCAGGGCTGGTTCCCATGGCGGTTTCTGATTCAGTAGGGTTGTAATTCTCTGTAACCCTCTGTCTTTCCAATTTTGGGGACAGCAGTTTGCCTTGTGACTTCACTTTTTTAGGGAAGCCGACCGTGTAGCTTGTTCCACTTTTGACTTCTGTTAGGACAGATTGGTGACTTGCTGTGTCCCTATCTGCTGGAGCAGAAGCTGGAGGTCTTGTGTAGTCCCATTCTTTTGCATTCTGGAATAGTTGGGAAAGTTTGTTCTCCATCTTCTGGCATCTCTGGATGTTTGGGAGAGAGGCCTCCATCCCCACATCCTTCCTACTTTTCTACTCTAGTGATCAAGGTGAGACTGTGCTAGATGAGCTCTGACTGCGCCTTTCTCTCTGTCCCCTGTCCCCCCAGCCTGGTTCTGCTGGGACCTCTAAGGGTGGGCCATGTGGGGTTTCCACTGAGACACGAGGTGGTCTGAAGACCCAATTTCAAGTCCAGCCCAGAGGAGTAGAGACACAAAAGACTCTTGAGTTGGGTCTCATTATGTCCCTAAGTCATGCCAAATGACTTCCCTTGGGCAGAGTTTTAAGTGTCTTGGGCTCAGTGTCACTAACACTGTGTTCCTGGTTCGGGTTCCTCCAGGGTTGGGTCTGCCCTTCATTGTTTCTGATGGGTGACTCTGCCTTTGTATCTGTGGGACCTTACAGTCCTTCCTGTCCTCAGGTGGCTCCCATTTCACCTGGACTGCCTTCCTGGCAGCTCTCCTCAATGCAGTCTGTTGTTTTAGTCTCCAATCTGCCAAGCCTTGGTTATAGAGTTTAGAGTCTGTGCTCCCTTAGGGACATAAACAAATGTTTTTATGAATTATCCGTGCTTCCTTCAATGAGTGCCTTTCAAAGAGGTGCTTCTCTTCTCTATCTTGAGCCTATCATTCCTCTTTTTAGGTTGTAGAATTGTCCCCCTGGCACCCTATGTGTGATTGTTTTTCATGTGCTTCCTCATTTTGGGTCTGAAACGGTCTCTCCAGGCCTAGTATTTGCTCCTACATAGAGCGGGCTCTCTTTGATCCTTCTCACTCACACCCGGCTGCAGTTACATTCCTGCTCAACCTGTCTTAAGATCTTAGCTGTTCCTGATGGCTGGCATTTATAACGCGAAGCTGAATTCTGTTTTCGGGGATTCAAAAAATATTTTGTGACTCTGCTAGCTAGAGATCAGACCTCCCTTGTTCACCTCCTGACGAGCCTTGAGTATGGCCAAGAGGAATTACTTTCCTTAACAGAAATGGTGGATAGAAAACCACAATGCCCCAGGTGCACCCTTCCTACATTTTTCCCCCATCTTCACCCAGTTTTCTTGACAACCCAAGATGCAATGCGCTGTTGCCCATCCACTCAGGCTCTCGGGCATGTGCCCTCAGTGGGAATCGCAGATGCTGGATGGCCGGCTGGTTGGAAGCTGGGGGTGAGCGATCCTGGTCTCCATTAGAGTGGCTCTGTGCTCCAGAGGATGGGCACTCCCTCTGCCACACCCAGTGAAGTCGTGGACTCAGGATGGTGGAACCCTTCAGGCTTCCTCTTCCTGGGCTGCAAAGATAAGCGGATTCATGGAAATTCTTTTCTGGGCCGGCAGAGATCATTGCCGACAGATGCCGTTTGTAGCTCCCCCTGTAGCATCTCACTGCTTCGTGGGTCTCTTTGACATTCGGTTGAACAATGGATAAGAGGGGGCAAATTACGCATCCCTGGTCTGCCGCCGGTCATGACCTAGAAGCCCCACATCCTCTGATGGGCACAGGTTCTGAGAAAGAGGAGGGAAAATGGTGGTAGACATGTCCACTGGATTTCGAATCAAGAAAATACGAGTTGGCATCGTGACCCATTTATTTCCTCCCTTGCTCCTTCGTTTCACGACTATTCACTGGGTTCTGGATCTACGTTAATATTTTGTCAGGTGCCTTATGCTGATAGGAACAGGAGATCACAAATGGCTAGCCTTGGGTCTCTGTCCTGGGAAGAAGGTACAGTAGAGGTGAGGTCGCTTCCACCAGGATGCAGGAGCCCGTTTGCTGCCTTCGGGTCTGGATGGAGCTCTTGGAATGCAGGGAGATGGTCCAGGATGGGGACACTGATGGGGAAAGAGACACTAGGCTCTTAGCTGTCTCCAAGAGATGCCGGGCGGCCACTCAGCACTGCCCGGCCTGGTGGGAGGGAGGCCCAGGAGCTGTTGGCAAGTCGCTCACCTGCCTACATGTCCAGAGGGCCCGAGCTCAGTGGAGGGAAGGTTCTAGGTTCTGGGGGCTGGGAGACTGTCTCCATCTCCTGGGTCCCACTCAACGGAAGTGGAGGATCTCCACTTTCTTTGCTCCATTTTCTTTTCTATCCTTGAAATTTAATTCATTCACTCCTTCAAAAGTTTTTTGAGCGTGTGCTATATGCTAAGGGCTTTTTTGTGTGTGTTTGTTTTTGTGGTTGGGGGCTAATTTTTTGGTAACAAGACTTCAGTGACAAAAAAGACAAGGTCTCTCTACTCTTACCAACTTTTGATATCCTTTTTCACGGGAAGAGGGGCGAGGCCACAAGTAAATCAATTAATGAGGTGGTTTCAGAGGGTGAGAAATACAGTGAAAGGGAGGTCAGGGAAGGGAGGTCTCTCTAGGGACCCCATGTTTTCCCTGAGAACCTACTGTCAGAAAGGAGCCTCCCAGTGAAGATGTGGAGAAAGATCTGGCAGCGGGAATAGTAAGTGTGTAGACTCTGAAGTCAGAGCTGGGGTGGAGAAGCGGTGGGTGTGGCTGGGGGGGTCAAGTTAGGAGGTGATGACATTGATCCACAGGAGACGGTAGAGCGAGCTGGAAGGGGTGGGGGTGGGGGAGGGGAACAGGCATTGGTGTGTGGGGGGTTGCTGGGGAACTGTTTTGCAGGAAGAAGCAACAGGACTTGATGAAGAGGCCAGCCAAGGAGGGAAAGGAGTCGGGGGTGACCCCTGGGGTTTTGATCTGAGAGACTGGTGGGTGATGCCATGTGCTGAGAGATGAAGAAAAACAGGGAGGAACAGGTTCAAGGGGGGAATGTCATGTTGACATCTGACCTGCTGGGGACCAAGGACTGTGCGTGTGTGAGTGTGTGTGCGTGGCTGTGTTCTGGGGAGGGTTTGTCAATATTGGCACTGTTGACATTTTAGATAGACTCTTTGTTGTGGGGGGAGCTGCTCTGTACCTTGTAGGGCATTTAAAAGCCTCCGTGCCCTTCGCACCTACCTCAGCAGGTCAGAATGACCATCAAAATATCTCCAAGCATTTTCACATGTCCTCCGGGGGACAAAATTGCTCCTGGCTGACAGCCAACGTGCAGTCTTCCCAGGGATGCTATCTGCCATCGTAGGAAGAAATGGAATACACACAGAACGGGTGCCAGCACCGCCCCCTTCCTCACCCATGGTCCTTCGTTGATCGTATTAATTCCTCATAAAAATCTCATCCGCTGCCTCAGAATCCTTCTTAACACAATTGACCAGTAGCCGTCATCAGTGACTGAGATTGGTAATGAGAGGAAACCCATTTGATCTCCCTGTTCTAGGGCTGGGGAGAAAAAAAGAACCCAGAATGCTGTCTGTGGTCCACACACTGATTTACAGTAAAACCCTCGATAGAGGTCTTTATCTGTCTGTGCCTCAGTGTCCCTGCGTGTCAGCTGAAAGCAAAGCTAACCGCTTTCTATGGATCTGACAGAGCCTTAAGTGGGAGGATCAATGAGATAATCTTGGTAACTCAATTTGAGTTTTTGGAGGCGGGCGGAATATTACAGAAATGCACAGCGGGATCATTATCTCATGGGGTGCTGGGAAGGTGAACCTGTAAATAATTAGAAAACATTTAGCGGTTATAAAGTGCCAGGTTTAATAATGGGAGTAATGAAAAAGAAAGGCTCTCTGAAGCGGGCAGGCAGGCTGGAAGGCCCGACAGTCGTCTCTCAAGCTATATTGCCAGGAGGATGGAGTGGTGGTGCTCAAGGCTACGGTAATCTGTGTGTGATGTTTTGTTCAGGTTCTGCGTAACCATGGAGACAGACTCACCCCTCCCCTTTCCGTGGAGCTCATTCCATGCTCCTGCACTGGGTATACACGGGTACACGCATGTCCTCCCCTTCCCTCTACCACAACTCCTTCTGACTTGGGCAGAAGTGAGCAGTCAGAGGAGGCTCCAGAGAGGGACGGTGTCTTGGAATCTGAAAGTCAGGGTTGTGGGTTCAAACCCTGCCTCTGTCCCTTCTGGAGTGTGCGATCATGGATAAATGACTCAGCCTCTGGCAGCCTGTCTCTTAGTCCGTTAAATGGAGATAAAGTACTTTCCCCTCACAGGGTTATGGGGGGGGTCCAGACTCCATCTGGAGGGGAGAAGTGTTCTGTGAGCTTTGAAATCCTAGAATGTGACCTCACTCACTACATTGTTAATAGGGACCTCAGGAACCCAGATTTGCAGCAATCAAAACCCTTGATTAAAAACAAGTAACACCAACCAAACCAAGCCTGTGGTTCACGATGTCCTCTCACCCTCAGTCCATGCGTGGCCTCACTGTATTTTATTTATGTGTTTAATAAGAGCCCTTGAGAACTAGGACCGTGACTCCTGCAGCCTACAGCTTGGAGCTGTGCTGGGTGCCGACCTGGGTGCGTGTCTCAGTCTAGCCTCGCTCGATATGGAGCCATACATTGCTGACCTTCTCTGTTCCTCAGCTCCTCGTCTGTAAGTGGGGTAATAGGAGTACCCCACTCCACAGTTGTTGTTATGAAGATTAAATGGATGGATATCTGTAAAGCTTTGTAGGACCGGGTCTGGCTATGGAGCGTTTATAAAGCCAATGAACTTCATCAAGCCTGACGCTCGATGGGGCAGGATTGGGAGGAGTGGATAAGTTGCGGGATCGGTTATCTGGGAGTCCGGCCAGCGGGTCAGTGTGTGTGTGAGTGTGTCTTGAGGTGGTGGGTGATGAGGACCTGTCCTTGGTGCTGATGTGGAAACATTTACTCCATGACCCGCAAGATGGGATGGGGGCACTAAGATCAAATACGTAGCTATCAGGGAGTCGGGGGAGGGCTCAGGGTGCAGAGCCTTGGGGAGAGGTTGGAGGTGGCTGTATCCCACTAGGGGAAATATTAGATCGAAAAATGTAACATACGGCACTCAGCTCCAAAGAGTGGACAAACAGGATGTCGCTGGTGAGTCCAGCAGCGGCCAGGCTCTGGTTAACTGAATTTGATGTGAGGACAGGGTCTGGTACATAATCGGAATGCATATGTATCTTTGTATTATTATTGTTATCGATGCTGCTGCTCTCGTTGTCACTGTTGTTCTGGGCCAACAGTGAAAAATAGATTCCCAAACCAGAATGTGACCTTGGTGTTTCAATAGAAACATATACAGTATGAGGGAGGTGTGGTCCCTCTCTTCCTCTCCACTGTTAGAGGCACACCTGAAGCAGCTGGGTTCAGTTCTGGGTGGCCCCAACGAGGAGGGACATTAATGAACCACTCGGGTCTTCTGGAGAGGAACTGAGAGGGTGACGTTCACAGCAGAATGGACGCTATGTCTTCTTCACCCATTAATGGCTTGCAGTTCAAGGAATTAAGGAACAGAGGAATTCTGTGCTTGTGGTGTGCCTACTCTTCTAGGGTACCTAAGCCAGGCACACAGCTCTCACCCACAGTGGGAGATGCAGCTAACAGGATTGGGGGTTTCAGCTGTTGGGGAGCACCATTTTAAGCCAAGGGAAGAATGGAAGACAGAATGCTCTGGGGCATCCGGGAGCTGTTTTGAAATGTGTCAAAGGCGTCTGTGGGAGAAAAGGGTCTGCCTTGTCCTATGAGACCCAGAGTCACCATCAGAGGGAGACAGTGCTGGGAGGACTGACAGAAGGAAGCTCCCCTCAATTCACCTGGGCTGCTGGGTCCCTGCCTTAGCGGGGTGCCCCGACACCGAATGCGAGTGGAGGACTTGAGGCTCTACACGTGGCAGTGTACTTGGGAGGGGATTCTAGACATTCCAGCGGCGATGAGTTGCGGGGAGACAGAATGTCACCTGTGGACTCTGGGAGAGGCCCCTGCGACGCAAGGAGTCAGGTACCTGTCCGTCACGGAGCGTCAATAGCTTGTCCCCATTCTGGGCGCTGGTGGAGCCCCATGGGAGGCAGCCAGGGCCAGGGTCACGTGGGTGGCACCTGGGACCCGGCAGGCAGTGAGTTTCCAGAGCGGGCTTCGTGTCCAGGGTGACTGCTGTCGGGGAGCTGGGCTGAGTCTGCCCCAGGAGATGTGGAAACTTTGGGGCATTCTCTCCCTGCGTTCCCCACTCAGGAGCTGCTGTAATCCCAGACCTTGTTATCGTGCAGGTGACTGGGGGAGTTTGGAGGTGGGTGGACGTGGTAGAAGAATAACTTTTCAAGCTGTTTTTTTTTTTTTTTCCTTTCCTTAAACCACCCACTCCAGCCTCACTCTCTGGCTAATTCTAAACACAGAGCCCACTTCGATGCCAGCTGCCGGTCACAAGTGCCCAGTTTGCTGACCCCAACGAATCCTGAGCGGATTCACGGTGTTTCCCTGAGGGAGGGTGGCCTGGGGGCAGGGAGGTGGCCCAGCAATCCAGGGAACAGCCCTCGTCCCCCGCTTTCTGCTGGGAGACTTCAGACGGGTCACTTTCCCTCGGGAGGAGGGAGCTTGGATTCCCCATCTGTAAGCCGAGGGCTGGATGAGGAAATCTCTAATTCTAGAGCTGACATTTTCGGTCTCCGGAAAAGCTTGAATAAGACATTAAGGCGATTTATTATTTGAGCTGCCATTAAACTACAAAGACCCTGTGTGGAAATTCGGGCTATTACCATGGTGTAGCAAAGTCTTGCCTAATATTTTATGAATTAATCGTGGCCCCATTAAAGCCCCTTGTGAGGGAGCGCACATGTGCTATAAAACCAGACTGGGATGGCAACCGGGGGGTGAGTAGATGATAAATAATTACTGTCTTTGAGATGTGCCACCGACAAGCTAGGGACTGGGGATCCCATGGGAGCAGGAGCCTCGCCCGTTTTATTGAATTTAAAAGGTACCATCAAGAACCCATTTAATAGACATATTCTTTAAAAAAATATAGCCGTAATTAGTGTGTACGGAGGAGGGGAGAGAATTGGCCTGTGTTTGAGGTGCTCTCCCATTTTACAGCTGGGGAAACTGACAGAGAGGCTCTGTGATTTTCCTTATATAGGGGTTCTCACCTGGGGGCGATTCTGCGCCCTGGGGGACACGTGGCAATGTCCGGAGACATTCGTTTGTCATGATGGAGGCCGGGGGCTGCTCTTGGTGTCCAGCGGGTGAGGACTGGGCTGCTGTGAGACCTCTCACCGGGCACAGCACAGTCCCAGCAGCAAAGACCGACCCAGCCCCCAATGTCAGGCGTGCCCAGTCCTGAGAAACCATGCCTGGGGTCACCCCAGCAAGATCTCCCAGAGTCCTAACGCCGGTCCCAGCTGCCTTTGTCACTGGTCTGGTCCTCCGTGGGCCCTGATGAGTCTTGGTCTCCAGTCTCCAAGCCTGGCGTGTGCTCAGAGCTGAGATGTCGCTGGTGTGTTTCTGTCGTGGTCTCCTTAGAGCAGGTGCTGAGGGCTCAGGACCAGCTTTCTCTGACAGCTTTCCTCTTCCCGCTACGCCATTTCCCCTCCTTAATAGACTCCTTTATAGTCTGCTTTTTCATTAATTATTGTCATAAACATTTCTCCACATTTCTGCAGTCCCAATAATGATCATGATTAAGGGGGTCTTACTATTCTGTTTTGTTCACAAAGCACTCTTTTCTGAGTCATTCCTGTGTTGCTCGGCGTCTTATTTTATCTTTCTGGTTCCTTTATAGTTTAATACCACAATGATTATTTTCTTGAATAGATCATTTTTGTTTGTGGAATTATTTCCTTGGAACAGTTTCCCAAGAGTATCTTTCTCTCTCTCCCTCCCTCCCCTCCTTCCTTCTCCCTACCACTCCTTTCCTCTCCCTCCTTTCCTTTCTCCCTGTCTTCTCTCTCTCCCTTTCTTCTCCCTGTCCCTGTCCCTTTTGCTCTCTCCCTGCTCCCTTCTTTCCTTCCTTATTTGATTTGATAAAATTTTGGAATAATAATATATGCACATGATTTGAAATTCAAAGGCAAAAGCAATGCACAGTAAAAAGTCTCTCTGTTCCCAGCCACCCACTTCCTCTCCCAGGGCCAAGCATTGGTAGCATTTTTCAAGGATTTGTCTATAACCCTTCTTTATAAATGGTGTGATGGTCTGCCCACTGTTCTGCCTGTGGGTGTATGTGGGAGCAGGTCTCCTTTAGATGTGGGGGGGTGTGGAGGTGAAGAAGGCCTCTCTGAGGAGGTGACATTTAAGTGGAAAGCTAGAGGATGGTAAGAAGGAATAGAGTGAAACAGGAAGCCAAGGCACCAAGTGCAAAGGCCCTGGGGTCAGGATTTTTGGCAGATTTGAACAATTCGAAAGAGGTCACTGGGGCTGTTGCAGAATAAAAGAGGTTGAGTTGCTTGGGAGGGACCTGGTCTCGCAGAGCCTTGTTGGCTGTGGTATAATATTTGGACTTCATTCTCAATACACTGGGTTGCCTCTGGGGGTTTTTATGCAGGAAGGTGATAGGATATGATTAGCATTTAATGAAAGAGCTTTCTGACTGATGCATGGAGAAAGTTGGTTAGAGGCAGAAATAAGAGGGGTGACAGGTGGTAGTCCAAGTGAGAGGGGCTGGTGGCTTGGCTTTCGGGGGGGAGACGAGAGAACTAGATGGATTCAGGACATAGTTTGAAGGTAGAGCCTGTTGGCAACAGAATCTGCGGGCCTGTTGAATGTGGAGTCAGGGACACTGAGGATAGCTCCTACATTTCTGTCCTCAACAAATGAATGTGTTTATTCCTGGAAAGGGGGAAGTCTGAAGTGGAAATGGTTTTGGGATTTTTTGATTATTCAGTGAGAAGAGAGGGATTTTGAGTTCAGACCTGGGCGGGTTAAGTATGTGAGGTCTGTGTGATGGCCCAGAGGCAATGTCAGGTGTGGGGTAGAAGGAAGGGGGGGAAGGTGGGGGGGAAGAGGGGAAGCAAACTGTGCCCCAGGTGTCAGAGTGTGAGCCAGGCCAGAGATAGTGATTTAAAAGGTCAAGGTCATTGGCCCTCCGGGGCTGGCCAGGTTCCCCAGGGGCATTGAATCTATTACTTAGGTGCCCAACAGTGCCAGCTCTGGGTGTTGTGATGCATTTTTGTCCTCGATTTTTTTCTAATTTTTCAAAGCAAACATGGCCTGTAGTGAATTTAAAGACATTGTATGGCTGCTTATATTGGTATTCTAAGGTCTGTCTTCCTTGTTTTAATGGCTTTCCCTCATCTAGGGTGAGAACAAAGTCAGCTGGGTACTCAAATGAAGGAAAAGAGCCTTTCTGGTTTTCCCACATTCGTGCATCTCCAGACATGTCTACCGTGAAAGTCAGGGGTCCTCACTGGAGAGGAACCTTCTGGTAAAGAGCCAGAGCTGGCTCTTCTCTGCCAGGTGTCTCTGGGATACCCAGGAGATGTGGCTCCCCGCTGATCTCGCTATAATGAATTCCAGTTGCTTTTTCAGTATAAGTCCTGATTTTCTCTACTTCCAGCTTATTTTCCTTTCCAATGGGGTTATAATCCCTGCCAACACTCCAGAAGCCCCAGGATGCATTATCTCCCAACCCCCACCAAACATCAGGTCATGGAATTGGGAAATGCACTCTCTTCTCAGAGTGGCTGGTTTTTTTTTGGGAAATGGACCTTCTGTCCGAATTGGTACTCGGTACCTCCAGTGAATCTCGTATCTCATATTTATGTTAACATTTACGTAAGATAGCATGAATTCATTAATCAGGAAGGTATTTACAGAGCACGATCTGTATGCTGGGGTCACAACTGAGCTTACAACTCAGGCCGCATCAGTTTGCTACAAAAAATCTGGGATCTTCAAATAGGCAGGAAATGAAGGTTACCCTTCTGGGTCAAGGCTTTCATGAATGGACAAATGGACATCCATTTATAACCTAGAGGGGCTGCCCACTCTTGGGCACCCCATTTTGGAGAAGTTAATGGATGAGCTCCAGTGACGCAGGGGTACAATTATCATAGGGGGCCAGGCTGAATCCCATCCATCCCATTCTATCCCTTCCCCATGGCCTGAGTTCTGAGTGTGGGCATTGGGATACAAACACAAGTGGGACAATTTATTTGGTCCCAAGTGGCCGATTCCAACTCAAGCTTAAGCAAAAAGATGAGTTTTGATTGGCTCATGTCAGGGAATGGGGCTTCAGGCTCAGCTAGATCCAGGTGCTTGCAGGATGTCGACAGGATTCAGTGTCTCTGTTCCGCTTCACCTTTCTTTGTCTCTCCTTCTGTTTCTGTGTTTCTTCCCTCTCTTAGAGCTCTGCTTCATTTGTTGGCTTCACTCTATGGAAACTTTTTCATGTAGTAGCTCCTAACAGCTCCATATTTTATCCCCCCATCTTAGCACCAGCAAATCTCCCAGGGAGGGTTTGTTAGCTAGGCGTGGGTCACTCGCTCTCCTCCTTAGGCCTGTCATTGTGAGGGGTGTGGCTCTTAAGGCAAGGCCTGGGTCATCTGCTCCCCTTCAGAGCTAGGGCTTTGTTTAGCCCCAACAGAATCTCTTAGACCCAGATTGGTCATCCCCAGAGGAGAGTCAGGATGCTGCTCCCATAGCTGGGGAGCACAGGTGCCAGCCAGCATCTTGCTGCTTCTTTCTCCCAAGAGCTCCTCCATGACTCCCTGCCTTGTGCGCACAGTTCCCTTCCAAAGCGACCCCCATCTGGTCCTCCTGGAAAATTCCTTCCTCCTCTTCCTTCAAGGTTGTGTGAGGCTCCCTCTGTCTGTGACCTGGCATGCTTCACCACGCCCTGTTCCGTCTCCACAGCTCACGGAGAAATGTGAAGTCATTGTTCCACCCACCCAGTGTCACCAGTGATAATGCAGTGCGCACGAGGCCGAGTCCCTGGGATTTGGACTGTGCGCTTGGCAAGCCGCTCCGAGGCTTCCGGTGGACTCCTACATGTCCTTCCAGCCTTAATGCACAGTCAGTCCTGATCAAGTGTCCTTGGCCCCTGTAGACGTGGTTAGCCACTGCTCTGTGCTCCCCTTAGTGAGGTCAGAAAGAGGGGCTGCGAGCAACACCATGCCGGGATGGAGAAATGATGCCTTGTCCCCACCTCTGGCTCAGTGTGGCCCCTAGAGACCGACTGGGAGGCAGACGAACTCTGAGACAAATCATCAGTAGGCCTGCCCCTGGGGGCAGGGGGAGGAAACTGAAAGTTCCTGTGGCAGTTAACCAGGGCATTCTCATTCTGGCCATTCTTGAAAATCCATCTGAGATAAATCAGTGCCCCTTGGGGCTGTGCTGTGCTGAATGGCATGCCGGATGCTTTCTCAGGGTCTTTCACTTTGACCAGCCTCACCGGCCGCCTCCTGAATACAAACCCGCACGTGGGTCTGGGCATGTGGCCAGTATTAAGAGATTGGGGAGGACTCACAGAGGACACACTCCAGAAGCTATTTTAAAATTACATTTGTATTTGAAAATTTCTCCCCCCACGATCCTCATTTTCTGCCAAATTCTCCCTTAGGATGGCACAACCAATCACACATATACACACTGTGTGTTTGAGGGCTTTGGGTGGTTGGGATCCAGTACCAGACTAAAAATCTCACCTACTCAAGAATTGCATCCTAAAGTGCATCTGGATTTTATCACCCATCCATCCTCATCCATTTGTCCAGCCCTCACCCAACAATCCTCCATCCTTCCATCCATCCACAAGCCATCCATCCATCCACCCACCTGTACATCACCCATCCATCTGTCCATCCATCCCCCCCACAAGCCATCCACCCATCACTTATGTATCCGTCTCTCCATCCATGCATCCCTCACCCACCAGTCCTTCATCCATCCATGCATCCATCCCTCCACAATTCATTCATCCATCACCCATCCATCCATCCATCCATCTCTCCATCCATCCCTCATCGAACAGTCCTTTATCCTTTCATCCGTTCATCCACGTATCCATCACCTATCTATCTGTCCATCCATCACCCATCCATCCATCTCTCCATCCACCCATCCCTCACCCATCAATCCTTCATCCTTCCACCCATCCATCCATAACCATCCATTGGTCACCCATCCATCCATCCACCCATTTACCCATCCATCACCCATCTATCTATCCATCCATCACCCATCCATCCATCTTTCCATCCACCTATCCTTCACCCAACAATCCTTTATCCTTCCACCCATCCTTCCATCCATCCATCACCCATCTATCCATCTCTCCATCCATCCATCCCTCGCCCATCAATCCTTCATCCTTCTATCCATCCATTCATGCCCTCATCTATCCACACATCCAGCTAACCATTTAAGCATCATCCACAATCCACTCATATAGCAAATATTTGTTTATACCTCTGCTGTGCCAGGCACCGCTTTAGGCAATAGGCTGTCCAGATGGCTAAGAAGATCCCTGCCATGAAAGAGCAAAACACAGTGAGAGAGACAGGTACAAAAGCAAAGATAATTAAAAAAGTGACAGGTGGCCCCGTCTCACCCCAATGTCAGCCATTTACTTTATGTTCATGATGCTCACTTACCTATGATACACTTGCACTCCAATAATGAACGTGGCAACAGCTCACCTTTGTTCAATCTTTATACAGTGCTTTCTCGTGCGTGGCCTCACTTATTTCTTAGCGCCATCCTTTGTGGGTAGGCATTGATGTTTCTGTTTCTCAGCTGAGGACACTGAGACCCCGAGGGGGCAGGGAACTGCCCACGGATTGGTGGAGAAGGTCCTCAGATACGGTCTGTGGCTCCTGATCGCATGCTGTGTGGCAACGAGCTCTCTGCAGTTCTGCTTATGGCAGCTTGAGACTCTGTCCCTCAGCTGATGCAGGCTGCTTGACAACTGGTGGTGTCAGAGAAGGGTACTGGCCCCCAGTGCCCTGCCATTATCACCCTCTGTAACTTACCTGGGCCAGGAACGAGAGCCTGCCTGACTGCGGGTCACCCCTGCGGGCTCTGAGAGCTCCAGAAGCTGAGTCCTGCCCCACCCTTTCCCCTACCCAATCACTGCCTTTCAAGCTACAGTGAACCATAGCTCCCTCTAGAGAGAGGGAATTACCACATCTTCCTGGGTGTGTAGCATAGAAGTTAAGCGTAGGGCCCATTAGGTCCCTTCTGGATAATATGAGCCCGAGGCTGGCTCTCTCTTTGTGCATATTCTAGAGAGGCATTAAAGACCTATCAGCACCGAGCTGAGACTTTCTTCTTGGTATTAATAGAAGGGCAGGAGAAGCATTAAAAAAGGACTAATTTTTTTTTCCTCTGAGAGTTAGAAGCTTAGGCTTTGAAGCAAAACTGCCCAGGATTTAAATTCTTGGGCATGCAACATGTGCTAACTCTTATTAATATTACTCTTATCATCGCCACAGAGAGTTGAAGCCACAAACAGAAAAACGTCGCGGTAGAGAGTTTATACTCTGGAATCCTAGAGTCCTGTTCCAGTCCTGGCTTTGTTGCCTATTACCTTTGCCACTTTGCAAGTGACTTACCCTAGGTGAGCCTCGGGTTATTTTCGTGCTGGATCAGGATGAAAAATAAGGGGAAAAAAAGCACGAGGGAGCATTTGCTACAAGCCCGGCACTGTTGTCATGTAATAACTCACTTGGCCTTCACAGCCCTTTGAGGTATGGGCCGCCATCCTCCCCATTGGACAGATAAGGAAACTGAGGCAGCAAGAAGTGTAGTCCCTTGCCCAAATCCCCGCAGACAGTAAGCGGTGCAGTTGTGGTTTGAGCCCAAGCTGTCTGGCTCCTGAGGTTCTCACTGGCTTAGCTGCAAAGACCAATGAGGTGACAGGTGTGCCTCAGCTGAATGCCTGGCACATAGTAGGACAGAATCTAGAAAGACGATAGTGCCCTCCATGGCATTAGTTGAGAGTCTTTCTAGTTCTAATGATGGAACTCCTACCAGCTTATGCAAAGAAAAGAAATCGATTTTATTGACAAGGAAGTATAGGTGGCATCATGTTCCATTGGATACAGGGGCCCAAAAATGTCACAAGAGGCTCCTTCCTATCTTAGACTCTTTCTCCATTGGATGCGTCCAGTATGTTCACCTCTAGCTGCATGGCTATCAGATCGAAATGTAAACAGGTAAAAATGAAACACAATTTACATTAAATCCCAAATAAAATTTAAACCCGAGCAACTCACTCGTCATATTTCTCATGCAGGCATAACGGAGAGTTCCTTCATCGCTATCATATAGGATATGGTATCATATAGGATGTAGTCCTGCACTCACGCCCTACTGCTTTGCAAGACTGGACAGATTTTCTTTTCCCCCCATGGCTCTGGTAGAAGGCTCTCAGGGAAGGTTCTCATTGGCCAGCTTATATCACATGGCCATTCTTGAACCAATGGCTGTGGCCTGGGGGTGGGGCGCAAATGGAGTGCTCCGATTGGCTGGCCTAAATCATATGCCCACCCAGTGGTGCCAGTGAGTAGACCAGCTCAAACCGCGTGGAATGCGTTTCCGACATGGAAAAGAAGTGAAGCTAGAGAGTGAAAAATAACATCCTGGGAGAGATGGTTTTATTTGTTCACGACTTTTCATTTCCTTCTCCATTGCCACGTGTCTCTGAGGCTGTGCAACCCTCCCCCACCCCACCCCCACCCTGCCTTGACTTTGGATTTGGTCACGTCACTTGTTTTGACTCCTGAAATCTGAGCAAATGTGATGTGTGCCGATGGTGTCGGCAACCCTTCCTCTTCTGTTAGATCCTGCCTCTGTCCTGACAGCACAGCGCTCTGGATAGTGGCTGTCTCTTCTGTCTGGTCCCAGAGGGAGAAGACACATGGCACCCAGCGCGGCCGGACCAGCTGAGCCCAGCTGAGCCCCATTGAGCTGTGGCCGACCTGTCGCCCTGGTAGAACAAGAACAAGAAATAAGTGTTTGGTATTGAAATCTGCAGAGATTTGAGGACTTCCTCTCGCTGCACTAAAAGCTGCCTTGTACATACCTAATCCTCTTGCCCCAGTCCCATCCTGCTTTTCGTGCTGGCTCCAGAACTTTGGGCTTGTGCCAAAGGCACACAGTGGCAGATCGGTGGCAGAATCAAACCCCAGGGAAGAGCTACCTGTGACTGGAGCAAAAGGGGCTCTTCTCCTGATTTCTCTAGGGCTGCCATTCATTCACTGAGAAACGTTTCCCCGAGCTCCTGCAATACGCTGGGTGTGGAAACCGCAAGATCTCACTGGATCCCTCCCTGCTCTGCAAGTGCTCGCTGCTGGAGAGGAGAGTGATGGGCGGGCAGGACCTGGACTCTGGCAGACCCAGGCCAAGACATCTGGGGGCTCCGCTGGCTGAACAAGGGCTGGCCTTCGACCCAGAGCACTGTGTTTTTCTTACTAGCTTCTTTAAAGATGCGCATCGGATCGCAATGTGGTCCTTCAGTGTAGGTCGTCCAGCGAGACTGAAGGGCCCTAGAGATTTCTCTTTTTGTGCGAGGAACATTCCCCCCTGAGCTCATTATCCTCCATCCAGTGCCTGCCATGGCATTTCTCTGCCTTGGTCGTGGGTCGCATTTTACTCCTGTTGTAGTCCCTGGGGCCATCAGAGTGACAGGTGCGTCACACCGACTGTCAGCCTTCTCCTGTCCTAACACACTTTTCTCTGACTTTAGACCTTACTGGTCCTCATTATAAAAGCAAGGCTGGGGATGAGGATCCCTGATCTTTTATAGGTTCCTGGGTAAAGGCGCAGCTCTCTTCTGATGTATTCATGACTTTCTCAGACACTGAGAGCCGATTATGTCCACGTACAGGAAGTGGGTGTTACAAGGATGGTTAAGATACGGTTAGCCCTCTGGCCTGGGCTGGGGGTGCAGACACCTGATTCATTTGTTCTTGCTGGCACCCCCTGCCTTTCCCGTGTGGGTTGCTGTGGGGCCACAGTCCATTCTGCTCAGACCTGCAAGGTTTGCTTTCAGGACCTGGGGCTTTCTTTTGGTTCTGGAGACGAGGTCTTGTTACGGCCGTGGTCAGTGTGGCTGGAGCCCCCAGGTGGGAAATCAGGCTGCCATGATCATGACACTCCTGTTTATCAAGCACCTAATATGTGCCTGGCCCTTTCAGGGCAGCTGCGGCACACGGGGGCTTTGGTAAATTTGAAAAAGCCACCTGCTCTGAGCATGGAGGATGGGTTCCATGAAGTCCCACTGAGCCTCAGGTAAGTTTGTGTGCAGCCTGAACAATTGTGCTTGGCAACCAGGCCCTGTCTAGTCACTATCTCATTTAATCCTTGTAACGGGGCTAGGCAGTAAATATGTTTTCACTCTTATTTTACAGTCAAGGAGACTGAGTCTTTGAGACACTCCAGGGACTTGTTTAAGGTCACCTAGTTGGCAAGTGTGGGAGCCACTTTAAGCCAGGCATCTCTTGACTGCAGGCCCTGCCCTCTTTCTGCCACACGTCACCAACTCCCGCTGCCAGCCACCCGGGTCTCTCTTCTGATGGGCTCTTAGCTGATTTTCCAATAATTCTCCCCTGCTGTTCTGGGGCCTGTTATCATTCATTATTGCAGTTTGTAGCTTCATAGATTGTTTTATTTTTCACTCTCAGTGGCTCATTGCTTGGGAGCAGCCGAGAACCTGGTGTGCCCTTGCTCTAAATGCATCGTGTCAGTTGCAAGTGTATCTAATTTACTATCAGAGTCCTCGCAGCACCTTGTCGATTTCATTCTGGGCTCATTTCCTCTCTGATGATTTCCGTGCAGGTGGTGGTCTACCTGCCAACCCCCAGGCCAGGCTCCACTCGTACCTCATCTTGTTGTGACCCTGGGGACATCAAATTGCCTGCAGCCCACAGCAGGTAGCCTTGTGGCAAATCTCAGGAGCATCTGTTCTTTAAGGAGCAAAATTCCATGTCTTGGGGCAGAGCTTGGATTTGGAGACAAAGATCTGAATTCAAGTCTTCTTGCTGCTGCTTCCTGGCTGTGTGGTCCCAGGCAAAGCATTTCAGGTCCCGAACCTCTGTTTCTTCATCCATGAAATGGAGGCACCATTTTCCTTCCCCCAGGTGGCAAAAACATTGAACACTTCAATGATATCAGGAGTTGGGAAGGATGTAAGAACATGGGGGGCTTCATGTACTAATGGTGGAACCCCACATGATGCTAGTGCAGCTATAATGGACAGCAATTTGGCAACATTTATTAAAACTGTAAGTGTTGGGGGTTGCCTGGGTGGGGGGGCTCAGTCAGTTAGGAGTCTGCCTTCAGCTCAGGTCATGAACCCAGGATCCTAGGATCAAGCCCTGCATTGGTTTCCATGGTCAGCGGGGAGTTGGCTTCTCCCTCTCCCTCTGCACCTCTCCCCACTTGTGGTCTCTCTCTTTCTTCCTCTCAAATAAATAAACAAAATCTTAAAAAGACAAAACCCTAAATGTTCACACCCTTTGCAGCAACAATCCCAACTGCTGGGGCTGTGGCTGGAGAAATGCACGTGGACACAGAGATGTTCATCGCAGACTTGTTCAAATGGGAAACCAAGTGTTCATCCCTAGGGGGAAGGCTAAGTAAGTGGTGGAATGTTCGCTCTACAGAACATACTTCTATTGGAATGAACAGAGTAAATCTACAGGTGACAAATGGATACTTACTGGTGAGTGAAGGAAAGCAGTGTTTAGAAAGAATGATAAATTTGATATGAAACAGAACACTTCTATTTTCTTAAAGCCTTTAGAAATGGTGAACTATGCTTATGGAAATGTGCATAAGGGGCGCCTGCCTGGGTGGCTCGGTCGGTTAAGCGTCTGCCTTGGGCTCGGGTCATGATGCTGAGGTCCTGGGATGGAGCCCCGTGGTGTCGGGCTCCCTGCTCAGCGGGGAGTCTGCTTCTCCCTCTGCCCCTTCCCCTCTCCACTCCTGCTTGCGCTTTCTGTCTCTCTGAGATAAATAAATAAAATCTTTTTTAAAAAGAGGTGCATAAAATGGAGATGCTCTGCTTAACAGAAAGCCAGCCTTATATGACAGCTTTTGAGGTCAAAATAGAAACTTGCCACCACCCAGAAACTCCCCTCATGCCTCTGCAATGACCCCCCCAACTTTTACCCTGAGAAGTACCCAGTTCCTGGCATTTACAATGGTCACCGCCGTGATTCACTCAATTAATCTTGCCACTTAAGCCTACAACCCTAAACACTATAGTATAAATTTGCCTGTGCTTTGTGTTAATGTTAAAGGAGTCGCACGATGTATTATGTTGTGACTGTTGTCTGCTCAGCATGATTCTGTGGGACTTCACCCCATAGTGGCTCTGCTGTGGTGTTTTTTGGGGGGGAGAAATAAACATGAACGTGAATGGCTCAGAAGAGAGGTCTGGAAAGGTACCCAGCAGATTGAGCAGGCCAGTTTGGAAGAGGGGCCTGGATGTAGGGATGAGGGTGCACTCGGGAGATTTAGGGATCTTCTCTATGATTTGGATTTTTCTAAAGGAGGGATGTAT
Source organism: Lontra canadensis (assembly GCF_010015895.1). Lineage (NCBI taxonomy): Eukaryota > Metazoa > Chordata > Mammalia > Carnivora > Mustelidae > Lontra > Lontra canadensis. The sequence continues at coordinate 2,189,848 of NW_022631126.1, forward strand.
AGATGCCTTACTTGGTTAATTACATTGTAACAGAAAGAATAAAATAGAAAACTCTTTGCTGGAGGTGTTGGGGCAGGGCCATGATTTCATGCAGATAAAATCTGGAGCATAGTGTAGGCGTTCAGGAAGAGGGAAATGGACCTAGGTAAATAGAAACTGAACTTCTTCCAGAAGTGGCTGGAGAAGCCACATAGGTTAGAGGCATGGGCTCCAGAACAGGTGTCCTGGGTTTGAATCCTGGCTCTACTACTTGCCGGATGTGGGACACCGGGCAGATTATTTAACTTCTCTCCCTCTGCTTGAGTTTTCCCTCTCTGTATTACCTGTCCGATGCTGCCTGCGGAATTACGCCGAATTTAGTGACTTAAACAACAATAATCCTTGCTGATCGGTCGCAGATTTCGATGGGTCAGGAGTTTGGGAGCATTTTGGTGGGTGGTTCTGGGTTGGAGGTCTCTCTCAACATCGCAGTAGACAGGGATGGGAGCTGGAGAGTCAGATCCGTGGTGCTCAGTGACGTGGCTGCTGAGTTCAGGCTGGCCAGTGTGGGTCCCTCTCCACGTGCACCTGCCACGGGGTGGCTTTAGAATCCTTCTTCCATGAGGTGGGCTGGCTTTCCCTAGAGCAAGGAGCCCAGCGGACCAAGCCGGAAGTTGCAGTGCCTTTTGTTTATTTTTAAGATTTTATTTATTCATTTGAGACAGATAGAGAGAGCGAGTGAGCGGGAGCAGGGGGAGAGGGAGAGGGAGAAGAAGACTCCCTGCTGAGCCACAAGCCCGATGCCGGACTCGACCCCAGGACCCTGGGATAGAGACCCGAGCCGAAGGCAGAGGCTTAATCATCGGAGCCACTCAGGTGTCCTGTAGTACCTGGCTTTGGAAGTATCACAGTGTCATGGCTGCAGGATTCAATGGGTCGCACGGGTCATTCCTGATTCAGGGCAAGGGGGGATCAGACGAGGCTCTCTGGCAGTCACAGAGAGGCTGGCTGCCACATGCCATCTGAAATAGGGACAAGAGCACCCCGCCCCCCCCCCAGGCTTTAGTGAGGTTAAGTGAATCCGTCGGGCAGCAAGTACTTGGAGCATGCCATGGTAAGCTTCATGTATGAGTGCTAGTTTTTAGTATTGTTGCAGAAATGCATGACCTTACTGCCTTTTTCTGGGTTTCCTCTGACTTCCCGATTTTGTGATTGTAAGTCAGCTCTTGGATATCCTGGAACGACACAGCGCGTAACAGTCAGGACGAGCTGCCCTTTGGAGTGGCTGTCAGAGCGGTTTCTGAGCTGCTGTACAAAGATGGTACCCCACAGAGTCGTTTGCATGCCGGCTTCATGGCGTGGACTGAGTCACCAACGCCCAGCAAGACAGGAGGGCTGATTTTAATCTCTTTGGGCCCAGGCGCTGAGTCTTTGACTTCAATCACTCCCCACATGAGCGCCCCAGAACAAGTGGAGCCATTGATGTTAGAGTAGACTTGTCACTTTCACCAAAGAACGGGAAATCTGACCATCTTCCGTGTTTGAGTTCGAAGATCCCAAACTCAAGTGCTACAAGACAGGCAGGTAACCCCAGTTGGGAAAGTGGCCAAGGGTGAAGAGAGCCATGTGAGCCACGTTGTTGCATGTGAGCGTGTTGCCGAACAGCCACCAAATGCTTGGCCTCAGTGTTGGAGAGACAATAGGGAGCAGTGGGGACTGTGGCAAATAAGCAAACAGATGCCCCGTGTCCAGGGCCATTGTCTGCAAGACCGCAGGCCGGTGCCGCCTGGATTTCTGCCCCCTCCTCTCAGCCCTTTCCCGCCACGGCCTGCCACAACAGTAAAGCATTGGTCCCTCAACGCTCGAGTTTTCCAGTTGATGTGCGACTAGTGGCCGCCTCTCACTAGCTTCTCGCTTTTCTATAGGCTGTTAGCACTATGTATGACTGGGTCCCGTCATATGCTAGTTCAGCTTGGCCCAGATCACAGCGGTGGGGAGGATTTATTGACTTCCCTCATCTGATAGCATTCACTGATTGACAAAGTGAAGTTTACCATTCTATGCCAGTTCATGATCAAAGCAATTCAAAGCGTCCTTCAAGCATCTCATGGAGGAAGGAGACACAGCTCAAAGTCCATTTTGGGGCTGTGTGGTATGGACTTCAGTTCCCATACGAGGTGGGACCGGGGTTATTTGACAAATCTGAGGGCATCAATAGTGGGACAGATGTACTTAACTTGCCTAGAGGTGGGGTGGGTTAGGATAGGCATTGAGGTTTTCTGCCCAATGGGCGTTCCCTCTCCTTCCTTGTCATCCTTCTTGTTCAACTGAGAAGGAGACTGAAAAGGGCAGAGACTTTCCCAACCTTTCTCATGGCTAGCAGCTGTTAAATGACCTAATTTTGGTGAATAACATGTAAGTGGGTCTCTGCTGGGGACTTTTTTGGAGAAATATTTTCCTTTCGATGAAAGGATGTAGGTGTATGAGTAAAGTCTTTCTCACCATCCCAGATGCCTCTCTGTTTCCTACATGTGGGAGTGATTGGGTAAAGATGTGATGTCTGGAGTTGCAGCAGCTGTTTTGTGCCTCTAGGAGAATTTTGGAGAGTTGTATCTCTGAGTCACTAGATTAACCCTTAACCCCCTACTTTCAGACTCCTTCTTCTTATTGAAGCCACTGTTAGTTGATTTTTTAAGCCAAAAACTGCATTTTTAATATTATAGGGAATGTTTGAGCATGTCATCTGAGGGTATGGAGAATGGAGCGTCCCTTAAACATTCACAGCGCCTTGAATTTTCTGTCCTACTCCTAGGCCATTTTTTCTAAATTAAAAGAAATTCAATTGTCAAATATGTCACCTATGCAGAAGAATGTGTAAAACATACATGTATAGGGGCACCTGGGTGGCTCAGTCAGTCGGTTAAGCGTCTGCCTTTGGCTCAGGTCATGATCCCAGAATCCTGGGATCAAGCCCCGCACCGGGCTCCCTGCTCAGAAGGGAGCCTTCTTCTCTCTCTCCCTTGGCCCCTCCCCCTGCTCGTGCTCTTGTTTGCTCACTCTCTCTCTCAAATAAATAAAGAAAGAAAATCTTTAAAAAAGTACACGTATAAGGAATAATAATAAAATGCCCATACACTCACTATCTCAGTTAAAGATCAGAATATCACGCAACCTTACACTCCGCATGTCCCTCTCCATCAGAACCCCTTCTCCCCAAAGCTAACTATTAGCCTTAATTTCGTGCTAGTCACTTCATGGTTTTACCCCTCAAGTGTCCCTAAACAACATCATATTTAATTTTGCCTGTCCTTGTATTGTCTACGAACGGAAGCAGACTCTACACATCCTTTTGTAATTTGTGTCTCTTGTCCTACTTGTCATATGTCATGTTTTTGAGTTCCGTGCCGGTCGGGTGTGCAGGGATGGTCAGTCATTCTCCCAACTGTAGAGTTTTCTGCTAAGATTAGTTTGCAGGCGATGGGTTTACTCTGTGGTCACATGTGCAAGAGTCACTTGAGGGCATACACCTTTGATGGGGATGCTGGGTCTTAGGAACGCACCTGCTACCTCCATCAGATAATGCTAAGCGGTCTTCCAAAGTGGCCGGGCCAATTTTAATTCCTGACAGCTCGTGTGGCTTACATCTTACTGACACCACGTCCTGGCTGCATTCTGTTCCAAACGGCTCTGTGGCCAAGCGGAGTCGACTTCTGTCCTTTGAAGATGCTCTGCCCCCACTTGTCATTAAGTATCAGCATTCATGCTTCTTTACATGAACACCCCAGAGTGATTCTGGGGGTCCTACAATAAGGCCGCTGTCTTGTTTGTGGCCTTTCTCTCTGGGTTCTACTGATTTTGGAGTTACCAATCAGGGGACAAAGCGATCTGACTTTCCCAGTCACGAGAATGGCTCCTGATTCAATTTGCTGAGCTTTTGCTGAAGGTCAGCATCCAATTTCTCTCCCTGGGTTCTCTCTCTGTCTTTTGAATAATGAGCTCTAAACGTGGAGGCAAATTGCAGGATTCTCAGGCATGCACGCTGCAGGGAGGAGGGGGCGTAGGGGACAAGGTGGACAGGTAGGCAGTTTTGACAGAAGGAGAGAGAGCGTCTCTTGAGGTCTAGTTACTGGTGTGGACAGGTCCCCAAACCTCTCTGAGCCTCACTGTCCCCTTCTATTAAAACAGGGATGATAATACTGGGTCATCGTGGGAGAGGGGGTGTACCCAGTGCTGGTTAGCCCGAGGCCAGCATGCAGCAAGTGCTCAATAAATGTGAACAGCCACTGCCGGTAGCTGTTCTCACCTGTACAGCAGAATGCGGGGGTTTGAGGACGTCCCAGGCGTCACTGCTACCATGCCGGAAATGTGCCCCATTAGACTCATGATCTGTACAAGGATGTGCTAAGACAGGGCCAGTGAGAGAAACAGAGCTGGGGACCTCTAGGGAAGCTTTTCCTCTGAGCACTGACGAAACCAGGAACAGTTCCCATAAATACCCGACCGTGCCGACCCCCAGGGTTCATTTGCGCCCAGCCTCGCCGTCAGCTCCACGTTGACCTTAAACCCCGAGGCGCCCGTGGGCTGCCTTTGGAGATGCAGGTCCTGGAAGACCCAGGCTGTTCACGGAAGCCATTTTATCAACCCTAAAAACGCAGCGGGAAGGGAAGAATTCGTCGTGAATCCATTCTTCCGGGGGAGGTAGGGATGAATGGATACCCTTCTTTGTCTCCCTTGGCCGTGTCCGTGGACAGCTTCATCCCGCCACAGCACAGATGTCCTTGAAGCCGCTAATCGAGCCACTACTTGCCACAAGGGAGGCCACGTCTATAGACCTCCAGCTTCTTTCTTAAGTTCTTCAGTCTTACTAAGGGGATTTCTTAGGTTCCTATTTAAAAATACTGACATGGTGGGGCGCCTGGGGTGGCTCAGTGGGTTAAGGCCTCTGCCTTCGGCTCGGGTCATGATCTCAGGGTCGTGGGATCGAGCCCCGCATTGGGCTCTCTGCTCAGCGGGGAGCCTGCTTCCCCCTCTCTCTCTGCCTGCTTCTCTGTCTACTTGTGATCTCTCTCTGTCAAATGAGTAAATGAAAATCTGAAAAAAAAATACATGTTGGGGAAAATGTGTATGGACACAGCGTTTCCATGATTTCACCATCCTTCCCTTACTTATCAGTCATGGATGGGGTGCCCTGTGTTAAAGGAACCTGTCTCATCGTGGAACAGACTGTACCCTCTGAGGGTCTTTATGTTCTAATGGTCAAGAACAGGGGTTGGCAAACTACAGCTTGGGGGCCAAATCTGGCCCACTACCTAGTTTTTTTTAATTAAAATTAAAAATTTTATTTTTAATTGTGGTAAAAACAAACAAACAAACAACAGTAGTGTTAAGGATAGTCCCATTGTCAGGGAGCCTGGGTGGCTCAGTTGGCTAAGCATTAGGCTCTTGATTTCAGCTCAGGTCATGATCTCAGGATTGTGATATTGAGCCCTGTGGTAGGTTCTGAGCTCAGCACATGGAGTCTGCTTAAGAGTCTCTTCCTCTCCTTCTGCCTCTCCCGAATCCTCACCACCACAGTTGTGAGCTCTCTCGCTCTCAAAAAAAAAAAGAGGGTATTCACATTACTGTGCCCATGTCCTGTTTTGTCAATAAAGTTTTATTGGAACATAGATGTGGTCATTTGTTTTTGTATTTTATATATATATTTATATATATATATATATATATATGTTGGCTTTTTTAAAAAGGTTTTATTTATTTATTTATTTGAGAGAGAGAGAGAGAGAGAGAGAGAAAGCATGAACAGGGGAAGGGGGAAGAGCAGAGGGAGAGGGACAAGTAGACCCCCACTGATCAGGGAGCCTGATGTGGGGCCTGATTCCAGGACCCTGAGATCATGACCTGAGCCAAAGTCAGATGCTTAACCAACTGAGCCACCCAGGCACCCCTATGGTGGCTTTTTTGATACAATGTCAGGGTTGGGGAATTGTGGCAGGAACCAAATGGCCCACAAAGCCTAGAATGTTTATTATCTGGCTTTTTACAGACTTTTCTGACCCCTGTTCTAGAATTACGAAAATCATCCATTTCCTGTGTCCATGGCCTTTTCCTGCTTTGGGATCCTAGAACCCAGTGTCAGTCATGATAAAGCTCTGCTGCTGAAAGCAAAGAGGCTCCAGGAAACAGTAGGGACAAATTCACCGTTTGTCAACTGAGCTGCCTCAGTTTCTCCTTTGTGACCGAGGACAGATCCACTCTGAGGAGTCACTCATTGAAGGAGCTCTGATTTATCTGGCCCCCTTTGTTGTGGTTGAGCTTCCCTTTCCAAGTCACCATTCTCCCCTGGTACCCCAGGAAACAGGAGACTGTCCCCACCCCTTCTGACAGGACGTCGCCTCAGCCTTTTCTGGCTAGCCATTTCCCAGCTCTGCAAGGTCACACTTCCTTGCTCCTGGCCCAGGCAGAGGGACCAAATTCCTGCCTCTATAACTTCTGTCTCTGCCAAACCACTGAGCTCAGACCTAACTAATTGGAAATTGATTCCTCCTCCCTGCCTGCCTCCCACAGGGGTCCCTATCCCCAGTGCCCCCGAACCCACATTCTGAGGACTAGAAGTTGTACCCAGGCGTCCACCCTGGGCTCTTGTCCTGGTGGGGCTGGGCAGTGTCCAGGCAAGAACTGAGAGTGCCTCCATTCCTGAGAGGGCAGGAAAAGCCCATTTCTAGTTTGCCGTAGAGACATAAAAATATTTTAACGTAACTAGGTATTTGTTGTCAGAAGATAACCTGGCCCAATAGGACAAAATTAAGTGAAATTAAGTGAAAATTAAGAAAATTCCTCTCCTTCCTTTGTTCTTTGGCTCCATTCTTCAGTTGAGTCTTATTTTTTTCCTGTGAATTTCTCTCCAGCTAAAACTGCTTCCTCGTGTAGGGCGGTAGAAGCATTCGCATACAATTCCCCACTTGCTTGCTTTCCCTGACCTAGAACTTGGGCAGGTCCCCAAGTCTGTAACATTCTCATTCTCTTTCTGCTTCCTTGTCTGTTACCGCTGTTTAGTATTCCCCTAGTGCGTACCTGCCCTTTTAGTTCTTCAGAACATAGTCCTCCTTAAAGCATAGTGCAAATGTTATCCTCCTCCAAGAAGTCTTCCTTGATTCCTGGAGCACATAATGGCCACTTCTTGCTCCAAACTCCTAGGGCCCCATCCTGACTCAGATGTTTGTATCAGTCAGGGGAAAGCTCTTTGCTTTCCCCTGAGACCCAGACATACAGATGCTTCAAGGATGGAGAAGTTATTTCTCTCTTAGGTAATAGTCTTGCTTGCTGGGGCAGCCCTGTCCCTCTAGCCATTTCAGAACCCTGGTTCCTTCCAGCTCCTTACTCCACCATCCTCTAGGGCACCCCAGTGTCCACATGGTTGACTCTGGGACAGAGTGTGGAGGAGGCCTGCCTGATGTCTTCACCGCCGAGCTGGGGCAAGAGCTTTCTGTGGCTGTGCCTACCGCCTGGGAGGCCAGATGTTGGCTTTAACATTGTAGGAGAATGGGAAACAGGGTTTGGTGGATGGTGACTGGTCTTCACCCCAGGACTTGAGGGCTTTACCTTGTGTTTGAGACCCACATGTTTGCATTTCCCACCTTTGGTGCTGGAAAGGGTGAGGGAGCAGGGTTCAGGATGGGCCCATTTCTGCGCCTTTCTTCGGGCCCATGCAGCACCAGCAAATGGTTGATGTGTGGTGATACAGTCTGTCATTAATCCCTCACTCACTCGGCAGAAAGCTGTTAATATTTACTGTGTGCCAAGTGCTGTTCTGGGCCCTGGAGACCTCAAACATTGTTGTCATTATCCTTTGGGGTTCCTGGAAAAGGAAATTATCTTCCTGCCCCAGGGCCTTTGCATATGCTGCTGCTTCTCCTTGTGGCTCTCCTCACTTGCCAACCTGGCTCCTACTTTGTGTTTCTTCGTAAATGTCACCCACTCAAGGAAGCTTTCTCTGGCCTCCCCACTTCCAGACTGTTTTGGATCCTCCCCTTCATCCACACATTGTGCTTTCCTGCTATCACTTTATCACAGCTGTATTGAAGTAAGTTTCTTGGGCATAAGATGTTATTTCAATTCAATCCCTGCCATGAGTGTGTAAGGTGCACGATGACAGGTGCCTTTCTGAGTGCTCAGCTCCTAGCAGAACACCTGGCACCATAGCTATTCTCTCTTGACTTGTTACATATCTTAGCTGTATTATTGCTAGTTCACAGATGGGGAAATTGAGGCCCAGAGAGGCTGAGCAACTGGCCTAAGATCACACAGCTGCGGAGTTTGGGCACTGAGGTTTCAGCCTCTCTTCCCCTAGAGCCCTTGCTTTCACAGCTGAATGCAACGAGAATGCCTCATGACATATGCTATAATAGGGTATTAATAGGGTATTAGTTTAAGGGATGGTGGGAGGGCAGAGGAGGACATGACTGACTCAGCCTGCGGGAGTGGATAGCTGCCTGGAGGAGGCCGTGACCTTGACGATTCAGAGCCGTGGGTAGTTTGGAGCAGCTCTAGCGACAGTGGGGGAGTGTGGAAGAGGGGACCACACGGTGGGCTCGTTGTGAAGGCCCTGCTTTGGGCTGCCAGGGAGTTTGGGCTCAGTTGAGCTGATGGGAATTCTCAGAGTTTCCTATGTAGGTGTGGGATGGGGGGGGTGTGACATGGTTAGAGAATCACCTTAGGTCAGGGCTGGCTGCTGGTACTTGCTGGCACAGGATGGCTGGGCTCCCCAGGGGTCCAGCAGTGGAAATCATGGCCAAGCCTCTTAGTTAAGATTCTGACCACGGAGCCAAACACCTAAAATGACAGTGGGTTAACAAAATAGAAGCTTTTTTTTCTTTCTCCCAATCAGTTATGTCCCTTGGCTCCATATCGGGGACCTGGGATTCTTCCTTTGCTCACCAGTTCGCCAAGACACGGCCCTTGTCCACGTGAGCTGAAAGGGACCATGGTCATGGCCAGATTTCAGCCACCAGGCAGGGTGGGGTGGCTATTCAGGTCAAGTAGGACCCTCTCAGTTCAAACTGGAAAGATGAAGAGATTTCATGTAAGAGTCAGGATTCGGGTTCTTGGGCAATAGGAAGGCTCTGGTGGTCATGCACGGCCCAGCAGATAGAGTTGGGTAGCAGTCACCTGTACTCCCCCCCCAGCCCCCAGGCCCCCCCAACCCCAGAGGGGCAGGGAGGCCCTGCAGGTGCTGAGCCGGGGGCCTGGCTCAGGTCGGGTGGCCTGGCTCTGCCTCCACTCCCCTAGGCTTTTTGCCTCCCTTCCCTGTGAATGTGGTCCCAGCCACTCCCTCTGCCTTCCAAATCCTGGGACTCTCCAGAAGACCATGCTGGAAATCAGGGTGAGCTTTCTCTCCAAGTAGTCCTTGGGACCTGTGTCCTGGGCCGTCATTCACCGACCTGGGAGCGCTTCTGACCGGGAGTCCCCACGTGGGCAAACACGCCCAGCCCCCCTCTAGCCCCTGCTCTTCCATCCTAGAAGGGGCTGAGGCTGGCCCAGCAGGAGCCAGCCACCCCGACTGCGATGTTGTTCAGATTCCCTGGGGGTCAAGGATGGCAGCAGATGGTGGGGCTGCCTGTGGAGTTCACAGTCACGGCCCTGTAGAAGCCCTAGATTGCATTCTCCCTCTCCAGCTGGGGACCAGTTGCCTGGGAGTGATTTCCCGGGTAGGGATCATGGGGGCCACCCTTATCCCTGGGGCTCTGCAGGTGGGAGGGGGATGGATGGCTCTCCTCTCGTGGGCAAATATGGATGGATGTGCTGGAGGACGGGGAGGCTTGCTGCTCCGAGGGTGCAGGCTTCGGGGTCCCTTCTCCCCTGAGGTCTTCCTTGTTGGAGCCAGCACGCCCTCTCGTGTGCACATGTGACGGGGTCCTCACCTTCTCCTCGAGCACTTGTTGAGCCATTTTCCTCAATAAAGGAATTTCTGTTCCCCAGAGGAATTCTGGTGCCAGCAGCCAGGACAAGATGGGTCCCCGACCTGGTGATGTTGCTCACAGCCACAGAGCGGGCTGAAGTAAGACATCGCCCCCATTTTACAGATGAGAAATGGACCCACGAGGAGGAGCAGAGACTCCGTGGGGTCCACGGACTCCAGATCCAGGGCTCTTTGCTGGGGTGTGGTGCTGAGTTTGTTTCCATCTTGAGCCCTCCTGGGATGACCGGGGACCAAGGGGAGCAACAAAACATTTGTTTACCCTTTCAGCACATAAGAACCTGCCGTCTGTACGTGAAGGAGACAGAGGGAGAGCCCTGGCGCCCACGGAGCCGAGCCCACAGGGACTGACAATGAGCTCGCACACGAATGTGTCTTCCCACGATTGGATATGAGTGCTGCTGAGCCGCATATGGGGGTGTTAAGGGGCAGGGGGTGCGGGGGCATGTGTGATCTTCTACTGGGGTTCAGGAAGGCCCCTTGGAGGGCGTGAACCCCACCGAAGAAGGTAAAGGGGAAGCAGGTGCAAAGGTCTGAGGCTGGACAGCGCCCAGGATGTGCAGAGCAGTGCGCATGCCCCAGGGTGAGAGTACAGTGAGGGGCTGGGCCGGGGCGGGGAGTAGGAAGGGCACCTTGTTGGGGTCCCTGAGCTGGGTCTTCGATGTGCTTTGGAGCCACGTGGGGAGTTAAAAATCCTGACACTTGAACCCACCTCCTGGGTCCCCAGGTGGCTCATATGCACAGCACATAGCGTTGAAGACCACTGGTCTAGGGTCCCCCTGGGCCACCAAGAGGATTTGGGTTTTACTCTAAGTGTGGCAGAAAGTGCTGGGAGGGCAGGCACGGAAGCAGCACAATCTGATTTACTTTTCTAGAAGCTCTCCCTGGTGGGACTTGGAATAGAGGGAAGGCAGTGGGAGAGAAGGCAGGGAGGCCACAAGGAGGCTGCTGTCGTGGTCCAGGGGAAGGACAGAGCTGGCTGCCAAGGAAACCCATGGTGGCGGGGTGGGGGGATGGGGGCGTAGGGGATTGGGGGGCAGCCCTCAAATTACGACAAACTTAAGTGGCTTAACCAACATAATTCTCTTACAGTTCTGGAGGTGAGAGGGACTAAAATCAAAGTATCTGTAGGGCTGTGTGCCTTCTGGAGGCTTCAGGGGAGAGTCTGCTTGCTTTTTCTTGCTTCTCAAGGGGGCCTATATCCTTTGGCTCATGGCCCTTCCTCCATCTTCAAAACACATCACATGCCAAGCTCTAGTTCTATTGTCGCATCTTTTCTTTTTTGCAACTCTGAGGCTTTGGTCTCCTTTTTACATGGACCTTTAGGATGACCTTGGACCTACCCAGGTAATCCAGGTTAATCCTTCAACTCAAAATCCTTAATCGTGCCTGCAGAGTCCCTTTTGCTATGTGGGGTCACGTATTTGTAGTCTCTGGAGGTCAGGTGTGGACATCTTTGGGTCCATCATGCAGCCCTCGGTGGAGGGTCTGTGACTTGGGGTCCTGGGACTCTCTTCGCTCCTCCGGGGACCTCAGATGTCTCCCTGCCTGAGCACAGCTACGCCTTGGCTTTTGCTCTCTACCTTAAATGCTGTGCCAGCAACAAAGGTTGGTGTTTCGGGGTTCCCCCAGGTGGACAGAGGAATTTTGTGGTTGCCAGAGTTGCCCACTGGCCTTAGGGGACACCGATGTCATTCTGGGTTCTAGCCAGAGGGCTTGGTCCACCAGATCACTCACTCCCATTTGCCTGGTGTTTCCAGAATGTATTAGTTTCCTACCGCTGCTGTAACAAATTTACTACAAATTCAGTGGCTTCATAATACAGATTTATGATCTTAGTTCTGGAGATCAGTGGTGCCATGTCACCCACTTACAACCAAGGTGGTTGGCAAGGTGTGTTTCCTTTTTTTTCTTTTTTTTTTTTAAGATTTTATTTATTTATTTATTTGACAGAGAGAGAGAGAGAGATCACAAGTAGACAGAGAGGCAGGCAGAGAGAGGGGGAAGCGGGCTCACTGCTGAGCAGAGAACCCGATGCGGGGCTCGATCCCAGGACCTTGAGATCATGACCTGAGCCGAAGGCAGAGGCTTAACCCACTGAGCCACCCAGGTGCCCCAAGGTGTGTTTCTTTTTGGACGCTGTAGGGGAAGATCTGTTTCTGCTTATGCTTATCGTTGGCAGAATTCAGGTCCTTGAGGTTGTAGGAATGCGATCCCCATTTTCTCACTGGCTGTGAACTGATGAAGACTGTCTTTGGCTTCCAGAGGTCGCCATGGTCTGGTGCTCGTGAGCCCTTTCTCCACCTTCAGGGCCAGCAATAGGCGGTCAAGGTCTTTCCATGTTGCATCTGTCTCTGTGCAGGGCTGGGAAAGGTTCTCTGCTTTTACAACTCATGTGACTGCATTGGGTCCTGTTGGATATTCCCAGATAATCTCACCATCTCCAGATTGGCAACCTTAATCATATCTGCAGAATCCCTTCTGTCATGGAAAGGAACATACTTACAGGTCCTGATGATGAAGGCCTGATGATTAAGGTGGACATCTTTGGGGGCTGTTAGTCTGCCCGACACACCCAATAACAATAATAAAGATTGTAATGTAATTAACCCTTATTAAGTATTTACTCCATGACACCCTTTGTGTTCAGCAACTCACCGGATCCTCAGAATGAACCTTTAATGTTATGCCCATTTTACAGAAGAGGAGACTGAGGCACAGAAGGGTTAGGGTTGAATTATGTCAGTGCCCCCTACCCCGAGAATTCATAAGTTGCAGTCCCAACTCTTGGTATCTCAGACGGCAACGTTGTTTGGAGACAGGGTGTTTACAGAGGTAATTGAGTTAAAGGAGGTCATGAGGGTTGTGTCCTTATGCAAAGGGGAAGTTTGGTGATATACGTGCATGCAAGGAGGACACCCCTTGAGTGTGAAGTCGGCCAGCTAGGAGTCAAGGATGTACCTTGCTGATGCCTTGATCTTGGACTTCTGGCCTTCAGAACGGTAAGACAGTCGGTTTCTGTCTTCTAAGGCCCCCACTTGTGGTTCTAGCAAACCGACACAGGTATTTTATGTTAGCTGTGGCTCCTGGCTTTGAACCTGACCTCCCTCTTGGGCAGACTGTTGTCTCCTTGTTCTCGTCTCTACCCCCTTTCTCTTTTTACTTCCTTCGCTTCTGCCTTGCTCTGTCCGGATGTTTCTCTTGTCTTCTGTCTTTTTCTCATTCACTGTCACCCTGTCTCCTGATTGCTTAATCCGGCCGAATCTTTTTTGTCTCCCTCCTTCTCTCCTTGCCCTGTGGACCAGACTGAGAGGGGACCCCCTCCCGGGCTCCTGCCTCCAGGCTCCCCCAGCTCCCTCTGGCCACTGTGTCTCCCAGAGCGCTCCTCTGTAATTGCAGCGCTGTCAGATCAAGGCGCAGGCGTGCCTGAGTCCCAGGATGCCAGCTCTGGCTCTGCCGGGGGCCTTGGTGGCAGCGCTCTGGGATGGCCGTCAGCGGGCTGGTGCAGAGGCCCATGAGCCGCAAGAGGAGGGCAGCCTCCCCTCCCCTCCCCCGCTCCTCCTGTGGCCTCTCTTCCTTCCTCTGGATCCTGCTGGGCACACAGAATGTTCCAACTGAGTGGCTGTCAGCCCAGCCGCCCCACCAGGCCTGGCTGGCACGGGACACCAGCCATGGGCATGTTCCGGCCATCACCTTGACCTTGACGCAGTGACTCTTGTTTGTTATCGGCTCCTTGCTCCTATTTTCCGGATCTGCAGGGCAGTCCTGCCCGCCACACCCAGCCTCAACTTTGAGGATCTGGCCTGTCCCCTCTGTTGCCCCTGTGTCTGGGTCCCCTGTTGCTCTGTGTGGGAAGCTTCTCACATCCATAGGGCCACTTGCCAGGCTGGGGCTGAAGCGACGGCCTGTGTTCAGAGGAGCAGAGAAGGGCCCGGAAGAAAGACCCTGGAGCCGAGGGAATGAGAGAGAGAGAGAGAGAGAGAAGCTGCTCTGGCTGCAGAAGGCTCCCCTCTCCCAGCAGCGTCTGCATCTGGGCTCAGGGGAGACAGCCTTACAACCTTCTGTGTTAACACGCTTCCATGCCTTGCCTTGTGAGTGGGTTCTGTCTTTTGCAACCACACAGCCTTCAGACAGAACTTTAAAAAATGCAAATCAGATCATAGCGCTCTGTGCTTGGCTCCCTCCAGTGACTTCCCAGAGCCCCAGCACAGCTCCCCACGTGTGCCCCAGCCCAAGGCCTGCGTGATCCCGTCTTGCTCGCTCCTTCCGTGTCCCCTCCTGTTCGCCCAGCACCCACTTCACCCTAGGTCCTCCAGCCTCTTTGCTGCTCCTCCCTCCTGTGCTCCACTGTATTCCTGCCCCAGGGCCTTTGCACTTGATAGGCTCCTCCCTGGGATGCTCTCCCCACCGGATCCTTACATGGCTGGCTTGTCTTCATCAGGTTAAAGCTAGAACGTGCTCTCACAGGAGAGAAGGCCCTGGTCACCTTGTCGAAGGTGTCTCACCCACGCCCCTCACTCCATCCCAGCTCCCTGTTTTCTTTCATTCAGAGTGCACGTTGTTGTTGTCATCTGTTGACTTCTTTGTTTACCTGTTTACAGTCTGTCTCTTCTGCTGGAACTTCCTATCTTGTTCACTCCTGAATTTTCAGTGCTTCGAACAGCGCCTGACCTATAGTAGGTGCTCAATGAAGATTTGCCAATCGAATGCGAAAGAAACGGTAAAAGGGCTGAGAGATGCCCTGGAGCTTGGCTGGGTCTGCTGGGAGGGAGTTAAAGGACGCATCTCACTCTCAGGCACAGGCAGGACCACTCCTCTTACCCATCGGCTGCTCTGACCCAGTAGGCTTCCAAGCGGTGGGTGGAGACCAGGCGGCCAGGCCTCAAGGAGGTGGTGAGCGCAGTGGAGTGGGGGATCCTCCTGGGCCCCTCCCGTCCCCTTCTGGGCTGACATGCGCTCCACTCACCGGGCCAGCATCTGCTCTTTCTCTTGTGGACTCTGGGTATGATTTCCCAGGAGAGTCCCCTGTCTTTACCAGAGTCCTTTAGTAAGTGACTACAGTTCAGATTTCCTGAGAATGGGGGCTTTCGCCCCGGGAACGGTCTTGTGTCTGACAGCGAGCCCTTGCTTGGATGAACTGGTGAGAGAGACCATTTTACGCGAGGGTGAGTCACCTTCTGCCTGTCTCTCTCTGCTTTGTTTAAAAAAAAAAATTCATTGTATTGGGCACCTGGGTGGCTCAGTCGATTAAGTGTCTGCCTTCGGCTCAGGTCATGATCCCAGGGCCCTGGGATTGAGTCCCGCCTCAGGCTTCCAATTCAGTGGGGAGCCTGCTTCTCCATCTACCTCTCCTTTCTGCTTGTGTTTCCTCTCTCTTTTTCTCGTGTACAGGTACCTGCTCCCTCCCTCTCAAATAAATAAATAAAATGTAATTTTATTTATTAGATATGCCATCACACCATGATCCTGTGACATATTTCGTGTTGTAAAGAGACCACCCTGCCGTCAGGCTGCACAGACATCACAGGCTGGTGGGAGAGCCCCCAGGGTAGAAAACCTGGGCTAGTGTTGGCTGTAGCTCGTGTTCTCTCTGGAAACAGGATGGCAAACTCTGGATTACCTACGTGAATGGGGAAGAGGCAGGATGAGCGGACATGGGTCAGAGTTCCCCTCACCTCCCTGCCAGATAGAAATGGCTGGTCATCAGCCCGTCTTTGTGGGCTGGGGTTCTACAAACTTTCCTTTCCTTCCTTGCCTGCGGATGGATGTGCCGATGATTAGTGCTGGGGTGGGGGGCTGGTGTGGGGGGTGGTGAAGGGGAAGCAAGGAGTCCAAAAGTCCGAATAATCCACTCCTTGAATAATCAGCCCTGAATAATGGAGAGTTAATGGGGGCATTGTAGTTGTCTTGCCCTAGAGATGCTGAATCTGGGAGACAAGGAACAGGTGGGGATGAGAATGAGAGGGTCTGTCTGGAGAGAGGGTGCAGCAGCCCGGGTCAAGGCAAAGCCACTTGGAGATGAGGGGACATTTTTTTATTACTGTTTTAAACTCCAAGTGCAAAGGGCTAACTAACATCACTGTAGGAAGGTTTCAGGGAGGAGGAGAGGAGAAACATACAGAGGAAGGAGCAGTATTTCTTCCTAGACGTAAACTGCCAAATGACCCCCAGAAACAACGCTCCAAGAGCATCTGTGGGAAGCTCAGAGAGTGGGTCGTCCTCAAAGAGTTATTGGTTTTGTTCAAGCTTCATCTGACGCTCGCTTAAAAAAAAATAGATTTTGTTTCCCCTCTTGTAACAGTCTGGAGGGGAAATTCAAGCATAGAACAGCTGCCTTGTGTCATCATTTAGATGCTGATGAATAAACTGATACGGGGGGGGGGCGGGTGGTAAGCAAATAGATGGGGAAATGCGACCCAGCCGCTTCCCCGTGATCTCTGTGTGGATCATTGAGTGGGGCTTGTCCGGAGATGTCCCATCCCCGGGTCTTTCCTTCCTGCCACTCAGCAACATCCCAGGCCTCACCCTCCGTGGCGGCCTGAGTTGTGAGCACATGGGATGTGCACCAGTGAGCAAGCAATGATGAGGGGCATGGTCTGTGTAGACGGGCTTGAACTTGCGGCTGACGCACATTAGTTGCAAACCCTGGGCAGCATCTCCATTCTTCTGAACCTCTGTTGCTTCAGCAATAGAATGAGAAAGGTCATAGACGTGGCAGTGATCGCTATGCTTGTCGATATCCAAAAGCTCCCTTCATTTTCCAGCTTCCTCTGCCGTTGGATTGGCCATGTGACTGGCGTGGCCAGTGTGGTATGAGCGGAAGTGACATGTGTCCTTTCCAGGCTGAGGTGGGAAAGCACACAGTATGCCCCCCTACACTTTCTCTCCCATGACTGTGGTGCAGCTATGCCATGGAAGGAGCCTGGATCCCTGAGTCACTGTGTGGATGGAAGTCATGCAGGAGAGAGGGCTGAAAGATAACACTTTGGGATTTTGGGGGGTTTGTGACAGCAACTAGTGTTAACTGCCCAAAGGAATACAGTGGGACTCCCTTGAGAGTTATTATGAAAAATTTAATAGGGAGGCAGAATTCATAAATAGCTTAGCAAAGTGCTTCACGTGTAGAAAATGTTCAGTAAATACTAAGTGTGCATATTAATTTATTTACAAAGCAAATATTTACTGAACTTCTGTCATATGTCAGGCCCATGGAATCATCATAACAACCACAGGCACATAAAATTGTGTTCTGGATTGGCACGGTATTGTAGAAAGGACTTGATCACCTGTTCCTTCAGTGTCTGTGAACCCACCGCTACCCTACACCCCATGTGCCAGGCAGGCATCATGCTGAATGGTGGGGCACGTGGATGAATAAGTCAGTTTCACTATTAAGTTGCTTGCAGACTGCTGAGATGCACAGGAAGGCAAATAGTTCAAAGGCCAAGTGACACGTGTCATGTAGGGGGTCTTTTCAAAGTGCTGGTGGTGTCCCTCATTCTGCTTGGGGAAGCCAGGAAGGGCTTCACAGAGGAGAGGACATCAGCATTCTGTCTTGAAGGTCTGCATAAGAATCAGCTGAGAAAGGGCATTTCAGGTAGAGGGACAGGCACATCATCACGAGGTCTTGTGTCTGAGAGTGATGAATGTTCTGGGGGCTGGAATCCAGGCTATCCACAGCAGCCCGAACATTGTCCCCTCTCCCTGAAATGTCCACAGTAATCCCTGTGACCTGTGACTGTGCCACCTTAAATGGTGAGCAGGACTTTTTCAGATGTGATTCAATTAAGGATTTTTGAGTTGGGGAGATTATCCTGGATTTTCCAGATGAGCTCAAGCTGATCACACGAATCCTTAAAAGTGGAGAATCTTAGCCATAGTGGGAGAAGGGGGCGTTTGTATCAGAGAGGAGAGAATCAACAGGGCTGATGTTGTAGATGGTGGAAGGGAAGGTGGGAGACGAGTGTGTGTAGCCGAGAAGCTTAGAAGGAGAGGGAAGAAAATCTTCCCTAGAGCCTCTCCAAAGGAACACAGTGCTGTCAACCCCTTGACTGTCGCCCAGTGGGACCCACATTGGAATTCTGACATACAGAATTGTAAGAGAGGTTTTTGTATCATTCAAGCCATTAAGTCTGTGGTAATTTGTTACAGCAGCAATAGGCAATGAATACGGCATCTGGTGGGGAAGGTCAAGTTGACCATACTGGACATAAGGAAGGGTTAGGGGGAGCTGATCATGTCTGTTCTATATGCTCATTGGGTCTCAGACTTCTGTGAGCTTCCCACTTTTTCACGTAACACTGATTAATTAATTAATATTAATTAATATTAATATTCCATGTTAATATTCTGAGAAAGAGAGAGCTGCCTCGTTTGTTTTAATGGGTGTGAATTTTCCATAAATTGAATGTATATTTCTTGTTTAATTAACAGACATTTAGGTTATTTGCAGCCCTTTGTTCCTAAAATAATGCCGCCGTTATCTTGACCTTGTGTTATTTTGCACATGTGTGAGTATGTCTGTAAGATGAGTTCTGAGCAGTGAAATTGTTGGGTCACGGAGAATATGCATCTTTGGGAGTCTGCATTTTTAATAAACGTCCGAGGGCATGATGCTTCTGGAGAGAACTGAAATTAACATGGAGGTTGCTTAACAGAATTCAGATCTGGGTTCTGTAAACATCCCCATGGCTGATGGGGCGGACACAGGGAGGCTAGGGGAGAGACTGAGGCAGGGAGTCTCAAGAGAGATGAGTGTGTGTGTGTGTGTGTGTGTGTGTGAGAGAGAGAGAGGGGGGGGGGGGGGAGAGAGAGAGAGAGAGAGAATATGTTCTGGACTGACCTGACCTAGTGTAAGTTGATTTTCTTTTTCTTTTTTTTTTTTTTAATCAGTGTAAGAAATCTCTAGGACATGAGAGGCTTGTTCTCAGTGGCCCTGGTTGAGAGCACCCTGTGGGGTGTGGGGCCAGGATCCCGGGGTGCCAGTGAGCCTGGATTCTAGTTTCTCTTCTACCTGCCCACTTTGACCCCGGGCGGATCACTACCTTTGTGATGTGGGGGCAGGGGCCGGGAGGAATAGAGAAATGTGTCATTGTAGCATTTGAACAAGGTGTTTCTAGGTGAGACCCCTTCTGAGGAAGAGCTGAGAGATCAGTAGGGTTCATACTGCCTCTGACTTTCAGATTTCCTATGCTCCTATGACTTTTATGGTTATGTCTGTGGTGTTGTAACACATTATCTCCAGTTGTTTTATTCTGGTTCTGTGTTTACCTAGGTCTCTCTCTCTCTCTCTCTCTTTTTTTTTACTTTGATGTTTTTACTATGAATTCTTCATTCTTGAGCTAATTTTGACTCTTCCCTAGGTGAGCTGGGTTTCAGTGTCGTCTAGCTTTTTTGAGATCAGCTCGGGGATTCTCTGCTCTTCAAACACTTTCATGGCTGAGGATGTCAGCCTGTTGCCTTTAGACTTGAACGTGCTGCTCCCTTGCTGTTTATCTTCCTGAAGCCTCCCTCAACAAGAACACTGTCCCTGTGTTTCTTCCATTTCTCCTGAGGATGGGTTGAGTGCCAGCTCTTCTTGGGTGGTCTGGTGGCTCCCTGAGCATGGGGACACTGTTGGGGGTCAGAGAGTGTCATCTTTTGCAAGGAGGAACTTTTGGCACGAGCAGAAGATTACCCCACTTCCTTCCTCTGTTTGGGATATTTGTTACTCTAAAAATATTCATGGCCGCTCTGTACAGTCATGCAGGCTGTGCACTGCACAACTCCAGAGACTTTCATTTGTATAAACCAAGGCGTGGATGGTGCTCTCAGGGTGTGCAGGGTGTTCCTTTATTCTCCAGGAAGCTCTTGGCCTGGACTGGGCCTGGAAGTGCAGAACTCTTTTATCCCAGTGTTTCCCACATTTTAGTTTTTTTCATCTCACTTTTGTGGATTTGTTCTTAGCCATATACCTCTGTCATCCTATTTTTTTTTTCTTTCTCTATATTGGCTCACGTTTTCTTTACCTAAATGAATTTAAAAGGGAAACTTTATATTACAATTGGAAATAGAAAACCAGCACAACTTGCTAAAAATAGAAGAACTATGTGTACACATGTGTGTGTGTGCATGCGTGTGTGCATGCATAAAACAAAGCAATGTTATCATATTCTTGCTGGATACGTCTGCCTTTTCTCTTTGTTTGAAATGGAAGATTAGCAGGTATTAGAATGATGTTAAGGACAAGCTAACACAAAACGGAAATTTTCTCCTAGAAGCAGGTTGGATTGGAAGGGTTGGAAGGGAATTAGGAAGGGAAATCATTCTCCATTATGTGATTCAGGGTAATTTCGCACCATATTCCCCCGTCATGAGCCACTCACGGGACGTGTGAGGAAACACTGTCCCAGGCTGATATGCCACCCACTCCAGGCAACTTGAAGCTCTTGGCAGTATTTCCGCGGGTTGGGCTAAGCCTTGCTTATATTCTTTCACCACTGGGAAATTTAACGTTATCTTAGAGGGGTCTTTTCTATGGCTGGGCTCTTCTTGAGTTGAGACGCCTGCTCCTTGGGCCCAAGTTGGTTTAGTTCCGCTCCTTGGAATCAAGCAGAAAAGTCAGATCTTTCTTCTAAGTTATCTCTCTCCAAATGCGATTAAAGGTGTGGCCTCTCTATGAGTTACAGCACCCCGGGTGGAATCCTGGATCCACCACGTACTGTCTGTGTCTTTGGGTAAGGTACTCAACTTCACCAGGCCTCAGCTTCTTCATCTGATAAATGGGAACAATAACAGTACCTCCTTTATGTGGTTGAGAACTAGACCAGTGAGTACCTATGGAGACTTAGAACAGCACCTGGCATATCGTGAGTGCTCAGAAGTGTCTGCTTTTGTTTTCTGTAGCAAGGGACTGTGGGCTTCTCATCCTCCCTTACGTTCTCCTGGATCAGAAAGCAGAGGATTCGGGTTCCAGCTTCAGCTCAGTATCTGACCGATGACGAGAACTCAGGCAACCTGTGGGCGCTCCCTGGGTCTTTGTTTCTACATCCAGAAACGGTGGGCTCTATGGTTCTTACATTCTTCCTCCATCTGTAACTGATTTGGATAATTTTGTGCCCAGGGCAGAGAGGAAATACCAGGACAAGAGAACAGAGGACCATAATCTCCATGTTAGCCACCATGTGTCACAAGAAAATGATCTATGCTCCCTTTCTCCTTTTAAATTTCTTTTCTTAAAGATTTTTTTAAAAAAAGACTTTATTTATTTATTTGTCAGAGAGAGAGAGAGAGAGAACATGGGCACAAGCAGGGGGAGCAGCAGGCAGAGGGAGAAACGGGTTTCCCGCTGAGCAGGGAGCCCAATATGGGACTCGATCCCATGACCCTGGGATGATGACCTGAGCCAAAGGCGGATGCTTAACCAACTGAGCCACCCAGGCATCACTCCCCAAACTTTTTTTTTTTTTAAGATCTATTTACTTACTTGAGAGAGCGAGAGAGAATGAACCGGGGGTGGGGGGGCAGTGAGGAGCAGAGAGAGAAAGAGGGAGGAGAGAATCCTTGAACAGATTCCCCACTGAGGACAGAACTCAATCCCAGGACCCCGAGATCATGACCTGAGCTGAAATCAAGAGTTGGACGCTCAACTGACTGAGCCACTCAGGCGCCTCTTAAATTTCTCTTTCGAAAAATGATTTTGGGGAGGGAGACAGGACAGCTCATGGATTCCTGATGGTATTTTAAAAAAAGGGTGGAAATAAGACCGAGGTATTAGAAAAAGCAGATTTGTGTAGCTTTAACCAAATCCAACAGATGGGATGGCATAAAAAAGTCACGATCTCCTTAATTTATCAAGCTCCCATGAAAGATGATGATACTAATAATTGTGAACATTTACTGAGTCCTTGTCAGGCACCAGCTGTCTCATGTGTGTGGTCCCATTTGATCCCTGACTACGTACAAGCCAATAATAGCTGCTGTAACAGAGAAATCTGTGGACATCTGTGGGTTAACATAGTAGCAATTCATTGTTTGCTCACATAACATTTCAGTGTAGGTGATTCGCTTGGCAGCTCTCCTCCACACAGTGATTTGGGGACCAGGCAATTTCCATATTGTGGCTTCACCACTTCCTGGGGGTCTCGGAGCCCTCTGTATCTCAGTGGCAGAGGAAAGCGAAGGCATGTTCCCTTCCTAAAAGGCATCTCCAGGAAGGGCCAGGCACCATTCCCCATTTACGATAGAACGAGTCACATGACCTCACAAGGATGTAAGGCTGCTGGTAAATATCATGCCTGGCTGGGTGGCCACTTCCTAGCAATGACCTCCCACTACAGAAGGAGTAGCACAATATTTGATGGACCGCCAGCTGTTTCTATCACAGCTTATGTGGTAGAGAGGATAATCACACCCATTTTACAGATGAGGAAACTAAGATCCAGAGTGTCTGGGCTGGGTCATGGAGCTTGTAAGGCGCAGAGCTGGGACTTCAACTCAAGACTCTGTTGAGCTCAGAGCTCTTACATTCCACTACTACTATATCAATTTAAGATAAGCATTTAGCTTCTTTCAGCTAGAAAATTCTTTAGAACATTTTTTTCCCCTATGGCTTTCCCACTGTGCCTGAAATGCCCGAGTAGGTTATGTCTGGAGACCGTGGTGATGAGGTCATGATGCCAGGCAGGATTTCAGTCTCCAGGATTTTATCCACTTGGAGAAATGATTATCCCCAGAAAGTTGACCCACATTTTGGACTCCTGCCAGAAATCAAGGCATGGTACCATCTGTAAGAGATAAATAAATCAAAATATCATCAGCAGATAACTGTGTACCATCTGCTGCCCTGTCAGTTGAACTGGCAGAGGCCTCTGGAGAATTCCAAGGGAGGGCTTGCCAAGACTCCGCTGCCAGCCTGGATCGCGAGAGGAGAAGCTTCGCACAAGATCTGCTGGCATTTTCCTTTATTCTCTGATCTTGGAGCTGAATTCCTTGAATTCAGCCAGCGAAGGTGTGTGAACTCTTGCCCTTGCCAAACAGTTAAAATTATTTCACATTGGCCAAGGCTGTTGGGGCCAGGACCAGCTCTTCTCTGCTCTCCTTGCAAGTCGAGAGCACCTGCTACAGGGAAAAACGAACCATGAGTCTGCCAGGAGGGTCAGGTTCTTTGGAATCTGCGTCTCAGACCCAAATTCAGAATCAGCCACGTTTGGGTCCTGTTGGCTGGGCACCTGTAGATGTGGTCCCATCCTAGTGGCTGCTGATTTCTCCTGTCCCGTGTGCACTCTTTGGAGGGCGTCCAGGACTTCCCTTGGGGAGAACGGAGTTCTCTGGAACCTGCTGATTCTGCAAGGAGGCCGTTGTGGCCAAATGCAGAGGCTTTGCTGAGCTGGCTCAGTTTGAACCCTGGCTCCACCATGGGCTAAGTGAATGTAGACGAGTTTCTTGGTCTTCCTGTTCCTCGGTTTCTTCACCAGTAAATGTGGGCATGGTAGCTTGTAAAATGCGCTGGACCTGGCACCAAGTCCATGCGCCATATATGTTAGCAAATATTTGATGGCTGGCTTTGTGAGACAGGTATGACTGCCTCTTTCTCACCAGTCCCCTCCCCACGAGTCCCCTGACGCCGTTCCCCACCCTGTCCTCCACAGAAACCTCAACTACACCATCTGGTGGGATATGGAATTAAGTCACAGTCCTCAGACCTGGGGATCTGGGGACCCAGCCAAGGACTCTGGTCTCCCCAGCGCCCCTCCCACTTGCTGCCCATCTTCCCACTGCCAGCCAGACCCAGGCTCCTGCGTGTTCATGCCAAGGGCAACTTGGCCGACCCTCAGCACTCCCCAGACCTTCTGCCAGCTTTGGGCATCTGCTTCTGGCCACCCCCCTGCCTTCTGCCTGCACCCCTGCCAGGTTTCCTCCACCTGCTCAGGGTGAGGTCGCACCGTTACAGCCTCCTGCTTCTGGCTTGGAAGGACTTCCTGGTTCTCCTTGGGAAGAGTGCAATGTGTCTCTAACCTAGGATCCAGAGAAGGAATCCAAAACCAAAAATGGATCCTATTACAGAGCCAAGCACAGGACAGGAGTTTGCGTGCCCTCTCCTGTTTTCATCCCTTTTGCAAGCATCCGCTTTGTAAGCCAGGTGTCCGATGACTGCCATTCCGCTGGTGAGGAAGAGGGTCTGAGAGGCAAAGTTGCTCTCTGAGGTCACATGACTAAGAAGAGGCAGAGGAGGGATTTGAACTCGTGTCTTCTGGCCTCTGAGCCCAGACGCCTTCATTTGCCTATGAAGAGCACCCTTTTTAAGGACAGAGCCTTGAGAACTCAGATGAGTGACAATGGTGGAGTCAGCAGCCCATCAAGCTGGTCCTTCTGCAGATGTCATCTGGTGGTTTAAATCCCAAGGGGAGATGTCTTGTTTTGCCTTGCTTGGCCTTGGAAATGAACCCTCCAACCAAATAAATAAAAACCATTGTTCCCCCACAGTCTCACAGCTAACAGGTGGCAGAGCTGGGATTTGAACTCAGGTCCCTTTGCAGTCAGAGCCTGGGCTTTTCACCAGGGAACACACACTGCTGGCCTCGGCGTGCCCCGGTGCATGTGGCGCCACTTGCCACGGCCACACCCCTGCCTTTTCCACAAGTAGACTGGACCCAGAGTAGGGACTGTGGGGTGGGCTTCCTGGCATCAGGCTGGAGTGGTGAGCCAGAGCGGGGGCAGCTGTGACCTGGCCGGTTGTGTTCACGGTGGATTCCTGGAAGCCTCCTTTCTGCTGGGGACGCATGCCAGGTGCTCCCGTTGGGGCCGGATTGATGCGCCCGCTGGCAAGCTCCGGCCGCTATGCTGAGGGCAGTTTCTGAGGCTCCCCTTCCCCGCCCTCAGCTCAGCTGCATCCCTGCAGACAGTGGGTCAGAAGCTGTCAGCAGGGAGGGCGGGTCGGGGCCTCTGAGGTTAGATCTTTTCTTCCCGCGCTGCCAAAAGCCACCGGCCCCATGCGGTGATGTCACAGAGTCTAGGAAGAAATGACCTTCCATTTGTCTTTTCTGAGCAAGGGAGCAAACCCTTAGAAAAAGACATTTAGACACAACTTCTGGGATTTGTTTCAAGATAACCCCATGGGATGGGGACTATGGGCATAAAGAGACAGGACTGGCTGTAGAGTGACGCTTCCAAGCTGGGGGTGGGGACATGGGTCTCATTGCACTAGTCTCTCTGCTTTTGTACAAGATGGGAATTTCCCATAATAAAATGCTTAAGAAGGACATTTCAGAGACACTGTTGATTTGCCCGAGGCCAGGAATCTTGTCTGGCCATGGAATGTCCTGAGTCTCTGTCCTGCTTCTGGACAATTAGTCCCTTGCACGATGGAAAGAGCTTTGGAAAGACAGGGAGCTGAGCCCACATCTTGATTCTGCCACCTCCTGGCCGTGTAACCTTGGGTGGATCACTTTGCCTGTGTGAGCCTCACTTCCTCATCTGTAAAATGGGGCTAGATACTGATCATATTCAGTTGTGATGCATGCCAGGTTTGTCGCGTGATGCTTGTCCTGGTCTCTCCTAGGGTCATTGGATCCTGGTTCTTAAGCAACATAACACATTATAGCTTCCACCTGCTGGTGGGGGAGATCTGCCATTTTCAGCCCCCAAGGGGGCTAAGCCAGAGGGGCCAAGCCAGAGGGACCAAGCTCTGCCTGAGATAGAGTGAGACAATATAATGAGAGATATTGTGATAAAATAACAGAAATTCAGAGCAGGGAGACATCTCTTTTGCGGGGAGGGTAGGTGCTTGGTGAACAAGGCAGTCTTCTTGGTGGGAGTGTAGTGTGGGCATTGAGTTGGATCCTGAAGGTGAGGGATGGCTCAGATACCGAGAAGTGGAAGGAGAGATGTTGAGGTGGAGAGGTGGAAAAATGTAAGGCTATACATTGGAAGCCCTCAGGCATAAAGCAGCAGGAAAGGAGGGGGTGTGTGACGTTCAAAGAGTTGTGTCCAGGCGATATTCAGACATCCATGCATTGTGGCAGGCGTGAGACTGAGTATGGCTGTCCCATGGGGCTCCTCCTTGTCACTCAATAGGGAAGACACCCCCTTTCTGTTTCGCCCCGAGACCCTCCAGCTCAGCTCAGCTTCCTGTCTCACCTTTGCCTCCACACCTGTGGGGTCCTACAGACTGGAATCCCCCATTTGGTGTAATTCTTTATGAAATGCTCTTCATTTTTTCGTTACCCTACGATCATGCCTGGAGCCCCTGTTACTGTCCCAGGCATTGAAGATGCAGCAGTGAGTGGGACCTGTGGTCCCAGAGCTTCGAGTTGTTGCAAAAGCGGAGACTCTAGGCAGTTATTCAGAAGAGCTGGGGGATGCCCTTCTGTGGAACAAGGATTTCGAGTGGCTGATTAACATATACTTTAATATAAGAATGGAAGAGCGTCAAGGGCAGGGACTTACCTTTTGGTTCACTGTTCTCTTCCCCCAGCACCTAGAACAGCGCCTGGCACATGGGAGGCGCCCAGTAAATGTTGGTTGAATACCATTGTATGAATACGAAGCAGTGGCAGTGGGTATCTAAGAGAAGAATGTTTGTCAGGATCGGAATTCATTCAAACACTTCCCCACATCACTGCTTGATGTGCTTTGGAATCCTAGAATTCAGAGAGAGAGAGAGAGAGAGAGAGGAAGAGGGTGGGTAAGGAGGAATGGGGAGTCGGGGAGAATTCTGCATGATTGCATCCTTTCCTGGCACGCAGCCTCCAACCTGCAACAGAATGTGGTCAGGACCACGGTCAGCACCTATCTGCTTGGGAATAACGCCCACAGCCCAGAAGTCCCTCATACATCCCGCGGAGGACACAGACAATAAACAAATAATCAAATACATACAGAAGATTATTTCAGATAGTGGTGGTGGAAGTCTGTCCTCCAACGTCTCTCAGCCGGGGAGGCCGGGGGTGGGACTGGTGGTGGTGGCGGGGTGGGAGGAAGGGGGGATGGGAAGAAAAGGGGAGTTGGTGGCCGGGGAGACTGCCCTCCGCAGATGGAATGACCCCTGTGCCCTTTGGTTTCTCGTTGGTTCTGGCCAGTGGGAGGAGATAGTAGGAAATCAGAAGGCTGGGGTATTTCCCCCCTCTCCTGCCTCACTTTCTCCCTGTTGAGGTTTGGGCAGTAATGCGTTCCTCTAAGGAGTGGTTCTCAAAACAGGTTCCCAGACCAGCAGCATCAGCAGCACCTGGGAACTTCTTACAAATGCAGATTCTTGAGTCCCACTCTCGGCTGGGAGAGGTGAGCCATATCTGCTATTGCTAGGCCCTCACCCCTCTCCACCCTTCCGGGAAGACTCCCTTCACTCAGTTGTCTTCAGTGAGCTCTTTCTGGGGTGCCCGACTGGTCCAGGTGGTCAGGAGGTCACTTCATATTCCTTTAGACAGGGTACACCCTCGCTAGTTTACCCACTCCCCTCTGGCTTGCCTCGGTCACTGCCAGCCATTGAAATCTCATGAATGGGCCAGTCACCCTTGCATTGGGGCTAGGCACCAAGCCCCCCCATCGGTCACCTGTCTTGGGGCAATGTGCAGAGATGAGGACCCCTTACAGGAGGTGGTGTGGGTATGAATACGTACTCTCACTTCTTACAGGAAAGGAATCTCCCATTACTTTATTTCCCGAATCTAATCGGACTGAGCTTCCCCTCTCCAAGGTAGGGAGAAATTCAGGCCCCACATAATTGTGGCTTCTCGTCAGCCCCTGGGGCACAGGAAGTCTTCAGAACTTTGGGGGAGAGCCTTCTAGTTTTTTCCTGCCCTTGTTCCTCCCTGCACTAATGGTTTTCCGGTTCCAGAGGGGTGCAGGAGTTTTGCTAAGCCTCTGAGCCCAGAACCCGATGTCCAGCTTTCTCAGGTTGGTTTCCTGGAAGTTTCTGACATCTCCTAGGGGTCTGGGGAGGTCCTGCAGCTCGTGGATCCCCAAAACATTTTCCCTGCTGGACCCACCCTCTTCCTGCACAAATTCCCACTTTCTGCGTCCTCTCTGAAGTGGGACAGCATTACCCTCCAGTGGACCTCTGGGAACAAACACAGTGGGTCTTTAAGGAACTTTCCTTCCAGGGGATGAGATGCTCTCTTTTGCCTTCTCAATTCTTAGTAGCTTCTTAGTAGCTCACTGTGAGCCAAAGGGAATCAGAGTGAGAGGAAGCAATGGGAGAGGGCAACTTCAAGGGAAAAAATAAGGGAATTACTGGACAGTGTCCATAGGTTTGGGGAAGACATGGGACAGTGCAGGGCCACATCCCAGGCACAAGCTCATGGGGGAACCATACGTCCCGTCCTTGCCGCTGCCACTTGGCAGTGTGGATTCCTGCCCACTGAGCTGCCCTAGCTGTACCACCTGGTGGTGGCCACCATGCCTACTGGTCCACTCTGTTATAGGTACTACGGAAACACTAGCATTGGTGGTTTTCACCTTTTACAGATAGGGAACTGAGGCACCAGAAGGTTAATATATTGAGTCATACGTCTAGTAAGTGATGGAGCCACGCTGAACACAGGCAGTTCTGGCAACAGGGGCCCTGCTCTCAGCCCTACTCCTCACCTCCACCCACCATGATGGTGGTTTGTTCATCAGTCTGATCTCTCAGTAGACTGCAGAGGCCATGCCCCTTGTTTCCTCTGAGTCCTGTTTGTTGACAATGATGACAATAGCCACCAATTCCTAAGCACCCACTCTGGTCTAGGCATCATATCTAAGCTCTGTGCCCCTGTCAGGTCTTTACAATGCCCCTATAGGTTCTGCACCCATTAAAAATTCAAGAAAATCAAGGCACAGAAAGACTGGGAACTCACATGGCAGGAAATGACAGGGCCGGGATTTGAATCCAGCTCTGCTGATCCCAGAACTTAGGTTCTTGTCTCCTCTGCTGTTCTGACCCACAGACACTGTTGCGTGGAGGAGTGTCCATTGCAATACATTGATCCATCACTAAGATGACTTACTCTTGTTTTTTTAATGTTGCAAATAGATTTTTTTTTTTACAAGTCAGATTGGAGTACGGATCTCAGGTTAGCTGCATGCTGGAATTACTTGGGGAGTTTTTAAAACCCCACGGAAGTTTAGGCCCCACAGCGATCAATTAAATCATGGTCTCTCTGGGTGAGGCTTGGGCTTCGAAGGGCTGAGAACCACTTACTTAAGTTGGATGAACTCTAGGATCCTTCCCAGCTTTCATGTTCTAGGGTTCACAGAAGGTACGCTGCCATCAGGTGGCAGTAACAAGCCACAGCTCCATGATCTAATTGACAAGCCTCAGTCTGAAGAGATAAAGTGCTCTTGTCTTTAGTTTTATTCCCCAATTAAATCTTTTAGTTAAACATATCAACTTAATGATAATTGACGAAGATGTTTTAAAGGCTACTTCTAAAAGCAATAAGACAATATGGTACAGTTTGATATCTTTCACACAAATGGTTAGCCAGTTTTTACCATGAGGAACAGGGTTTGGAGAAAAAACTTCCTCTGTGTTTGGATTTCAGTTATTAGACCATTGAAATATCCATTCTTCCTTATGTCATTACTATGATTTTTTCTTAAACTTCAGCATTGACCATGTCTGCTCAAACATCTTCTATTCAGTCTTGTCCCTGAATCAGAAATAGAAGTGTGAGAGCCATTTCATTTGGCCCTTGGTGGGTTTTCCCTGTCTACACTGGTGTGTGGGTGGGTAAATGTTCTCAAGGGGATTCCTTTCAGGATCTGGCAGCTCTACTCAGTGGGAATGGCCGGCTGCAGTAGGAAGTTCTGACATAGCAAATTGGAATAGATAGCTGGAAAATTTTTAGGGTATGGAATTTGGAGTCTACAGATTTGGACTGTGTACCGCTCCATCATTACTGGCTGTGTGGTCTTGGGCAAGTCACTGAAAGCTCAGAGCCTCAGTTTGCTTGTCTCTAAATAGGGATTCTCAGAGCTGCATCATTGCAGGTTATTATGGGATCAAAGAGAAGGCAAACACAATTTTACAATAAAACCACTCAACAAGTTAGGAATTAGAGGAATGTCCTCAACCTGGTAAAGATTATCTATGAAAAACCTATAGTAAACATCATACTTCATAGTATAAGAATGATTTCTCCCTAAGATCAGGAACAAGACAAGGACATTTGCTCCTGCCACTTCTATTCAATATTATGCTGGAGATTTTAGCCAGAGGAAATAGGCAAGAAAAGGAAATAGAAGATGTCAAGATTAGAAAAGGAGACGTAAAACTATCTCTATTTGTGGATAACATGATCTTGTATATAGTAAATCGTAAGACTCCACTGAAAACTATTAGAACTCATAAGAAAATTCAGCAAGATTTCAGGGTACCACACCAATATACATCAAATTATCATATTTTTATACTGTAGCAATGAATATTCTGAAAATGGAATTAAGAAAACAATCCCATGTACAATAGCATTAGAAAGAATAAAATTCTTAGGAATAAATCTAACAATAGAAGTGCAAAACTTATATTCCATAAATTATAGAACATTACAGAAGAAACTAAAGAGGATCTAAATAAATGGAAAGACATCCCATGTTCATGGATTGGAAAACTTAATATTATTAAAATGGCAATATTCCCCAAATTGATCTACAGACTCAGTACAATTCTTATTAAAATTCTAACTGGCATGGTTCCTGGCTGTCTTAGTCAGTAGAGAATGCAATTCTTGATCTCTGGGTTGTAAGTTCAAATCCCATACTGGGTAGAGATTACTTAAAAATAAAAATCTTAAAAGAAAAATCCAGCTCTCTTTTTTCCCCCCAGAAATAACAAGTTGATTTTAAAATCCATATAGAGTGGTGCTGGATGGCTCTGTTGGTTAAGTGTCTGAATCTTGATTTGACTCAGGTCATGATCTCAGGGTTGTGGGATCGAGGCCCACGTCAAGCTCTGTGCTCAGTGGGAAGTCTGCTGGAAATTCTCTCTTTTTCTCCCTCTGTCCCTCTCCACCCCTAAAATAAATAAGTAAATCTTAAAAAAACACAAAATTCATATATGGAAATGCAAGAGACCCAGAATGGCCAAAATCAGAAAAAAAAGTAATAAAAACAAACAAACAAACAACAGTGTGGTACCAGTATGAGGTTAGATATATAGATCAATGGAATAGAATTGAGAGAACAAAATAAAGTCTCCCATTTATAGTCAATTAATTTTTGACATCTAGATGGAGGATGGTGGCTGGAAACTTGGAAGGGGTGAGAAGTGGTCGGAGTCTAGATATACTGCCAAACCAGAGCCACAGATCAGATGTGGAGGTATGAGACAAGGAGATCAAGGTTGATGCCAGGGTTTGGGCTTGAGCATGCGGGAGGACGGAGTTGTCTTTTCCCGAGCTGGGGACACACTGAGGATACGAGGTGCGCCCTCATGGTGCTCACAACTTGTGGGCCGCCGACCCAAGGATCATATGCAAAAAATGGAATCATAAGGCGACTGGTGTTGGAGAGGGCCAGGGCACCATGAGAGCTCATGATAGGGGAAGCGTGTCCCCCGCTGGGGGAAGAGCACATGTGAGGGTTCGTGGTGGAGTGTCGGGCTTGAGTGTAGGGGTCCCCATGAAGGAACTTGAGCTTCATTCTTTGGGAAGTCATCAGAGGGTTTGAGCAAGAATGTATATGCCTGCGTGCATGTGTGACGTGATCAGAGCCATGTGTCCTGGCACCTTCCATCTGGTCACGACAGTGTGGAGCCCTGGGGAGCCCAGTGAGGGGTTGCCTTTCTCCTGCTGGGTCTGGATGGGGTGGGGGTTGTGGAAGGGGCCCGAGGGCGTGGAGCAGGTACA
Organism: Lontra canadensis; assembly: GCF_010015895.1. Lineage (NCBI taxonomy): Eukaryota > Metazoa > Chordata > Mammalia > Carnivora > Mustelidae > Lontra > Lontra canadensis. Next base: position 2,221,603 of record NW_022631126.1, read on the forward strand.
AGCCACCTGGCTGGATGGGTTGGATTGGGGGTGAGCCCGGAGACCATATCCCCGATGCTGGTTAGCTGAGTTTGCAGGTTTGCTGTCCACAATTCCCTCAGGGAGACTGAGTTTCCAGGAATAAGGGTTAGAGAGACTTGGTGCTCAGTGACTAGGCTCAGGGAAGGGGAGAGGCAAAAGCCTGAAGCTCTCACTTCCACTCACATTCTGAAAACCCTTCTTTTCTTTTTGAAGGTGAAAAATGTCGCAGCTTCATTGACCTGGCCCCAGCATCGGAGAAGGGTAAGTGTGGCCCCCCATCAGGTGTGCAAGCCCAGAGCCCTTCAGAGACCCTTCCTGCCCAGGTGGCTTCCCACAGCCCAGTGAGGATTTCTCCAGCAGCGTCCCTGGGTGTTGGCTCCCCAAAGAGCCATAATCTTGAGCAGTCGGGAAGGGGATAGAGGAGGGGGAAGATCACCTTGTCCTTCCCCCGAGTGGGGTGATCCTGAGAGTCATTATGCTTTCATACTTCCAGTGCACACCAGGATTTGGGGGGGAGGTAGGATGGGTGTGAGGAAGCTGGGATCAGGCTACACCAGTGTTGGGGTTACTGCATCCCAGCTGCAGGATTTGACCTGGGTGGGGGAGTCCACCCACCCAGGTGCACCCACATCTGGACAAACCAGATGTCCTGTGTCTGTCACTCCCTAGTGCACAGAGCCCGAGAGCAGAGATTCTGCTCAGATAGGATGGTCAGGGGCTGGCCCCAGGTCACGTGTGGGGCTAGCACAGCAGTCAGGATTAGCTTTAGCTGTAGGGAATGGTGGTCCAATATAGTCGGCTTCAGAAGAGAAATGTGCATTGCTTTTATTAAAGTTTCAAAGTAGGGGGTGCCTGGGTGAGTGAGTTAAGTCTCTGCCTTTTGCTCAGGTCATGATCTCAGGGTCCTGGGATCGAGCCCCACATTGGGCTCTCTGCTCAGCAGGAAGCCTGCTTCCTCCTCTGCCTGCCTCTCTGCATACCTGTGATCTCTCTGTCAAATAAATAAATAAAATCTAAAGTTTTAAAGAAGGCAATCCAGAATGGCTCTGGTCCAGAACCTTGCTGCCCCTTTCCATTGTCTCTGTGCTTCGGTCTTCATGGTCTAAGATGGCAGCTGGTGCTCCAGCTGTCACACCTGCCTTCTGGGCAGCAGCTTAGAGGGGGCAAAGGAGAAAAGGCAAAGCTTGCATGTCAGCTCCAAGGTTTCTAGAAGTTGCCCATAGCACCTGCTCATGCCTCCTTGGCCGGAGCTTGATCCCAGGGCCAGACTCAGCTGCAAGGGAGGCTGGGAAATGAAGTCGTTATCCTGGCGGCCATGCGCTCAGCTAAGTCAGGGGCTTTATTTTTATGGGAGGGCAAGGGAGCAGATGCTGGAGGACGTGCTGGCCAAGGAACATAGGGGCTTGGCCGCCTCCGGACCTGCCTACTCCCTGCCGCCAAGGAGGAGGACAGCCAGGAGTAAGCAAGTGTGCTGGTGTGTCTTCTAAAAGCCTGGAGATTAGAAGAGAGCTCTGGTTCTGGGTGCCAGGGTGGGGAAACTGAAGCAGAAGTCCAGTCCTAGAAACTGTCCAGCAAGGGGGAATCTTGGGTGCCTGGCTCAGGAGAAATGCTCAACCAGGGATTGGGGGCCACTGACGCCCCCTGCTGGTGGGGCCGGGCTCCCTGCTTCCCTGCGGTGAGTGGAGGGTCAGACGTCCTGTCTCTGACCCATCCCGGGTCTTGGTAGAGGCGGCACGGGCGAGGGGGCCATGTGCCATGGAGGCTGGTGAGGTTCATGTCTTGCAGACACTATCCCCTTGCTGACCTCCAGCCGAGTGGCAGCTCGTGAGGAGGGGACCCCCAGGCATAGGAAAAGACTTAGCCACACCCCCCTGAGCAGGCTTTAGGCAGCGGGGAGCTGCTGGCTCAGTTACTTTCCTGGTTTCTCAGCGACGGCGCCCCGTTTGGCTGCTGCAGGTGGCCACCCCTAAAGTTTTGAGCTGAGTATCTGGGCCCCGGCTTCCAAGCTGAGGTCAAGAAGCGCGAGGAATACCACAGCTAACACATGCGCATGCGCGCCGAGCTGTGGTCCCTCCGTGCTCGGCTCTGTGCTCCCAGGCAGTAAACGAGAAGGACCTTGGGAGGAAGAGGATGACAAACTCACCCCACTGCCAGCTGAGGAATCTGCGCCTTTCAGAAATCAAGCCACCTGAAGTGTCCCTCCCCAGGCGGGGCCGAGCCCAGGCTTCAGAAACCCCTCTGCTGTCCTGCGTCTTACAAGCCCCTACTCGGAGGCGGCCCCTCACCAGGGCTCAGCCAAAAACCGCAAGACCTTGGAGCTCCGGGGTCCCCTGGGCTCCCCGTCTGGCTTCTAGGAAGCACGACCTGGGTGTGCACGCGTAAGCGTGCTTGTGTGTCAGGGGCAGGGTGAGCGTATGCATGCACGAGCAGGTCCTCCCGTGGATAGGTGCCCACGGGTCTCCTGCGTGTGCCCGCACGCCTGCTGGTGGCTGAGCATGCACACACATGTGCCCGTATGAACGTGTATGGGCTCGCATGCCCGGCTGAGTCCGTGCATGTGTGTGTTTCCAAGGGTGAACCTGCATGGGTGTGTGCACGCACGTGTGAACGCATGTGGTGTGTGTACACGTGTGTCTCTGTACGGTGGCACGTGGGTTGCTTGTCCTCCTCCTGGGGACATTTGATCTTTATTCTTGCTTCTTCTAGGAGGACCGAGAGCCCCAGAGAGATGGTATCTTTGTGTTTTACTGGCCTTGTGATTTTTCTTTCGGGGCTTGGCGGCCATGCCAAGGACCTTCTGGCTGCGTGTGTAAAAATGTTTATAAGGAGGCTGAGTGGGTTGGCTTTGCCACCAAGTGGCAGGACGATTTGCATGTACTCACTGCCTGTCAAGCACTTCAGCTGTCCCTTGGATCAGCGGGCTTTGTCACACAGCTGCCCATCCCCAACCTGGCCCTCCAGATCCTGTGCTCACCTCCCATCAGGACTGTCTGTCTCACAGACACGGACCCCCAGCCGTGGAGGTGGCGTGTGTGGTTTGAGGCCACAGCGGGAGTCTGGGGCTGGTGTTCGAGCCCAGGTGTGTTCTCTCCCAAAGCACACTCTCCTCCTGCATTCTCGTCCCTGCACACGCTCCCTCTGTGACTTACCTTCTGGTCCGCCAGATATGGCAATAATCATGGGACTCACGCTAATTGGCTTGAGGCAGTGCTTACTGCGTGCTGAGCGCTGCTCTGAGAACTTTACATGCATTGGCTCATTTTATTTGGTTTATTTTTAAAATTTTAAAAAATATTTTATTTATTTGAGAGACAGCGAAAGTGAGAGAGATCACAGAGGGCGAGGGAGAAGCGGGCTCCCTGCTCCGCGGGAAGCCCGATGCAGGGCTGGATCCCAGCAGCCCAAGATCATGACCTGAGCCGAAGGCAGACGTTTAATGACTGAGCCACCCAGGCGCCCCCCCCCCCCGCATTGGCTCATTTTAATCCTTATTTCACAGATGAGGAAACTGAGGCATCGAGTGTTAATTGACTTGCCTGAGGTCATACAGATAAGATGCTGGGGTTTGAACCTGAGTGGTTTGGCTCTTAAATGCCTGGTTCTTCTGAAAAGCTAGACCTTCCAAGACTCCGCGAGTGTGTGTGTGTGTGTGTGTGTGTGTGTGTGTGTGTGATGCGCGTTTCTTCCCCTTCCTCCTTCACCAAGACCTCTGAGTTCAGAGTGTTCTCAGGCCAGTGCTCCCCTTCTTTTCTTGACCTCCTTCCACCTGGCAAGCCACAGTCATGCTTTCAAAGACCTTCACAGACAGCACCCACTCTTTGCCATTTTCTTCAGTACCCTCTCAGCCCTTGCTTCCCGACCTGTCCCCTGGAAAAAATAGCTGTCCATCATCGGTATTTTTACCACGACACGCATTTTTCTTCGTTGGTGCCTGACCGTTGTAGTTTTGTGCTTCACATGGGAAATATCTTTTTGTTTTATACTAGCCTAAGCCCCATTCATTTTTCATCTGGATTCCTGCCACAATCTCTTAACTGCTTACCTCCTTTCATTCTTGCCCCCGGATTCACTTGTGTCAGAATGATCTTTTTAAGGCATAAGTCATCTCATGTGAATCCCTGTTTAAAGCCCTCCCTTGGCTTCCATCGCACTTTCAGAGAAAAAGCAAACATTCTCATGGAGGCCTGTGAGGTCTGTGGGATCTGGCCTTGAACTTCTGGGTCTCATCTCTTGCAATATCCTCTCCCTCACCACACTCCAGCTCCCCCAAATCCTGATGGTTCCTTGAGTCAGCCAAACGAGTGTGTGCCTCAGGACCTTTGCACTTGTTGTTCCCTGCTCTGGGAATACTGTTCTATCCGCTTTCTGCACAGCTGGTCCCTCTCATCATTCAGATTTTGGTTCAGTGTCACAGAGGGAGCCTTCTTTGAGCATCCTCTCATCGCAGCCCTTCCTCCTTCTAAGTCCCTCTCCACCCCTGCACGTCACTTATTCCTGTCTACAGTGTAGAGGGTCAGCTCCCTGAGGGCAGGGATTTTTGTCTCCTTTGTGACTCACTGTGTCCCCGGTACCCAGGAGCAAAGCCTGTTGAGTGGATGAAAAATGAACATGGGTTTTAACAGCATACACTCTTGTTATAAAAATTACAATGATCCTTAAATGCATAAATGAGAAATGAGAGTCTCTTATGAGCCCACTAGATATTCTCTAATAATGGTTTGGTTTATTAGTCCTTGACGATGATAGATAGATGTAGACAGCTAGGTATGTAACACACACATACATATACATACATAAATACTTGTATATAAAATCATGAATTGTTTTTCATACCAGTGCATAAGACCACCCCCATCTTTTGGAACAACTGTAAAATCATGTAGAGACAAATTGTGTAAGCAGTCCGATAGCTGGACACAGAGACTGTCCCCCCCTGCACTCCGGGCCTTCAGTATCAGAGCTGAGTAACAGTTACTTGTACCCACATCTTTCTCTGCCACAGGGCTGGGGGCCTCTGAAGATAGCAGGGGTTTCTTATTTACCTCCTGGGGCCTCAGGGAGCCGGGCCAGCCCCAGAGCAGCCCTGGCAGAAGAGTGGACTAAGACTTGAACAAAGGCCGTGGGAGGCAGAGGAGGAGGAGGGTGAATTAAAGATGTCTGAACAATGTATCAGGATGAAATGTGCCAGCAGTGTCTGTACGCTGTGAACTTGATGTTGAAAATGCCGAGGAAACGCTTCTCGCGCTGTCTTGTCTTCCTCTTCCCTTGTCTCTCAAAATGTCAGTCTCTTGTTCACGGGGGCCAGATTCTCCTACCAAATAAATGCAACCATGTGGGTGGTCTTCGAACCTAGCGCGCTGGTCGGCGACATCCACCATAATGCTGGGTGACAAGCCATCCTGGAGCTCAGGGGCATTCAGCATGTGGTTTTGGCTCACGTGTTTGTGGGTTGACTTGGTTATAGGTTGTCTTGGTTCCAGGATGTATTCTGGGCTCAGTCACGTCTGTTCGACGTGTGTTCTTTCTGGGCGGCCAGGAAGAATGGACAGAAATGTAAGGGATCAGGGTACCTGGGTGGCTCAGTTGGTTGAGTGTCTGACTTTGGCTGGGGCCCTGATCTCACAGTCCTGGGTCTGAGCCCTGCATAGGGCTCTGCGCTCAGCGGGGAGTTTGCTTCCTCCTCTCCCTCTGCGTCCCCTTGCAGTCATGCTCTCTCTCTCAAATAAATCAGTAAAATCTTAAAAAAAAGGAAAGAAAGGAAGAAAAGAAGGAAGGAAGGAAGGAAGGAAGAAAGAAATGCAAAGTGGCTAAGGGCACAAACCCATTTAAGACCTTAAAACACCATCGTGTCTGCTCACAGCCCATTGGCTAAAGCAAGTCACATGGTTGTGTCCAACATCGAGGAGGCAAGAAATACACTGACCGCGGGGTTCAAGGGTGGCTGGCAGCTTGTTGTGCTGGAAACGGCTCAGGTGGGTTTCCAGGTGTATGTGTGCACCTGATCCTCCCTGCTTTGCTGCTTAAGGTCTCCTCTGGTCATTGTCTTCCCAAAGAGACCTCTTGATTTCTCCACAAGGGACCTAAATGTTTGGGTGCATTTCCTTGCTGAGCACCAACGGAGCGGCCTCTGCGTGCTAGTCAGTCTCACACATGCCTTTCAATTGACAAACATTTCCTGAGCATCCACCACGTGGCAGGCTCCGGGCTAGGCGTTGGGGTGCAAACAGGAACCAGGCGGAAGTCTCTCCCTGTAGGTGTGGGAGCGAGCTAAGGAAATGCTTAGCAGCCACGGTGGAAGGGCTCAGGCAGAGGAAGAAAGAATCTGGGCCTGCACTGGGAGAGCCAGGAAGGATATGATTCTGCCACCCGAGATCCCTGCAGAGAGGCTGGGAAGATGTCTCGGTTTTCCTCCTTTTATATCATCAACAGGATGCCCTGGGAAGGATTGGTCCCAAGGCACCTGTCAAGGTGTGATGTGGGGAGTGTCCCCAGTTCCTAACTCCCAGTTTGGAGCTTCCCATCATGGGGTCCATGGAGCTTTCACTGTGAATGAATGAAAAATGAATGAGCGAATGAATGAATGAGCTAATTGAGCCTCCCGTGATTTACGGCCGTCATCAAGCTGCACCGATATCTTCCTGTCTGCTCTTCCTCAGTGCCCACCAGCACACACAGCAGAATATGATTCAGAAAGGGGGGGTGAGCCGTCTACAGCTGCTCATAGCAGCACGGATTTGGGCAAAAGAAGCCAGATTCATGAGAATACAGACTATATGACTCCATTTATATAAAACTGGAAAACAGAGTGAGACTGTACCATGAGAAGTCAGGGTTAGACCAAAGGGTGTGCAGAGGGCGTGGACAGCTGGCGATGATCTGATCCTTGGTCTGTGCGCTAGTTACACAGACGTGTTTAGTTTAGGAAAATTCATCAAGCCATATACTTGGGATAGATGCACTTTTCCTGTCTCTATGTGATACTCCAAGAAAAAGTAAAACAAAAATTTCCCACACTGAATTCTAAATGATCCTTCTAAAGTGAAAATCCGACTGTATCAGGATTCTGCTTGGAACCCCTTCCCTGGTTCTTGAATGTAAATATGCTGGGATATTTGAACACGGTGTTCATGGCCCTTTGTGATCTGTCTGGAGCTAGTCTGCCCTTTTTTTTTTTTTTTTACTCCACTTCTTACCATCCCTGCGTGGACCCTGGGCTCTAGCCCTGCCTTCCCCCTCGAATAATATACTTCCCTCAAGCTCCCCATCATCTTTTGTGCCTCTGTGCCTTTGCATAAACTGTTCCCTCTCCCCACCTGCCTTTACCACCTCTGTGTACCTTGGAAAACTTCTGTGTATCCTTTAAAACCCAGCTTAGACATGACTTCTCTGTTATAATTTAGATTTTAATTTTTTTTTTTTTAGATAGAATGCACAAGAAAAGGAAGGTAGGAAAGAAGGGAAGGAGGAAAGGAGGGAGGAGCAGGGGCTGTTATAGACCCTGGGTGGTCCATTTTGGTTTGGAAAAATGGAGTCTGACTCGGGAGACTGTGGTCTCCTCTGACCTGCCCTGGGCTAAACTGTGTTAGTCACCCCTGCTCCCGCCTCTGTTTCCCAGCTGGGATTTCTGGCAGCCACCAGCTGGCAGCTTTTTGTGAAACAGTCTCCAAAGCTTGTAGGTTTCATTTGTTTAATATTTCAGGGACGTGTAACAATGTGGTGGCTCCGTGGCTACAATCCCGAGTCTTGCCTGAGTCATTTCTCACTTCTGTTTCTATAATAGTCTCTTGTTGGTTCCCTCAACCTCTCTGTTCTGCGTCCGAAATCGATTTACAATTCTGCTGCTCACTTAATTTATTTAGCGCATTTTATTGATTTATGCCATAGACCTGAAACATGCATAGATCAGAAGAGGCTGAGCAGGGGAAGGGAGAGGACAAGCAACTTTCCCAGCTGCCCGAGATCTGACATTGGAGCTCCACACAGGTTAGCCTGCTGGCCACAGCCCCAGCACGCTGGGTGGCCGGCGTATCCCATGCCTGTGTGTGAGTCCTGGGCGATCTTTCCACTCTGTCTGCCTGGGGAACTCTCGGTCAGCCCTCATGAGCCGGTCCAAAGGTCTCCCCTCTCCGGAGTCCTCCCTTTGCCCCCAGACTGGGTCCGTTACTTCTGTTCCATACCTGGAACATACCTGCAGTCCGGGACCTGACACAGAGAGAGGTCTGATTCTTTCACCCCGTGAGACAGAGACTTCCAAACACAAAGAGGCAGGAGACCAGCCCCAGTGGCTGACACGTCCGTTGTTCCCTCCCACCTGCCGTTCCCAGACAACATCGAGATAATTCCTGCAGCCCTTTGGTGGAGGGTGGGACTCATCAATCATCTGAATGGCCCTGTTCCTCTGTGGAGGCAGCGAGCTCTGGAATCTTAAAGAAAGAGAGCATTTCCTGGTCATTCTCAATAAATGCACACCACGGGCCACCTTACTCGGTGTCATTGATTTCCTGGAGGCAGGGGGGACTGCATCCTTGCTTTTGGGGATGGGCCATGGTGGTTTTGTCCCTTCTGCCTCAGGCCAGTGAGTTGCCTTCCCTGGTGTCAGACCTTGTGCCAGGAGCTGGGACAGGGAGTCACCCCCAGCTCCTGCTCTTCCAGTGTGGGACAGACGAGGAGGAGAGTCACATCTGTGGACCTGGAGCCCAGACAGGTGGGCCAGAGGGCTGTGGAAGGGGCTGATGACGGTGTGGACAGGCTGTGCGGAGGGGTGCCATTCGGGGAGGGTCCTGAAGGACAAATGGCAGTCCTTCTAGGGCTTAAGGGGCCCGGGGGCTGTCATTTAGGGTAGAAGAAATGCCATGTGCAAGAGAGTCCACGTGGCAGGGGCACCACAATCATTTACTGAATGACTGAAGAGTAGAAGGATGGTAGAGCCCAGAGAGGTTAAGTGCCTTGCTCGAGGTCACACAGTAAGTTTAGGTGAGAGTCAGGCTCACTCTCCAGGCTTTTGAGGTCTTTTGGCAGCACCCTGCCCCCACCCCAGTCCTTTCTCCTCCCATCCATCTCTCCCACCACCCTCCAGCATCATTTTCTCCAACAATGCACAGGTCCCTGTCACCTCCCTCCTTCTGAACTGCTAGTTCTGTCACTTTCTGCTCTGAAATTCTGGATTTCCCTAATTACATGCTCTTATTAAAGGTGTTTAAATCCCGATGCCTGGTGGAGGACTGCTCCTGAAGATCACAACATCTAGTAATTGCTTTAGTTGCCTAATTCCAATTATTCAAGATTATCTTTCCAGGTAATTAGATGTCTGGGTAGTCTCGCCTGCTCACTCTCTCAGAGAACGTCATATTAACCCTAAGTGGTGACCAGCTTTCATGTTTCATAATTGGAAACAGTTTCTCCATGGTGAGAAGACTCACTTAAGTGTAAACAGTGGTAATTTAAATTTCTAAATGACTCTGTGGTTTTATCATACTTTGGTGTGAGAAATTAGCTCAGACACTTCAATCCAGACCTTTGCCTGTCTGAGCAGGGGTTTCAGCAGTGGGTGGGGGGCGGGGGATAGGGCTTGCTGAGCTGCACAAGGCCTGTGGAATTTGAAGGATGCTGGCTCCTTTCCATTACCCAGAAAAGTCTTCCCATGGGCTGGGTGTTCTTGGACCTGTCCCCAGAATGGAATTTACAACAAGGTCCTTCTATTTGGCCCAGGTCTTGCATTCGCAAAGAGCTTTAACTTGAGCCACATGATGATTCCTTTAAACGAAGTTAGACAAAGAGCTACGAATCGGGTTCACCATGTTCCGTTGTGCAGGTTACTCACTGTGCAACTCTGTGGGTCATGCTTCATACTGCGGTCTATGTGAATAGCATAAGGTTGGGCAGTGCACAGCCTGTACAACTGTATGTGGGGGCGAGGGATACATAAACAGGGCTAAAAGAAGAGGCCACTCAACATCCCATCTATGCCTACATCTCATTGCTGCACCACACTGCCTGGTATAAGCTGGGAATTTGTGACCCTATTTTGTCATGTTTCCTTGTTTTAATCAATATAATTTCATCGGTATAATTTAGGAACAGTGAATTGCATAGGTTTTAAATGTACAATTCACTGAGTTTTAGGAAATACATGTAACCCAGACCCCTGCCAAGATACAGAACTGTGGCCTGCACCCTGGGCATGTGACCTGTACCATCACATAACGTCCCATGCACAGAAGGGACTCACATTTGGTTAAATGCTCTAGTGTCACTACCTTGAAATTCTCAATAATTTTTTCTAAGTAGGCTCCATGCCCAGCATGGAGCCCAACGTGGGTCCTGAACCCACAACTCTGAGATCAAGAGTCAGACTCTTAATCAACTGAGCCACCCAGGAGCCCCAATTATTTTTTAACAAGGGGTCCTGTGTTTTTATTTTGCACTGCTTTCCCCATTTGGGCTCTGTACACCCCCCCTCCATGTATTCACTTACAATTTCTCTTTACCTTGATTCATTTAGAAAGTCTAATTTTTAAAGCCTCATTCTGAGTAATGGTATCTATCAATTCATGGTTTTAATGTGCCGAGTTATTCTTTCCAAGATGCACTAGAATAAATAATACCTCCCATTTTTTTTCCATTTTGCCAAAATGCCGGACCTGGCAGATCCCCCAACAACCTGCTGAGTTTTGTGCTGCTGGTACACCAAGTCATGGGTGGGGAAACTGAGGCCCAGAGAGATTAAGTCATCTTTCGCAAGACCATACGGGTTGTGACAGCAGAGCGGGGTGGGAACCCCTATCCGGCGGGCGCTGGAGTCCTCGTGCTTCACTGTTCCACTTTAATGCCTCAAGATGAGCTACTAAAATAGAAAAGAATCCTAAAGCGAGGTATGACTGGGAAGGACGGAGGTCTAATGAGAGGGAAGGACAAGTTTTGTGTTGGCCAGACGGGGCTGGGAGGAAGAAAGGGTCGTCACGCCTCGTGGGATGTCCCTTGTGATTCCCCAGAGGCTCACGCTGCGTCTGGCCAACACAAAACTTGTCTTCCCTCTTGGTACATTTCCAGTTCCAAGAAAGGAGTCCAACACCGTCTGGGTCGAAAGGGCACAGAGAGCTGATCTCACCTGCTCCGTTTTGCAGATGAGAAAACTGAGACCCCAAGAAAAAACTCTGCATGGCTGTTGTAGGCTGAGTATAGTGAGCATGCCTACTGTGTGCTCTAAGAAATGGGGTCCCCTCTCTGGGGCAGCTTCCCCCAGGCCAGTCCTGGCAATGCAGTCAGCATGCATGGAGCGCCTGCTGTATACCAGTCCCTTCCAGTCATGTCGTATCATTATTACTCACATCCCCACCCCGGTTCAGGACAGGAAGCTGAGGCTCCAACAGGTTAAGAAACCTGCTTTCGGCCCAGCCAGGGGCAGAGCTGGGATTTAAATGCAGAGTTTCTGAGTGCAGTGTTAATGCAGCGTGTGGGCTCTGGGTTCAGATCCTGGCTCTGCCTTATTGGCCATGGAGGGTGGGCATGCCGCTCATTCCCTTTATGGCTCACTTTCTTCATCTCTAAAAGGGGATTGTAGCATCTGCTTTGTGGGATTCTTCTGACAATGGAATAATCCATGTGAGGGGTTGACGCAGGGTCCGGCTCGGTCAGTGCCAGCTTGAACGCTCCGTTGTATTCCTCCCTCTCCTGGGACTGGCCCCACCAACAAAAAAGTTCACTGGGAAAGGAACTCAGTTTGCATTGATTTCTCCTTATTGAATAATGCAGAGTTCCATTCACTGCTAGATACTTCCATGCCCCTGGTTTCGCTTGATTCTTTCAACAGCCCTTTGGTGATTTCTGGTTTACGCCCAAGGAAACTGAAAAGAGGGGCAACTTGCCTTAGGTCACACAGCAAAGTGATGCCTCCATCCATCAGTCCCCGTGCTGTCTCTACCACACCTCACAGGTTTTTCCACTCTGCTTGGTGCCTCCTGGCTCCTCCTCTGCTCCCCAGGCCCCAAGAGTTCTTTGGTTGGCTTTGCTATGTATTCTGAGCCAGACAGGCAGCCCCGTGGACTCACAGATATCAGGGACTGCGTGGAGCAGAGGGAGGTGGCAGCAGAGGGGACCCACGGCTGCTCCCGCTCCCGACACCCTCTGCTCCTCACGCATCCCATCTGCTGGTTTCTGCAGCCTCTCATTTGCAACCATCTGTCGGGCTTCCCGGAGGTTCTGCGAAGCCCTGGGATATGACACAGAGCCCCCCAAAATATATTGCCTTTTGCCTGATTGAGGAGCAGAGGTCTTCAGGCCCCTGAGACCCTACCCATGCCTCGAAGCCACTAGGAACTACAAACCCAAGAGGGAACCTTTCAGAAGGAATGTTCTAGAAGGCTAAAGCTCCCGCCCCGGTTTGCTGCGCAGGAATTGGCTCCCCAGCCCTGTTGTGGATTCCCCGAGCCAGCCCGACTCCTACAGGCTTCATTTCCCTTATGCTTTCCCCGATCTCATTTTGGGTTGAAAAAAGTCCAGCGTCTCTTGGCAAGGATGCCCCAGCCCCGGCTTGTCCACAGACTCTGGGGCCACTTGGGCTTCTGGCAGTCAGCACGTGTTTTGCCAGACGGGGAGAAATGTGTGGGGTGGGGCAGTGATGAGCAGCTCCTGCACTCAGAAGGGAGCACGGGTGACTTCTCCAAAGCTGGTGTCTGGTTGGTCTCGTTGCTCACTTCCCTGGTCGGGCCCATCTATGCTGGCAAGGCCAGAGGTTGGGGATTTATTCATTAGTTTAAAGCATTTTGGGTTGTTGTCTGTTGTCTGAGTGTGTGTGTCTCTCTGTGTGTTTTGTTTGGTTTTTGGTAACAGCTTTATTGAAACACAACTACTTACCATGTGTTTGACTCCTTGAAGTGTACAGGTCAGTGGCCTTTAATACATTCAATCTTGTACAACCATGGCCACGGTCAATTTTAGAACATTTCCTTCGCCCTGAAGAGAAGCCCTGTTGCCTTAACCTTCCCCTCTCAATCCTCCAGTCCCTACAGACCTCAACAACCAGTGATCTGCTCTCGGTCCCCATCAGTTTGCCAATTCGGGGCACCTATGAGTGGAATCCTATAACAGGCACACTTTTGGGATCTGGCTTCCCTCCCTGAGCATCTTGTTCTCAAGGTTCATCCACACCGTGGCATGTTTCAGTATTTGGCTGCTCTTTATTGCCAAATATTTCGTTGTATGGAGATGCTACATTTTGTTTCTCTTTGGTTTATTTATTGAAGCTTTTTAAAATGGAGAAATATAGTAACAATTAAAAAATACATAAAATGCAAATATACAGCTTAACCGTCTATCGTAAAGCAAAAACTTTATTACCACTGGAGTTGAGAAAGAGATCTCTGCCCGTAGCCCCACGTGTCCCTTCTTGAGCACTAGCAACTCCTGATCCCAGAGGAGAATAATCACTGCCAGGCAGGGGCTGGCAAAGCATGCCATTGCTCATTGTTGTAAATAAAGTTTTATTGGAACACAGCTATGTACATTCTCATGCAGGCGTAGCTTTAATGCTACAATGGCAGAATTAAACCATACGGCCTCTGGATCTTAGACAGCTGTCTTTGCACACAGTGGAGGGGGTCAGGGAGCTCGCTGCTGGATTACAAAGCCATTAATCCCATTTATGAGGGCCCCGCCCTCATGACCTATTCCCCTCCCAAATGCCCGACCTCCAAATACCATCACACCTGGAGTTAGAACGCCAGCGTATGAATTTGAGGAGACACAGATATTCAGTCTACAACAATCATAGCTGTAGTCTGTGCATTTTTCATTACTATGCAATATTCCATTTTATGACTTTATCTTCTGTGTGTTCATTCTGCTCTTAATGGATAGGTGGGTCACTTTTGGGTTTTCATGAAGACTTCCTACCTTCTTCCCATGCGAGCCCCAGACGGGCAGCACCAGTGCCTAGGAGTTTGTTAGAAATACAAATCCTCGGGCCCTAACACGGAACTCCCAAATAAGAAACTCTGGGTCTGGGTCAAGCCATCTCTGTGCGACAAGCCCCCTGACTAGCCACCTCCTGTGTGAGAATCACCACTCCGGTGTTGACCTTGACGAGGGACTGTTCCATCAACTTTATGTATCTGTAGGTTTACTAAGCAAAGCCATCCCGATTTCCAGAGTGGGGTACCAGTTTGCACGCCCACTAATGCGGTATGAGAATTCCCATCGATCTACCCTTGACAATACTTCGCTTTATTGGATATTAAAATATATCCCACCTGATGGATGAGAAGTGGTATCTCACTGTGCTTTTCACTTTGCACTTCTCTGATTACTGTTGGGGTTGAGTATCTTCTCACGTTTCTGGCTATGTGAATTTTCTCGCATGGTGCCTGTTTGTGTCACCTGCTTGCGCTTCTATTTGACTGTCTTTTTCTTATTGATTTATAGATGTTTTAAAATTTTTGTGCTTTTTTAAAACATATTTTAAACTTTGGTCGTTTACAGGTATCTCAAATTCCTTTTCTCACTCTGTGGCTTACCTTTTCACAGCTGTCTTTTGGTGAACAGAAGTTTTTTTTTTTTTTTTTCCCTTTCTGGTAAAAGAAGCATAACCTGAAATTTACCATTTTAACCAGTTTTGTAAGCATAGAGTTCAGTGACGTAAGGACATTCAGACTGTCATTTGTCCACCACCATCATCCACGTCTGGAGAGCTTCCTCATGTTCCCAAACTGAAACTCACCACCCATTAAACACGAACTCCCCACTCCCTCATCCCCCTGGCCCCTGGCGACCACCATTCTGATTTCTGTCTTTAAGATTTTGGCTACTCCAGGGACGCCTGGGTGGTTCAGTCAGTTGGGCATCTGCCTTCAGCTCAGGTCATGATCCCGGGATCCTGGGATCGAGTCCCGCATCGGGCTCCCTGCTCAGAGGAGAGCCTGCTTCTCCCTCTGCCTCGGCCTCCCGCTCCCCCTGCTAGTGCTCTCTCTCTGACAAATAAATAAAATCTTAAAAAAAAAAAGAGGGGCGCCTGGGTGGCTGAGTGGGTTAAAGCCTCTGCCTTCGGCTCAGGTCATGATCCCAGGGTCCTGGGATCGAGCCCCGCATCAGGCTCTCTGCTTAGTGAGGAGCCTGCTTCCTCCTCTCTCTCTCTCTCTCTGCCTGCCTTTCTGTCTACTTGTGATCTCTGTCTGCCAAATAGATAAATAAAATCTTAAAAAAAAAAAAAAGAGTTTGGCTGCTCCCAGTACCTCCCATAAGTGGGATCGTGCAATCTTTGTTCTCTTGTGTCTGTCTTATTCCACTTGGCACAATGTCTTCGAGGCTCATTCATGTTGTAGCAGCATGTCAGAAACAAATGGGCTTGGTGTGCTCTGGTATATAGGCACAACATTTTGTTTTCCAATTTGTGGATAGACATTTGTGTGTGTCTACCTTTTGGCTATGGTGAATAATGCTGCTGTGAACATGGGGATACAAATTCCAGTTCAAGCCCCTGCTCTCAGCTCTGCTGGGTGGATACCCGGGAGTGGAATTGCTGGGTCACGTGATGACCAGATGTTTAATTGTTTGTAGACCCACCACACTGTCTGTAGCAACTGTGCTATTTTACATTTATGCTGCACGAGGGCTCCAATTTCTCTGCATCTTCCCCAAGATTTGTTATTTTTGGTTTTGGTGATAGCCATCCTCGTGTGTGTGATAGGGCATCTTGCTGTGGTTTTGATTGGCATGCCCCCAAGGATGCATGATGCGGAGCATCTTCTCACGTGCTTTTTGGCCATCCATATATCTTCTTTGGACCCATGTCTATTTGAGTCCTTTGCCCATTTTTTATTTCAGTTGTTTGTTTTCCTGTTGTTGAGTTGTTGGAGTTCTTCCTATATTCTGGATATCATTTTTATCAGATCTATAATATACAAGTATTTTTCTCCCATTTCATGGGTTGCCTTTTCACTCTGTTGATGATGCCCAAAAACTTTTAGTTTTGAGGCAATCCAGTTTATTTTTTGTTGTTGTTGTCTGTGCTTTTGGTATCATAGCTAAGGGATCATTGCCAAATCTGGTATCATGAAATTTTCCTCTGTTTCCTTCTAAGAACAGGAGCCCAACCAGAACTTCTTCATCTAGCCCTCTACCTACTTATGTACATGTCCATCCATCCATCACCCACCCAACCATCTGGCTATCCATCCATCCATCCATGTACCCATCCATTCGTCCATCCATGTACCCATCCATTCATCCATCCATCCACCAATTGACTAATTGTATGTACCTATCCACCCACCTATCCGTTTATCATCCACCCATCCATCCATCCATCTATCCATGTATCCATCATCTATCAATACATCTATATATCCATCCATCCATCCATCCAGTAAACTCTTGTTGACCTCCTATCATGTGTCAGATACTGGGGATATATATGTTGTTCTGTGCGGGTCCTACTGGGTCCTTCTTGACCTCAAAGCTTCGGTAGCTCTGCTGATTCTCCAGGTGCACCTACACCACCTCCGGCCTCATGAAAAACATTCCAAGGCTATTCCAGGCCCATTTGTCTTGAAGCCTTTCATATTCATAGGCTCCTGCACTGTGCTGGGTGCAGGATAACTCAAGCCTTGTTGCTGTCCTTGTCTCTCCTTGGGAGAGCGGGTAGTTCTTTCTGCTTTAAGATTTCCTAAAGTCTGTTATTCGCTCCTTTATGGGATGATGATGAATGTGTGTGTGTGTGTGTGTGTGTGTGTGTGTGTGTGTGTGTTAGGGGAGGGGGCAGGGACCTACTCTGATTATCCATTCCAACATCTTTACTTTCTTTGCTTTCCCTTGTATAGTAAGCCTCGCTGTGATAACACAGAAACCCCCAAATCTCAGTGGTTTTCCACCATCAAAGCTGATTTTCTGCTCACCTGAAGTCCAGTGTGGGTGTTCTGGCAGTAAGCACCCTTCCACCTGCTCATCCGGGGATCTGGGCTCCTTCCTTTGCAGGAAGGAGAAACTCTCCATTCAGCCAGTGGCTGGGGAAGAGAGTAGAGGAAGATGTGGGAGGTCCTTAAGGCTTAGAAGCTCACTTCATCCCCCTCACCCCCACGTTCCTTTGGTCAGAACTCAGTCTTACGGCTGCATTCAACTACAATGGATATGGGGAAATGTAGTTTAACCGTGTTCTCATGAGGAAGAAGAAATGGGCCTTGGTGACACATAAAAGTCTCTGTCATGCCCTCTGACTTCCTTTCCTCTGTCCCCTAGGCCAGGGGAGCTTTATTGAGCGTAGGATGTGGAAGGAGAGGAGAGGTAACCCAGACTTTGCTCTCTTCTCCTAAATATATCATTTACAGTACAAAATGTGGCTTTTGAACTTAAAAGACCAGACTTTGCAGCTTGATAGCCTTGTTCTTGTGGCCTGAGAGCTGGCCTTACATTCCCCAGTACCACCTCCCCCCTGCAGCAATGAATACGGGTGGCAAAGGACATGGGTTCAGGAAGGCTGTGGGAAACCTCAGCTAATGTCTCAAAATATTATCCCGCTCCAGTTAACTCGAGAATCTGGCTGGGTGTCTGCCACCTTTTAGTTTGCAGATTTCTTGCTCTTTTTGAAATCGGAATGCCATTCCTGCTTTCAGATACTTGATTTCTCACTGGTTCTTCAAGCCTCCCCACCGCCCATCAACAAAGGGCCCGCCGGTCCCCCATGGAGGGTCCTAGCGGGGATCCACCTTGATAGTGCTCGCTCTGCCCTTTTCACTTGAAATGAACCTCTTCCTTGCCAGAGAAGTCAGGAACAAAGCAGAATCTGGGGAGTTCTGCTCACTGGCTGTCACGATTTGACATCGTACCTTGGGCTCCGAGCAGCCCATTTATTCTTGCCTTGTTATTCTTGTTCGGAACAGGACCGCAGAGCCCTTTGTGGTTCTTGCCAGCAGTCTCTGCAGCGGGGCTCTTGCCCAGCCCGATGGGATCTCCTTCTCCACCGGGACATCTGCCCCCAATCCTGCCAAGTCTCCAGCAGTGTGTGGAGGCATGATTGCCTCTGGAAGCCCTTGTGGAACATAGGGTTTTGGAGTCTTAGGGAGTCAGTGGTCATCCTGTGTTCCCCTCTGCTCTCTCGGGGGACCATGTCCCTTGTCAATCATTTAGTTCTAGCTCATTCTTCTAGTGAGACATACTGGGGCAATGACTCAGGGAGCAATTCCTAAATCCTTGGTACCACCTTAGATTGGGGCTGGCGGGAGTTCTTCTGAGAAGAAAGATTGACTGCAAGGGCCAAAAAGCCCGCTCAGACTAGCAAAACCAGCAGGGGGTTCTGAGAAGACCACCCCACAGGGCCCAGATGAGTATTAGAAGACTGGAACTCTAGAGTGCCAGAAGGGTGCGGGCCAGCCTATGGCCCCTATTTCTCAGCACAGCTGCTTCTTTCTTTTCTTGTGGCGACACCTTACCTGAATACCACAGCCTCCCAGCAGTCTACCAACCTTCTCACACTTTGGGTCCCACTTCCAGAAACTCTAGGAGAAAGGATCTGACTGGTCCGGTTTGGAGCTGGGAACAGCTCAGGTCCAAAGGGTTCAGGCAGTGGGTGGGAACACACAGTAGCGGGTGTGGGGGGTGGGGCTTGGTGGTCAGTTTCATCAGGAAGGAGATGTGGAAAGATAAACTCAAAATAGATGAAAGACCTCAACGTGAGGCAGGCATCTATCAAAATCCTAGAGAGAACATAGGCAGTAACCTCTTTGACATCGGCCACAGTAACTTCTTTCAAGACACGTCTCCAAAGGCAAAGGAAACAAAAGCAAAAATGAACTTTTGGGACTTCATCAAGATCAAAAGCTTCTGCACAGCAAAGGAAACAGTCAACAAAACAAAGAGACAACCCACGGAATGGGAGAAGATATTCGCAAATGACAGTACAGACAAAGGGCTCTTATCCAGGATCTATAAAGAACTCCTCAAACTCAGTATTGAAACAACAGATAATCATGTCAAAAAATGGTCAGAAGACATGAATAGGCACTTCTCCAAAGAAGACATACAAATGGCTAACAGACACATGAAAAAATGTTCATCATCACTAGCCATCAGGGAGATTCAAATCGAAACCACATTGAGATACCACCTTACACCAGTTAGAATGGCCAAAATTAACAAGACAGGAAACAACAGGTGTTGGAGAGGATGTGGAGAAAGGGGAGCCCTCTTACACTGTTGGTGGGAATGCGAGTTGGTACAGCCACTCTGGAAAACAGTGTGGAGATTCTTTAAGAAACTAAACATAGAGCTACCCTATGACCCTGCAATTGCACTACTGGGTAGTTACCCCAAAGATACAGATGTAGGGAAAAGAAGGGCCATCTGTACCCCAATGTTTATAGCAGCAATAGCCATGGTGGCCAATCTGTGGAAAGAGCCAAGATGCCCTTCAACAGACAAATGGATAAAGAAGATGTGGTCCATATACACTATGGAGTATTATGCCTCCATCAGAAAGGATGAATACCCAACTTTTTTTATCAATGTGGACGGGACTGGAAGAGATTATGCCGAGTGAAATAAGTCAAGCAGAGAGTGTCAATTATCATATGGTTTCACTTACTTGTGGAGCATAAGGAAAAACATGGAGGACATTGGGTGAAGGACAGGAGAAGTGAGTTGGGGGAAATCGGAGGGGGAGATGAACCATGAGAGACTGTGGACTCTGAGAAACAAACGGAGGGTTTTGAAGGGGAGGGTGGGTAGGGGGATGGGTGAGCCTGGTGGTCGGTATTAAGGAGGACACATATTGCATGGAGGACTGGGTGTCATATATAAACAATGAATCTTGGAACACTGCATCAAAAACCAATGATATATTTTATGGTGACTAACATAACACAATAAAAAAGAAAAGGAAGAGGGTGTGGTCAGGGAGGCGATGATTGGCAGGGCTCCTGGGGCTGGGGGTGGAGGAGTAAACCATGGTTTGGCTTAGTAGAAAGAGGATGACTTTGAGCCGGAGGAACCCAAGATCTGAGTTCAGACCGCGGGTCTGATCTGCGAGCCCGGTGTCCTTACTCGTTCTGAGCCTCAGTTCCTTTATTTATAAAGTGATCAGGACCATCTCCCAGCAAGGGTTCTGTGAATATCAGCATCCCCTCTTCCCTTGCTGGGTTGCTATTGGAATGGGCATGTAAAATTTTTATTTATTCTTATTTTTAAAGGATTTTATTTATTTATTAGATAGTGAGAGGGAGAGAGGGAGAAAGAGAGAGAGCATGAGTGGGGGGAGGGGCAGAGGGAGAAGGAGAAGCAGACTCCTTGCTGAGCAGGGAGCCCGAGGACATGGGGCTTATCCCCAAGACCCCTGGGATCATGACCTGAGCCGAAGGCAGATACTTAACCTGCTGAGCCACCCAGGTGGCCCTGGAAAGGGCATGTGAAATTTTTAGCGTCCTGGGCAGTCTGGGGCCTGTTCTGTCCACAACAGCTAATGGCTCTCGCTGGACAGGGAGGGGCAGGGAGGTGTGAGGGGACCAGGCTGGCGAGGTCAGCAGGGCTAGGCTTCCAAAGCCTCAAATGTCACGTCAAGAAACTTGGTCTACCTTGGGGAAGCCACCAGAAGGACGATCTGATCCGAAGACCGATTATAGCCGTCTCCAGGCATTGGGGAGGCATCGGTGAGCAGCAGCGGTCACCAGCCCCCCGAGGGAGCTCGTGGAGGGCCTGTGAGGTGTGTCCCCCTTCATTTCTGTGGCTGGGGTGTGGCTGGGGGCCTGGTGCATAGTAAGGGCTCAACATTCGAGGTGTTGACAACATACATGCTTCACAGACTCTGGGTGGAAGGAGCCTGAGGTCAGAAGCTATTTTATGGGCTTAATTTGGCATTTAATTGGCCTTAATTTGGTTTTAATAAAAACCCTAGTGGAGGAAGGGCCATTCCCAGCAGCCATCCCCGCTGTACGTCCCAGGTTGGGGAGGGGGTTTGAAAACGGGAATGGGTGCGGTTCTTCCTGAGCCTGTTTCCACGAACACTATGTAAAACGCGCTTCTTCTCAGCCTCAGACCTCGCTTCCGTGTCATCCTTGGAGAAGTCTTCCCGTACTGCCCTGGCTAAAATAGACCACTTCCCTAGCCTCCCTGCTCTACGCAGATCCACAGATCCCTGGAATGACCTTGTTGTCTAACGTGGGTATGTGCTGTTTGTCTTGTTTATGCAAGACCTCAAGTTCTGTGAGGGCACTGCCCGGTCTGCCTCATTCGGTGCTCGCCCAGTGGGTGCTCAGCAAACATTTGAGCTTCTGTGTGGAGATTCTGCTCTGAGCCAGGCCCTGTGCCTGGACCATCTCATTTAATTCTCTCGACGGCCCAGTAGAATAGGGGCTGGTTTTGGCCCCATCATACACATGGGAAAACTGAGGCTCAGAGAAGCTGAGTACCTTAATCACAGAATCAAAGGGATAGAGTGGGGGGTTCAACCGAGGGCTGGTGGGTACCAGCGCTGTTTGCTCTGGGTTTCCTCTGCTTCCGGTTCTCTTCTGCATCCTCGTTTCTTTGGAAGCGAAATTCACAGCTCACATTTGAAGCTCTTCTTCCCTTCCCTTTCTGGACCTCAGTGGCTTTCGTCCCAGGAGGTTTATGTAGAATCAAAAAAAGAGCGGGAGCCGGAGGGTGGGAGGAGAGGGGAGGCCCTGACTCATAGCCCCACGGCTGGCTGCCTCCTTCTGGGCTGCAGCGTGCTTTCCCCTCTGCTGTCTCATTATTTCCTGTGGAGTTTCCATCAACGTCTCTTTAGGACTCAAGTTGACAAATAAACTGGCTGAGCTGGTGAGAAGGATTTAATTTAGCTTGCTCCGTGGCCTTCATTCTCTTGTACGCACGCCAGCAGAGGGAGCGGGGCAGGCTGGGGTCAGCATCGGGGCTTGGCCTCCAGAAGATCCGGGCTTGAGTGCGGTGGGGACCTCAGACCTGTTTCTGAGCTTGGGGGGTAAAGGTGGCAGAGACCCAGACATTTGAGGGAGGTTTGCGTTCCGACAAGATAATGTGAAGCTGCCTTCCAGGAGGGGGTTCTGGTCTCTGTGAGTTCATGGAAGGCTTTGGATTTTTGACCTTAAGTCATTGGTTCAGCGAGGATTTATTGAGCCCCAGCTGTGAACCTCCCCGGGACTATTGTAGGTCTCTGTCCGCACGGACTCGGCTTTTGGTGAGGCAGGAAACGCAGGGGAAGAGCGTGAGCTAGCTTTCCTCTCAGTTCAAGGTGGTGATCAGCCATTGTCCGTGCACCTGGGCATGTGACTGATTGATTGATTTCTCTTTATCCCCCCTCTCCCAAACTGGCCCCCAGCAATTCTGCTGAATGCATTGCTGTCCGTATGTGTCGCTTTTCCGTATTTTAAACTTATTTCAACATTGCGTCTATTAGTCAGCTCTTTCTGTGATAAGGCTATACAAGAAATCATGCCAGAACTCAGCGGCTTTCAAAAACAAGGACTGTTCTTCTTGCCTGTGGCTCTGTGGGTTGGGTGGGCTTACTGCTGTGGCCTGGGCTGGGTTCTAGATGGTGGGTTGGGTTTGGGTCCACCCCAAGCATCTCTGGTCTTTCCAGAGACAGCATTCCTTGGAGATGATTCTCATGTCCATGGTGGAAATGCAGGAGTCGGGAGAGACATCTGTGATGTCACCTAAGCCTTGGCTGGGGACTCTCCACAGTCACATCTGCCCAGATCCCAGTGGACAAAGCCAAGTCACATGGCCAGACTCCAAGTTAGCGAGGTGGAGAGGTGGGGAAGTGTCTTCTGCCCCAGGAGCTGGGGGTGTGAGTGTTTGCTGGGCAAGAATGAGGTCGATCGCGGGGTGTGTTGTAGATCTCTGTTTCTTAAGTTCCCGTGAAGAACCATGTGTCTCAGATGCATCCACGTGGCTGTGGGCACACGGGTCCAAACCCTGCCCGATGCCCAGCGTCTCCTCCCCATTGCCACCTACTGTCCTAGCGATGGGCGCCAAACTTGTTTTTTGCTCCCTACTGCCCTAGATGCTGCTGCCTGTCCTCCTGAGGACCTGTGTGAGAAGATCCTTGGGGTGTATGGCCAGGAGCAGGAATGTGGGGCCATAGGGTAGGATACACTTACTTGTAAAATTAACACCAGCACCTGCTTGGGGATCGTGTACCCCTGCAGTGGGATCAACACTAAGGGCTTACCCAGCTTTCTGAAGTTTGCCTCTCTGGTGAGCGGGAAGCACAGAGTGATGTCTTCTGGCCTTCATGTGCGTTTCTCTGATCAGCAGCAAAAACCCAGCGAAACCCTTCATTTCTTCCCGTGTTCCTCAGGCTTGGATTTCCGTTTCTGGAAACTGCTTTTGCTGGTCCTTTGCACTCTGTGCTTTCCACCAAAAGAAGAGCCAGTGGGCTGGGAAGGGGGCTGGGCTGGGGGGCAGCAGGGTGGAGACCACCCGTCTGGACATGCTGGGCTGGGGTCAGAGCCGGGCATCCATGTGGCTGAGCTGTCGGGGTCACAGGCAGGACATGGCGCTGGAAGGAGGCCCGGGATCTTCTGCTTTGTCCTGGCATTAATTCCTTAGCCTTCAGTAGCAGCTCTGAATGGGACAGTTGCTGTCCTTTGATTGGCCCCCATGAAGAACCCAAATGAAGATGCGAATGTCAGATTACGTGCTGTATTACAAGAGACCTGGGAGATGCGCAGGAGGTACCCCCACCCCTTCTTTCTCAGATTGTTATGGAAATTGACAAAAAGCAGTTCTGATCCACCACAGTCGAGGACCTACTATGTGCTTGGGGCCTCCTACCTGTTGAATTCTTAGGGTTAACGATGTCATCTTGGGGATGAGAATAGGATCTACCTCACTGGGGGTCTTGGGAGAATTGAATCTATTCACTCTGTCAAACAACATGGACTGTTTTGTGCTGAGTGTGTGTTAGGCCCTGGGATACAGCAGTGAATAAAAGGAAAACAATTCTACATTCTTGGAGCTCTTATTAAAAGGGGCGGGGCAGAAGGCGATTGAGAAAAGAAATGAGTATGTAGCACACAGAGTTTGTTAGGTGGTGTTAAGAGCTAATGAGGAGATGGGCAGGGTGGTGGAAGTGGTTAACCATGGAGGAAGGCCTCTTCTGACTGGCAGATGACATTTGAATGAAGACCCAAAGGAGGCAAGGGTCTTTTCTGGGGTATCATCTGGGCTGAAGGAGACCCATTAGAACAGGAAAGAAGGAGAAGGTGGTGGAGGAGAGAAGAAAGCTGGGACCCTGCCTACTCACTCCTCATTCTCTCATTCTGTGCTGGGTCACCTCACCAAGCTCATTGTGGAACAGATGTACCACTCACAACTGCAACAGTCAAGACTTTTAAAAACCACACACGATAGAAATGCAACTCAGATAGGCTGCAAGGAAAAAGAGAGTGTATGGGTCCAAGTAACTGAAAACCACCTTCAGGCATGGATGGATCCAGGATCCAGACTATATCGCTAGAGTTGATTTGTGTTCAACTGTTGGCTTTCATCTGTTAAAGCTTCATTCTTGGGCTGGTTCTTTCCAAAAGGTCGCAAAATGACTGCTGAAGGGCTCATATACAGCAATCCCAGAGGAAAGAGAGATTTTTTCCCCTAGGCAGCACCCACAAAAGCCTCAGGCTGATTCTCCCTGGGGTGGTTTAGGCT
This sequence comes from Lontra canadensis, assembly GCF_010015895.1. Classification (NCBI taxonomy): domain Eukaryota; kingdom Metazoa; phylum Chordata; class Mammalia; order Carnivora; family Mustelidae; genus Lontra; species Lontra canadensis. Next base: position 2,246,248 of record NW_022631126.1, read on the forward strand.
ACTTGTCCTTTCTGAATCAGTCACAGTCATTAGGGAGATGCAAAACTCTGATTGGCCAGGCCATCCCTGGGGCTAGGAAGGAGAGCTTCCAAACCCCAGGACTGGGGAAGGGAGAGGGTGGTTCTCTAAGTAAAACCGGGCAACTGTTATCAGAAGGGAGGATGGGTTGTGTCATTCTACCCCACACACCAAGATTTCCATCTGCCAACACCTGCAAGGACCCATTTCTTCTCTAGTACAGTAGCTTTTGAGTCTGGCTGTGCCTCAGAAACACCCCGGGACAATTTAAAGGAATACAGGTGCCTTGGGTCCCATTGACAGATTCAGATTCTCTAGGTCTGAGGAAGAACACTGCACCATTGTATTTTTATTTAATTTAATTTATTCTATCCTATTCTGTTCTATTCTTTTTTTTATTGAAGGCTTCATGCCCAAAATGGGGCTTGAACTCAACCCTGAGATCAAGAGTCTCATATCCCATCGACTGAGCCAGCTAGGTGCCCCTGCACCATTATTCTTCTTTTAAAGATTTTTATTTATTTATTTGACAGAGATCACAAGTAGGCAGAGAGGCAGGCAGAGCGGGGGTGGGGGGGAAGCAGGCTCCCTGCTGAGCAGAGAGCCCAATGCGGGGCTCGATCCCGGGACCCTGGGATCATGACCTGAGCCGAAGGCAGAGGCTTTAACCCACTGAGACACCCAGGCGCCCCTGCACCATTATTTTTAAAATGCTCCTCCAGCTGTCAGAACTGAGAACCATTGCTTCTGGGTCCCCACCCCTTAATTCACTCCATGGATTACCATTCTATTATAAGGAAAGACTTTCAGCATCCTAGTGCACAAGGAGGAAGACTAAGAGGGGCAGGAATCCATAACCAGACTCGAAAGCGCTGAGCCAGTCTCTGACTTATATTAAATGGAGGTTTGAACTGGCCTCCAGGTCCTGGGATGGGGACCAGGATGGCCCTCAGCAGGCAGTGGCTTCTGAATTCATTCAGCTGCCACCATTGGGACCATGAGCCGCTCTGAAGACCCCTGACCCCGCCCGCCGCCAGCCCGGCCCCGGCCACCATCCCTGTGTCAGCAGGAAGTTCGTGGTCAGCTGAACAGAATCCAATTAGATGCCTCTTTCTGGTGTGGGGTGGACCCAAGACACAAGAAGCCCTGGTTTCTGTTTCATCTTCTCTCCGCTCACAAGGATTTTGTTTACCTGAGTACTGTCCCCGGGGGCAAAGGGACTGGGAAGGACTGGGTGATACATAATGAGATCCTCTTCAGGGAAGCTATCTTCGTGGAAGTTATTGTCTGTCCTGTCTTGAGGACTTGGGCAGTGTTGGGTGGGAAGAAAGTTCTGGAATCACATGGACTGGGGTTGCAATCCACACTCTGGGACTCGCTTCTCTTTGTGATGTTGATCCTGACCTTCCCTGTCTGTCAAATGTGGCTGATGAATAAAATGAAACTAGATAGGATTTACGCACTGAGGAAGTTGTGATAAATCACGGATTTCCCACTGTAGCTGCACACTGGAATCACCTGGGGGATATCTAAGAAATGTGGGTGCCCCACCCTGCCACTTAGAGATTCTGGACCTAGGCTGGCATTGGGGCATCTGTGTTCTTAAAACTCTCTCTATGTGATTCCAGTATGTGGCCAGGGTTGAGAATCCTTGGCCAAGTCAGAGGATGATTCGCAACTATGCACAACAAAGGAAACTTGCCTAGACTGGGAAGTCAGGGAAGGTGACCTGGAGGAGGTGAGAACTGAGGGACAGGTGTGAGACTACTAAGATAGGACTCATTGTGGGGGCGAAGGTGAAAAGGAGTGTCCCAGTTCTAGAACAGCATGTGCAAAGACCCTGTGATTGGAAGGCGGATGGCGTTAAGGGAGAGGTCTGAGTAAAAGCCAGTGTGGCTGGAGCACAGAGAGGATGAGTGTGGAGAAATGGGAGGGGCCAGATTGCACGAGACTTTTGCAATCTTTCCCCGATCTGAGCAAGAGGGAGAGCCATTGAAGGATTCTGAGGGGAGGTGACAAGATCAGGTTTGCATTTTCAAAAGATCCCTCTGGTTGTTGTGCAGGGAAGAGGATCCATTTGGGTACAGGAGATGGAGCAGGAGGCAATGCAGTCCCGTGGGTGAGCAAAGACAGAGGGTTGGGTGAGGGGGTAGCTCAGCCTAGAGTTCAAGTGCTGGGTTTGGCCTCAGTCTCTGACCATGTTTTCTTAACTCTTCTGAGCCTTAGTCTCCTCATCTGAAAAGCAAGGGTAGTGTCCTAGCTGCCTCACAGGGCTGCTGTGATCATTAGATGGGAGAGAGATTGATGTCAGCCTTTCAGCCCACTTGTCCTTAGGCAGCTCCCTCTTCCTCTTCTGTCCTTGCCCCAGATGTCACGTCTTCCAGCTCCTTGTTTCTCTGCTGGGATTCCTTGTCAAAACCTGTTACCGATGGGAAGACACTCGTCTGTGTCCCCTGCTGGGCTGACTGGGAGGATTGCAAAGGCAGAGAGCGTAACCACTTGGATCAGGGCTCCATTTCTAGCCCAGTGCCTGGCGCATAGCAGTCCTTAATAGACGTGACAAGGGAAGGCATACGTGAAGGGACATATACGTGGATAACCTCTCCCCGTCCCCTGCATTTTATGGAGCCAGGACGGAGTACAGACTGTTGGTCATGGAGTATTTCAGAGATGGCTTCCCACGCTCACAGTCTAACGTCTGGTGCCTCTCCTAGGAGAGGAGCAGTAGGAAGGCTCTGTCATTCCTTTTCTCTGTTTCATACTTGTGAAGCCCATTCGGTTGAAATCCAATTAGAAGCCCCACTTCCACTAGCATACAAAAAGTTTCAAGGAGCATGCCTCTCAAACTTAAAGAGCGCACACGTTTTATGCAGCTCGTTTTCCCCCTTCCCCTCTGAGGCTGGCGTAAACACATTATGGTCTGGACCTCCTGGGCTGCTCTCTGCTGTCACCGTTCAAGGACTGTGTGCATGCCGCAGGTGGGACCCAATTCTTGGTGGATCCTTTGTCTTTGCTTCTTTGCAGGTTTGGTTATTGATGCCATCAGTCATCTTGTCAACCCCGGTCCCTTAGCCCTGACAGGAAAGCTCTGCTCGTCCTGTGGATTCTGCCTCCCCCGATTGGGGGAATTCTCTCACTTCCTTCCCAGGAATGCAGCCATGGGTGGGCCTGTGGGGCTACCCTTGGGCAAAGGCAGCCAACTCCTAACTGGTCTTCTTTTGTCCACCTCTCCCCTGCTGTGCATCCACTGTGCAAGGCAAGCTTCCCCAAATCTTAGCTTTTCTGTAACTCTTTTTTCTGAAATCTTGAGTAGCTTCCCATGGCTCCAGGTTTCTGAGTCTTCCAGCCTCCTTCAGTCAGCACTTAAACACCCCCACCCCCGGTTTGGCCTCAGTCTAGCTTTACATCCCACCTTCCCCCGACATCCATCACCCAAGGCCCCAGATTCTCAGGGACACTCATTCTTCCTGGAAAATGGCCCTCTGCTGACTGACTCGGACTCTACTCCAACTGGAACTGCAGCCTGAAATGCTGGCCCCTCCCACTGTTGACATTTGCACATCCTTCAAAACCCAGATCAAATGCCACTTCCTTTACGAATTTTAATCTCTTTGCTCAGACTTAATTGCTCCTCCAAGTTGGATGTGAGTGAAACATCCGGACAAGGAACAAGGCACACTAGCTATCTCCCCAGTGTATGTCCACCCTGACCAATTCCTTCCAAAAAGAATTTGTTTCTGTTCATCTATCCGCATGTATCCCTTCCTGGGAATGTAGCCTGTATGCCCAGCCCAGGAGTGGATCTAGATTGGTCTAAATCAGCAAGGTTATCCTGTCCCCTTGACAGTGATTGGCTTGGAAGTAGGTATGTGGCCCAGTTTTGCTGGAAGATGGTGGAAAACTTTTCTCACTCTTAGAAGAGTTAGAAGAGTGTCTTCTACTTCAGTCTGGATGGCTGACAACATATGATGACTGTAAGGGTCAGAATTAGGACAACCCATCATCCGTCATTGTCAGGATAGAGGAGCACGAATATGGGAAGGACTTTGTGATGATATTGTTGAGCGGCTAAATTAATCAGTCCGAGAGATGCTGTCCTTCCAAGGTTTCTTTTCTGTGAGATAAGAAAATCCCTTATTGTTTAAAGTAGTTGAATCAGGATATCCTGTTACTTGCCGCCTAACACAACCCAGGTGGATACAAGGACAACAACCCAGGCAGATACAAGAATACAAGCTAAGTCAATTCAGGTCTGTCTGCTTACTAGGGTATTGTCCAGCCATTAAGAAAGGAAGTCTAGGGTTATGTAGCCACAAGAAGTAACATTATGACATTATTTATGCAAAAAAACTCAGGACGTAAAACTGTTGGTCCAGCATGGTGCAGAAATGTATGCAAATGAAAAAAGATTGGAAGAAAATAATTTTTAAAAATGATGATGGCTGTGTTAGTGTAGTAAGCTTGTTCATTTATCCCTCTGCTTCCCATGATCTTTAATAATGTGTGTACACACACACACACACACACATATACATTATGCTGAATATACTATATATGGTATGCTATAATATATGATATGTAATATTTACTACATGGTTCAATAAGTATATATAGTGTATACTATATATAATATATAATACTATATAAAATGATACATATTCACATAGTTACATATACATTATGAATATATATATGCACTATATGTATTTGCATATATGTAATTTTGCTCTTAACAGATTTAAGCACTTTGTAAGCATAAATATCACATATTTAAGTATTAAATATTAAGCACTTCATACATATTAAATTGAGTTAATCCTCACAAGCCCTTTGAGGAAGATTCTATTGTTATTCCCATTTTACTTTGAGGACACTGAAGCCCAGAGAGGCTGGGCCTCTCTGGGCTTCAGTGCAAGGTCACATATCTAGCATGTGGGGAGACAAGATTGGAACACATACAGCCAGGCTCTGGAGTTTGTAGTCTTAATCACCATGGTACACTACCTCTGAGTGTCCATAAAAAATGGTTCCCTTAATACTATCTGGCTTTGTTCTTTTTGACACACTGTGTACTGTGGATTTCTGGTGAAGTCTGCCCCTTTGTCATAGGGCATGGGATTGACAGAGTGGGCCAAGGACGTGGGAGTGGGAGGTTGTCCACATCTTGGGAAGGGGTATGGAAACTCTTGGGAGCCCAGGGACAGAGGCAGGCTCAACAGGTTGTGCCGAGATGGCTGTGGTGTGCTGCGTGCCACACAGAGGCTAGATCCTGGCCAGAGGAGGCAGAGTAAGGCTTTATGATCATGTCCAGTCCCTATCCCACCAGCGGGCTTTACCCAGCCCGTAAATACTAGTTCAGTTTATCAAATCTGTACACGCAAATAGTATGCTTAAATAATGACATGTTAAGGCAGTTGTGGAGGATGAAGGGGCATAGGGTTAATGAACATCAGCATGAGATACCTCTACCTGTCTATGATTGGGAGAAACGCTGGTACTTAGGAGTGAGTACTGTCCATTGTTGGGCTTGAATCTTGGGGCAAATGGTATTGGGGAACTGTCCAGCAGGCAGTGCTGGAGGCTTGGATCACGAGAGAAAGCAAAACGCAGTATGAATAAAGGCAAAAGAGATGGGAAGGGAGTCACAGGGACTGGAAATCCAGGTCAGCATCTGCATCAGAGAATCACATCTTCCCCTAGAGGTGATTGGTAATATTGATCAGGGGCCAATCTATTGTAATCAAGTAGGGAAACTTCAGGTTAAGTAATAAGTATATAAAATGTATTTGGTTACAGGTATGTGAAGGAAAAGGTGTAATTATACAGCCATGCATATTGGGAAATATTTTGTAGTTTTTTTGAGAAATAGAATGTATTGGATCAATGGAATCAGATAAATATCTTTTGCGGTAAGATACTCAGAGACACAGGCATGATGAAGAGGGGAAAACTGCAGTTTTGACATTCTTGTGGCCACTAGAGAGATGGAAGAACTAGACTAGCACAGAGGAGAGAGAAATAAGTCATTTTCAAGGCAGGAGGGATGGGTGATGGATAAAGGAGATATGTGTGGGCATGGTCACTGCAAGGGTAAATAAATGAAAAGTTGATGAATTTGTTTATTATGTTCTGCTCATCAGCACAGCTGCTTAGAGGACACAGTGGACTGGGGGAAGGCAGCAAGTAGTCTTCTGGTGGTCTTTGGAGGGTTTGCTTGGCTTATCAGAAACTGTGACATCTTCATGCCTCTGTCTCCCCACCATCTCTTGCTGCTGCTCAAAAGGGTGGGTGACATGTACAATCAAGGCAGAGTCCTCATTGTAGGAGGGCACTACAATCTAAGACACATCACCAAAAATAGGAACTTGGAAAAGAAACTGAGACAGAGATCTGGATATACAGAGGGTAGTACCAAGCTATCAAGCCAGTACCCCGGCTGGACCTCCTAGCCCACCTTTATGAACTGGGGCACAATCAAGAAAACCTTTGAAAGCTAAGTAGTAGTTTTGGAGGAAAGATGTGGGGAGAGGAGACCCAGGCAGGGAGAATGTGCCAAACAATATGTCTTGTTTGGGGGAATGGTGGGGAATTCATGTAGTTGGGGTTCATGGTAGTTGTATTGTAGGAGATGAGGCTGGAAAAGTTAGTAGGGGCAAGAGTTAAAAAGAATACGCCAGATGAAAGGCTATGGGATTTTAAATAGTGCTAAGAGTGATAATTAGAATCTTTTACCAACCAAAAGATACCAACCGTAAGAACAGGCGCTAGCCATGGTGCTGGAACAAGTCTTGGAGGGGAACCTGAGGTCTTGGAGAGAGGGGCAGGAGCAGTGTGTGTGTTGGGGGCGGGGGGTTATGTGGGTGAGGAGAGGTGGTATTCAAGATAGCAACTGTTTATCCGTATGAACTGATACGAAAGTATTTCAATATTTGAGCCATCAGAATGGCTGTCCGGGTGCATATTTGCTGAACATCAGGCCTGAGTTGAGAGCAGGGAAGTGATACAATTGGATTTATGCTTTGAAAAGAGGCTCAAGTCACAGCAAATATTTGTTTACCAGGTGGATTGATGGGTCATAGATATTTGAATGGATAGGGATCTGGGCTGATTTCTTTCCATTTGATAGAATGTGAAAGTCCTTCTCGTCCTTCTCAGCCTGGCCCTGGCCAGAAATCACCTGTTTCCATCTGGCCCTTCCTTCATTCCCTGTGACTGAACATATCCCCCAGCTCCCCACATTGTCTGCTCTTGGCCTCTGCAGTCCAAGCTGCCTCTGTCCCTGGCTGGTTGTCTCTTCTCAGCCCTGTCTGGACACGCCTGCTGTGTCTTGCTCTTTTCTCCCCTCACCAGCAGGAGAATTGGCAATCTTCTGGGATTTAATTACAGGTTCCCCGAGGGCCTTTCAGCCCATCACAGGGCTCCTGCAGGCTGCTGGGAGGGTGACAGCAGCATGCGGTGATGAACAGCAGCTTCCCTGCATGGTGGCTGTACCCGGTGGCCGGCCTACGCTCCTTGGGTTGCTCTGCATTTTCCTGAGCAAAACATGTCTCATTCCTATTTTGCAAGATCAGATAGCAAGCGGGGAAAACACTTACAGCAGGAGAGATGATAAAAGACAGAGGCTGTGCAGCCAGGGTGGAGGACAGAAAGCACAGCAGTCCTCTGGGGTGGTGCCTGCTTCCAGCAACTCCTGGAAGCTCTTTACATTCGTTAAATAATGACTTAGTTATTCTGCCCACTTTAATTAAGTCGGCCTGGTGCGCTGACAGCTCAGGTCCAGGTGGGGATCTTTTTGGCCTCAGGCTGCAGTGCTAGAACCCAAGAAAGTCCATAGACTAGGGTCAGCAAATACATGGCAGGCATACCACCCATTCCCCACTCCTTTGCCTACAACAGACATCACTAATTGATCACGGCACTACTAATCCTGAATGGTATAGGAGCCTGGATGTGAGTGTTGGCCTCTGTGGGCTCAAGAGTAGCTTAAAATAAGACAATGAGAGGTTTTTGTTTGTTTGTTTGGCTTCTTGCAGTACAGTGAACACAGTAGGGTCTCAAGTATACCTCGAAGGAAGACATTATGTTCATGTCATAGGAGGTTTCTTCCCCCCCCACCCCAGGCAAGATTCCTCGATATTTCCCCGATTCAGCTCCCGCTGAAATGCCATCTGGTGTGGAGTCAGAAGGATCTTCACGGGGAGAGATGGGATAAATCCATTCACCTCTGTACCCTTAGTTCCTGGCCCTAGGAAATAAATAAGCATCTAAACATCTTGTCTCTCATTTTTCTCCTTCGAGGTGAGAACCAAATGGTATGGACTCTACATTTTTAGCTAGGGTGGAACGTGGAGCCTGTTTCCCCCCTGCCTTTGTCACCATGCTGTAAATTCTCCATCACTCTCAGTCTGTGTGCTCAGGAAGAGGCTGACCCTACTCTTCAGGGGTGGGCACAGGTTCTGGGCCGGCCACTCAGAGCTTTCCATCTTTTTGCTGATCATGGTGAACACTGGGCTCTAGCAGGCTCATGAGACTCAGATCTGGGGTTTTGCTGTACTTACCGAGAAAGTGGAACTCTCCTATTGGGCTTGCAGAGTAAGTTGGAACTGTGGTAGCCTGGAGCTGCTGGTGAATGTTTTTGTGGCCCCTGGAGGAGACCTGCGAAGGCCCTGGCATGGGACTGAACTTGGCATGTTTTGAGGAACAGAAAGACAGAATGGCAGGAGAGAGGTAGGAGATGAATTCAGACAAGAAAGCAGGGGTCAGATTATGGAAAGCTCCATAGGCTGTTGTAGGGAATTTGCAGTTTTATTCGAACACCCATGGGAAACCATCACCACTTTGGACATCCCAAACTTTCTTTGCTTCCGACTCCTTCTTCCATATGAGGCTTCTTGGCTCTTTTCAGGTTTAAGAGTTGGAAGACCTGGGGTTTTCTCAACCTCTGCTGATAACTTGCCCAGTGAAATGGGCCCGTTGGACCCCTCTCTGGGCCTATCTCCATTCTGGTTCATGATGGAATGGGACCCGTTCAAGGATAACAAAAAGATTTCATCTTTCATCTCTTTTCTGTTCACTGGGCAGTGCTTACCTGGACAGCCGTGAGGGGAAGGATTGTGAGCATTGCCCAGGATCTGTGGGAGAGTTCCACGATCAATTAGCAATGTCTGCCACGGGTAAAGAAAAGGAAGTGCTGAATCACTCATCCCAGAACTGCATGCTCCTGGGAGACTTCACATTTTATCGGTCTTTATGTCAGATGTAGCAGCTTGGAATAAAAACATCCAGCAAGTTAGGGAACTTACACAGGGCTTCCCACTTTAGAGAGTTTTTATGACCATTTTCTTGTTGATCCTAGCAATCTGTCTTTTTTTGCCTCCCACCCAGCCTCCCTTCTTCTGGTAACTGTATCCAGGTTTTTTTCTTGGGCAACAATCCCTTCCTGTCCTCAAGCCATGTGCTTTGGGGCTGAGGACAGAGCAGGAGACCCAGGCCTTCAGATTGTCCTCTAGATATGGTAGCAGGTAGAGTGATGGATCCAATACTGTACAGAGGTTACGGGAGATAGTGAAATGTTTGCTGCAGCTCCTGGAAGGACACTGTGCCCTGTGGATTTGAAGGTGGTGGGATATAGGCCCAGGTGTGCCAAGGCTGTCTCTCATAGCCTCAAGAGCTGATGCTGCATGTGTCTCCTCAACTTGACATTCAGTGACGTCACATTGGGAGCTCCCAATCGGCCACAGTGGAAGCATTTGTTACAGATCAGGGTTTTTTTCTTCCCCCCACCTCCCCTCCGGGAACCAGCTTGTCAGCACACCACTTGTCTGGGGCTGCCAGCAGCTTTCTTGCTGCTGCATGGAGCCTGAGACCTAAGCTACAGAGTGGAAGGTGGAGCCAAGGGATAAAGGACCAAACCCTGGGTCCAGCTGTACCTGAAGCTGGACCTGCTTTTACACCTTTCAGCTGATAAAATTATTTTTCTATTTAAGCCTATTTGGGTGGTATTTCCTGCCCCTTACAACTAAAAGATAACTGGTGTAAATTTTATATTCAATATGCAACCAACAGATGGTTTAATACTCATTTCTTCAAACGGGAAGAGTTCTCCATTGCCTTGGGAGGAACGTTCAGATTCTCACCTGGCACTCCAGATTTCCTGCAGTCTGGCTCCACTTTCTTTCCCTGGCCTCAGATGAAGGCGTCCTGAGCTCTATGTTAATTGGACTTTTAAAATGCTTTCAACAAAGTCTCCTCCCAGCCCTCCTCTGTGCCTTTGTCCATTCTGTTCCCTCAGCCACTCTGCTATGCCCGTCCCTATCTGGAAAAGATCTCATTTACTTCTTAGTGCATTAATTTTCAGTCTCCCCAAGGGAGCAGACTCATTGTTCCACTCGCAGCAATGTCCTGGGTGCCTCAAACAGTGTCCTGCATGGTGTTCAATCAGCATTAGTGGAATAAATGAGGACTGCTTGGGCACATGAGCCCAGGAAGCCAGGGCGACTCTCCACTGTCATTTGTTTGCTCCCTACTCTGTCCTGGATGCCCAGTCTTTATTTATGGTCTCACAAGGCCTTCTGCTGTTCATGGATTTCTTTGCTTTCAAATATTTCTTTCATATCTGAAATAGAAGGCTGGCAAATGTCCCCCCCCCCGCTAAATCACCAGGCTTCCTTGGCCGCGTGCCATGGGCTCGGACCCTGCCCTACGCCTCTGTCCCTACTTCCTATTTTTGAAACCAGTTGTGTGCGCGTGTGTGCATGTGTGTGTGTGTGCGCATGCATACACACCTCCCCTGGGAAGGAAATGCTTCTCTGTCCCCACTAGTGGTTGCCCCACCACTCAGGCTTGAGCTGGCCTTCGCTCCAATCAGTACCTATGTAGTAGCAGTTTAGTGATGCGTGCAATCAGGAGCCATTTGCTTGTTGCTTGGTTGCAGGTAGGTTCTCCTCCAAGCCCATTCGAGATCACAGTCCTCTGATTACCATGCAAAGGACACAGGAGCCATAATCACAGGGCTGCGAAGCTGAGCCAGAAGAGGGCCACCTGCCACTTTGCCGGACGCCTTCCAGACACTTGTTACTTTTCCTTAAGTGTGAGTGAACCCAGGGGTGATCTTCAAAATACTGAGCAGCTGGTAGGATGCAGGACTGACCAATACACTTGGTTGTACCCACTCCCATGTATATATTATTATTTTAAATACTAATAGTTCTGACACAGAGGGACAGGCTCATCTGTGTTAGCTGCTTTAAAAAAAGATCAGATAAGGAAACCGAGACTCAGACAGCCATTTTTGCATTTTTCTCTTGACCATCACACTTCAGAGTTACATAATATTATGTTCAGTGATGTACCAGGTTCACATAGCGAATTCTCCCAGTGCCAGGCAATTTATATTGTTTCCAGGCTTTTTTGCTGGTATAAATAATGCAGCCGTGATAGTCTCTATGTCATTAAAATTCCTTGAAGAATTCATTTTGGATGACTATATAATATTTCATATTGTCAACAAAAATGTGTGTGCAAGGATACTAATCACATCATTACTTATAATAGCAAAAATTGAATGTAATTAAACCACCCAGAAAAATGCTCCTGAGATGATATTAAGTGAAAATGCAGCAGGGCACAGAATCCCATAATCAGCGTGCTCCTGATTGGGGGTGGGGGGGAAGGTACAGATGCATGGGGAAATAAAAAAAAAAAAACTGGAAGGAAATTTCCCTAAGTTTTACCAGTGGCTATTGCTTTATATGGAAAATTGTTCTTTTCTCATGTTTCTGTATTCTTTGAATTCTTCACAATGAGCATGCATTACTTTGACATTTAAAAAAATCAGTAAAAAAGTTTTTTGGGTTTGTTTTTGTTTTTGTTTTTGTTTTTAATAAAGAAGTTCAGTCCGTGCATTTGGTTCACTGCTCCAGCCTGGGGTTTGGCAAACTTTTTATAAAAAGGGCCAGATGGCAAATATATGATAGTAAATACTGACTTTGTAGGCTATATGGTCTCTGTTGCAATTACTCAACTCTGCACTGATCTGCATGAAAGCAGCCATTGACCATTTATGAAGAAATGGATGTGGGTGTATTTCAATAAAACTTTATTTATAAAATTAAGAGGTGGGCCAGATTTGGCCCCTGGGCCATAGTGTGCCAATCCCTACTCTAGCCTACCTTAATTACTGTTTTCCTTTAAAAATAACTTTATTAAATATTACAACAGACACAGTCCAGAATTTGAATATAGAAAAAGGACTATTTATAAAAATAAATCCAAAAACTAATAATACAAATCCAGTCAACATCCATTTACTGATCCCCAATTTAAGCAACATTGCTATTAGCTTTGAAGCTCAGGGTCCCCCCCAACCCCAGACCATTCCCAAAGGGACTAGTTTTACAACAAGTCTGTATCTCTCAATACACTGTATGGTTTTGCTTATTTTTGAACTTTGGGTCAATTGGACCACGGTATATATATATTATTCTATAACTTGTTTACATTTTGTTCTTAAGGTTCATCCATGTTGATGTGTGTAGACATAATCCATTTCTTTGTGGTTCCGCATAGCATTCCGTGGTGTGAATATACCATAATTTATTTAGCTGTCGATAGTCATTTCATTGTTTCCAGTTTTTTTTTTATTTTTCTATTTCAAACTGTGTTCTGAACACTCTTGAATCCATATTATGGCATAAGAATTGCTTTAATGTGCACGGATGATATCAGGGTTGTTGGGTCATAGGATCTAAATATGTTCAGCTGTGCTTGGTAAAGCCACTGTTCTCCAAGGTGGTTGTATCCCATACTGCCTCCCTTGTGGGATGAGCTTTCCCGTTGTTCCATGGTCTCACCAATACTTGCTCTCTTCACACCCTAATAAATGCTCATCTTAATATTGTTATTGAGTGTACTACCTTACCTCCCAAAGCTTTGTGAAGTCGGGAGATGTGACAACCAGACTTTAGGCTCAATGCCAATTATCTTCCCTGGAGTGGACCAGGACGGCGGGCATGCTGGGAGCTTGGGGGCAAGGATGGTGACTGTCAGACCCTCATAGGATTTGTGGGAACTGACCAAGACCCAGCCTTACCACCCCCCCGCCCCACCACACAGCAGGTAGTCAATGGTCTTAGAGCTTGAAATCAAAGCTGACAAACTAACCATTTGTTTATTTGGCAGATACCAACTGCCTCCTACGTTCTTAGCAGGGTCAAGATGCTAGGGGACAGAGGAGCGCAAACGGAACAGAAATCACTATCTTCGCAGAGCTTACACTCTTGAAGAGTGAAACAAATACACACAAAAATGAGTGGTCAGTTATAAAGTGTTACCAGGTGGTGGTAAAGCATGGAGAACAGGGAAGGGGGAAAGGGGCTGTAGGCGGGAGATTGGGAGTCAGACAGGGTGACCAGAACACGGCTCACTGAGAAGGTGACGTTTGAGCAAAGATCTGAAGGCTGTGGAGGAACAAGCCACGAGCATGTCTGGGGGAAGAATGTTCAAAGCATCAGGATCAGGGGCTGCAAAGGCTCAGAGGCAGGAGCATGCCCAGTATGTTCCTGAAATAGCCAAGCAGCAGGGAGACCCATATGCTTGGAGTCAAGAAGATAGGGGAGAGAGTAAGAGGACAGGGCTGCACAAGGGAGAGGCCACACTGTGTTTGGTACACAAATGGCACGCTTGATTCGGGCTGCCAGGAAACTCTGAGAGTCCCGTGAGGCTGATGCGGGTGTCAGGGTCTGGCAGGTGCAGGAGGAGGTGGTCATATGTAAACAGAGCGTCGGGGTCCTGGCCCTGTCCGAGGACTCCAGGTAGGGAGCTGGAGTGTTTGGGGAGACGGAGGCAGGCTCCCACAGGGGAGAACAGGTTGACAAGGTGTGTGTACCTGCACCGTATGTGTCTGGGCATCTCTTATGGGAAGACAGGGAATCATTAAGGACAGAGAAGTCAGGCTGATGGGGCTCAGGCAGGGGTGGTGTTAAGCCTGGAGGCCGTGCGGGGGTGGCCTGGCTGAGCCCAGAACAGGGCACTAGTCCCAGGCTGAACGGACGCTGGGATGTGGTCTCAACCGCTTTCGTCCTGTCCTCCACTAGAACCCTCTGCCTCAGGGTCTAGAAGGCTCTGTAGCACTAGGGAGCCTGTTCCGATCCCATCTCTGACATTTGACAGCGGTGTGACCTTGAACAATCGATGAACCTTCTGTGCCTCAGTTTCTGTGACTATAAAATGAGGATAATCTTAGCACATTCCTCATAGAGGTTTTTGTGAAGGTTGTATCAGTTGAAATAGGTCAATTGATTAGAAGAACACCCATAAGATAGTAAAAAATCGTAATAATATTGATGATACTTATATTAACATTGACAATAGTGTTGGAATACTAGCTGTGTTACTGTGGCTCTTACTATTTTTCCCGGGAGAAATAATTTTCTTGGATGTCACAGCATTTGTCTTTGTCCCAAATGCGGGCCAGACCAGGAGGGGTGAGCAAGGGTGTACGTCACTTAACTGCTCTCTGTGATCTTGGGCAAGTTACATCGCTTCTCTGAACCTCGATTTTCCTAGCAATAAAATGGGACTGTCTATGCCCTCTTAAGAGCCTCTGAAGTGCTGGCTTATCTAGAGCAAGGGGCAGTGGTGGGTGCCGGGAGAACTTCTCCATCATTCCATTAGACGTGCCCCTTTCTGGGCAGGGTTGCAGGCCCATAGCGGTGAACGGGGTGTGGGTCCTGACTTCTAGGGCCCTCCTGTCTCAGGAGGGAGGCAGATACTAGCGTCGCAGCATCAGGAAAAACAGATGCGTGGTGCACTTATGTGTCCCAGACACTGTGCTCTGCCCATCCCATGGGTCATTGTGAAGCAGGGGCTGCTGCCATCATCCCGGTTTTTGGGCAAGGAGGCTGAGGTTTAGCACAGTGAGGCAAAGCACCCGAAATCTCCAGAGCTATTGTGATGATGCCAGGACTTGACCCAAACTCTCTGACTCCAGGCTGTGTTGCATGGGCAGGAGGAATTGAGCCGCTGACCACCGGGGAGGCCTGGCAAGAGGCATTACTGCAGGCCTGCATTGGATGAGACACTTATGCTGGGTATTGAAGGATGCATAGGAGTTCGCCAGGCACACCAGAATGGAGATAGGGCAGGCCTGGCTGGCAGATGGGAGAGCACTGGCAAAGGTGCGAGGTGTAAGGGGGAAGGGATTGGAAGTGGAGTCCGTCATCTCTTGCCACAGGAACCCTGCCTACAAACCACTTCTTGTGCGGGTACGTGGGGACGGAATGGGCAGCTCAAGCGCCTAGGGAGAGTTGGCTGGGCATCCTGCTGATCCTGGCTGGGTCGCTCAGGTGTCTAGGTGAGGGCTGAGTGTTGCTGACTGAGGCTGGCTTCAGCTGGGGGGATTAGGACCCAGCCCTGCTCTGTGGGTTCCCCATCCTCCAGCGGGCTTGCCTGGGCATGACCTTGTGATGATAAAAGAAGTACAAGGGAGGGGCTGTGCCCAGGTGTGCCACACACTTGTGTCCCATCCACTAACACCCCACTGGCCACAGTAAGTCACGTGGCTGAGCCCCAGGTCCACATGGAGTGTAGAGCAGAGGGTACAGACACAAGGAGGAGTGAAGACTCAGGGCCACGTCTGCAACCACTACACAGGGCATTGAGTGGGGCTGGAGCTCTGCGGTGGGGTCCTGCTGTAGATGAGGTCGCAGAGGTCACTGTGGACGACTGGGGAGACTGGAGGGGCCAGCAGGAAGTGGGGAGGAGGTAGGACCTGGTTCTGAGCACAAGAAAGGACACAGGCCCAGACCAAGGCTGTGGGGGGTGGGGGTGATAGAAGAGATTGATGAGGCCACTTTTGTCCTATAAAAACCAAGGAGTCAGGCCGAGGCGCTCGGTCGGCTTCACAGATGTCACAGATGGCCCCCCGAGATATAATTGGCCTTGGCCTCTGCAGAAAGGTTAATTGCTCAGATCATAGAGTCTGAGGCTCCCAGGACTGACAGAAATGCTCCCCAATTAAGGACCTGGAGCTGGGAGTTTCTGTCCCCTCTGGCCACTTGACCAGGCTGTGGGCGGCAGTGGAGGGGCGGGGAGGTGGGAGGCCCTGCCCTGGGGGAGCTCAGAGCCCCAGGGAGACACTAACCATAAGCAAACATTCCGGGGGCTGTGACAGCCAGGCTTACAGGGACAGGGGAGGCTAAAGGCTGTTTTGGCTGCAGAAACAGAAAACTTGTTCCAACAGGCCTGAGCCAAACGAGGAATTTGCTGGCTCCAGGAACTCAATGATCGGGGTGGAGCTCGGTCACGCACAGCTGGATCCATTGGTCTCCGCGGGCAGCTCCTGACTCTCAGCTGGGCCTTCCTGAGCCAGCCTCCTTCTTACGGGGGCTATGGACATAGTCACTGCGAGATACACCTCCTTTTCAGATGTTTCTGTAAAGGCCCGGGACTGGCTCTGATTGGTCCCACACCCCTCCCTGAACCAATCACCGTGGCCTGGGTCACAGCCCCCTGGAACTAGGAAGGGGTGGTCTGCCCCGCCCCAGTACAAGGATTGAGATCTCTGGCACAGTGGTCCCTGCAAGAAAAAGTCAGTTCTATCCCCAACAGCGATGCTGGGCTGGTCCAGGGCAGCAGAGAAGGGAGTGGTGGTGGAGACGGGGTGTCTGTACCTACCAAGTTCCCAGAAGTCACGTCAAGGAGGGGAGGGCCCTTAGGAACTGTTGTCCCACAGCCCATTTCACAGATGAGGAGACTGAGCCAAGGATATGGTCATTTCAAAGTGGGGAAGCTGCTAGAAAGACAAACAAGATGGCAGAGTGTGGACTGGGAAGAAGAAAGTTGAATTGGTGGATAGATTGGGGCCTTTCGTTGAGACCCCAATGGAGAAAAAGAGCCAGCCATGTGAGGATAAGAAGGAAAGAACCTTCCAGAGGGAACCACTAGGTACAGAGACTGAAGCGAACTTGATCTCCCAGGGACCCAGGCTGATGGACACACCAACAACTCGACATGGGGATTGGGGTGGGGGCGGGGGGCAGTTGGTAGTGAGAGCCAGAGAGGTCACACGCCAGCTTTTCCTGTGCATTTTCCCTAAAGCGATGCACATTTCTGTTCAGAGCTGGGTGGCCAGGACAAGTCACTCTGTCCTTCCTATCTGCATGGGGGCCTGGGAAACAAGGAGATGGCATGTCTGTTGAAGGAGAAGTAAATGTTTCTATAGGGCAAACCCATCTTCCCTTCACCACCAGACACCCTCAGCTGAAAAACCTTTGCTCAAGATTCCCAGTCTGAAGTGCTATCTCAAGAATGTTTGAATCTAAATGTTATTACTAATGAGGCTGAATCTATTTTTCTATATAATGTTAACTACATTCGTTTCTTCTTTTGTGAATTATCTGGAAACCTAACCTCCTGGGCCTCTTTAAGAAAGTTGTTTTCCTTCTTTCTTTCTTTTTTTCCCTTAACCTGAAACCCAGGAGGCATTTGGGAGCTCTGATCTCAAAGGCCCATGCAGCTTGCATATTCTCCTGGATTCTCTGATCTTTAAAAATATCAAAGGAAATGCCATTTATATTGGCAAAAGCTTTGTGGGAGCCTCCCAGATGAGAGAATACACCCCTGAAGTTGGTGAGTCTGGATATTTTTAGACCCTTCTTCTGGAGTGATGAAACCAGGATCCTTTCGGCCAAGGCAGTGGGGGAGGGGAGTGGCAAGAGATAAGAGGTTGTCTGGCTCCCGGTGTAATAGAGATTCTGAGCGCAAGGGAGACTCAGGGGGCATCAGGCATTAGTTTCCTCCCTGCCAAGAACACCCTGCTCAGATCAAAGAAGCCCATCCTGGGAAAGCCCTAAAAAGAGTTCTGCCCACACACATTCCCCCCCCCCTTATTCCGTCCATGCCTTGAAGATGCTGCCATGGGCTCGCATAGCATTTTCCAATCTGCGGGCTCTAGCTTGGTGTACAAGAGGAGGTACGGGTCTGTGGTTAGGAATCAGAAGCCCTGGGTCGGAGTCCACTGAATGCAGAGCTATGTGACCTTGTTCGATTCTCGTGCCTTCGCTGGGATGAATTGTTGCCATCCGAAAAAAATGAAATGCGGTGAACTCAGTTATGACTGGGTGTCTGAGTTCTGGGAAGGGTTGGGGACTGGCACCCTATGGCCCTGCCACTGCTCAGCTGTGGATGTAGTTGAGTCACACGATGTTTGAAAACATTAGAATGCATTGCTGATATTTTCAAAATGCGGAGATTTCACATAAAAGTCAGGATTTCTGGCTTCTTTTGAAAAGTTGGAAGATCGGCAGCCTTGGACATGTACTCCACCAGTTGGCTAGAGCCAAGTTGAGCCTCTTCCTTTATCCTGGAAGCAAGTTGCTCCAGGAACCCGGGTTTATCCTGGAAATGGCTGCAGCTACCCCCAGATCTTATCTTCCTGACATGGGAGCAGAGTGTTAGTTCCTATTTATTATCAGGACTGTGCCTTTACTTAGGGGAGGAACGTTAAGAGATTTCTCATACCCGTGTTCTTTGCAAAGGTGGAAAAAGCATGTGCAAAGGCCCTGAGGTAGGAATGAGTTTTGTATGTTTGTGGATGGAAAAGGCTGGACAGGTGTGTGTTGAGGGGGGAGGTGCAGATTGCCTCTGGTCCTGGAAGGAACTTGAGTGTGACGGGAAAGCACTGGAGCATTGAAGAGCTTAAAGGAAGGAGATTTGATTTGTATTCTAGAAAGATCCTTTTGGCTGCTGTATGATGATAGATGTTAGGAAAAAAAATAAAAAGGGAAAATGGCTAGGAATGCTGGGAGGGGTGTTGACAATTTGACATAGTAGAATCAAGGAAGACATAACTAAGGAATGACATTTGAGCAAAACTTAGAGGAGGTGGGGAGATGCAGTGGAAGAGTGTTTTAGGCAGGGGGAATGATAGTGCAAAAACAGCAAGGAGGCCAATACGACTAGAATGAAATGAACAAGGGGCAGGAGGGCAAGATACGAGGTCAGGAGGAGTGGAGGAGTTGAAGGCCATTCCACAGGTGGCCGCTGACCCGAGTCGATGCTAAGCCAGTTGGTACGGACAATCAAAGTGGCTTCATGGAGGACCACAGAGGGTCTCTGTCTTGGCTGGGGCCCTCCTGAGGTCAGGACGTCTAAATATGGGGGCATGGGAGGTGGATGCTGCAGTCTGTCTGAGTCCCAGACTCCTGGCCTGCTCCACAAGAGTCAGTCCCTCAGAAGCTCATTCCGAACTTGAGGCCGCTGTCCCTCCACAGCCCCTGCGAAGGAGGCTTACAGCTCAAGTCCCCTCCACCTTGCACTGTGAGAAGGTTCCATCTGTGACCATCAGGGGGATGGAGTGATGAGAATAAGGATTGATGGAGTTGGTAGTTTGGGCCACCATAGGTGCTTGTCTTCGTGGGACACTTGTTAGACTAGTGTGACCTGGGGTCCTTAGGCCTGAACCGTCTATTGCTAACTTGGCCACAGATTCTCCCATTGCCTTCAGGGGTCCTAGCTGGGGACTCCAGGCTTGCTCCTCCCTGCTCTCTCTCTGGGTGACGGCCAGCATGAGTGTGGGGACACCCAGATCTGACCACTCCCCTGCAGGAGGCTTCCCCCTGCTCTCACTGCCCTTGGGATGAAGGGGCCTCCTCTGTCCAGTTCTGGCCTTCACACGTGACCTCTGTGGCCCAGCCATGCTTGTGGTCCTAAGTCCTGCTCTTGGTTTGCTTTGCCTTCCCTGGACCCTTCTCCAGAAACTCCTGAGACTCTCAAGCCTGGCCCAGGCTGGCTCCCAACAGTGGCCTTCCACAGTGGCCTTCTGAGCCTGGTACAGAGCTGTCACTGAGCCATAGTGAGGCCCTGTGTCCTCATAGGCCCCTGAGTCCGCACTGTAACCCTTGATGTGGGAGTTGTTGACATTCCATTTTATGGATGAGGAAACTGAGGCCCAGCAAGATTTACATAACTTGCCCCAGATCACACAGCTAGTAAGGGAGGAAGTGAGATTTGAATCCACTCTGGCTGGCTCCAGAGCCCTGCTTTTGTCCCTGCCTTGTCCCTCTCCACTGAAACTGAATTAATGAGTCTTGGGGTAAAGCCAGATGACCAACCCCCAGGTTGGCTGCCCTCTCCTTCTCCCTCCTTGGTGCAAACCTCCCCAGGTCTGCCAGTTCCCACCACCAAAGTCCGTGGGGCCTACACTGCCAGCCTCATTACCCACTCCTATCCCAGCACCCAAGTCCCGTTCCCCTTGGCATTGGCCTCTGAAGGAATTTGCCTCCCTCTCCACACACATAAAGGTCCAGATCTTCAAAGCCCGTGGCCTTTTCTCATCTCCATCCTCATTCTACTTGACCTTCGGGTGACATTCACAACAATGACTCCTCCTTCTTGGATTACTCGCTTCTCTTAGCTTTGCTGCTGAAGGAGTCTGGCCACCTCTTCTTCCTCTTTGCTTGTGTCATTTCTTCACTCGTTCATTTAACAAATATTTACCAAGCATCTCCTGTGCCATGCCAGACACTGCTCTCAAAGATAGCGCTGAACACAGTAGATAAAATCTCTTCCCATGTGGGGCTCTCATTATGGAAAGGGAGCAGGCCACACATAAGTAAACCAAGAGATAACACCATTCTAAATAATGAAATATAAAGCAGGACAAAGGGTAGAAAGTGACATGTGTTTTGGGGGTGGTAGCTACTTGGATGAGCATTCTGGACAGAGGTCACAGCAAGTGCAAAGGCCCTGAGGTAGCTTGAGTGTGGTGGGTGAGGGGACATCCAAGGGTGTGCAGTGGTTTGACAACCTGCTGGGACCTTGAAAGCCAGGTGGGGAGTTGGGTTTCATTTCAAGTGCAGTGGGAGATCTCCAAAAGGTAACAGCAAGGGAGAGACTTATTCAACATAGTCCTGAAGTCCTAGCCACAGCAATCAGACAAGAAAAAGAAATAAAAGGCATCCTCATTGGTAAGGAAGAAGTAAAACTTTCACTATTTGCAGATGGTATGATATGCTGTATAGGAAATCTTAAAGACTCCACCAAAAAACCTACTAGAACTGATAAATTCAGTTAAGTTGCAGAATACAAAATCCATATACAGAAATCTGTTGCGTTTCTATACACTAATAATGAAATAGCTGAAAGAGAAATGATGGAAACACTCCCTTTTACAATTGCACTAAAAAGAACAAAATTAAAAAAAAAAATAGAATAAGATACCCAGGAATAAACTTCACGGAAGAAGTGAAAGACTTGTCCTCTGAAAACTATAAAACACCGAAAAGAGAAATCGAAGAGGACACAATCAGATGCAAAGATCTTTCACGCTCATGAATTGGAGAAATCAATACCATTAAAAGGTCCATACTGCCCAAAGCCATCTACAGATTTCACGCAATCCCTCTCAAAATACCATCAGCATTTTTCCCAGAACTGGAACAAGCAGCCCTAAAATTTGTATGGAACCACCAAAGAGCCCAAATAGCGAAAGCCACCTTGAGAAAGAACAAAGCCGGAGGTATTACAATTCCTGATTTCAGGATATATTAAGGGGATTTACATTTTCACAAGATTCCTGCCTCTCAACGACCAGGGACACTTGTTCAAAATGTGGACCCCAGCCTCTGCTCACATTTGTGGCATTGGCTTCCCCGGGGGGCAGTCTGGGAACGTGCATTTTCACTGTCACTTGCATATTTGAGAAAGGCTGCTTTAAGCAGAGATTTATTAACTTGGAAATTACCGAGGGTTCAGCAGGCAGAACTCCGGGGATCCAAGAGTTTGGGTGGCAAAATGTTACAGCTCTACTCTCATAGCCTCTAATTGGCAGTCGGCATTTCCCTCCTAGCCCTACCTGGGACTTTGTCGCCCATCAGAATCAGAGTTTTCATGACACGTTACAGGGTTTGTACGGATCTCAAAAATACCATGTCCCTTCTTGCTGCTTTGAAGCCCTGGGAGCTCTTAGAACTTGTTATTTATGCATTAATAAAGAAGCATGTAGGTTAATATTATACATTGACTTTAAAAAAAAAGTCTTGATGACTCCATTTCAATGTAATTAGTTTCCTTTGCAATTCTATGTATGTTTGTTTTATGCATTTAAAAACATGATTCCAAGAAAGAGTCATTAGGTTTCACCAGATGTCATAAAGGTACGTGGCCCAGAAAAGGTGTGGAACCCTTGCAGAGAGCTGGGGGTGGGTTGGGGGGGCACTCAGGCCGAGTTGGATGCCACGCCTGACTCCCCTTGCCAATGCGTGGGACCTGGGGCAGATTACTTTCCTCCTCTGTGCTTCTCTGTCCTTATATGTAGCTCCTATCTCGAATGCTTGTTGGAAGGAACCAGCCAGGCCACCTGGTGTGTGTGTGTGGTGGGGGGTGAATGCAACAGGACATGCCTTTTCTTCCACTGGAATGTAGGGTTCCAGCCAGGCTCATCATGGAGGGGGAGCTGGGCTGGCTGTGCTCTGAATCCCAGCTTTGCCACTTACCAGCTGTGACCCTGGGCTGGGTAGTTAACAGCATTGTGCCTCAGTTTCCCCTCCATAACCTGGACTTAACAATAGCACTCAGGTCATAGGGTCTTGTAGGATGAGATGAGTTTCTCTTTCCAAGAACCCAGCACAGTGCTTGGCTCTCCCTGGATGACAGTTTATAACATGGTCATTATTAAATTTGGGGTTCCCGGAGGGCTAGATCCAAGTCCTGTTCGCCTCTGCATCCCCCATAATATCTGACACGGAGTCTGGGTTTGGGAACTAGGTTTGCTTCAGTGACTGCTCTTTTTCAGGTGAGGTAAGGGAGAAGGGACACTTGTTCTAAAGGTCAGGATCAGGGAGGACAGATCAGATGCCACTGAGGCCATAGGGGAACCACAGATCAGCAGGGGGGCCACAGGGAGGCAAAGGGCAGAGGGCTAGAGCATGGCTAGTCTTGGGGTCCTGAGCAGATCTTGAATCTGGATAATCCAGATGACAGCATCTCCCTACCACCTGCTGAGCCTGGCTTTGTCAGGCTTGAGACGGATGAGTTTTTTCTGCTGCTTTCCAAGCCTCAGTGTTCTCATCTGTTGAATGGGGACAGCTAGCATTCATTGGGTCCCACCATGAGCTAAGCCTTGATTATGCCTCTTGATGTGCTTCTTTAATTCTCACAAGGGGTGGGTGGGGAGACTGAGGCTCAAGGCCATACAGCAAGTCCATAGCAGAGCTGGGGTTTGCCTGGATGTCTGATTCCCGGGCCATGACTTAAGCACTGGGCACATCACCACCTCACGGCGGGGAAGCCTTTCTCTTCTTTCCTCCCTTCTAGTCCCGCTTTATGCTCACAGAGGTGTTCTAGAGGGTACTATTCTTCCCCGCCTGGCAGCTGGAGTAGGAACCGGTGGGTATCTGGGAGGTCCCTCGGATACAGTGTCTTCCTGGGTAGAGGGCAGACATCTTCCCTGAGCCCTGACCATTTCTGTCCCCTGACTGCCTACTTCTTGGCTTCTTTTTTCCATCTCGCTACTTCCTCCCAGCTCCATTGTAAAAGACTCTGCTCCCCCTCAGGGGTGTCTTCCACTCCAAGGCAGGATCCCATAGGGAAGGGTGGGGAGTGTGGCCAAGTGCAGATGGCATGCCCCGCCTGCGGGAGTAGCCACCGCTCGGCTCTAGCCAATGTCTTCATGTGGTGACAAGGCCCTGGCCTGCCAGGCTTCCGCAAGAATCTAGATTCTCATGTGGTTTTCCCATTTTTAAATGTTGGCATCTAATTCAAAATTTTAAAAATACCACATATACCAAGAGAGGAAGAGAGAGACGCACACACGGAGAGGCTGACAGACAGAGAAAGAGAGGCAACGAAAAACCCAGAAAACAGAACAACAACAACAAATTTCAGAAACTTGTCTTTGGGCCAGTTCACAGCTTCTGACCTCCCCTCTTCTCTTTCCTTTGCCTGCACAGCAGCCCCATCTGGGGAGAAAGAGAGGCCCAGAGAGGTGAGACCACTTGGTCAAGACGGTGGTGGGGGTGGGGGGCAGTGTGGGGTTGGGGACCAGAACTCAACCTCAGTCTTCTCAGCTTTTCCTGCTACACTCCCCAGGCCCCAGCCTGTGTGGGTCTGAGTTTATTTCCAAGACCCACTTCTGGACTCTAAAGAGGAAGAAAACTCATTGCAGTCTGATGCTGAAGGCCAAGGTCACCATGACACATCTCAAATGCTCAGTGACTGGTCCCAGATTCCAACAGAGCAGTTTCTAAAGGGCATGTCTGATAGAGTCATTTCTAAATTGTTGGGGACTAGAGCCTTGCAGAACTCTGGGGGCAATAAGGCCTTGTCCGATCCCGTTCCAGTGATCGACTGGTTTGTCCACGTGTGAGCTCGGAGGAGAAGGACTCATTTCTGTGGTCCTGGAGTGTCAACTTGCTACACCAACGTTTGCTGAGGACCTGTGATGTGCCAGGAGCCAGACCAGGGGTGGGTGGTTGGTGGGGGGCAATGTTTGCAGCCATGATCTCATTTAACTTGTCCAGAAGACGTGTAAGTTTCATAGCATTGATTTTATTTTATGGCCAAAGACATTGAGGCTCAGAGAGGTTTAGATAGAGATCCAAGTTCAAATCCAGACCTCTTTGTCCCCAAGTCCAGGCTCACTCCACCTTAGGACAGCATCTACTGGAAGGGGTGGAGAGACTGCCTTCTTTGCTGAGGTCAGTCTGGGGTTGCAGTGAGGGGCTAGGGTGAGGCTTCTTGGAGGAGGTGACCTTCTCTGAAGAAAGAAGGTATATTAGATTCTCATGGCTATTGTAACACATTAGCACAAACCCATTGAGTTAAAATGGCATGGATTTATTATCTTATAGTTCTAGGGGTCAGAATTCCAAAATGAGCCTTAGGAGGCTAAAATCAATTACAAGGCAGGCATGTGTTCCTCTCTGAAGGCTCCAGATGAGAACTGTTTCCTCACATTTTCCAGCCTCCAGAGGCTGCTTGCTTTCCTTGGCTCGTGTCTAACCCCATATCACTCCAACCTCTGCTTCTGTTGTCCCATCTTCTGCTCCTGCCTCTGGCCCTCTGGCGTCCCTCTTGTAAGGATGCTCATGATTACATGGGTCCCGTCTAAATAATCCAGGATGACGTCCCCATCTCAAGGTCATGATCACATCCACCAAGTCCCTTCTGCTGTGTAAGGTAACATACTTGCATGTTCTGGAATCGAGGATGTGGAGATCTTTGACGACCCCAGAGAGGACAACACTTCAGGGCCCGAGGCCAAGCCTGAGGCTCGGGAGGGCATGGAATGCTCAGCCAGCAGCCGTGCTGAGGGTTGGAGGTGCGCAGGGCTGCTCAGGACCCACGTGTCAAGGGCACCAGCATTTGAACTTTGTCTGCTAGAGCAGTGTTCCTCACACTTGACCATGCATCTGGATCAGCTGGGGACCTGGTGAAAATGCAGACCTTGAGTCAGTAGGTCTGGGTGGGGACTGAGAATCTGCATTTCTCACAGGATCCTGGGGGCTACAGCTGCTGCTGGTATGCAGACCCGCTTTGAGTCGAAAGGCTCTAGAGAAGGAGGGCTCTAGAAAAGATTGCGGTGTGGCAAACAGTCCCGCCCAGGCTCCTCGTTTCCTGAACATCACACTGGTTGGCATTTGAATGGCATTCTCTTCCCAAGCCCTCTGTTACCCGATGTTTTTGCACATCCTACAAGAACGGCCACCGAGGCTCGCCACCGTGACCTCCAGTCCAAGCCTAAAAGGTTCTGTCTGACTCAGTGAAAGAAGATTCCCAGCGCCATGACACTGGCAACTCCCAGCCTTCTTGGGCCTTCTCACAAAGGACATGGGGCCGGACTGGGCAGGCGGACCCTCTGGAATGGAGCTCTTAGATCCATGTTCTGGCTCCATTATCTCGATCTGGACATATTTTTAGAGCTGAATTGTCTTTCCTTTTAATCTAACTCTTTTCACAATTTGGCACCCTCCTGGGGGTTGGTGGCGTGGTATTTGCTGGAACCTTCCCTGTCCCTGAGCAAGCTTGATGACTGAGGGCTTGCTGGGTGTTTCACTCCTACATGGAGGCATCAGTGAGGGCCATACAGACTCATAAAATGTACTTCGCTGTAGAGAGGGATAGAAATGGCTTTTGCCATCTTCATAATAGGGGGCTGTTGACTCACGGACTCACGAGAGTCAGAGGGGCCATGAAAGGGTGAAGGGGACCATGTAGGGTCTGTAGTGACCCAGAAGTATGTGCTATGTTTGAGGGGAGCAGCCCCAGCTGTGCCCCACAATCCTCATCCTACGGGGATGAGGGTCCCGAATTGTGCGTGCACCCGTTTTGCACACGAATCCAGAAACCTGGATCAAACTGCATGTGAAGTCTCCTATTTTTAAATGTTGATAATGAATTCAGATATTTTTAAAATACTGTGTGGGCCAAACAAGACATTTTTGTGGGCAGGATTCGGCCTGTTGGCAGCTTGTTTGAGAATCCACTTGTTTTACTGGGAGGGAAACTGAGGCCCAGAGAGGCTCAGGGACCTTGCAGAGGTCCCTCAGCATCAGCTGGAACTCAGGGCTGCTGACACGCGGTGCGACCACCATCCACCCGCCTCACTGCGGCTCCTCCCCTCTGCCCTGTCCCCACCTCAATCTCTGCTCCTCTCAGAGGGCTACCCTGCTTCCCAGCCTTGCAATATTAAGCAGCCTGGGAGGTGGAGGGCCGCCCCCACCCCAATCTACCTTCAATCGGTTTTGGGAGGTGGGCACATCCTAACTCTTCTCTGGGCTAACGTCTCATCTGCAGTTGGAGGGCTCGGGGCTCAGTGGGCCCCGGAGCCCCTCCCTGCAGGTCCCTGAGTTCTCTCTGGCCTTTTCCTCCCAGCCCCTGAGCATCCCTGCCTCTAAGCCTCAGTATTGACTTTCACAAACAGCAGCTGTCATGAAGCCATTTGCAGTCCGGAGGTCCTGGCCCACGTCATTTACATGATTTAACATGCTGGGTTTCAGGGGGCGTGTCTCTGAGCCCACAGCCAGCAGCCACAGCACCACGATTTATTGATTTGACGTATTAAACTGATGGATTTGGGAGGGGAAATGTTTTATCCTGAAATGTCGCCCTGCCT
Organism: Lontra canadensis; assembly: GCF_010015895.1. Taxonomy (NCBI): domain Eukaryota; kingdom Metazoa; phylum Chordata; class Mammalia; order Carnivora; family Mustelidae; genus Lontra; species Lontra canadensis. The sequence goes on from NW_022631126.1 coordinate 2,273,378, forward strand.
TGGGATTTCACCAGATTTTGCAACAGTTCCCCTCTGCACTCCAGATGGGTTTTATTTGTCCAGTGGCTGGGAAGGACTTGTCCAGGCTGCCCACCCCTTGGTCATGTCCCATGGGAATAACAACATAAACAGTAATAGTAACAGTTCATGCTTATATAACTAACCTGCTGTCCACCAGGCACTGCCCTAATCACTTTGCTCATCAATTAACTTGCTGTGTCCTCACACAGCCCGCAAAGTGGGTATGATATCTAGCCCCAGTTTTCAAGCGAGAAAACATATACATTGGGAGCATGTCGCTTGCCCCGTCTCCCAGCTAGTGCCTGGCAGAGCCGGGCATCCACCGAGGTGACCCGGCCTGGCTCTGTGCTCTTCATACCTGTGCCCCACGGCCACTTATAATTATTCTAATTGCTCGTAATTGTACTCATTAGGAAGTTAACAGTAACATGGAGCTTTCTCGAATACTTCCCAAGTGTCAGGCTGGTGTGATTTATAGATATTGTCTCATTAAATGCTCAGGACAAATCTATTATGCCCATTTTTCAAACAAGGAGACCAAGGGATAGAAGGAGAAGGTCCCTGGCCAAGGTCGTACATCCAAGACCTGGTTCCCACCCGGTGATCTCCCACTCAGCTACACTGGCCCTGGGAACCGTCTTGGCTAGGGAGGGACCGGGACGGGAGGGAAATTGTTATTGCAAACCCATCAATTCCATCCATGGAGGGTCAGAATTGGTGTCGTGAAGCTGTTTTTTAAAAAGGCAAGAAGTGCGGCTACCAGGATCAGCTGTCACCCCAAGGCCCCGTACCTGATGAGAAGCCATTTCATTTCTTGTGCCCCGGGAGGTCACCACTTCTCAGCTGCAAATCGAGGCATTCATGCCAAGTTTCAGAGAGCCGAAACAATCATCCCAGTGATTATGGAGACTTTCTGGGCATCACCAAGGCAAGACCCTGTCATCCAGGCCAGGGGTGTCCTTTCCAACCCCCTTTATTCACACGTGCGTGCCTCCGTAACACGAATACTCGCGAAGAGCACGGATGGGCGGCCATGCCCTATGCGGTGATTCCCGAAGTTTCATTGTTCAAGTTCCTGCTTCTCTGTGTTTGCCAGATGCCAGCATCCCCCATCTAGCATTGACTCAATTTCTGAAATTGACTCACTTTTTTTTTTTTAACGGGGTGGGAGGGGCGGAGAGGGAGGGAGAGGGAGAATCTCAAGCCGACTCCATGCCTGGCACAGAGTCCGCCCCGGGGCTCCATCCCAGGACGCTGAGCTCATGGCCTGAATGGAAATCAAGAGATGGGTGCTTAGCTGACGGAGTGGTCCAGGCGCCCCCGAAGTTGACTCACTTTCTTATACCTACGCTAAAAAGGGAGCTTTTGATCAGTGGTGCTCATGTTTGAGCTCGTCAGCATCGCCTGGAGAGCTCGTTACAACACAGATGGGTCCCGGGGCCTAAGAATTAACATCACTTCTTCCCACGTGCGGCTGCAGGTTGGGGCCCACACTGAGACCGCTGGCTCGGATCGCTGCTCTAATTGGATCCCTTGCCAAAAACCACAACGCGTTGGGGAGGGTCCCAGCAGGAAACAGAATCCCCCAAATGCTCCAAGTGAAGGCGCTTTGATGAAAAAGTCCTTATAGAGGAATGGGAAGGGCTAAGAGAATTTGAGGCCCCCGAAGGCTGGCAACAGAGGGGAGCCGTTACTAGCCTTGGGTGGGCAGGAAAAAGGGTGGGAACAGCCAAGCCACAGCTGCTTGGCTCCCACAACCCTTGGGAGCTGTGGTCATAGTAAGAAAATGAAGTCTCTGCCAGAGAAGGGCAACAAGACAGGGAGCAGGGCAGAGAAACACTGACTTTCCTCCCCACCCCACCCCCCATTTCTAGCTGGTGCCCTTCTTTGTTGATCCAGAGGGTGGGGGAGCCTGGGGGTACAGTCCTAGGAGTCAGGGCCCTTGGGAGCACAGAGCAGGTCAGAGAGGAGCTGAGAGCAGTGGGAAGGACAGGAGAGGATGGAGCTGATGGAGACTCACCAGCCCAGAAGGAAATTGTCTAAATGTCCTTCAAGTCTGCCTAGGAACTGCTGGAGATCTTGAGCCCTTTCCCAGACTTTACACAATTGACAGGTGATAGAAAGGTGTTAAGGACCCATTAGCACCAAAGAGGGACTCTTTTGATTGAGGTGATAAGAATTTTTAAAAATAACAGAGAACTGAGTAGCTTCTTCACTTTTTGACTCAGACAGTTTCGTGTTGTGGTGAGACATGGTTCCCTGGTGGGAAGCCCAGATATGTGGATGGCACCCCCCAGTGTATTGAGCAGTTCACATCAGGCGCTGGTTGGGGGCTGCCGCTGGGGGTGAAGGGTGGTGTCTCCCCTCCCATCCCCAGTCCAGCCTGCTGTAAAGGTGGGTGAAGGTAGGGGGTGGGCTCTGGGGACTGGGGTAAGCACAGGGGTGCAGGAGTCCATGTGCCAGCAGGGGGCAGTGTGCACAGAAGCGTTGCGGGAGGGACGGGTGGGGCACCCACCCAGTTGCCTTCACAACCTTCGCCCCACCACCCCTCCCCGAGTATGGACGTTCCTGTGGATCTGTCTCCCACCCTTTGCTCTTTGCTCTGAGATGTCGTGAGTGCCCACGTCTTGCCAATGTCCGCACCTTTCTGCCCAGGCTCTGGCTATGTCCTGGACAGCCCTTTGGAGGTCCTGCAACTAATGTGGACCCTTGTTGTCTTTTTTGCCTTAGCATCACCTCATTCTCCATGAAGAACATTCACCTTCTGCCTCAGTTGCCCAAGCAGGGCACATGGCCCCACTCTGGTCTCCTCCCTGTTTCTTTGCCACCACCTTCGTGGTCAGAGTCCCCCAAGCCCATGCCTCGGAAGTTATCAGGCTCCCCACTTGTCCTCACCTACTGCTGTTGCCATGGCAGCCCACCTCCAGCTGGTCGCCCCACCCACGCAGCCTTCCAGACCCTCCTGACGGGGGGCCTTCCTTTGCTAAGACCCTGAGGACCTCACTGCCTAAGTCTCATGGGTCAAGCACACCTTCCACAGCCTGGCTTCCGGCGTCCTCAAGACCTGTCTGCTCTTCCTTGTGACCTCCTACCCCTCACCACCCCCCATTCTGGTGGGATAGGGGAGGATTGAAGTCTACCCTTCCCCCATCCCACTGGGTGGCCACCCTCTTGCAGGAATCCTGGTTCAGGAATATCTGGAATGCCAGAGATCGTGGAGATGAGAGCTGTGGCCAGGGAACCCTGTGCCCTCCAACCCAGGCAGGGCCCCTCTGACCCACCCCAGGATAGAGAATGATATGATTTCAGTGTGGCTCCTGGAGTCAGAGAAGCCTGGGTTCGAACCCAGGCTGTACCACTTCCTAGCTGTGCAGGATAGTTGCTTAGTCCCTCTGATCGGAATTTGTTCCTCTGTAAAGCCGGTGCTGCCTCACTACGTCGTCGCACGGGCGTTGGGAGGTTAACAGGTGAATGCTAGTGTCTGAGGTCAGCCTCCTTTAGAAACAGACACTGAGATGAGGATTTACATGTAAGTCTGTACAAAGGAAATGCCCCAGCGGAGAGCGGTAAGGGAATTGGGGGAGGCAGGACAGGGAAATAAATCTGGAGAGAATAAGAACTCTGAGTAAGCCTAACCAGGCATCAGAGAGACTGGTGCCTGTTTCCCCACAGCTAACTTACTTATTTTCTGGGCATCTCGGCCTCTGACGCCCCATCCCAACTCTCAGCGCATCTGAAAGAGCAGAGCTGCATGCTGCTGTGAGGGGAGGGGGGAGGGGGGAGGGATGGAGGCCTGGCCCTCAGCCCATGTGGGCAGGGACAAGAGCATCGCCCCCAGGGGGTGGGGAATAGGGACTCTCTGGGGGAGGTGCTGAGTCAGTAAGCAGCACAGTGGTGAGGGGCGGCCTCCACTTGCCACCAGGGCAATGGCAGCTAGGGGCGAAGGCTGTTGGGAGGGAGGCCAGGCCTCCGTGGGAGCTGCCGCCCTCCTGGTGTGGCTCAGCTCGCCCCACATCTCCTGCCTTCCTCCCTGCTGCCTTGGTGGGCCTTGGGCCAGAGAGGGGCCTCAGAGGCTATAAGTGTGCCTTGCCAGGGGGTGTTTTAACAACAGCCGGGCTGCCAAGAGCACATTATTCTCTTACAGAAATCCAAGGGATTGCCCAGGAGATGTGATATTTTTGTAGCCAAAAAAAAAAAAAAAAAAAAAAAAAGAGAGAGAGAGAGAGAGAGAAAGAATTTCTCCACAGCTCTGAAAGCCTGTTGTGCTAGGAATGATAGTGGGTGTTTCAGAATCTGGATTCTTCATCAGGGAGCAGATAAGGACTGAGAAATTTCTGTCCATTGCCTTCATTCACTAAATAGTATATATTAGATGTCCCTAGCACATTCCCAGTTGAAGGAACAATTTTTATAAAGGCAGAGAGGTAGGAAGAACATGTTTGACAGGTTTGGAGAACAGACTCTTTGTTGTAAAGGATAGAAATTCCACCTCAGACTGGCTTAGGCAAAGACAAGGACTTAAATGGTTCATGTGATAGAAAGAACAAATAACTGGGAGCTTCAGGCATGGCTGGATCCAGGGGCTCAAACAATGTCATAGGACACTATCCTCCTCCACCACAGCACTGCCTTCCTTGGCACTGGCCCTGCATTTAGGAAATCCCTTGCCCTTTGGTGACTCTGTCAGCTCCATCCTTATACCCTCCCAGGCTCAAACCTAGTAGAAAGAAAGGAATTTTTTTTGCCAATAATTCCAGTGAAAGTCCTGTGACTGACTCTCATTGAACTGACTTGGGTCATATGTCCATCTCTGGCTGGTCAGGCCTGGTTCATAGTCCCTTCTCTAAAGCTTGGGTCTTGTTCTAACAGTGATTAGTGTGGCTTGAAAAGTAAGTCACCAGATGTGTTACATTTTCTTCACCCATCCTTTTTCTCAGAAATCTTATCTGCTCCCACAATTGCATTTCTCTTATCTTGACCCTTGACTTCACTCAAGCGCCCCTGGGCTCCATTTCCTGGGGCATGGTGGGGACGTGTCTCTCCCACACAACAACAATAATATTGCACAAATTGAGCTGTCACTAGATGCTAAGAACAAGCTCTTCACATTGCTGTCTAATGGAATCCTCACAGCACGACAACACTATGAAATAGGTGTTATTATTATCCTTGTTTTATAGGTGAAGAAACGCAGGCATAGAGAGGTTCATTCCCGAACCAATGACTAGAGTCAGGGGGGTCCTGAAGCTCCAATTGACTGGATAGGAATCATGTCCCCAAAAGTGGAGCCAGGATGTGTCAGCTGCAACTGAACTACACAGACGTAGAGAAGGGAAGGGACACTCCAAATGAAAGTCTTGTGGTGGTGGTCGGGGCGGGGGGGGTGGGGGGGGGAGGTGGAAGAAACAGAATATGCCCCCTACGCTAGGTGGCAGATGATGGCAACCCAAATTGGAAAAATTGGGGAGAAAAGGGAGCTATGCTAGCACAGGGAAAACAAACACTTGAGGAGCCAAACCACTGGAAGGGCAGAGGTGCCGTGAGCCTTCAGGAACAGCTGGAACCGGGCGCTGTCATAAGGCTCACACTGTCATCAGAGCTGGTCTTCCGGGTCACTTCTGCGTTTCCAAGCGCGGACTACTAGGGAAGGGTTCTGATTGGCTGAACTTAAGTCACGCGATCACACCGGACCAATCAATCCCAGGAAGGGAGCCTCTCCTTTTAGAACATGGCTGCTTCCAGGACAGCCACGAGGTTGAAGGTATGGCAGGAGCTCTAGTGGTTTCTAGAAAAAAGTGGAGTAAGGTCAATGAAAATGTAGGAGTATGCTCGTAGCTGCAGGTGACAGAGAACACCGCCCTGACCAGTTTAGCCACCGGGAAGCCCTCGGGGCTGGGGATTGGCCCGGTGATGTCATCCGCCCGGCACTCAATTCCGAAATGACAGTGTCCGCTTCATCCTAAGGCAGGTGCCTTCCGGACCATCAGACAGCTCCCGCAGGGAGCAGTCATCTAGCAGATGAGGAAAGAGACCCTGCTCAGCTGCAGGACGGAGGTTCCTCCCTCCTGTCAGAAGGGGTCCCGCACTAGTAAGCGTCACCTCGAGAACCTCGGGCTCCCACTGACTTGGGCTTGGGCGCCTGAGCCAGTTCTGGGGACATGGCCCTGATCCGCTGTGTCATCAGGACGCACCCTAGAACTGCCGTCCTCGTCTGGGTTCTCCAACCGATGGGCGTGGGGTGGGAGGTACTCCAGGTGGGGCCACCCTGCTGGGTCCCTAATCTCACGGCCGCTCTGACCCTGTCCTGCAGGGGTCCTGTGGCTGTCAGTGGTCTCCGAGGTGCTCTATATTCTCCTGCTGGTGGTTGGCTTCAGCCTCATGTGTCTCGAGCTCTTTCACTCCAGCAATGTCATCGACGGCCTCAAGCTCAACGCCTTCGCAGCTGTCTTCACGGTGCTGTCAGGTAAGGGGGAGGGCCTCAGGAAGTGGAGCCTAGCCCTGGGCTTCAGGCGGAATGGACTGTGGGTGCGGGAGCTGCCTTGGAGCTGAGGCTTGGCTGTGCCCTGCCCCCTCACCCTCCAGCTGGGTGACCTTACACCAGTCACTTACCTTCTCTGAGCCTCTGTGTTATAGTTTGTAAAATAGGATTTATCTGCTCACTTATTCATGCCTTTGGTGGTTATTGAATATCTATCACGTGCCAGGTGCTGGCCTAATCATAAGGACTGGTGTTTTAGAAAGGGACAGTTGCAGCTTTGGTGGCGTTTCCCATGTGCAGGAGAGAGAGGTGGATTGGCTAGAGACATATTCAGGAGCTGAACATCTTACAGCCCGTGATGGATGGTATTTGCGGGACAAGGCAGAGAGAGATGCCTTATGAGAATGAGTGGATGATGATGTCTTCCATAGGGATATGAAGGGGGGAGCCCTTTGGGGGAGGCAGGCCCATCACTCATCTGCTTTAGTTTATGTGCCTCTGAGACATTCACGTGGAAGCCGAGGGAGCCAACACTTCTGGAAGCTCAGGGACTAGCATGGGGGTGGGCAGAGATGGTGCAGAAAAGCCCCAGAGCCGGGGATTTTGAAGGCTTTAGGGAGAATGGGTTGGCCACCCTTGTGAAAGGACTCAGGGAGGTGGAGACAGACGACTCCAAGAAAAGGCCACTGGATTACGTGGCCAGGTGTCCAGAGTTGTTTCAACAGATCCAGGTCAGGAGGGGTTAAGAAGGGAATGTGCCAGAGGGAGTAAAAGGAGCCTAGGAACCATAACTTCAGGCGGTCTGACAGATATAGTGGTGGCTTGGCTGTGTAAGATATCTGTTCCTAAAAAGCCAAATGTAAATTGAATTTCTATAAGTCTAATCCCATTCTTCATGCATTGGAAGAACCCTCTATTTAATGAAACTGAAACGATGAGCCTTTTGGTAAGGGAAATAATCTCCCCCTAATTGAAGTGTGTGTATCTAACAGAGGGACCCCTCAAAGATCGTGAGCTGAATTCAAGAGATTACGGCACACCCCACAGATCAAAACACACGTGACTTGGCATTCTTGGGACGTGGAAATCTAACCATCACAGGAAAGGAAAGCAAAGAAAAAGAGAGTGAGCTTCATGGCATAGTGTTGTTTTGGGTCCTGTTCACACCATTCCTAGCTATCGAACCATGGACTATTCTGGACCTATTTGTTCTTTTTTTCCTCCCTCCATCCTGTAGTGATTTACTCAATATTAGAAGAAGGCCTGAAGGACCAGGTACTGGAGGTTTGGGGGAGTCAAAGGAAAAATGACTGCATCTTCACCCTCCTGAAGTTTGCAGTCTTGTGAGAGACAGCCTCATCAAACAATTAGAAAATAGTGGGTTGACCTCTGTGTACCGGGCCCAGGGGGGGGGATGGGGGATGGGGGATGGGGATGGAGAAGGCATCCCTTTGAGCTGACACTTGGAAGAAAACATAAGAGTTTCCCTCATGGACAGCTTGGGGAAGGCATTCCGGATAGAGGGAACAGCATGGGCAGAGGCCTAGTGGGGTGGCATATTCTGGAAACTCCGAGTTGTTCAGAATGATGGGAAGGCAGAGTAGAGAGAGCGAGAGAATCGAGAGATAAGGCAGGAGAGCTGGCTGAGGGAGGGTCTTGGTGCTTTGCCATGATCTTCAGATTTTCCCCTGGAGACGACAGGGAGACATCAAGAATCCGGAGCAGAGGGGCTATGGTCAAATGTGCATTTGGGGGTGAGGGCTCTGGCTGTGGCAAGGATGGAGTGGAGCAAGAGTGGAGGCAAGGAGACTGGCCAGGAGGTTAGAGAGGATGCAGGGGCGGTGGGAACAGGCACACCTGCCCTCTGTCCGGCTAGGAGGTGAGGTGAGCAGGGTTGTAGACTGCTCAAGAGAGTATGGGTATGGGTATGGAAAGCAGAGGACCCAGGGCAGCTTCCTAGCTTGGAGTCCACAGAACTCAGGGGGTCCATGAGTCGGGTGGGGGCTAATGTTCCAGCCTTAGTTCCTGAACTTGTAACTGACATGCAGTAAGTCCTTCAGCAGTGAACGGAGACAACAGAACTCCATAGAGGGGAGCGCCTGTGGTGTCGTCACCAGTAACAGTCTGTGTTTTGGCTCTCCTGTGACAGTCGCGGCAAGTACCTTGAGGTGCGTTCATTCCAAAGTGAAAAGCTTACTAGAGCTTTTGCAGAATGCTGTTACCTAGGGTGTTAATGAAGAAGACAAATATTCCAGTGCCGCACACCTGTTTGAATGTTTTGCTAACTAGATTTCCATAGAGCTCTCTCAGCCTATGTGTTTTACTTTAGGCAGCCAGAAACATGATTCTGAGGAGCACTCTGCAGGTCCAGACGGCCAGAGCCTCTCACCCGGGATCCCCTGGCTGGCTTCTGGCTGGCTTCTGGCCAGGGATGGGACGAGCGGTGGATCACCGAGACGGGGAAGGTGGGAAAAGAGCAGGTAGTGGGAGGTGATGGGTCTGGTTTGAGCAGGTGGGCTGTGACACGCTGGTCCCTCTCCCTTGGTGGCAATTTCACGTTTTCTTTCCCCGCTCCAAGCTCGAAGAAAATCCCCTCCATTATCCCAAGCAGCCAGCCCTCCCCCTCCCCCTGCGCCCTCCAGTCACACAGTAAGAGCTGGTGGGCAGCCCGAGAAGGCATTTCCAGGTCTACACGCAGACCTCTCGTGGGGTAGGAGGTGCTGGCTCTTCCCCTGCCTCAAAGGGCTTAGCAAAGTTTTCGCCCCTCAAAACAAAGCAAAAAAAAAAAAAAAAAAAAACCCAGAGCCCCACTGCTAAAGAAAATAAGATTGTCTGCCGTAATTTCAAACAGATAAACAATGCAGGGCTCACGGAGGTTAATTGAGTTGCCCAGGGTCACACAGCTGGTCAGTTGTGGAGCCAGGATTAAACCCGGCTCCTGCTGGCCTCAAAGCCCTGTGTTCTTTTCATAGGATCGAGCAGCAGGGGTGACTGGGCTGGAGGGAGAAGACTTTCAAGTCTTAAGAAAACAGTAACTAAGAAGCATGTGTGAGCCAGATGATGTCAGAAGACCGAAGTAGCCAGTGGGGGAGAGAAAGGATTTTGTCTTCATGCCTGGGAGAAGGTAGACAGGCAGGCAACAGGACACCAGCAGAGAGGCTACCCGGTCCCAGGAGCCCCTGGCCTTTCTGGAGCCACTTGAGAACAGGGCAAGGGGCTAGGAAGGCCCTGGAGGAGAGGGGTGGGCTTCCGGTCGGCTCTGATGGGAGGCGAAGGATTGGGCAAGCCCATTGACCGAGCCCATGGGAGGGGGCAAGGGCTGGGCTCTGAGGCTGCCAGACCAGCTCACACAGAGGGGTCCTCAGCCCAAGGTCAAAGCCTTCTAGGATAGAGGGGAAAGCAGACTTGGGGCATCCCCTACTTAACCCAATTATTATAACCAGTTATGACAACGAACCAAATGATTCTGATGGCTCATAAGAGCCAGTGCTGGCTGAGAAGCCAGGAGTACCGGCACTGGGCTCGGCCTGCCACGTGGTGTCCTTGCGAGGAGGGGCTAGCACTGCGCGCATCCCCTGTTAAACCCCTGGCCGAGCCTGCTGCATAAGGCGCTTTGAGCAGGGGGTGGGGGGGACTTCAGCTTGTCCTGTTATTGTTCCCAGCTGTCTTCCAGTAAGTACATCGAGGGGCGGATCGTGGCCCAGGGACCAGCCCTGTCCCAGTGAGGCAGGGGGCAAGGGCATCATGCTCTCCAGTGAAGGGAGACAGGCTGGCAGGGTCCTCCAACAGGGCTGCATTCCTGGCAAAAGGTGGTTGTACAGATGGGGTTCGGCCCCGAGGACTGGGGGCGGGGGCTGTGGTTGCTGGCCCACTGGCCTGGGACCTAGAGTTTTCAGTACTTCTAGGGACCCACAAAATGTTTTCAATTTGACTGCTTTTCAAAGCAACAGAAGAAAAATTAATGCAATAATAATGAAGACCTAAGAGTGAATCTAGATTGGATCATAATTATCTTTCCACCATTGCAGTCATAAAGTGTGATTTTTAATATTTCTTTTATGGAGGAACAGGCCCGTGGAGACAAACGTGCGTGGGGCCCATGAAAGTCATGACGAGGCCCTGCAGCGGGCCACATCTTTCCTGGGGCTCTCAGGACCGGGCAAGACCCAGTTCTAGACCAGGGGTGGCTCCAGCCGCCTGTGGCCCCTTGACAGGTCCTGTGACTTTAGCAAAGAGGTGCTGGAGAAGACGGAACTCCCTGAGTTTCTACCCCCAGTTACCAGAGTCTTAGAGCCCAGAAGGAATGTGAGAGCAGGCTGGAACATGTCTGTTCTTCCTCAATTCCTCTGAAGAACGAGACCGATCTACTTAGGAAAAACACAGTCATTTGGAGACTCCCCGTGCAATCCAGCCAACTGTGGGCTTTTAGTAAAAGCTGCTGCGGCACGGAGAAAAACGTGACCATTTCTGGGAAATAAGCAGACCTCATGGAGAAGGCAGTAAGAGTATTTCGTTAAGCAATGAGAAAAAGGAAATTTTGTGGTAAAACAAAAAATCACCAAGGCAAGGTTGCTGTTTGGAATCGGGTTTCAGGAACCCTTTCAGAATGAGGTGTGGACCGAGGAACAAGCAGCTCCATGGCCGCCAAGGTGGACATCACAGTGTGCTTCGGGCAGAGGTTGGGGGATCTTGGAGTTTCTCTTAGTGTGGCAATTGTAACTGTGTAGGATGAGTTTCTTGATACCCTAATTCTTGGGTCTATGCTGAAAGAATCCCACATGGATAATCCTCTCTGTTCAGTCTCCCTGCCCTGGTCAGACGGGGTCTCTCACCTATAACTTAGAAAGCAAGTACTTTTGTGTATTTTTGCATCTAAAAATGAATAGGGTCTGAGTTAGAGAAATATGTATTTCTATATTATTAAAGATTCTTTTTATTGCAAATGACAAGAACCCAATCATACTAGCTAACAGAAGAAAGGGGATGATGATAAAAACATGTTGATTCACCTAATTGGAAAATACAAGGTGGTTGAGCTTCAGGCATGGTTGCATCCAGGTGATCATGTCGTCAAGAATCTATGTGTATCTCCAAACTCTGCTTTCTTCTGACTTCATTCTCAATTATGCTTTGTCCATGTGGAGAGAAGAGGGTCACAAGCACCTCCAGGCTTAACGTAAGATTCCAGGGGGTAGAGAGAACTCCTTTCCAACAGCTCCTGCAAAACTTTAAGGAGGACTATGACTGGGTCAGCTAGGTTCATAGACTCATTCCTGAGCCAGTTTCCATTCCAGAGAATGAAATACTGATTAGGCAGGCCTGGGTCCCTAGACATGCCCATGGTGTGGACTAAGCAAGATTATTATGCAGTGATGGACAAGTGGCTGCCCAGATGACCAGGTTGACTGCAAATCCCAATGGCTTGTCAGGTTGGGAGAGTAGCAGGAGGTCAGCAGTGGAGCTAAAGACTCAGAGCTCCAGGAAGGGCAGAGGTCTTGATCTGGGTTCCTTCAAAGCAGATCCTAAGATGAAGACTTGGGTGATGGTAGCTTATTTGGGAGGTAATCCCAGGACGTGTGGTGGGAGAGCGGAGAAGGAAGGCAGGAAGGGAGGAAAGTCGATAAAGGGAGTGGCGATGAGAAGGTGAGCACGGGGAGCGATTGGGGGTCAGTCCTGCTGGGGTCCCTCTGAGAGACTGTGCAGAACACATCTCAGAACTGTTCACCCAAAGGGTGAGAAAGCAGCGCTCTTTACTCACCAGCTCCTGCCGGGCACTGGTTTAGAGTCTCTCCCGAGGCATTAACCTTCCAGAATCTCTACTCTTCTCCACCTAAGAAAGCAAGTATCTGAGGAAGGAAGCTGCTAACGGGCACAGGAACCATCCTAACCCATGCTGCAGGTGGCCTCTGGCATTGGGGCGGGACTGACAGCGTCTGGCAGAAAACCAAATCAAGGGAAAGGGGGGGTCTTCTGATACCACTGGTACACTGCAATAGAATTCTCACGCCGTCCACCCAGAGCGAGCGAGCCTTGGACGCCACGGTCCCCAGCCAGACTGCCCCCACCTCAGATGCCCACCACAAGTTCAGTCTTAGCCCAGGCCAGCCTCCCTCCTGACCAGCTGACAAAGTCAGGGTTCCCACAAGCCCCTGTGATCATACACTAGACCGGGGGGAGCCAGAAGGGACCCAAGAAAGAGACCCTAAGGGCGAGGTATGGGAGGGCCTCAAATGCATGGCTTCAGTGCCCACCTGATGTGGTGGGGTCGGGGTGCATTGCCTTGGTGGTACAACTGTGTTCATTAACCAGGCAGCTTGCTTGAGCCTGGTGTACAGAGGCTTTTACTGGGGGCTCATTACATAGGCAGGATTGATGGGATCTCAGGCCCTGCGCTTGAACTGGTTCTCTAACCCTCCAGCCTACCCCCTGGAGGCTGATGTTGGCGCTGGCTCCAAGCCCTATCCTCTGATCCCATGGTGGATCTGCCTGGTGGCCAGCCCCCATTTTGAGTCATCTCATTCATTAGCAAAAACTCAGCTGTGATCCAGGAGCTCGTGCATAACAAGGACACCCCAGTCCTTGGGATTCAGGAAATACCAAGGATTTAGAGCCTCCCTCTCAGAACCCAGGACAAATCGCCAGTCAGATTCTTTATTAAACAGGGGTCTGGATGGGCAGACTGGAGCTGTGCCTGCAGCTGGGTCCTGTTTGGGTGGGCGGGGCCACACTGGTAACGGTTTAAGGGCATGAGGGGCCTGGGCCGTCTTCTAAGGGGGTGGGCCTGCTTGGCCTGCAGGCTTTGTGGGGAGTCTGGGAGTGCTTTGGATCCTTTCTCCAGCTCCCTGTTCCCATTCTTCCCACGCCCAGGCTCCCCAAACTCCGTTCTCTGAAGCCGATCTGGCCAGTGCCACGCTGATCCCCTGATCCCCGGGGTGTTTCTGGGAAAGATCTTAATTTTCGTACTGAGCTCCTGTCCTCCTGGCCTAGTACAAGTCTTCAGAATTTTGGGGAGCTGTCTCCCTCCTGTCTCTATGGTCTTATGTAACGCCAGACAGACACAGGATCCGTCTTCGTTTTTGCCATCATCCTACAGGTCACAGTCCCCGAAACCCAGCCAGAAGTGTCCTAGAATCCAGAACTTTTCAAATTTTGGAAGGTAATGTGGTTGCCTAGACCATCCGTTACCTACCACTGCGGCAGGGGCTGGGCAGCACCCTGTAAGCAACATATCTCCTATCTCTGCGGTAAAAGCCAGGAATATTCATGCTAGGGGGATAAATAAAGACCGTCAGTAGTTTCACATCCATTCAGATCAGGCTTTCTCGCTAAATGAGCTCAGGTCAAGCCAGGTTTTGTGCCCACAATGAGTTACAAAGAAGCTTTTGGATTTCAGAAGTTCTGAGAATTTGGAAGTGTAGACAGGAAGTTATGGGCTCAGTAGCTAGCATTTACTGAGCGTCTGCTATGTGCTAGTCTTCTAAACCCATCACCTCTGTGGAAGGCGGTGATGGTAGGTGCTATCCTCATGCCCCATTTTATAGCTGAGAACATCAAGGCATGGGGCTGGTGATTACGGTTCTGTCCTGAAAGCCCATGTGCTTTACTACCCCATGGGCCCATGGAGGCTGCTGCTGCGCCTCGGCTGCTCTGTACATCCAGTCCCTTCTGGTCCCCCGGGGTTTTTGTCGTTAGGGCCACACGGGAGATAAGAGAATGAGGCTGATACTTTCAGCACCTGCGGTCCTGTCACTCTCGATCCAAGTTCTCAAATCCAGTGCCCACTGAATAGTGTGGGTGACATCAGTGGGGAAGGCCAGCCGGGTGTAATACAACAGTGACTGTGAGGACCCTGGCAAACGGGAGGGCACGCCCACTCAGCAGCACATGGTTGCCATGGAGAGAGCTGTGTGGCCTTCCAGGAAAGCCCCAGATCAGATTTTTAATTCCATTGTTTTTAAAATAGCTTTACTGAAGCATAACTTATCGATCGTAAAATTCTCCCATGTAAAGTGTACAATTTTTGCTTTTTAGTAATCATCACCACAGTGCGATTATAAAACCTTTTCGTAGTCCCAAAAAGAAACCCGGTACCCACTAAGACTCCTTATCATCCACCAAGCCTCCAGCTGTGGGCAGCCGCTCATCCACGGTCTGTCTCCATATTTGCCTTCCAGACATCCTGCATAAATGAGATCCTACAATGTAGGGTCTTTACGACTTGCTGCTTTCACTTAGCGTGAGGTCTTCACGGGTTTTATCCGTGTTCTAGCAGGGGTCAGCATCCCATTCCTTTCTACTGAAGAACAACATTCTATAGCCCAGGTCCGCCACATCCAGTTTCTCCATTTATCAGTGGATGGGGCATGTGTGTTGTGTCCACTTTCTGGCTAGCTCTGAGCCTTCTGTGATGGTAGCAGGAACATTCATGGACCAGTGTTGGTGTGGACATATGTTTTCTGAGGGCAGGAATGGCTGGGTCACATGGTAATCCTCTGTTTAACTTTGAATTCAAAATATTTGAAGTGATCAGTGCCAGCCAACAGAACGTCTTTGCAGACCCTCACTTCCCTCCCCGGCCCCAGCCAAGAAAAGGCCAACTTTTTTTATTTTGTCCTAAAGATTACAGTATAGACAGCTCCTTCCCCCACCCCACCCCCAGAGGCCCATGACCTACCTAATCTGCTCAGTAAATGAAGGCTTCCGAAAGTGAAAAAACCGGGGAAGGGAAGGATTTGTAGATGGGCTTTTCTTGCCCCTCTCCTGCAAACCTCTGGGACAAGGAGGTTTAGAGCCTCTGGATGGAGGGAAAGAAAAGGGGGAGAAAATACAGTGGAAAGAACACGAATTAACATCTTAAACTATTATCCAGCCACACGCATTTGCCTGAGGATCAGTTGGCTTACTCCCCGGGGACCTGAAGTTGAAATTCCCCATGGGCACAGCTCTCCCCTGTAATCCAGTTCCAGAACCTTTAGGGATTTAAAAATATGTAGAATCTTTTTCACTTAGCCTAATTTGACCGTTTTCATGATTTTTTTTCTAAGACAGTCTGTTTTTGCCATTTCTAGTTGGTGTTTATCAAAGGTTGCATTTGTGGAATCAGACCCAGTCTCCGTCCCCTGACTATGAAGTGTGGCCTGTGCCTTCCTCTCTAAGTCACTTCGTCTCCTGCATTTCAGTCCCTCCTAGGTGTTCCTGGCACTCGGAGCCCATCTTGCCCAAGCCTGGGGCTCCGTCTGCGGGACTGCCCTCCCACACTCTGCTGACTCCTTCAGGCCCCTCTCAAAGGGCATCTGCTTGGAAGTGGAGGGTCTTCCCCTCCTCCCCCTTCCCATCACCATGCCCACCCTCCTGTGTGGTTTTTAGTAATGGCTTAGGGCTTTCCAGCAGTGCCTTAGGCACTCAGTGGATACCATTGAGTGGATGAAAGAACTTCCATACTCATCTGTTTACTTGTCTGCTGCCCCGCCCTTCTCCCCAGACGTGGTTTGCTCAACCTTGGTACAACATTTTGTGCCGGGTCATTCTTCTTGGTGGGGGAGGGTGGGCTGTCCTGGATCTGGTAGGCTCAGTAGCATCCTTGGCCTCTAGCCACCGGAGGCCCCAGCAATACCTCCTTCCAAGGCATGATAACCAAAATGTCTCTGGACCTCACCCAGCGTTCCTCGGGAGGCAGAATCCCGCCCGGTTGAGAACCATTGCCCTACACAGTGGGCTCCAGGAGAGCAGGGACCTGATCATTCTCCTTCACTGTTGAGGCCTGAAGTCCTGACCCTCAGCTACTTCTCATCGAATGCACGAGAACTCCAGAGGCGAAGCCCATGGGTAGAACCCTCCACGTGAGCTGGGTGGTGCCTGAGCCTTTGGGTTCGCAGTGTGGGCTCCTAGGGCAGGCGTGGGCTCTGAAACTGGATCCCAGCCCAGCCACATTGGACTGTGTGTCCTGGGCAAATTGCGTATCTTCTCTGAGCCCCTGTGTTGTCTCTGAGAAAGCAGTGGCAGGATGGTTTGGAGCCGTGAAATGAAACCATCCATGGAGGAGCCAGCGGAGCGAGTGGGCGAGTGACGTGTGCTCAGGCCTTGCTTGTTAAACAGGCTTGCCTGAGAAGGGGCAGGGGTGCGGGGACCAGGGACAGGGCTAACTGAACGAGCGCATCCTGGTTGCTCCAGTTTGGATGAGAAGCCCTGTCTGCTAGCCCTGTGTTTGGGGCCCTTAGCACGTGCACTACTCCACCAGTGCATCCCGAGTTTCTTAGAAGAGCGCAGGTCTTGCCCTCGGGTTTCCTAAGACAGAACCCCCACCAGCCATCCGCCCTGTCAGCGCCAGCCCTTGACCTTTCACAGCTGCCAGTCCGCTGAACTACTCTTCCCTCCGGCCCCCGTGCTGCTTCCTTTCCGCTTCTCTCTGCTCGCGGGAGGGCCTCGGGACTTTTGGTTTGCGGTTTAAATGTATTTTGACTGTGTGTGGCCGACTGGAGCCGAGGGCGCTGGGGGAGGTGGGCCTGTGGCAGCCGGCCTCTCCCCCGGGGGCCCACAGAAACTGGGAGAAACACTTGGCCTCAAATGAGGCCTTAAAGGATGGGCAGAAAGGTGATCCCAGGGTGGTCACGGGTGACAAAGGCAAGGAGACCACATCGGTTCTTCATTCATTTCTCCTCCCGTTCCTCCCTCCCTTTCTTCCTTCCACAGAAAGTCCTTGAGCATTTCCCCTGTGCCAGGTGCCAGGAAGCAGGCAGCAGGCTCTCTACACCGGGGCAGGGCATGGGGGAGCTTTGTCTGGTGGGGGAGGCAGTGGATGCCGAGTGCAGAGCCTGTGACAGCAAGAGGAAGTCCCAAGACTCTGTCACAGGGGACCCTGCCCCACTGGGGGGCTGCCCTCTGAGGCCTAAAGGGTGAGAGGAGTTAGCTGGCTGAGGGGGCGGTGAGGGTGAAGGGGGTTGGAGACAGTGCTCCGGCCAAGAGGGCAGGGAGAAGGCAGCCCCAGGCCAGTGGGCTATTCTCAAGGTGGCCATGGGAGGAACCTGGAGATGCAGAGGTGGGCCGTGCAAGGCTTCTGGTTTCTCCCCAGGGCCTGGGGGAGGAAGCCAGGGAAGGGTTTCCAGCCCCAGCTCAGGGAGGTTGGCACAGGGACTGGCTGGCAGGGACTGTGATGGCGGGGGTGGGGAAGTGGAAAAGCTGGGTGGGATTGTGGCAGTCTGAGGATCCCAGGCTAGGAGACAGGGCTTGCCATGGGTGGGGTGCAGCGGGGGAGCCCCTGAGGATTTTCAGCAAGGAGGATGTGAGGAGCCTACTAGAATGGTCCAGGTGAGAGACGCAGGCGGCTCGGGCCAGGACGGCGATGGTGGAGGTGTGACAGGTGGCTGGCCTCTGGATAGGTTTGAAAGGTAGAGCCAACAGGATGGGCTGATAGAGCTGGCATAGGAGAGATGGGGATGGAGATAGGAATCCGTAGCTCACCTGCAGCTTTGATAAGAGCTTGAGCACAGGGAGCGCGGGGAGAGAGAATGCTAAAGAAGCCGCCATGCTTGGCAGTTCGGACTTCCCTCTGGAGCCAGTGGGATCAGTGACGATTCTAGACCGGGGCAAGTGAGGTGGTCGGGAGTACCCTTTCAGAATGTCCTGCTGCGGGACACCTGGGTGACTCAGTCATTAAGCGTCTGCCTTCGGCTCAGGTCATGATCCTGGCCAGGGTCCTGTGATGGAGCCCCACATCGGGCTTCCTGCTCCGCGGGAAGCCTGCTTTTCTCTCTCCAACTCCCCCTGCTTGTGTTCCCTCTCTGGCTGTCTCTCTCTGTCAAATAACTAAATAAAATCTTAAAAAAAAAAAAAAAAAGAAGAAGAAGAAGAAGGTCCTGCTGTGTTCCTCTGCCAGTTAGGACAACCTCCTCCCTTTGACTCAGAGATGGAGGGACCACGATGTGGTTCCAGGACAGTGTTCTCAACCTTGGTTTCATCATTGTTCTCCTAGGATCCTTGTTAGAAGTTTTTTTCCTAATTGTTCTTTCTTCCATGGAACTTTCACTCAGTAGGTATACGGTATATCTGCTTACATATTATATGTACATCTGTGCTTTCTGGATGAGAGTTAGGGTTTTTTGTTTTGTTTTGTTTTGTTTTGTTTTGTTTTTTGCATATACAGGTGACCTTTGAACCCATGGGGATTAGTGGCACTGAGTCCCCATGTAGTCGAAAATCCATGTATAGATTTTAACTCCCCCGAAACTTAACTATGAGTCGTCTACTGTTGACCGGAAGTCTTACCAACAACATCAACAGTGAGTTAGCACACATCTGATATGTTATACATAATATATACTGCGTTCTTATGGTAAAGAAATCTAGAGAAAGAAAATGTAATTAAGAATATCATAAGAAAGAGAAAATACGTCTACAGTACGGTACTTGTTGAAAAAAATCCACTTTGGAAGTGAAGTTCAAACCCATGTTCAAGGTCGCCTGCTGATGGTGGCCTTTCAGGCTGAGTAAGACGGACTCTGGGGGAGTTAAGACATGCTCTGGGACCTGGGGGCTGGCATCTGGCCTCCTCTGACTGGCTGTGGGTCTTTGCTGATCTGAGCAGTTGTTCTGTGCGATTTAATTTGGCTCCATGGAGCAATGCTGATGCTCCGTGTCTGTGCTGGACCCAAGACAGCAGATCTGAGCAGGGCCTGGCCCAGCTTTCTGTGAACTTCTTGCCAGGGGGTAGCAGAAGGGGGATAGGTTCTGATAGGACAGATAGGCTGCCAGGGATGGGGGTGTCATCATCCTGGGGTTTCTCAGAAAGACTGAGCCTACGGAAAGATTGGGCCCCATGGAGAACTGGAGTTTTTTGTTTTTAAATAAAATTCCAGTTATCAAGAAAGTTGATCACCCCTATGTTGCTGGTGGGAATGTGAAATGCTTGCAGGCACTCTGGAAAAGAGTTTGGCAGTTCCTTTCAAAAGTAAAAATGAACCCAGCCATTGCATTCTTGGACATTTATCCCAGAAAAAGGAAGACTTCATGCAGGAACTTGTACATGGATGTTCATAGCAGCTTTATTTTTAAAAGCCTCAAACTGGAAACTAGCCAAATGTCCTTCAATGGACGAATAAATCTATAAACTGTGGTATATCCACACCATGGAATACTATTCAGCAACAAAAAAGGAACCAACTACTAGAAACGACAGTAGTTGGTGAGGATGTGGAGAAGAGGGAAGCCTCGTGGGGTGCAGATGGGTGCAGTCACTCTGGAAAACCATATAGAGTCCTCAAGAAATTAAAAATAGAACTACTGTACGATCCAGTAATTCCACTACTGGGATCCACCCAAAGAAAATAAAAACACTGATTCAAAAAGATACATGCACCCCTATGTTTATTGCAACATTATTTACAATAGCCAAAAATCAGAAGCAGCCCAAGTGTCTATCGATAGATAAATGGATAAAGAAGATGGGATGTAGCCATCTAATGAAATACTACTCAGCCATAAAAAATGAGATCTTGCCATTTGCAACAACGTGGACGGATCTAGAGTGTATAATGCTAAGGGAATAAGTCAGACAGGGAAGGACAAATACCATATGATTTCACTTGTATGTGGAATTAAAAAAAAAAAACCAAGCAGATAAAAAAACCAGACTCTTAAATACAGAGAACAAACTGGTGGTGGCCAGAGGGGAGGGGGGTGAGGGGATGGGCAAAATAGGTGAAGGGGATTGAGAGGTACAAACTTTCAGTTTGTATACAACAAGTCATGGGGATGAAAAGTACAGCATAGAGAGAGTATAGTCAATAATGTTGTAATGTGACAGATGGGGATGACGCTTATTGTGGCGAACACTGCATAACGTGTGGGGTTAACAGACCCCTATGTCGTACACCTGAAACAAATATAACATTGCATGTCAACTCTCCTTCAATAATAAATTTTATTTGTTTGACAGAGAGAGAGATCACAAGTAGGCAGAGAGGCAGGCAGAGAGAGAGAGAGGGAAGCAGGCTCCCCGCTGAGCAGAGAGCCCGATGTGGGACTTGATCCCAAGACCCTGAGATCATGACCTGAGCCACCCAGGCGCCCCATAAATTTTTTTTTTAAAAGAACCAACTTTGGACCTCAGGGAAATTATCTGAGTGGGAAAAGCCAATCTTAGAGGCTGCGTACGCCCCAATTCCTTTGATGTAACATTTGTGCTATAACATATATAGACACGGAGAACAAATGAGTTCTGCCAGGGATTAGGGGCAGCAGGCTGATGGGTGTGACTGTAAATGGGACGATATCAGGGGGTCTTGGGATGGTGAAGTCGAGTATCTCAATGTGGTGGTGAGTAGGCAAGGCTACACAAGCGACAAAATTATACACAGCTACATACCTGCACACTCATAGGTGCATGCGTAACTGGTGAAATCTGACTCAACCCTATGAGTTGGGTCAAGGGCAATTTCTTGACCGACATATTGTATCTTAAGACCATACAAGTTGTGTCTTAACAGTGGGGGAAGAGTGTGCAAGACATTCTTGTACATTTCTTCACAACCTCCTGCAAATCAATAATGATTTCAGAATAAGTTGTTTTTTTGTTTTTGTTTTTGTTTTTTTTAATTCCAGTTACCCGAGTTAGAAGGTAACTTAGAGGTGATCCAGTTGGACACCTGGCCTTTTGGTATTCCACAAGCCTCTTGGCCCGCCCTTGTACCTGTAGCGTTATTCTCACCTGTCTGTGGCAGGTCCCGGGAGATAAGAAGCCGAACCAGAACAGTTCCTGAGTCTGCAGCCCCATGAGAACCGGTGATGCCAAACTCAGCCTGACTGGGAGGCCCAGGAGGCACTGTTCCATAACTCCCTGCCTTCGCTTGGGCCCTTCCAGCTGCCTGTCTCCTTCTTCCCTTCTTCCCACTGCCCCTCCTCATTGAGCCCATGCTGACCTTGCCAGACCCAGCTCAAAGCTCACCTCCTTTTCCAGGCCTTCCCCACACCCAGGTAAAATAGATCTTTCTCTCCCTCTGGTCTTTTTCAGGGACTGAGAAGATAAATGCCTTCAGTGGCCTGGGAGGAAATCTGAGTGAGAGCAGGAACACGGCAGGAATGGCCCAGGCAGGGGCAGGGAGAGGTGGACCTGGCGGGGCCTGTGAGGCTTCATGACTACAGCCTCCAACTAAATGGCACAGCTCCCATCAGACTGTGGAGGGTCGCCGAGGGGAAATGTGGACCCATTGTTGCCAGGCTTTCAGATTTTTCCAAGAGAAGCCAAAACTCCCATATTTTAATGGAAATCCTCCAGATTCTTAAGTGTTGGCAAAAAGAAAAAAAATTCCATTTTTTATAGCTCTAGCCAACATCTGCAGGTTGAATTCAGCCCATGGTCTGCCAGTTTTAGATACAGCTTATGTCTTTCTATTTTAGTATTTGTAATAATTGATTTTACTTCACTATTTATGTCCTCCTCCTCATTAGCCTTGAGGGAATGGCCATGCCTTATTCACAGCTGTATCCCCAGTGGCTGGTCCAAAGCTTTGCCTATAGAGGACACTTAATAAATATTTGTTGAATGAATGAGCTGGAATGTTAGAAGCAAGTCAGGGCCCGCAGAGGAGTCTGAAGTTTCCAGAAAGGAACAGGGGTCTGTCAGCTGGGGGTAGCCACTGTGTCTTCAGGAAGTAGGACTCAGCGGGGAGGCTGTGTCCTGTTCTTGGCCTCACTGAGCCTGGTCATGGTGATTGAAACTCGGCCACATCCTCTCCGAGCTCTGGAGGCAAGATTGGGGGGTAATATGCAGGCCACTGGGCCTTTCATACAAATGAGCCTGGCCCCAGGCACAGGGCCAGGCAAAAATTGGGCTTTGGGGGATAGGAGGAGGTGAGAATTTTAATAAGTTTAATAAAAACTGGAAGTAAAACCCGTAGTTCTGGAACTTCTCCGTTCTAGCCGTTTTAAATGACCTAGTGGCGTGGGTGTTGCGGAGGATGCTGGGTGCTCAGGGGCCTGGTCTTAGGGGAACCATGAAGAGGTCCAGGCACTGGTCCAAGGGAAGGCTGGGCTCTGAGGGGCATGGCCAGGAAGGTGTCCTGGGGGTATGGCCAGGAAGGGGCAGAGCCTGGGCGTGTGGCCAGAAGGGGGCAAGGCCTGGACACATGACCTTAGGTGGAAATCAGGTCAGTGGGCAGGGCCGTTGGAGGCCTGCAGGAGGAGTCTTCTCCCTCCTCTCTCCAGTGGCCAGGACTTCAGTCATCTGGGGGTTATGCAGGTAGAGGATGCAACCCCAGGCAAGTGGGTTGGGGAGGGAACTAGGTGGGGAAACGGAGGACAAACCTCTGTTACAGAGGAAAAGGCTGTGTTCTGAAGCCCCTTTATGTGGCTGGGGAAGAGGGTGGGGAGGGGGAGGGGGGAAGGATTTAGCATGGGGACTGGAGTTCTCCATTAACTGGAGGGAACGAGACTCAGGAACTCCTGGGACATCCCAACGGCCAGGGCTCACTACTTGGTGTTGTCCCTGACTGATGGAGGCAGGAACCAGGCCCACCGTCTACTCCCAGGGCTTTCCTCCATGTCACTCATGTGCCAGGCACTCTCCTTGCTGGAGTGTGAGCTTTAGGGCAGGCTTGGGTCTGTCTTGTCATTCCTATGTCCCTAGTCCCTGGCACAAAGGTGGCCTTCTTGAATGGTTGTTCATGAGATGAGGGTAACAGAACCTGCTTTATGGTAACCTAAGAGGGTGCTTGTATGTGGGAGGGGTACATGGGGTGGGGGGTGGACACCAAAGTCTTCCTGTTGCTCAGATAGGCAGCTGTCTCCTGGCCCCTGGGCCAGGCTGGGCCACCGATAGAGAATGGAGGGGGGTTGGGCATGAGCTGCATTTGTCAACCTGGGCTCCCTTCTTGGGAGGCTGGAGACTCCCTAAGAAGTGCTCCATTGTAAGTGTGGAGAAGAGAAGGTGGGAAGCCATGGTGTTCGGGGATGAAGGGCAGACCACCTGGGTGTGGATCCTTGCCTCACCACCAACTGTGTGTCTTTGGTCAAGTTCTCTGTTTTCCCTGAGCCTTAGTTACCCCTTCCCCCAAACAGGGTAATAGTCCCACCATTGGTCCCAACCATATGGGTGGGTTGCAAGGATTGAAGCGGCGAGCATGTACTGAGTGCTTAGCGCGGGGCCCAGTGTGGGTCTTGGGACAATGACCGTAACAGAATCGGTAATACCATGGCAGTTTGGGGATTTTCAAGGGAGCAGTGATTTGGTGTTATAGTGGCAATGCTTGTAGTTCATGTATGGTGGGGAGGGGGACCCAGACCAAGCCAGACACAGACACAGAGAATCCTAGAGATACATGGAGACAGAGATACCTAGAGACAGGGATAGCGGGAAAGACAGATGTACAAGAAGTCACAGGGAAGGGAATAGAGACACAGGGAGGCAGAACTAGAAAGAGACCTAGAGGGAGAGAGAGACTATGAAAATACACTTACTGGCCATTGTTATAGCACAAGTGGCTGTGGGGGGTTGGGGCATCCCAGCCCTGCTGTACTGGTTACCCAGTGTGGCCACCTTGACCTCCGCTCTCCACCCTTTCGGCAGTTTCTGAATCCCCCAGGGACCTGTGGGGTCTGTAAGGCCTGTAAGGCCTGTAAGGCCTGTAAGGCTCCCAGCCGAGCAGACAGAACAGCCGGGGCTTGGATCCCAGGTGGTGCTGGGGCAGAGGACACTTCCCAGGGTGACCAGGAGGGGATATAGCCCATGATTCTGTCTTGATGAACCCAGTTCAGGAAAACATGCTCTGAGCTCCAGGCTGGGAGAGGTTAAGGTGCTGGCTCGGTCTGGAGCAGAGTGGGATTGAGGTGGGGAGGGAGCAGGAGGTCCCAGGAGGCTGCTGGCCTGGAGCTGAGGGTGTCCAGGAGCCCAGTGCGTGAGGGTGAGCCTCACAGAAGAACACCTGGCCTGGCGCCATCTTGGTCTCTGGAGGAAGACCCACGCTGTCCATCCTGACTGGAACGCTGTTCCTCCTTTTTTTCCTGCCCCCCTGCAAGCCCCACGTCAGTTAAGCTCCCCTTGTGAAACCTTCTTCCACTTCTACCAGTTTCTTATCTATCCTTTTGGAATTGTTCTATATTTAAAAATGTATACATGGTAACACAGGGCACTCACTTTGCTGTGCCTTGCTTTTCTCAATGAATATTTCTTGGGGGTCATTTTTGGTCAGTATATTTTAATCTACCCAATTCTTTCTCACTTGTGGATTATTAACTTAGTATTTACTGAGCACCTTCTACGTGCCAGACTCTGTTCTAAGCTTCAGAGACACAGCAATGAACAAAACAGACACCATTTCCACTCCAGGGAGCTGCTGTGCTAGTAGAGAGACGTAGTTAATAGTTAAATACACAAAGGATATGTTAGGTGGGATGAGTGCTATAAAGCGGGGGCAGGGGTATCTTTCATTCTGTGATAAGGGAAGGTTATTATGGTAAAGAGACATCTGAGCAGAAACCTGAAGGAAGTTGAATTTGTTACTGATGTCTAACAAGTCACCTCCAAACTTAGTGGTTTTGTGGGTAAGGGATCCAGGCACAGGTGAGTCAGAAGCTCTGGTCCTGAGTCTCCCATAGGTTGTAGTCAAGCCATGGGCCAGGGCTGCGGTCACCTCAGCACTTGCCTGGAGCAGAAGCAGCCACGTCCAAGCTCACGCTCATGGTTGTGGCAGCTTCGATTCCTCAGGGGCTGGAGCTGGGCCTCTCCCGAGGGCTGCTTGCAACAGGGCAGCTCGCTTCCCCCAGCAGAAGTGATCCAAGAAAGAGAAAGAGATTGCACACCACACAAAGAGCAAGAGAGAGAGCCCAAGATGGAAGCCACGGTGTGTCTCAAACCTAACCCCGGAAGTGACGTTCCATCACATCAGTATTCTGTCCCTAAGTCCAGCCTGTACTCTACGGGAGGGGATTCCATCATGGTTCCACAAGGAGGCAGGGATCATTGCAGGCCATACCGGAAGCTCCCTGCTGCAGAAGTGGAGCTCCAAGGGAAGAGTGGCTCAGGTAGAATGATTGCAAGTGCAAAGGCACTGAGGTCGGACTATGCCTGGCACACTGAAGGGCTAAGGAGGCCAGAGTGGCTGAAGAGGAGTAAGAGAGTAGAAGTCGTACAGGGTATCTGGGGAGGGATGGGGACATAGATTTCTGTGCCCACACTTAACCCATCAGTTCCCAGTCAGTAGACTTTCTAGGGTGTTCTTAACACTCTGCTGCAATGAATATCCTTGTCCACATGTACAAATCTGTCTGAAGGTAAATTCCAAGCAGTGGAATTGCTGGGTCAAAAGAAGGTGCATTTTCCGTTTTGGCAACTGTTGCCAAATTTCCCTCAAAGAGCTGATCTTCCCGCTGGCCTCCTCCAAGGATCCTTCACGCCCTTGCCTTCACTGGTCCCTGCCTTGGCCTGGTGTCCTGTCCTGGCTGCTTCGCACTAAAGTTTTATACTGTCTCCCCAGGCTCCTGTCTTCCCTCTATCCCACTCCTTCCCTGCAGACGGCCTCTGCTGCTGCAGATGGCTGGGGAAATCTAAGGGTCCCTTGGAGGACACTTCCCATTGATGGAAATGCTTTGCGCTTGGAAAACTCTTCTCATGAATGGTACCGTCTGTGTGCTTTTCCCAGGTGTTGGAAATTCCCTCTTGGCTATTTTGAGACAGTGAGTGGAGTCTGTGCTTGGCCACCATTTATCTCTGGGAAGGTGGCGGGCTGACAGAGTCTGCCAAAGGGCAGAGCACTGAGAACACCTGGCCTGGAAGGAGAGGCTGTTGTCCCCTTGTCCTCCCCCTCTGCACAAAGCTGAGCCCCACGTGGCCACGTCACACTTATAAGGCCTGGCTAGGCCTGGGGACTCTGAGACCCACTGGGTTGAGACCACATACAAGTTAGCCAACATTTACCAAGCATGCCCTGTGTGCTCTGTGATTTTATGTCTCATATGACTAAGTGGGGAAAGTGTCACCTGCCTGCTTAAAAGCTTCTAGAGGCTTCTAAAATAAAATCCCAATCCCTTCCCAAGCTGGTCCTTGCCCACCCTCCTGCAGCCCTTCACCTGTTCACGGGCTCCAGCCACACTGAGACCTTCTCCCCATCTAAAGGCTTTGGCAACCTCTGTTCCCTCCGCTTGGGACTGTTCCTGGGCTTTTTCACGTTCAGCTCCTCCTTATTCTTCAGGTTCCAGTTTGAAGCCCCTTCCCAGAGAGGCCTTCCCTGATGATCTAATCAGAAACAGCTTTCTCCAGCCACTCTGTCTCCTCATTCTGTTTCTTCCTTGAAATTACATCTTTATTGTCTGTTTCCCTTACTTGACTATCAGCTCCATGAGGACAGGGACTCTGTCGTGCTCTCTACTGTGTCCCCAAGACTTAGAAAAATACCTGGCACACAGTAGGTACTCAAGGAGTATTGGTTGTATGAGTGGATATGCCTGGGTATTATTCTCAGGCCCAGAGATGGGGGCTCAGAGAGGTTAAGTGACTTGTTCACGGACATATAGCTGGGAAGTGGCAGAACTGAGATTTAAACCCAGGTGTGTCTGTCTCCAACCTGGAGCTCTGTCCCCTGCTGGATGGCCAGACAGACATAGCTGGCTGTCCAGAGATGACTGACGGGTGTTAAGCCCATGTTTGAGACTTGAAGGTTAGTGGTGTCTGCGGGTAGGTGTGCTGGGGGTCTGGGAAGTAGGCTGGAATGAGGGGCTGGTGCCTTTCTCATCCACCCCCAGTGCATAGAGCCACACCATCCACTGCCATGCAATTGTGCTCACCCTGGTGAGGCCTGCGGGCTCTGAGACCCACTAGGGTAGAGACCACAGAAGAGTCAACCAGTGACAAGACAGGCAAGGTCTGGGGCACCGAAGGCTCTCAGTCCCTCCTTCTCCCCCGACAGATTTTCATTTTTCTTATCATCATGCTTAGTCACACCTCTTCTCTGGAGGTTCAGGTTGCTTGAGGGGGTAGTGCTCGTGTTCTTTATCTGGAGAATCTGGCCCTTCCAGGGGCGGCAGAGAAATATTCAGGGGTACCCACTCTGGACCTGGCCCACTTGGCCCGCCACACAACCTTAACCTTTCTGAGCCTCTGTCTCCTTATCTGTCAAAGAGAGAGTAACAATTCCTCCTTTGTAAAATCTCCTAGCAGGATCAGCAAGGTGGTGTGTGTAGATTCCTATCTTGCGTACACAGTCAACACCCCATGTCACCATGTAGCCCAGGTATCACCCTTCAAGGTCTTACTCCTCCCTCAAAGTCTGCCTGGGGTGCCCCATGCTGCAGCCTCTCTTACATTGCCACCGCACTTCCCAGTTACTTGCTCTCCTCTGTGCTTCTCCACGAGGACACGCGCATCATTTCTGGACCCCCTTTGCAGGGATGAGTCATGGCCAAGCAGATGTATCCGTAAGGGTATTGTAAACAGACCTGGCACACGGAGGGCCCTCTGCTCGGTGCTCTGGTGGGCAAGCAGGGCGATGCAAGAGTAGTG
This sequence comes from Lontra canadensis, assembly GCF_010015895.1. NCBI lineage: Eukaryota > Metazoa > Chordata > Mammalia > Carnivora > Mustelidae > Lontra > Lontra canadensis. Next base: position 2,301,361 of record NW_022631126.1, read on the forward strand.
GAGCAGAGGGGTCGGGGAGTACTGGGGGGCAACTAGCATGCGTGGGATAGCTTGGTCCCCAGGACGGGAAGAACTCAGACTCTTTCCAGCATGTGTCAGCCTCCAGGGATGTCTGACCCAGCAGGCGGAGCACTGTAGCAGGAGTCCCGGGATCAGGTTGGCGTGAGGCATGGCAGCAGCCAGCATAGCTTCCACACTTGCAGAGTGGTGACTATGCTCTGGGCCCTGTTCTGTGTGTCCATGGCTCATTCCTACTACCAGGTGGGGAAACTGAGGCACAGCAGATTTAACAGAATTGCCCAGATCACATGGTCCTAAAGTGTCAGAAGCAGGATTGGGATGTAGGTGGTCAGACTCCAGCGTCCACATTGTCCTGCCTCCCATGACAGTGTCTAAGTGCTCTGCTGGCTGGGGAAAGAGGCCCAGCTAGTATATGGGGATGGGAGAGTTGGTCTAATCTGGGATGCAGGGGTGGGGCGGTGGGGACCCGGGTGTATTCCCAAGAGCCCTAGAAGACAATCAATCAGCTGCCTGGGAACGACCTGGCAGTTTGGTTGGAGAAGGCGCCTGTCATCTTGGGGGGCAGGGTGAGGTACACAGAGCCACCTCTGGGCCAGGCCTAGGGAAGGTGAGTGGACCCCACGGCCAGGAGGCCTGGGTCAGGAGCAGGGAGCTGAGCCTTGCTGGGGCAGGCAGGGCTGATGGGGGTGGGAGTGGGGTCGGGGTGGCAGGGGGAAGAGCTCCAGCTGCGGGCTGCCCCCAGGGCCTACGTAGAGCCACGCCTCACTGGCCTCTGGGCCTTAGCAGCTCATGGACCCAGCTGAGCCTTGATTCTTGGCAGTCCGAGATCTGGGGGCCTTGCAGCCTGGTCCCCACTCTGAGCACCACGGAGCTCTGGTGGGGGCACCTCTGACTCCCAGAGCCTCCCTCAGAAGAGAGCTAGGCAGACTTACTTTCACCCAAGTTGAGTACGCAGAGGACAAGTGGAGGGTCTCAGGCAGGGACACCAGGGCCAACAGCAGCAAAGGTGATGCTCCTGGGGGCCCCTCCTCTCTGTCCTCCATGAGCACCTCCTCCACCCTGAGATTTGCTCAGACCCAGGCAGCCCCGGATGCTAACCCTGCGGGAGATCTTAGCACTGGCCTCAGGCTGACAGAGACAGCACCCAAGTCCAGGATTCGCTGCCCCACCTCACTCCAGCTTTGTCCTCTGTCACCTAGATGAGTGGGGCTCCATCTGGGCTCCTGTCCTGGGGGTGCAGGAGGTGCCTCTCTGGGAGCATCCTGAGCTAGAGGTCAGGAGAACGGGTGCCTGCGGGAGGGACAGCAGAGCCACTGGGCTTCCGAGGAGGCAAGGCCGACAGCGCCCCAGCCCTCGTGTCCTCAGGACCCCGCAGTGCCTCCTCAGCACACTTCCCACCTTCCTGCCCTGAATCTGAACCCAGACCTGAGTCCTCGGTCTCAGCTTACTTGTCACCTCCCCAAGGGGGCTGGGCCCTACATCCTTGGCCAAACGGACTCCTACTTCCTCCTCATGCCCTCTTTTCCTTCACAGCATTTATTAAACTCTGAATTTTAAATGTGTTGATTTTCTGTCTTCCTTCCCCAAGAACATCAGCTCCGTGAGGGCAGGGACCTTGTTTGTCCTCCTCCTTTATCTCCCGGACCACGTGAGGACAGTCAGCAGCTCTGCAGACTGTACAGAGCCTCAGGAAGGGGCAGGCTATCTGGAGGTTTTGCTCCTTGGAGCTTCTGCAGCAAGACGGCCGCTCAGCTCATTTTCCTGGGGTGCAGACAGCTTCCTGGGCAGCAAAACTAATTGGATAGTATCACAGCGTCCCTGCAGGGAAGTGTGGCAGCCCAGAGCTCTTGAAATCTAACCGGCCAGAAGAATAGGATTTGCATTTCGGCTAATGTGACTGGTGGATGGCAGAGTAGCTTTCGGAGGAATGTTCTCAAGGCTGGCCAGGCGTGAGGCGGGGGCCCCAAACCCATCCTAGTTTTCTCTGTGCAGCCCAGGGGCCAAATGGGAGGTGAGGGGGGTCCCATAGCGTGAGACCCGAACACGGGGAGTATTTCTGCCTGGAACGTGGGCGCACGGACTGGATATTTCTGGGAGAGACAGACAGAGAGCATAAGACAGAAAGGAAGAGTCAAAGACAGAGGTAGAAGGAAAGAAGGAAACAGAAGAAGAGACAGAGGCAGAAAGAGAGGGAAACGCCAAAGGGAGGGGCCCACGCCGTGGCCCCACTGAGCACATGGTCCAGGAGGACAGCGAGATGGGACTGTCCAGTGAGCGCCCCCCCGCCCCCGCCGTGATTTCAGAGCCCCTGTGTCTTTCCTAATGCAAGCATCTTGCCTCAAAGAGCGAACTTCTGGTGTGTACAGATTCTCTTTGATGCCACAGGGGCCGGGAAGTTAAGCCGATTCTGTCCTCTGGTGCCCAACCAATTGGTGTGCAGACTGGAGGAATGCTGGTCTTGAACTTCCAAGGGAGAGTGTGTGCTCTCCAGGACGCACCACTCCCCTGCGGCCCCCAGGTCCCCAAGCCTGCCACAAGGTGTGCGGCTGATGGGACACGCCCCAGCCTACAGCACCCCACTGTGGGCGCCTGCCTGCTGCTTTCACCTGGTGCAACGGTCCTCACGCTTTGTCCTGTGCCTCTCCCTCCACGAAGGCCACTGCATCCATGGGGCCGTCATTTCCCTGGCATTTTCCTCTAAATCACTCACTTTTTTTTGAAACTTAAATGTATTCAGAAAGGAAGCGTCAGATCACCACCGGAAATGAAAAGCCAGTGGTACTTGCAATGAATAGAAGGGAACCATAAAACTGGGAAAATAAAAACATCACCATTGTAAAAATGTAGCATCTCAACCAGTGGTTCCCCTCCCCACCCGCCCCAGGGTGCGGCTGCTCTCTCCCCATCCCCCACCCCGCCAGGGGACATTTGTAACCTCTGGAGATATTTTCGGGGATGCAGTTAAACATCCTGAGAAGCCCAGAATAGCCCACCCCCACGACAAAGGGGTATCGGGCCCCAGATGTCAGTAGTGCTGAGGTTTGGAACTTCTGGTCTAAAATAAGCTTGCGCGCCCGAGGGCGGCGTGCCCCACACTTGGGCAGCTCTGACCTGGTTAGCTGCTCACCCCTGAGGCTCAGCTGTAACACCCCTCCCCAGGGATGCCTCCCCAGACCCCCAGAGTGGAGGTCACCGGGGGTCAGCTCCTGTGACCCCTGTACCGCCCACCTCCTGACTCTCTGGCCCTTAGCCTTCGCTTTCTGCCCATGTCCTGGTCCCCCCGAGACTCGCAAGCAGGCAGGGCCCACACCTGTCCTAGTTGTCCTTCTCCAGCCCTGGCTCATAGCAGGTGCTCCATAGTTACACGTGGAATGAATAAAAGCTGGGCAAAAAAAGAGAGGGGATTCTGCCCCTGAGTCCCCCACTGTCGGCCTGTTGGGCATTCTCTCTCCTGTGAAGTGGAGACATGGAATGGAGACTGGAACATGGGACTGCTGTGCCCCATAGCACCCAGTGGGTAGAAAGGTCTCTGGCAGAGCGAGAGCCCTGAATCAGGGTTAGGGGTGATCTGCAGGGGGGCAGGGGTCCCTGGAGAGATCAGGGGCTCGTTGCCTCATTCATTTCTTTTCCCACAGTTATCCCGAGCTATCCCGGGGAGGTTAATAATGGTACCTCCTTTTCTCTCAGGTGTCCTGGTCTGGATAGTTGATGACGGGGTCCCCCTCACTTTCACTCTCAGGCCACAGTATCTAGTGGGGCAGACGGAGAGTCGGGCAGTCACCGAGGCTTAAGAGAGCCGTCCATACGGGCTGTCTCTGCCCTGCCCTCACCACTCGGGGACACTGCACTTACAGGGGACACTCAGCCTTCTCTGTTTAGCAGTGGGGTCTAGAGCCTGGGTGGGGGACTGAGAGCCTGGAGGGGGCTGCTGAAAAGGCACCCCCTCAGCAAACAGGGCTTCAAGTATCGCGCATCATGCCAGAGTTGAGGCTGTTCTCCCAGATGCAGCCCAAGGTCAAGGCTTGGGTAGAATGTCAAGACCACATTCCTGGGGCATTTGAATTTCTGGGGTGGAGATGCAGAAGGCAGGGGGAGAGAGGGCCAGAACTGTGACTTGGGGTGTGGACATGTCAAGGGGGTCTTCCAGCTCTGTCTCGGAGGGCTCCAGCTTGCTCTCCTCATTCCCAGGCCAGCGTCCCTGCTCCCCTTCCTCCTACCATCATCCTGTGGGTGAGGGCCCACCGCTGTCTCGGGGGGCTTATGAATGTCCAAGGCCATCAGAATGGGGTTAGCGCGTGTGAAGAGCGACGTGAGAGCAGGCCCTAGGATGACGTCACTCTTTCTGAGCGACCTTGAGGACGCACTGGCTGTTCTTTGCACACATGGCCAGACTGTCAGGGTGTCCGCTGCTGTCTACTGCCCACTCAGATCGGGCGAGAACCCTTTGTGGGGACTGCCCCATGGCCCGCGTGCTCCTTGGGCAGTTCTGGAAGGGTCTTCTCTGTTCGTGTCTGCATAGCTGGATTCATTCTATCCTGGGACCCACTGTCCTCTCTTCCTCCCACTCCTCCCCCGCCAGGCAACTTGACCTGGTCTCCAGGTGGAGGGGAGAGAAGCCGCCTCCGCTGCATCCCACATTCTTCCACACCTTTTCATCGAGTATCTGCGTGTAGGCTTTGGAAATCAGCAAAGCTGGGATATGAGCCCTTGTTTTCCCAGTCTTTTGTGACAACTGTGCCCCAAAGTCATTGAGATCATCTCTCCAGTTACCCCAATGAAGGAGGGTAACAGGGAACGCTGGGGCCAGGTGTGGGGGGGGACAAATCCATGATTTTAACATAAAAAATCATCCCACCACCACATTGCCCTGCGCTGTTCCAGGACTCACTGGGAACTGGGGTCATGGCCTCAGGGACTCCTTCTAGGCCCCTACATGCTGGGAAGGGTCTGAGTCCGTTCATTGCCTTGGGGCTCGATGGAGGCGGTTGGGGCAGACGAGGCTGGTGGTGGTTCAGTAAACCCCATTCTTGAAATGGGATGGTCCCCTATTAAAGCTGCCTCTGATTTGGGCTACTTCACTGTAAAAGGCAAATAGAGAAATGAGCAGAATCCAAATAAGCATGATGCTAATGACTTAAGTGGTCTGAAAGGGAGGCCCTTGCGGGGGCAACTATCTAGCACGTGGCAGACAAGGTTGAGGGGCGACTCGGTAATTGCCAAGCTCCCACAGGATCCCCACAAGAAGAAGTCAACCAGCTCACTCCCTTGTCCTCGGAGGGCAGAGCAAGAAATTAGCTTAAATTGGAGCTGGAAAGATTTAGGTTATGTGTAAGGAGGAACTTTTTAAACCCTGAAATATGCTACTCAGAGAGGCTTCGGGTTCTCGAGAGAGTGTCTTAAAATAGCCTGGTCTTTAAAAATAGTTCTGGGCAGGCTTTAAACATAGCCTCTGCTCGGCTCCTTGGTCACGGTTTTCAGAGCAAGCGGACCGCGCCGTATGGGATGCTCTCCAGGTCAAAGGGCTCGAGGGACAGTCAGAGCCAGCCTCCGGTCTCCATCCGGACAAACATTTGAATGTTTTAGATACTTATAGATAAGGGATTTATTTTTCTGTCTTCCTCCCCGCTGAGGAGTGTCAGGAAGTTCCAACCTTTAGAAGCTCAAAGTTTTCGGCCGATGTTAAGTGGGTCAAACCCATCAGTTACCCCCAGTCCCTCCCCACTCCCGAGGCAGGGCTGTCCAGCATCTGCGGGTCGGCGGGGAATTCATCCATCTCGGCAAAGCTCGCACCCCTCCGGCGACCTGCTCACCTGCCCCCTGACCTCAGCAGCCTTGGCCTGGCCATGTCCTTGTTGCTTGGGGACCTACAGCCAGCTCTCCCCGACCCCCTGCTTCCCACCTTCCCATCCTCCACACGCCAGCCAGAGAGATCTTACAGATGAGACACACCTGATTCTCGCCTTCTTGCTTACAGTTTCTTGATTCCTGCCCATTTGCCCTCAGGACAAAGCCCAAACTCCCTAGAGATCCAGAACTTTTCAGTGCCCCTTTTATCTCTCTAGCAGCGGCTCCCCCACCCATGTGCCCTGCCCTGCCCGGCTAACAGCCCACCAGGTCAATTTGCCTCCGGACTCTCCCAGAGCGGGTCCACGGCCAGGCCCACCCTCTTGGTCCCTCTGAGCCTGCAGCTCTCAGCTTGGAGGTCACCTTCCCTGGGCGACATTTTTTCCTAACCTTCCCACCCAAACCTGGTCAAAGAGCCCAGCTGAGCTTCCCATGGGTCCCTTGGCTGCCCTGACCCATGCTAGTCCCCAGGTGTCTGTGTCCCACCCCCCACCCCCACCCATAGAGCATTAGGAGACCAGTCAGCTTGCTCCCAGGGCCTTACCCCCAGCTGGAAGAGAGTCCGGCCCACAGCAGGTATTCAACATATGCTCAGGGACTCATCAACTTGCTGTCAGGCCGCCCCAGCTTCCCCTTTGCTGCCCTCCTGCCCTATCTCATCAGGTTTCAGCCTCCTCCAGGTCCCCACCAGCTCTGTGATGTCCCAGCATGACACGCATGGGATTGTTGGCAAATCCAGATTGGTGCCCACATACACAAGAATATTTATGTAGACATGAATGCTCTCCTAGTGTTCGGAGTAGTGACTTAGCACCTTTACTAATAAACTCTTTAATATATAATAATAAACATCTTCAATAATAAATAATAATAAATTAATTAATCAACTCCTCTGATATCTCCATTAAATGGAGCATGCCTTCAGCAGAGTATGTCCAAACCCTGCAAGACAGAGGCAGGCCAGAGGCAAGACAAGTCCCGGAAGCTGGGTGGGCGTCATTGCTCCGTGTCCTGCCCCAGGCCACATCTCCAGGCTGCTGTGTTCCCGCAGCAGGGGCCCCCCTGGGCCGGGGTCCACCACACCCCCTCCCCACAGGGTGGCGTCATGGCTTGGCACTCCGGCCCGTCCCTGTCATGTCGCCTGATCTCACTTTACACTCGTGAGCATGGACCCCACACACAGTGTGTCCCCACTCCCTGAAAGGACTATTTCAGCCCTTCTCTCGCTCCCTAAACTGCTGCAGGTCCACACCCATGGACTCACTCTCAAGTGCTTGGTAGAGAGGAAGCAGCTCTGTGGGGGGCCTCCAGCCCCTTGCTTGTGTAGAAGCTTCCCTGCCCTTCTTGCCTGTCTCTGCCCTGCTTCTGCAGTTGCCCTGAGGCCCCTCTGACCAGCAGTCTCCCCCCACCACCCCCGTCTACTTGATAGCTTGGTGGGGGGAGCACAAGAACATTCTCTGTCTCCCCTCTTCAGTATCCATCTCTGAACCCTGCTGTCACCCCTTTTTCCTTCTTCTCCATGGGTTTGACGCCTTCTCTGGGATGACTTGGCCGCTTTCTCACTTTATTTCAGCCCTATTGTAGCTGAGCGTCTGTCCCCAGTGGCCCACGTGTTGGCAAATCCAGCAGTCCCTTCTCTGACCTCACGGTTGCTGCCTCCGTCTCGGCACACTTATTTGACCTGGCCCTGGCCATGCCACACTCGCTTCCTCCCACTGCCTAGGCCCCTCCTGGGCCGTTCCGCCCGCCCCTCCTACTCCGCTAGGCCCCAACATTGGCTTGGCTCCATCCGGGCTTTCTCCTCCTACGGTCTCTCTCTGGGTGGTCTCTCCCAGGCCCTTGTCCCTGTGCCAGTGACTCATGCATTTAATCCCCAGCTCGGACTGCTCCCTGAACCCCAAACTTGTATACCCAACTGCTTGCTCGATGTCTCTGCTTGGGTAGGAGATAGACATTGCCAACTAATATGGCCCAGATGGGACTCCAGCCACCCCGATGTTTTCCTTCCTTCACCGTCTTCATCTTAGTAGATGGCACCACCATCTGCCTGCTTAGTCGCCCAACCTGAAACTCTGGAGGGCACCCTAGAATTCCAGGCACCCTCGCCCCCACGTCCCGTTGGCTCCACCTTCATACCTGCCCAGGGGCTGCCAGCAGCTCTGGGCCAAGTAGCCGGCCTCCTGGACGGGCTTCTCAGCTGGGCTCCCTCCTCCACACCCCCTCCCCCGTCCTCCCTCTTCACCCAGTAACCAGGGTGAGCGGTAAACATAACCGAGGCTCCTGTTTCTGCCGTCTGCTGGCTTCTGTCACGCTTACAATAAAAGCCAGACTCATCACTGTGCTCCATAATGTGCTGGCCGCCGCCTGCCCTCCTCACCCATCTCTAGTCACCTTCTCCTTAGCCCTCTGCAGGAGCCTCCTCTCCCTGCCACCCCCAGTCAGGCCCCTGCCAGCCCTCTCCCCCTCCTACTGGAGTGCTCTGCCCCAGACCTCCCTGTGGCTGCCTCCAGCTCCCATCAAATCTTTGCTTAAACACCTCCTCCTGAGGGGCACCTGGGTGGCTCAGTGGGTTGGCATCTGCCTTCAGCTCAGGTCTTGATCCCGGAGTCCTGGCATCCAGCTCCATCTCAGCAGGGTGTCTGCTTCTCCCTCCGCCCTTCCCCCTGCTTGTGCTCTGTCTCACTCTCTCTCAAATAAATAAATACAATCTTAAAAAAAAAAAAAATCACCTCCCCAGAGAGGCCCTCCCTGACCATCCAGTCTGAGCGGCCCCCAGGATCTCTCTGTCACGTTATTTTATTTTCATCACGGCACCTCTCTCTGCAGGATGTTTTCCTGTTAACTCACATGCTCGTTGTCTGGATCTCTCCATGAGAACCTGGGGGCCTTGAGGGCAGGGCCTGGGTCTGTCTGTGTTAGTGGGCCCCAAGCACTAGACCTGTGAAAAGCATTTGAATATTCACTGACAGATTGAATTAACAAATGATAAATAAATGAACGTTGACTTGGATATTGGCTCATGTAGATGACTGGCTCTCCCAAGTTAGCAGATCTGGCCCCACCCTTGCTCATTCCCATATCCAGGACCCAGGACTTTCCACCAGCGGGCTAACACCCCGCCCCCCCCACACACCTTGACATCTGTGGTGGTCTGTTCATTTGTTACCTCCCGAACACTTACTGTGTGCTGGGACTCCGGACCTGGTGCCTGGACGAGTGTGCCATCTGGAGGACCTATACAGTGAGTCTTAGGCATTCATTCATTCATGCATTCATTCATTCAAGAAGCACTGATATAGGGTCTCCTTCCTGCCAAGCACTATTCTAGATGCTTCACAAGTATAAGCCACCTGATACTCATACCAGTCTATGACAAGTGATGTTATTACCCCCATGTTACACTTGGGGAAACTGAGGCACAGAAATGGGACGTCACCCCCTCAAGGTCACATAGCTGGTGAATGACAGAACTGGAAACTACAGACTGTCACTTTGTTTTCCCCCTGCTTTACCCTGGGCTTACCTTCTTACCCTCCCGACACTGTCTCTCAATTCTGGCCCCATGCCAGCCCCTCCGGACTTGACAGCTGACTTCCCTTCGATGGTCTGAGCAGGGCTGGGAGTTGTGGCAGCCCTTCCCGTTCTGGGAAGGGATCACGCCCAGCCCAGCTCTGGAGCCTCCATCAGAGTCACAAGCCAGTGCTCTCCAGCGTCCCCCAGAGGCTTGGATGAGCCATGGCCACCTCACCGTGTGGGGCTGTGGGTCGGGGCTCCTGTTTATGGTGGCAGGATTTGGAAAATGAGGTTTACAGCCATGAGTTTCCTTCCCGCCAGGAAGCAGCAGTCACGGAGCAGGAAAGCCCCATTCATTTAGTTGATGCTAATTTAGGAGGTGCAGGAACTCCGCAGAAAGTCACTTTTTCACCCAGAGGAGTTGGAAACAATTCCTTCTGCAGAGGGTTCCTATGACAGATGCTACCGTGGACCTCCCTTTGCAGAGCAGACCTGCTTCCAGAAACATGGGTGAGGGTCAGGTTTTTAAAGGAGCATCTTCAAAATGCAATCAGAGACTCTCACCGGCCTATCTTGGAGTGAATTGTCATTTTCTTAAAGCACGGCCTTTCGTATTTAGGAGTAAATGGAATTCGATAGAGAAATCAATGCTTTTTCAGACTAACGATTTGGAAAATTAATTATTCTGCCAACAGGGTGGGTCTGGCTTCTGGGTCTAGCTGGGAGTTTTTGTTATGTCCCCACTGCCCTAATCCAAGGAATGGTTGTTCTCATGAAAGTTCTTTCTTTAGTAGATGCTCACTAGAATTACCTGTGCCTACTAACATCCCCAACCAAGGCATCCAGAGGTCACATAACTCAGGGAGCATTTGGACTGGCAGGGTACCAAAGGACCTGAAGAAGTTAGAACAGTGGAGTGTTTGGAGAGAAAGCTCCTCCCCGAGAAAGGGACTGGGGTGGCTAGGGAAGGGGTCGGGACCCCACCAAAGGCACAAGGCTCCTGGGTAGGGCAGCAGTTCCAGGGGGAATGAGCACTGGGCAGCGAGGAGAGGGGGCTTGTCCTCCCAGCTAACAGACTCTCTTGTGAGTTATAAGGACTAAAACACTGTGGCATTGACACAGGGACAGAGGGAGATCAGTGGAACAGAGTGACATTAGGACACAGGCTCATATACATGTGGGGCTTGGAATATAAATGTCATTTAGAATCACTGCAGAAAGAACAGATCATTCTACAAGGATTCAAAACAATTAGCGACTCATTAAAAACAATTACCTCACACCATTCACCAAGATAAATTCTGGGTGAATTAATATAAAAATATAGGACCGTGTATTGATGGTGCTACTTTTCTAAGCCTTGTTTTTTGTTTTTTGTTTTTTTAAGATTTTTATTTGAGAGAGAGTGGGAAAGTTAGCAGGGGAAGGGGCAGAGGGAGCGAGAGAACCAGACTCCCCACTGAGCAGGGAGCCCGAGGGCATGGGGCTTATTCCCAAGACCTGGAGATCATGATCTGAGCCGAAGGCAGATGTTTAACCGACCGAGCCTCCCAGGTCCCTTACGATGCTGCTTTTCTAAAAGTAGACATAGGAAGCAAAAACCAAAAGGGAAAAGACTGGTAAGTTTGACGATATCAGATACCCAAATGTAGGACAAAAGAGGCTTTATCCATAATTGCCATCATTCAGCACTGGAAAGCCAGGAGGAGACATGGAGGAAACATACATGCATATTGCTAACTGACAGACGTCGATCTGAGAAGGCTACACACCATACGATTCCAACTATATGACATTCTGGAAAAGGCAAAATGATGAAGACGGTAAAAAGATTGGTGGCTGCCAGGGCTTTAGGGAGGTGGGAGGGAGGGAGGGATGAGGAGGTGGAGAACAGGGGATTTTTAAGGCCGTGAAATGAGTCGAAACAGTAATGGTGGACACATGTCACCAAAGATTGATCAAGATCCAAAAAAAAAAAAGGAAGATTGATCAAAATCTATAGAATGTACAACACAAAGAGAAAGCCCTAACGTAAACTAAGTTAATAGTTTAATTTAGTTAATACTGGATCAGTGTTGGTTTGTCAATGGTAGCAAATATATTACGCTAATGCCAGATATTAATCATACGGGAAACTGTGGGAGTGGTGACCAGGGGCACAGGGGAGCTCTCTGTAAGTTCCCCTCACTTTTTCTGGAAACCTAAAACGGCTCTAAAAACCAAAGTCTATTTATTAATTAAAAAACAAAAAGATGTGCAGCACATGGGAAAAGGCAAGCAGTAGACTCTCGGTCTTCTATGCAACAGACAGGATTAGTATGCAGAATACATAAAGAATTCCTACCAATTGATAAGGGAAAATGTGTGTGTGTATGTGTGTGTGTGTGTGTGTGTGTATATATAAATATATGTATATATGTAATATATATATTTTAATTGACAAAGGATACAGACAGGCACTGTAAGGACAGAGGTAGGAATGGTCAACCAACACGTGAAGAACACCCAAGTTCACTAGGAACGAAGGAAACACAAAACTTTAAATGATGTTGAAGAGTCACTCTGCGTCATGCAAGAGGCATAGTATTTAATGTTTTGGAATCTGCAGCATCGGTGAAGTTTGGGGTAAGGACTCCCAGACAGCTGGCAGAAGCACAAGATGGAGCTACCACACAAGAGAGCAATTCCCCGACATTGACTCAAATTTAAAATGCATAGGCTTCATGACCCAGCAATTCTTCTTACTCCTCTGCAGATATCCTTGCTTGTAAGCACAAAGACACTTACAGAAAAGCGTTCATTGCAGCACTGCTCATAGAGCAAAAACCTGGAAATAATATAACTGTCAATTGATTGGTTAAGTAAAACACGCTACTTCATTATTAAGGAATTGTATGCAGCAGTTCCAAAGAATAAGGTAGATCTATTACGTACCTCTTGGCAAGTTCACCCAGGACTGTGTCAAGTAAAGAAAAATAAGATCGCCATATGGCTCACCATTCTTCTCCTCCTTCTAATAGACTGAGCCAGGGCAGAGAGGACCAAAGAGGATGCTGTGTTGGCTGTGACAGCCCGGGACAGTTCTGTGCCACCTGCCAGGGCACAACTAAAAATGCAGTCTAGAATGTACCGGATTTTCTGACTTGAGGGCTCCCCGCAACAGTGACAAGTGTCCACAAGGGGCTGACCTAGGCTCAGAGAAGCAGGCAGCCACATTGCGTCTTTGGTCCCCGTTAGATCCGGGGTTCAGGGGCTAGAGCGTGACCCAGAGGTGTGCTGGAGCCTGCGGGCGTGAGGTCAGGAGCGCAGATGGCACAACCTCTGCTCTGCTCTGCTTTCGGTGACGTCACATCGGTAGCTTGAGATTGGCCTTAGTGGGAGTCAATGCACCATGGAACTCGGCAAATGCTACAGATCAGGGCTTTTCTTTTCCCTCTGGAGAACCAGTTGTACAACATTTATCTTCACACTATGGGAATGCAGGGTGGCCCTCTCCCTCCACTGCTCACTCTGAGTTCCAGGATGCAGAGCCCTGCTCCCTCTTTACTTCTGTCTCTGCTTAACCTCCTCCTCTCCTCCCTTTATCTCCATCTTTCCTCTTGCCTCCTCTTCAAGAAGAGGGAAGAGGGTGATCAGGCAACCAGGGGAGGACAGATGCACGCTGGGAAGCACGGGATAAGCCCTGGAGTTGAGGGCATTTGAATCTGGGCACCAGCCCCAACAACGCCATTGACCCCCTTCGTAACCACGGACAGACTTTACCACTCCAGGCTTCTGTGTTCTCGCCTGTGAAATGGGAATAATCATACTCGGGGATGCCATATACAGCCTTACAGGCGTGGTTCTGCTTCATCTCAAGGGAGGGACACGCATGTAGACTGCATCGTGAATGGACACTATGGAGATGTACAGTGGGCAACCTGAACAATAGTACATAGTCCCGATCATGGTACTTCCTGATACTTAGAAGGTTGTTACGAAAAGGAAGAGGTAATAACACAGAGTGCTTGGCCCACAGCAGGTGCACAAGCGTGATTACTTTCCTTTCTTGTTATCTACCCCTTCTCTTCTCAACACTGTATCACTCTATCTTAGGGTTGGGTTCATGAGGGCTCCAGATGCCATGGTCCACACAGGGAAATGCCCCCAGGGTTGTGATAACTCTTCCAGCTATAACAAGGCCATGCCCCCAGGCACCGACATTGAAGCTGCCTTGCCCCATTCACCCACCTTTTACCTTACCCGTCAGAGTCCTCATCTTAGGGTCCAAAGATCTGAACAAAGCTCAAAGAGTGAAGCTTTGCCCAACTCTACATGGAGAAAATGTGGGGGAAGGGGATTCCCACTCAGATCCGTGGGAATCCAGGTTTTCCCAGCCAGTGGGCTCAAAGATTTTTGACCCGTGAGCCACAGAAAAACATCTCATGTTTCAGTCACCACACACATGGACATATGCATAGAACCAAAAAGATTCACAAAATAATATTCACTCTTGCTACGCTTGATGGTATTGGGTATGTCTATTCTATTCCATTCTTGTTGCTTGCTTTCTTTCTTTCTTTCTTTCTTTCTTTCTTTCTTTCTTTTTTTTAACCGCTGGCAATCAGTGAAGGTGATTTCATGACCCACTAGTCTAATGAGTCCAGACCTACAGTTTGAAAAATACCCTCTAGGCTGCTTCTCCCAAATGACCAAATGACCTTACAGTTTGCAGGCCTCAGTGAACTATAGCCCACGGGTGAAATCCGGCCCAGCGCTTGTTTTTGTAAATAAAGTTTTATTGGTACATGGCCATACTCATCCATGTATTTATTGTCTATGGCTCTTTTGTGCTACAGCAGTGGAGAATTGTTTGCTACATACACCGCATGGATTCCAGAGCCTTAAATATCTATATTATCTGGTACTTAACAGAAAAAGTGTGTCCACCTATGCCCAGAGCTAACTCTGGGTCTCCCTTGTTTAATTTGCCCAGGCCTGCCTTTTGCCCTCTCACTCAAGCTCAAGCTCCTTGGCTGGCTGAGAAAACCACCCCCCTCTTGCTTCCTGCTCCAGTCCTGCCGATGGCCCTTCTTCTTCCAGGCTGTCCCCCAATACTAAGAGGTCCATGGGACAAAGGGGACAGAGCCCCACCTGGCCTCCTGATGCCTTGTTCTGCTCCCCCCACAGGCCTCCTGGGAATGGTAGCCCACATGATGTACACACAAGTATTCCAGGTCACTGTGAGTCTTGGCCCTGAAGACTGGAGACCCCACTCCTGGGACTACGGGTGGTCCTTCTGGTAAGTGGCTTTGACCTTCAGCCTTGCTTGGACTTCAGCAGCTTGGCCCAGCTCTGGGGGGAGAAGAGCAGAAGAGGGCAAAGGTAGCTAGCCGGGAGTCCAAAGGCACTTTGAGACCCTACAGCTGGGGTTGCAAACTACGACCCATGGGCTAAATCAGGCCCACAACCTGTTTTTACACAGCCTTTGACTTAAGGATGGTTTTTACATACAAGATGCTAGAAAATAAATCAAAAGGATAACATCTTGTGGCCTGTGAAAATTACACGAAATTCAAATTTCAGTGTCCGTCAATCAAGTTTTACCAGGACAGAGCCACACTTAACATTTATGTGTTGTCTGGCTGCTTTCCCGCTACAACAATGGGATTGTGGTTGCTACCGACACTCAGCGGCCTGCAAGGCCTGAAATATTTACTACCTGGCCCTCTACAGAGAAAGTTTGCCGACCCTGCCACACAGGCCGCTCTGGGAAGGTGGAGATGGAAGCTGGCAAGTGGCGGGGGCTCTAGGAGGTCTGACTAAGCTAGGTGTGCCAAAGAAAGACAGGATCAGCGAGAGACTCCTGTGTATGTGTAAACACAGAACGTGTATTAGAGAAAAGTCTGGGAGGAACAGTTAAGGTGCCTCGTGTTGTAACAGAAAAATCTACTCCAGGCAATATGGAAATACATTGGTTCCTGTAAGTGGAAGGTGCATCTGTGTTATGGACTTCAGGGTGCGTTCGATCCAGAGTCTCTGACATCATCAGGACTGACTGCTCTTCCTCTGTGATTGTCTGCACATGTTAACCCTGTCCCTGGGTGGGCCTCCCTTCTGGTGGTGAGAAAGCCGTTCCTGAGGCTGGTGCTTCTTCCTCCACATACATTCCCCAACATTGACTAAAGTCCCAAGCCTCCCTCTGATGGGCCCAATTTAGGTCATTTCCTCTCTCTTGAATCATCACCGCAGCTGAGGGAATGTCATGACCTTATTGGCTCAGCTTGCTCACACTCACCTCTGGAGTGAGGAATAAACCGAAAACTTGCAAATGGTGAGTGGATGGAATGGATGCTGGGTGAGCTACCAGACACTACCAGAAGAGTCTGCTTCAGGCACAGCTGGATCCAGGTGACCAGATGATTCATCAGAAGTTTAGACAGTCTCCCCTCCCCATTTTCCTATCTCTGTTCCCTTTGTGTTGGTTGGCTTCATTCACAAGCAGCTTTTCCCTAAGCAAGATTTTCCCTAAGCAAACTCATCAAACCCAGCTCTAGGCTTACATTTTACAAATGTGGGAACACCAGCAGAGAGATGGGGCTTCTTTCCAGGATTTCCAGCCAACATCCTGGTAATGGCTTTCACTGGATTAGCTTAAGTCATGTGTCCATCCCAGGACCAATGATTTAGACCCCAAGGAGACTGGGCTGCTCTAATTGGTCTGGCTCCAGTCACAAGGTCAAGGAGGAGGGATTGACCCCACCCAAATCATTGGTCAAAGAGAGGAGGAAGAGCGTCCCCTAAGGGAAAGTTGGGGGTGGGGTGGGGTTATCAGATAGGATGCATGCTGGAAAGACAGCGACCACACATGTCCAGGGTCTGCAGATCTGGACCATTCTGGTGGTTGGGGACCATTTATCTACTTAGTCATTTTACAGGTACTTACCACATGCTTACTTGGGGGCAGCCACTCTCCTAGGTACTGGGGGTACAGCAGTGGTCAAGACACTGTTGTAACAGGCAATGGAGACAAGAAAATAAGCTATCCTGTGGATGGTGGGGTGGGGGGCGGTTCACAGACCGCTGTGGGGTCACGGAGGAGGGCTTGCAGACCCAGCTCCAGGCAGGGAGGGTCCTCTGGGGAAACGTTGGTCAGGCAGGCTAGTGGAGGAGGGGATAAGCTAGTGTGCTGGGCAGGGGGGACAGCAGGTACAGAGACTTTGGAGGAAGGTGGTCAGAGTGGAGAAGGAAGAGCTCCAAGTCAGAAAGAACCCCTTTCAGACCTGTGGGGACTGCTGCTGATTTGTGCCCCTCCCACTCTGCTGGGCTCTGCCCCCTGCAAAGACATGTGCCTTAAAGGGACTTGGACTGTCCAACACCACCCCTGATCCCTTGAAGTGGAAGGACCGCAGGGAAACCAGCTAAGGCTCTGGCTCCCTTTCACCCAAAGCTTCCCTCCCTTGGGCCATTCTTGCCCGAGCTCTTGACCTTGGAAGCTGGTCATCTGAACTAGAGAAGGGACAAAGGAAAGGGATGAACGTTTTTGAGTGTTGAGCACGTGTGTACCGGGCCCTGGTATATCATCATTCTAACAAAGCTCTGGGTTGTGTACTTTGTGGAGAGGAAACTGAGGCACAAGGAACTTAAGTCACCTCTCCAGGCCAGCTGGTGCTGAGTGGCAGAACTGGGATCTGAACGCAGGTGGTCTGGCCTTAGAGCCCACACCTTCAACCTCTGTATTCTGCCTCTCTGAGAATGGGATGATACAAAGACAGTTCATAGATGGGCTTAGCACCCTGTTTCACATACGGCAAGTGCTCTTCTTTAAAAGTGTTTACCAACCCTTTTTTTTAAAAAAGATTTTATTTGTTTAGAAAGCACACAAATAGGGGGAAGGGCAGAGAAAGAGGGAGAGAGAGAATCTCAAGCAGACTCATGCTGAGCATGAGTGTGGAGCCCAGTGTGGGGCTTGATCTCATGAACCTGAGATCATGACCTGAGCCGAAATCAAGAGTCCGGTCCTTAAAAGACGGAGCCACCCAGACGCCCCAGACACCAGCCCTTCTAATATTACTGTTATTGATATGAAATTAACATATGCAAAACCCGCATGTTGCGTGTATGGAAACCAGGGCTCAGAAAGGTTGGGTCACTCACCCAGGGTCCCACAGCCTTCAGTGGTAATAGGATTCTGAGCCCCTCCTCCCACAGGCCTCTCTAGAAGCTTCTAGCTCTCCAACCTGGCACTTAGCATCTAAAACCAGCCTGCTGTGTCAGCCATGGGAACCTTTCTTTCCCTGAAAGGCGGGCCTCCTGCCCTGCTCCTCTCCTCCCTTGGGGCTGGCCTCATTCTCATTTGACTTATTTAAGGCCGGGGCCCAACGTGCGGCCCCTATTAGGGCTGATCCATTTCTTCTTGTCACCGAGGCCTGCAAGATGGATCAGCCCCATTTTTCATCCCTTACTTTTGGGGCCTCGCCAGGGCTGTGCAATGTCATTTCTCTTGTTTAATATGTGTGAGGCCATTTGTCAAAATTCTGGTCCCTTCCCCCCCCCACCCCACCCCCACCCAGGAACCAGAGAGGAGACCATCTCGGAGGCCAGACAGCTCCGGCCTCTGTCTCCCCACCCAGCAGAGCAAGATAGGCCTCGGGGGCTTGGCAGGCGGGGGATGGGAGATGCTCAGCTGATGTTGGGCACCAGCTTCTGGGAGAGACACCTGCACAGGGAGGGGAAGGCTCCTTGCTTGGGAATCAGACAGCCTGGTTCAAACCTTACGCTGCCATGCACGGCCAGACCCCTGCAGGCTGACAGTGTGAAGGCGTGGTCGAGGCCAGAGGAATCAGAGAGCATGGGAGCAGACCCCCCACTCTGACCCTCACTGGCTGTGGACTCACACCAGGTCACTCAGCCTCCCCGTGCCTCAGTATCCTCATCTGTAAAATGGGGCTGGCCTGAGTTTCTCCTTGTGGGGCCCTTGCAAGTAGCGTGTCCTTTATCTCTTCATTTAGACACATGACCCTAAAATAAAAATGGGTTCTTGTTTCTTATGGTTTAGTGGGTTGACCGGGCTTAGCTAGGTCATCCTTGCTCAGGGTCTCGCATGACGCTCCAGTGGGTCGCTGGCCACGATGACATCATCTGGGGCATGGCCAGGCAGGGTGTCCAAGCTGGTCCCTCCCAGCACCGGCCGTGGGTGCTGGCTGGGGACTGGGGGCTCAGCTAGGCTATTGGCGGGCATGGCTTCTTGTGGGGAGCAAGGATTCCAAGAGATCTGAGCAGACACTACAAGTTTATTTTATGACCTTGCCTTGGAAGTCACACTGTCACTTCTGGTGCATTCTCTTGGTCAAGAGCTAATGATGGGGCCAGATTCAAGGCGAAGGGACCTCGAAAAGCATGAACCTTAGGAGGTGAGGCTCCAGGCAGGGGCATCTCGGGAGGAGCTATGACGGGGACCGGGTGGAACAGGGCAGTGCGGTGCTTAGCACAGAGGTTATGCTCCATGAATGCTGCTGTAAGAGGGAAGCAGCCCGCCTCTCAGTATATCCACCTCTGGAGTGTATAATAGTAATGTGTGTTTCATAGGGTTGTTGGAGGGACTACGTGGGACCAAGCTCTTAAAGCGCTTGGTACACAGTGAGTGCTCCTAAGTGGCGGTGATTCTAAGTGGTGACGATGACATTGAGCCTTTGCTAATGCTGCTCTCACTTGCTGGGAGGCACATGCCCCCAATGTCCACACGTGACACCCTGTGGGTGTGCAGGCAGCCCCTTGCCGTCTGTGCCCTGGGCTCCAACTGCCCCGGGGAGGGTGCCCTCCAGTCCCTTTGGCCCTAAGCCTCGGAACCCCATCCGAGGCCCCTCCCCACCTCCTGCCTGGCTTTTTTTTCCTTCCCCAGCTCGGTGTCTCAGGTCCCCAAGCTGTCTGGTCCTGCCGTGCTGACTCCCACAGACGGGTTACCAGGCCCAGTTCAGGGACTAGGACGCGGTCTCAGAGAGAGCAAAGGCCCAGATCGCCCAGTGAGCCCAGGGGCTGCAAACTGCGCGCAGCCCGGGGCTGAGCCCAGCCCCTAAATGTTTTGTGTCGCCTGTCACAGTGTTAGATAAGAGATAGATTCAGGCGACTTGGTGGCTCAGTTGGTTAAGCATCTGCCTTTGGCTCCGATCACAGTCCCAAGGTCCTGGAATCAAGGACCACATTGGGCTCCCTGCTCAGCGGGGATCTGCTTCTCCCTCCCCCTCTGTTCCCCTGCTCGTGCTCGCTTTCTCTCTCTCACACATACATACACACAAATCTAAGAAAAAATAGCTATTAAAAATTACAGTGTTTTAAAAAAAATAACAGACTTATTTGTTTTTAACATCTAAAAAGGTGAACATTTTACGTAAAAATCCAAGTTTGGGGCTCCTATCAGAAGCTATGTCCTCGCCGAACTGGCCTTGCCACTTGCAGCGGGAGCTGGAGTTGCGTGGTGGCCGTCCCTTTCAATGGGGCATATGCTCCCTGGGTCACCCCCATCCCTGCCACTCCCTGTCACCTTGCGCTTTCCCGGCATCATCATCCACCAGACCCTGCTCCTGCATAGTGGCCCCCGCGTGGAAGGGCAGCATGGCAATTTTCCTGGTGATGACGGGAATGTGGAAAACTAGTCGCTTTGTCCTTCTGTTTCGAATTTGATCAAAATGGAGCAAGATTTTAAAAAGCGCCCCTCCTACCACAACACACACAGCGAAACCCCAGTCCTGAGCATTCTGTCTGCACACTGCGGGTAGGAGAGCATCACAGAGTTGTAGCTTCACAAGTGCTAGAAGCCCAGAGAGGTTAAGCAGTTTGGCACAGGTCACACAGCAGAGTAGCAGGTTGGGCCAGTACCGGCGTGGGGGAGGGATGCCTCTCTGTTTGCCTCTGAGACCCAATCTATGTGAAGCTGATGGCCTTGCTGCTACCCTCCTTTCTTCTCCTTGCCCCCTCCGATCTTCACAACCCTGTGGAAACAGAAGGCTAGCCTCTTCCCTCTCTCGGGGCCCTGGGGCTGGCCCGCCCTCTCTGCAGGCCTTAGCTGGCCTTTCTGCTGCGGTGACCATCGAAGGACCTTGGCCCCACAGAGCCCCTGGAGAGGGTGTGTTTGCTGTCACCACTGTCACCACTGGGAGACTGAGTGCCCAGCAGGAAGCTGGAAACTCTCACTCTTTCTCATGTCACCCAAAGCAGGGGGCTCTGGCCTCCCTTCCTCTAAGACCAGGGAGGGGACGCCTGCTGGCCGTGGCTGAACTGGCTGGGCCCCCAGAACCTGCCACTGTCAGCTCCTGGTGCCATCAGCTCTGGGGCACTGAGTGTGGCCTAGACCAAGCATTTGTGTCCTGTCTTGCACTGTGATTCTCTGTCCGTTTGTCCTGAATGAGGACTAGGGCTGCCTCCCTTGGGGGTCAGTTAACAGTCTTCCCATGGAGCAGGGCCTCTATTCATCCCCAGATCTGGCCCCAGCATCCTCCCTGGCCTGCCCTGCAGCTCCCAGAGGACCAAGAGGTTGACAGCCACTCTGTCCAGCCCATCACCCTCCCCTTTCTTCCCCCACAGTGTCCACTCTGCTCTCGGCTCCCAGAACCAGGCCAACCACCCACGTACCTCACTGCACCCACTCAGAAGTGCGAGCTGCAAACTTGTCCCAAGGTTTTCAAACGGTGCCATGCGTGGGGACCCAGAGGGCTGCGGGGATGAGGCCCAGTGAGGAGGATGGAGACTCATGGATACAACCCATGCCCCCCACCCATGTGAAAACCAGTACAGTGGTTTTATATCTGTTTGTTCAGTTTGTTTGGGTCATATCTGTATCTCTTCATTCTACAAATATTTACTAAGCACCTCCTATGTGCCAGGCATGGCTCTAGGTGCTAAGGATAGAGCAGTGAACAAAACAAAGCTTCTGTTTTCACGAAGCTGAAGTTTTGGTGTGGGTGGAAAGGAGATCAAAGCCCAAATAAGCGGGCCTGTCCCTTCTGGAAAGATGGAATAGACCTGCGTCTCCTTATTCCTCCTGCTAAGGACACCTAAAATCCTGGAACATTAGAGATAAGGCAAGCGTAAGAAGGTGCTGGTAGACAGAAGACAGTAGGCTGACCTGGGACCAAGAGACAGGACACCAGTGAGCACTTTTTGTCCAGTGCATCCCAGGTTGGAAATGAAGAAGTCAGCAACCCAGTAATAACAAAAACGCATGTGTGCGTGCAGGCACATACTCACACATACACACATGCAAACCACTCCAAAAGTCTGCTTTCTGTAGCCAAAAGACCAGGAAAGGGGCAGCCTACCAAGACAGAAAACTTAGCAACAACTGCTCTCGACAGTCACACATCCCAGAAAACAAACCACGAACAAACCAACGGTTGTGGGTGGACCCCCCCACTCGCACCAAGCTTAGATTCCCTTCACCAGGCTGTCATGAGGCATGTCACCAGCTGCAGTGATAGCAGAGCAGGGAGCCGGGACTGCCACTTAGCTGGAATAGTAAAAATCCCACCCATCCCCGAGCGGCAGTGGAGGTCACACAGGGAGCCAGGACCCCTGCTCCCAGGGATAGTCAGTTCTCCTCATGCAATTCCTATTAAAAGCTCAGCAAGATTTCTTGTAGGTATAGACAAGATTATTCTGGAATTTATTAGGAAAGGCAAAGGAACTAGAATAGCTAAAACAATTTTGAGAAAGAAGACTCAAAGTGGGAGGAATTAGTCTATCCAATTTCAAGATTTAATACATAGTTACAGTAGTCTAGGCTGTGTGGTATGGGGGAAGGGATACACAGAGATCAATGGGACAGGAGAAGGGACCCACAAATAGACCCACACAAATGGGCCTAACTGATAATTTGACAAAGATGCAAATCCATTCCGTGGAGAGGGGAGTAGACTTTTCAACAAATCATGGCTAGAACTATTGGACATACAGAGACAAAAGGAAAAAAAAATCAATCTTGATCTAAACTCCATGTCTGGTATCAAAATTAACTCAAAATGGTTTGGGGACCTAAATACAAATTGTAAGACTCTAAAATTTTTAGGAAAAAAAATAGAAAATCTTTGGGATCTAGACATAGGCACAGAGGTCTTAGATTTGATTATCAAATGGATCAAAAACATAAGTGGAAAATTTGATACATTGGATGTCAGCAAAATGTAACACTTGCTCTGTGACAGACCTGTAGTTGGAAAGACAAGTGACAGAGGAAAACATCTGTAAGCCACCTCTCACACAAAGGCCCAGTATTTAGGATCCATACAAACACTCCAAACTCAACAGTAAACAACAACATCTTCCAAACAATCTGATTAGAAAGTGGGCAGAAGAACATGAAGAGATATTTTGCCAAAGAGGATAAACAGATGGCAAGTAAGCAACAGAAAAGATGTTCAACACCATTAGCCATTAGGAAAATGCAAATGAAAACCACAATGAGGTGTTACTACACATCTATCAGAATCGCTCAAAGAAAAAAAAAGTGACGACATGCTGGTGCGGATGTGGAGAAACTCCCTGATATAAGGACACAAATGGTTGATATAGAAATTGGGATGACTCTCCACAGAATTATACTGAGTGCTAAAAGCCAATCCCCAAAATACGGGCTGTGTGATTCCATTTATGCAACACTCTTAAAATGACAAAATAAGAGAAATGAAGAGCTGATTACTGGTTGCTAGAGGTTGGGAGGGGAGGGGGGTGTGGCTGTAAAATGGCAACAGGAGTGTGATGAATGGAGATGGTCTGTATCTTGACTATTGGTGTCGATATGCTGGCTGGGGACTGACTGTATCTGCAAGACGTTACCATTGAGGAAAACTGGGTACAGGGTACGTGGAACTCTCTGTATTATTTCTTACAACTGCCTGTGAATCTATAATTATCCCAAAATAGAAAGTTTCATTTAAGAACAAAGAATAATAAATAATAGGAAGAAAAGCTACAGGAGAATTACAGGGTGTGGCGAGGGCTGAGATGAAATTGAACAGGGGTGTGTGACAGGGAGAGAAGCTCCTCCCCTTGTTGGGTCACCAGACTGGGGAGTTGGACCTGCTCCTAGATAAGATCCCTGATCCTAAAGACTTTAAATTCACTTTAAAACTAAGCCATGTAAAATAGGGAATTTATAGAAAGCAGTTGTACAGGAACTTGGGTTGCTGATGACAGACACCCAATTCAGACTGGCTTAGAGAAAGAAAAAAATCCGATAAGGGAATTTGGGCTCCCATAACTGAAAAGTCCAGGGATAATGGCTTCAGCACAGGGACCTGGATCTTTTTTCAAGGATCTGCTAAGAGTCAGCCTCCTTAGCAGGTTGCGTGGTGGCAACAGTTCCTAGCAGCTCCAGGCTCAAATCCCACCAGCTTGGCACCCCGGGAGAGATACGACTGAGAGTCCTGGGATGGAGTCTCATTAGCCTGACTTGGGTGTTACACACCTATCCTTGAACTAATTACTGTGGCCAGAGGGAAGTGATGCTCTCATTGGCCAGGTGTTGGCCATGTGATCACCCTAAAGATTGGGGATGAGGCCAGCTCCACGCAAACCGTGTGGCCTGAGAGGAGGGGAGCACTGGTCCCTTAACAGAACGGATGCTGGTCAGGCCAAACCAACCTGTGTGTCGTGGAATCCCAGGAAAGGTGCACTTCTTTATTCTCCAGCCTCACGTTCTGAATTTCCACCTCTGTAGTTCAAACACCCATCC
Organism: Lontra canadensis; assembly: GCF_010015895.1. Lineage (NCBI taxonomy): Eukaryota > Metazoa > Chordata > Mammalia > Carnivora > Mustelidae > Lontra > Lontra canadensis. The sequence continues at coordinate 2,325,443 of NW_022631126.1, forward strand.
CACTTTGAGCTGGTCTTGAGTTTCTTTGCTGAGAGGAGAGAGTATCTGATTGGACCAACTTCGGTCAGATGCTCAGCCCTTATCCAATCATCTGTGAATAGGGGGGTGGGGTGACCTACCAGACCACTCTAAGACGGACCAGGTGGAGCCCATCACTGTCTGTCATAGATACTGGAGAGCTTCTGGGAGGTCTAAATTAGCTCCTTATCATGAAAGAACAAGGAATCCATTAACAGTTTTGGCGGTAAGGGACTGGTGATGATCGGGCATCCCTGTGAGACAGGCTGAATCCTCACACTTCCCCTTGCTTTCCCTCTGGGTGGCCTGGGTCTGATAAAAAGCAGAGCAGTGCGTGTGGCAGGTGGGCTGCCCTGACCTTGAGGAATGCATTGGTGGTGATGTTGAGAGACCCAACGGATGGCTGGCAGAAGAGGAGGTTGGATGCTCTGAGATAGGACAAGCAGCCACTGAGTCCTTGATTGGGAGGAAACCCGTCACCAGGGCAGGGACTGGAGAGCATGGACGCGGAGACCTGGCTGGGTGTAACTAACTGGAGTCAGGCAGGTCCCCACTCCTGATTCTAAATGTTACTGCCCAGTCTTGGTCAGAGGAACTAGGCGGGAGGCCACTTCTAGAATGGACACCAGGTCAGAGAAGACCAGCGCCTAGCTCCTGATCTGCTAGCCCCATACCTCCTTCCCTTCTTTCCAGTTGTCAGCTCTGGTTGGCTCCACGTCCACGTCAGGTGAGTGCGGCCACGAATTGCCAGCAGTGCTTGGAGGAAGGGTGGAGAAGAGCACCACATGGGTCATGATAACTTAATCTTGCAGAGGGAGAGTTTGGAAATGAAGCCAGACAGAAGGGGTAGGAAGAATGTTGAAACTGCTGATGGTAGTAATGACAGTGAACCTTTTTTGAGTTCCTGCTCTATGCACCAGGCACTGTCTGAGATATTTTGAATGGCCCATCTCCTTCAATCCTTACAACAACGTTGTGAGTTGGTGCTGTTGTTACATCCATTAAAATGATATGAGGAGTAAGGGGCGGGGAGGTTAAGCATCTTGCCCAAAGTCAAACATGAACAGAGGTAATTTAACCCATCATAGGCACCAGCTTTTAGGGTCCCCCCCCACTTCTTCTTTATCATCAACTCCAACTAATTGCACTCTCCCTCGCTCCAGCATCTCAGACCTCCAGCAGTCTGTGGGCTATTCCTTACTGCCTCATGCCTCCATGCCTTTGCACACGCCCTTCCCTCTTCGTGGAATGCCCTTCTCCCTGGTAAACTCTCGCTCATCCTCCAAGACACCTTGTAGCCTACCTGTGTTCTGGTGACCTTCCCTGAGTCTGGCCCTTGTGGATGGAAGGTCTCGCTCTTTCCTTGTGTCCCAGTAATGAAGGCTGTCATGTCTGCATCACAGTGTACAGACTGAATGGGGCGGAGACCTCATCTTAGTCTTCTCTGCAGTAGCACCTGCTCCAGAGTGGCCCAGAGGAGGCAGCTGTGCAGGGTGAATGCATGTCTGGTGGGTGGGGTTTCCTGTCCCCTGCCCACCCTCACTGTGGCACCTCTCTCCTCATCTCTTGGCAGCCTGGCGTGGGGCTCCTTTACCTGCTGCATGGCAGCCTCTGTCACCACACTCAACTCCTACACCAAGACGGTCATTGAGTTCCGGCACAAGCGCAAGGTGTTTGAGCAGGGCTACCGGGAGGAGCCGACCTTCATAGACCCTGAGGCCATCAAGTACTTCCGGGAGAGGTCAGTGCACATGGGGTCACCTCTGGCCATCATTGGGAATCCAAAGCCCAGGGTTTGACCTTAGTAGCCACAGGGTTCCAGTCAAAAGCTAGAGTGATTTGACAGAAGCATCCTGGGGGTGTAGTGGGGTAGAAGGGAGAGGCTGGGTAAGGCAGAGTTTGAACCCCACTGTGTTGGCATTTCTGGGATATTTTGGTGTTTTATGGGATATGAGGTTGGCTTGTGATCAGAGCCTGAGAAACCAAGGAGAAAGAACTGAGTCTCAGGGTTTGCTTGTTAGCCCCATGCTTCTGAGAACCATGTCTTTTTAGGGGCATACAGAGAACAAACCAAGGTCCCTTTCTTGGGCTCTCTTATAGCAATGAGTGGAAAGAGGACCCAGCAGTGGGTTGTTGATGACTGCTGGAGGACGAGGTCTCCTCAAGGCCAGGGACTACATCTGATCACCTGAGTCCTCAGAGTCCAGTTGGGAATAGAAGAAGTGAAAATAAATTGTGTATATATGAATGGATGGTTGAATGCTTGGGTGTATGTATGTATGTATGTTTGGGTGGGTGGGTGGCTGGATGGTTGGATGGTTGGTTGGGTGTGTGTATGTATGTATGGTTGAGTGGGTGGATGGATGGATGGATGGGTGTATGTAGGTATGTATGGTTGGGTGGGTGGGTGGTTGGATGGATGAATGGATGGTTGGTTGGGTGTGTGTATGTATGTATGGTTGGTTGGGTGGATGGATGGATGCGTGGGTGGGTGGGTGGATGGTTGGATGGTTGGATGGATGGGTGGGCATAGGTATGTATGTATGGTTAGGTGGGCTTACGTATGTATGTTTAGGTGGGCTTACGTATGTATGGTTGGGTGGGTGGATGGATGGATGGTTGGTTGAGTGGAAGGATAGATAGATGAATGAATGAATTCACGCACGTGTGGATGAGTGCATGCATACATGGATGGATGGGTACTTGGATGCATGGATGGCTGGTGGAGAATGGATGAAGGACAGACAGGCAGATAGTCGGCATATTTCCTGGGACCATCTCTTAAATAAACTATGCATGCCCAAATCCTTGTCACAGGGTCTGCTTCTAGGGGAGCTGACTGGATATGCAATAATGCCTTTCAATGGTAGGGGACTGAAAGGTTGTCAGGACTGATGAACAGAGTCTGAGGAGGAAAAGGGGGAAGGAGGCTGCAGAGCTGGGCAGCATTGAGGAACTGGACTCTCTCGGGCAGTGGAAAGGTTTCAAGCCAAGGAGTCACATGACGGAGGCCACATGGGCACCTCTCTCTGACTCCTGCAGACCCCGCCATCTCTCCTGTGCTGCATGGGCCTCCTTTCTGTCCTTTGAACACTGTAAGCTCACCCCCTCTTGAGATCTTTTGCACTTGCTATGCCCTTGATTGGAGTATGCACCTGGCTGGCTGACTTGGGTCTCAGCTTGAACTTCACCTGCTCAGTGAGGCCTTCCTTAATCAGTCGGTGTAAATTCGCCCCGTGCACTCCAGCCACTTTTTCAGAGCACTCACACAGCCTGACCGTATCCTGCTCATGTCTGAGTTTATAGGCTGTGAGCTCCAGGATGGACAAGCTTCGTGGTCTTGTTCCCTGCTCTATTCCCAGCTCCTACAACTGGGCCAGGCACCTAGCAGGTGTTTTTTTATTTTTCTTTGGGTAACTGACCGAGTTCTTCTCCCTGGAGACCTCAGGCCCGGCTGCCCCACACACTTTCAGCTCAAACTTCACCATCACCGGGCAGATGCAGCTTCCCGGCCCCCCGACGCCAGGGTCCCAGATCAGGTGTCCACTCTGGGGCCAGACAGCTGTGGCTGGGAAGCTTGGACTCCTTGGGCATACGGGGCCGCCTTGCCCACGGCTGGGGACAGTGTGCTCACCAGGAAGGTGGCAACGGCTGGCATAGGACAGGACCCGCAGGAGGTGCTCAGGAACTGTATATAGCAGCCGTATACACAGCACGATGTCTAAAGCCATCCCTTATCACTGCATCCTCAGCTGTCCCCTCAGCTAGGGGAGAGCCTGGGGCATCTGCGGCAGCCTTGTTCTACCAAGACAGGACCTCTCCAAACCCCATCATCAAGAAGCTGCCGTTTGCCAGTGCCCTGGCTGGAACGGTCCCTAACAGCTCAGGCCCCGGCCGTGTGGGGGCAGATGCCTGGTTCTCAGCATATGTGCAGAATATCACTTTACGCGTTCATAACTTGAACATTAAGCAGAGGTTCATCAAATTTTATTTCCGTTCCTCTCTGAGGAGAGCATTTCAGCTTAGCTGGGCTGTTCTAATTTTTTATTTATTTATTTTTTTGGTACTTCCCCACAAAGCTCAGAGCACGTGGATCTCTCCCAGCACAGGTCTGCAAGTGGCCCAGCAGCAGCAGGGCTGAAATCCTGCACTGGCCAGTGTCCCCAGAACTATAGCCACAGACACCAGGGGAGAGATCTGAGGGGCCCACCTGCCTAGGTTTTCCCCTCCTTGGGGGGTTGGGGGGTGGTGGAAGGAGCAGGGACTTCGGGAAAGCCTCAGTCTGAGTGCATGGTGTTCCAGACCTGTGGCTTCACTGCTGTGTGACTTGGGGCAAGGCACTAAGCCTGTCTGGGCCAGTGTCCTCTGACCGCCAGCGGGAGAGCCCAGAGCCGTCAGCGCCCTGGGAAGTCACACTTCGATAATGCAGGTAATGCGCTGGGCATAGTACTGCATTTTGTATCTGTGAGTCTGTTTCTTCTGCCGCTGATGTGATATAGAAAGCTTAGTAATGATGAGGACGATTGCCTTAGGAGACGGCATTTTAGGCATTAGGAAGCTAATAACCATATTAATAACCACAGCAGCCATAGGGTGCCTGCCCCTTGCCCAGCACTCCTCTCTCTGCTCCAGGTATGACTCAGTGAATTCCACCACGCCTCTGGGAGGTCATAGGTACTATTGTGTCCCCGTTTTATAGATGTGAAATCAAGGCACAGAGAGGTAAAGTGACTTGTCTAAGGTCACACAGCTGGTAAGTGCCAGAGTTGGGATTTGAAGCAGGCCACAATCAGTCTTGTGACGTGTGGCCTCTCGCGACTGGTCATCAGGCTCTGCCCGACACTGAGGAGGGAGCTGGGCTTGCAGGGGTGAGTGAGGGGAGTCCACTGAGGGCTCACGATGTGAGGGTGGGTGTGGTGCCCAGGGAGAGGGTGCAGGGTCTCCCAGCTGTGCCCACTGTTCCTGCCCACTTCACCAGGCCTCTCCCTCTGTGCTCCTGACTGAGGACAAGATGCCACCCTGTGGGGGCTGATGGGGCAGGGAGGGCCTGGTCTGCTGCCACAAGCCACCCCCTTCTCTTCGAGTTTTCTCTGGGGGAGCCTATGCACGTCTCGGGACTAACTGGGCAGATTCTGAACAGTTTTCAGGGGTTTTGAAATGCAGGTGTGTGTGTGCATGCATGCATTAGTGTGTGCACGGGGAGGCCAGTGTGCACGCATGTGGACCAGGGGCTGGGGAGCCTACCCCTGACTCTGAGCGGCTGCTTAGAGAAACGTCTGGAATTAAGCGCTCCCCAGGTCCCCTACCTGCCATCTCCAAGGAGGATGTCTTAATGGGGCCTCGGAGGGGAGGGTCGGAAGCTGCCGAATGAATGAAAGATAAATATTTGCAGACCCGGCTTTCCTGAATGCTTAATGTTCGGATCTGCTTTAACAACTCGTGGAGGAGAGCCAGACCTGTTGGATCGGACCCCGGCAGGGATTCACAGCCACAGGGAACAGCCACCATGCCTCCCTGGGGGAAGCCGCCAGGGTGGGAGAGCGAAAGTCTGGGAGCTTCCAAGGGGGGAATAGCAGGTTGGGTGGCCTCCTGCCTGTGGAATCAGATCACCTTGCTCTGCGACGTCCCGCTCTCTGAGCTTACTTGTTAATTTATTTACCGCTTGGTTTGTCCCTGCCTCCTTCCTGTGTGCACACCACCAGAGAAAGTGGACAACAGTCTTTCTGGTTTCTGCTGGATCAGGCACCTAGGAGCTCAGGGGCTCAATAAGTTGTGTTACTAACTCTTCATAGTAATTACATTGTTACCCACGATGCAGAGCGGGACTGGACTTCCTATGGCTGTTCCTGGGCCTGGCTGTGGGTGCACTCATTTAACCTTGGATACCCTCCATAAGAAATGGACCAGGTTGAAATTAACTCCGTAATTTACTAACTGTGGGTCACTTCCGCTCCTGCAGCCTCTATTTTCCTGGCTGGAAAATGGGCTGGCACCCTTCCTCACAGTTTTCTTTTGAGGATTACATGAGATGATGCAGTGAAGTTTCACTTTATGAAACCGGGGCTCCCCCTTTCCCTGCCCACACCCCTGCCAGAAACCTCCCTCTGAACGGCACAAGGAAGACACTCCCTGCCTGAGAAAGGAACCCAGCACACACCGTAAGCTGGCGGCCCTTGGAGAATCCTGCCGGAAGATGTGCTTTGCTTGGTCTCTATGGTGGTTTAAAAATGTTTAAATTTTGGCTGAGTTTTAAGAATCAGAATCTCCTTAAAACATCAAGGTTTTTGCTTCGCATGAGAAAGCGGAGGGTCTGGCTGCACTGGGCTCCCGCTCTCACATGGTGTCATTGGGCTGGAGCGAGCGGCAGCATCCTCCCTGGGAGGCTCCCAGGCTCGCCCATCACCTGCCCTGCCGCGGGGTCTATGGAGCACGGCAAGGTACCATTGCGGGGTCTTCTGGAGGTGATGGCAGGCCGAGGGCCCAGGCCCAGCCCAGGGCAGCTGGAGGATAAAAGAGCTTTCAGAGATGAGACCCTTGAGCCAAGTTTCCAGAGGCACGTGCAGCGTTCGCCAGCCAGATGGGCAGCGGGTGAGAGAAGGCGTTCTTAGGCACAAGCAGCAGCACGGGCAAAGGCCCAGAGGGGGAGCACACAAGTGGATTTAGGAAACTCTGAGCAGTTTGGTTTGATTTATGAGTGGGAGTTGGACCTGAGTCTCTGATCTCTCTCATCCTCCCACAGCACTGGGGTGGGGGCTGGCGGCCCCAGAGAATTTAAAAATTACCGGCTGGAGACCCATGGAGTAGCAACCCTCCCCAGGCCTCCTTCCTGGGTTGCACGCAGCCCTCACTGGGCCTCAAGGCAGGCATGGAGGAGCCAGACCTCAAGAGGGGGGAGATAGGCACTGACTTGAATGATTCCTACCCCATTGAGGGCCTGATACCCCCCTTTGCCCATCTTCCTGCTTGGTATGGTGTGTGTGGGGGGGCTCTCTGCTGTCTGCCCTCCTGTCCATTGTAGGGACACTCTTGGAAGGGCCTGTCTTCACTTTGTCCCCTCTCTCTCATAGCACAACCCGCTGCCCCAAACAGCTCCCAGGGGCCCTGACCCTCTGCACACGCACCCCTCCCTCAGCCCTGCTGGCCGCTCCTCCCCTCCCCTTCTTCTGTTAAATGGCGATGCTCCCAGGGCTCTTTCTGGGCCCTTCTCTGTCCTCATTGACACAAGCCTCAGTGGCCACATGTGTGCCAGGATTCCCGCATTCTTAGTCCACCCCAGACCACCCGACTCTGTAGACATTTCTTTGTTGCTTCTACTTTGGATTCTCAAAAGCACCAAAACCTAGCATGGCCGGGACTGATTCATGATGGTCTCCTCCAAACCCAGGCCTATTGCCATGACTCTCTGCCCCCTATGGTCCTGCGCATGCGAGCCACACCCCTGAGAGCCCTACATGGTTTTCCCGCATCTGGCCTTACCCCTCCCATCCGCGTCCCCTCCCCAGCGGGATGACCCTTCACTGTGCTACTAAGCTCAGGACACCTCTGCCCCAGTTTTCTGCCTGAAACACCACAGCGATTTCTGCTCACTGTCACATACCCGGCCCAGCCACCTCCTAGCCTCACCGAGACCCTGGTCCCCTTTCCTGCGCGAGCACTCCTTGGGCCCTTGCAGTTCCCTAGGGGGTGGTTCTGCCTGCGGGTAGCCACTGGACTACTGTCCTCTCTGCCAGGAGACCCCCCACCCCGATCTGCCTTGCCAGCTTTCATCCTTCAGGTGTGCCTCCAGCTTCGATCCTGAGCGAGACAGACCCCTCTCTGACCTGTAGCAGCCCCGTGAACCGTCCCCCACCTCGCTCAGCTCTAACCTTGTAGTTCCTGGGCAAGGTCCCACGGGACAGGGACCCATGTCTGCTGCCCTATTTCCTTCCCCACCAGGGGGATGGATGGAGACAGTGAGGAAGAGCAGAGCGGAAAAAGCCTCTTGGGCAGGTCACTGGCCAGTCAGATAGGCCAAGTGACCTTTGCTGCCTGGGAGCTCTCCATGGTCTTGCTTGTGTGACCAGTTCCCCAAGCCAAGTTCAACAGCCCCACGCCGCAGGTGTGCCCACCTCCTCGCAGGCCGAGGAAGGAGCTTTGTAGATAACCCAAGTCTTGAGGCTTTCATGCATCGTAGGAGCCCCATAGAGGCCATGAAAGGTGGGGTGGGGGGGGTCCCACATGTGCTAATGATTATTTGTTTTTATAAATCACAATTTCTCACCCGTGCAGTTCTGAAAATAATCTCGAGGTGCTTGTATCTGGAGATCTCAGTTAAAAACCCAGTCCTGGGGACTCCTGGGTGGCTCAGTCGGTTAAGCTGCTGCCTTCGGCTCAGGTCATGATCCCAGGGTCCTGGGATTGAGTCCCACATTGGGCTCCTTGCTCGGCAGGGAGCCTGCTTCTCTCTCCACCTCTGCCTGCCTCTCTGCCTACTTGTGCGCGCGCTCTCTCTGACAAATAAATAAATAAAATCTTAAAAAAAAAAAAAAAAACCCAGTCCTGGAGAGACGGGAGAGAAAAGTCAAGTGCACGGAACAGTCAGCGAGGGCATTGACAGCGTGGATGTTTATCTTCTCTGTTACTTTCCCCACATGTTTCATATCATGATGTTATTACTCAGAAGATGGGAAGAGCAAAAAAAAAAATCTTTTTAAAAAGTCCATTTATCTCCACCTGTCTTGGAACGACACATTTGATATGATGTTATGGAATCTTAATTTCCTACTTACAGTCATTGATTTGCCAGCATTTCTCTTAATTCCAGCCTGTATTCCACGGCAAGTGGAATTTTGTCCTTTCAAAATCAAAGGACAAAACGTGTCCTTTGTCCTTTTTCCTCTGTGACCGTCCCCTAGATAGTTAGCCTCTGAGACGTGTTCGGTGACGCCACCATCTCGCCCGCCTGTTTTCACTTTCATGGCCTGAATATTACTTCTCAGCGACGCTGTGCCCTTCCTCGCCCTTCGTGGGGGTCCTTTGAAATCGCCATGTACTCTGGAGAGGGCTGTGGCAGCACCTGAAAATGAGAGGTGGCCCCGTGAAGACTGCGGGACCCTCGGCCGGCCGACACAGCGTGAAGGAAGAGCCGGAGACACAGATGGGCCCTTGAGTGGAAATCGGTCAGAAGGACATGGGAGAACATCTGGAAGGAATGGCCACTTCTGAACTGCCAGCGGGAGGGGACGGGGAAGCAGGAGGGACTTGGCGAGGGGACCTCTGGGCACCCTCCAACCCCACTGTCATTGTGGCCAGCTCTTAGGTGTTGCCCCTGTGTAGCTGGGACCCTGGGGAGGCCACTGGAAGCCTGAACACCGAGGGCGACTGGGCCAAAGCTTAGCAGAGCCCCACGTGCGCCTAAAGCCGAGGGTCCAGTGCCTGTCTCTTCTGTGATCCGGGGCCAACAGTGTGGGCCTTACCCGGGAACCTGTGAGAACGCAGAGTCTCGGGTCCTGCCCCAGACCTGCTGAGCCAGACTAGCCTATCCGTGACTGGCGAGCAAGGTCAGGCTCAGGAAATGTCAGGCTGGAGGGCGGAGCAGGTGCTCAGAAGGTGGGCGCGGCCAGAGGCTGAAGGAAGGGCCCCCACCTCCCAGCCAGCACCAACCAGAGCCCATCTGCACACTTCCATAGTGACATGAGGACAGGAGTTGGTAGGAGTTTGAAAGATTTCTCAGAAAGCTGAGATGGCTGGGACACCCAAGCTTGCCATCGAATGTGGGGTTTTTTTCCCCCATTTAGTTTTCTAGTTACTCATTTTTATTGTATTTTATTTTAAAAAAAATGGTCCAAGGTAGATTGGAAATTAAGGTGGGGGGAGACACCTAGTCCTTTGTCAGACAGATGGAGACGCATGCATGGGCTGTGGACTGCCAGTTCCTACTGGGAAGTGGCTGGAGGCTTGGGAAACAAGCCAGCCCAGGGACGGCGAGAGAGGGGCTTTCTTTGAGGATGGTACTGACAAGACCGCAGGGGACAGAGAACGTTCTGGAAGGGCTGTGCTGGCGAGGTGCTGGGGCTGCTGTCCCAGCAGAGAGAAGACCAGGCAGGAACCCCTGTGTGTGGTGACCTGACCTGCTGTGGCCACGTTTGGCCCAGGAATTAGGCGGGCAGGTACTTGGGGGTCCTCCTGAGAAGACGGGGCAGTGGCTCTGGTCCCCCTGCAAACCATCGGAGCCTCTCCGCCTCCATCACTCCCCGGCATCCATCTCTTCTCTCAGAAGACAGCCAGTACCCAGCCGTAGCCCGATTCTGGAAGCTGTGGGTCCCTGGGGCCGTGGCTGCGTGACCGTGCAGTCACCCCCTGCACAGCTGTTGGCACATCTGCCTGCAGTTCTCAGAGCTGGAGTTGGATGGTCCCCGCTTCCCTCTGGGACCTCACAACGCAGGTTGGGGGTACCCAGGGTGGGTGGGACGGAGAGTCCCTGGCCACCTGGGGGTCTGCGGGGCACAGTGGGGACACCCTGGAGATGCAGGCACTGATAAGCCGGAATTCAGCCGCACACCGCGTGCGCTTGTCTGCCCCACGGCTCCACAGTCAGTGACGTCACACTGCTGCCTTTCCGTCCGCCACGCTGGGAGTATGTACAGACACCGCAAAGCCGGGCTCTTGCCTCCTGTCCGAGAGCTGGCCGTTATCCTTTACCGGCCCCCCACTGAATGTGGGCAAGTCCCAGGGCCACATCAGTCTCGGTTCTCCTCCTGTAAAATGGGGATGATGGTTAATGGTGGTGGCGGCAGTGACTTTGGCTGGGACATAGATCTGAGTGGTTGCAAACAGACCCCAAATAATGAAAATTTAGACAGTTTACGAGTGTATTTTGTTCTCACTTGAAAGGCTGGGCGGGTATTGTGGTTCCTGTCGCTTTCACCCGGGGCTCCTCCCCCCTCTCTAGGCACCAGCCTAGCTTCTGCCCTGACTCTCCTTGTCCCCAGTTTGTGAAGACTCTGTCTCTTCTGGGATGGAAGGCTGCGTATGACTCCCCATGGGCACTCTCTGCCCTCAATCTGCTTCTTCCGAAACACCCCTTTCTAGAGGCGATGCATGGCTCAGGTCTAACTGATGGAGCGGAAGGAGAGGGGGCATGGCTTTGGTGGGGGGGCTCCGGGGTGGGAATTGGTGAACATGTTAAAATACCGGAACCATGAGAAGGGGTCACAGATGGACAGACCATAAAGGTCCCCTGAGATGAGGTGGATGACGACCATAGTGATAAGGATGTTATGAGCACTCCAGATGCACTCGGCTTCCCACGGGCTCATTCGTTTACTCCTCTAGCCACCTTGAGAGGCTGGTGCACTATGATGCCCACTGATCAGAGGAGGAAGCCACACGGACGGGTGGTCAGGACATGTCCAGACTCAAGTGGCTTTCACAGAGGTGATGCCCGACACCTGCGGAGGGAAGCACACAGCGGGTTCACGGAGGACAGCCGTGTTCACTGCAGACTGGGTGCCCCTCCTGAGCAAGGCTTCAGTCCCAGCACTGCCCCCCCCACCTCCATTTACCCTTCAAGGCACTTGTAGTTAATTTCTTGCACCACCATTAAAAAAAAAAAAGTCTTCAGAAAGCTCGTAACATTTCCTGCAGGAAATCGCAGTTCAAAATCAAATACAATTGTCACCTAGTGCCATTTCCCATTGGTCTTCTCTTTCTACACAGAGCTCAGCACCCCAGATGTTCCCCACGGGGGCTGCTCTTAGCCTCGGGCTGCCTGTGCTCTTCCCTCTCTCTTCCTTGCCTGCAAACACTCCTGGGGATGCCTGGTGCCAAGCACCAGGCTAGACCCTGGGGCCTCCAAGTGGAGAACGAGATAAACTCCATCCCCTTCTCTTGGACTTTAAAATGTACCGGGGAAGCCCGCTGATTGAGTTTAGAAATCGTGGTGGTTAAACTGTTTGGAGCCCTGGCTCTGTGCCAGGTACCGGGCTCCAGGGTCCACAACCACCAGCGGGGTGCTGGTGCTTGTCCTAATTGTTGTGCTTAGCACCGTGTGCCCATTGCCATGTAGAACCTTCTAGACCATAGGGTTCAGAGCAGTCAGGTGAGCTGCACAAGGCCATGCTGCTTGGGAATAGCAGAGCTGCCCTCGGCCATAATCCCTCCTCCCTACAGGGCCCAAGGGCTCATTCGTGCCCAGAAGATCCCTGTGTCCTGATGTGTTTCTTACCGGGGAGTGCTGGGGGGCTATGGGAGGGTCCTCAGCTCTTGTCATAACCACTGACACGCCTTACCCCTCACCAGATGGCTCCCAAGCGCCTGCAGATTACTTCCGTTGATGACTCTGGTACTCAAACCCAGCACGAGGCCTCCAGTATTTGCTGGCTAATTGGCAGGTGTTCTCTGATCTGTTAACTATTGAATTCTGGGCTTCCTGGTGCCAGGTCTGGGAGCCCAGGGAGTGGGAGGGACCAGACCAGATGGGGCTGCCTCTCTCTTTAAACCCCATCTCCTGTGCTCACTGGCCCCTGTCCCTGGGGCCAAGGCTCCCTGCAGAGCCTAAGGGAGGTGCCCAGCATGAGGCTTGGACGGGATGATTTCAGAAGATAAGAAATCCTGAGAACTGGGAACCTGGGGTCGGTGGAGTAATGGTTCAAGGTTAAGGCTGAGAGACGCAGGAGGATGTGTGAGGCCTGTATGTGGTGGGGCAGGTATCTGTTGACCCCGAGGCACTGGGGATGGCCAGGCAGATGGCACTCTGGGATAGGGATGGGCTCAGTTACATGGTCCAGCCTCCACACAGTGTTTGCAGCGTCATGATTGGTGGTATTCTTGTCTTGATTACCTCTGGGGATGGGGAGCTCAGCATCTTCCCAGATACACATGCAGGACTACTTTTAAGAGTGTCAAACTCTTAAAAAAAAAAAAAACCCTAAGTGTCTGTCCGTAGGGGGTTGAATATTAACTGTTCTCCCCCATACAATATGAGGGAAAAGGTAAGTGAGATTTACGTGTACTGACATGGAACGATGCTGGAAATTTGTGGGTAAGGATATAACATAACCAGGTTATGAAATCATGTTTAATTTGAGGCTGTATGTGTTTAAAAAAAAAGTTTTAATTCTGAAATGATAAACACAAAGCTCCTAGCGGTGGTGAAACCACCACAGGGAGGTGTCATTATAAGGGGGGACTTCTGCTGTATGAGTGGGAGGTTGTTTTTTTCTTTTTCTTTTTCTTTTTTTTTTAAATAAGCCAGTGCTCTCTGGAAAATAACAAAGATGTTTCTACTAAAAGATGCAAAGAAAAGAAAAGAAAAGAAAAGGACATCTTTCCTTGTAGGGAACCTTCCCACAGCATCAACTATCTACAGTATATACTGCCTTCCTGTAACCTCAGCCCTTAGGGCTTTGTGCCGCCATCGGGAAGCAGCCGGGCCGTAGAAAATACTTGTCAAAGACCCACTTATGTTAGAGTTTGCTCCCTGGGAAGCACGGCCTAGCCCCTGGGTCCCGATGGCATGGGGAGTCTCAGGCGGTGTTATACAACGCTTATCACGGTCTCCCTCATGTGCTCGCTGTCGTCTACTGGACCGGAGGCTCTGGGGGCAGACTGTGAGATAGACGTTTTGGCGCGGCACACAGCGTCTGGAGTAAGCGGCCCAGAGCAGGGCCTCTGGACATTCCCGGTGAATGAGTGAACGAGCGGTCTGAGGGGACCAGAAGGATTAGTGCAGGAGTATTTCTGTCCCTTCTACTAGGCATCTGCAATGGCCTGGTTGTCATCTGTCACCGTCCCCGTGCCTCCTTCTCTAGCCTCGCGCTCGGGACACAGTTGGGCAACTCGAAATAAGACGTGATGGCAAGAACCAGAAAATGGACCTGGGGCATTTGCTTGGGTGGGGACTGAGACTTCCTTGCAGGAGAGAACAGAGGATATCCATGCAAAGAAGAGGCGGGAGGAGGAACGCAAAGCAAGTAAAAGGCCAAGAGGAGTTGAGGAAAGATCTAAGAACGAGCGTGGCTGCAGACAGGGAATTGGGAACACTTCTGGTGTTGTTCAGCAGATACGAAAGTGATTGGCAGTGTTTCTACTTCTGGGGACCAGAGTGTGTTCCTCTTACGGGGACGCACTCCTGGACTGGACCGCGTGGGGCTCCGCAATGTATTCGTGTTACACGGGGGCGAGCTCATTGGGGGAACACAGCCCCACCCATTCCCCGGGCCCGGTCAGCGGCGGGATGAGGGCGAGGGCTTAGGTGTGCAGCTGCCTGCACCCGGGCCCTTGCTGGCTCGGCATTCCCTGCCCCACCCGTTCCAGCCCCGTCTGGAACTGGACTGGTCACATTAGCTTTCAGTGCCTCAGTGTCTCCACGGACAAAACGGAGATCATGGCACCCATCTAATAGGGCTGTGGTAAGGGTCTTGGCCGCAGCCATGGCCCAGGTTGCTTTGTGCAGGGTTCCCAGAGGGAAAAGACTGTACTTTTCAGGTCCTGGGCCTCTGCCAGCTCAACTTGCTCTTTCTGACACAGACTTTTGGGTCCTTTTCTTTCTAGGATCGAGAAGGGGGATGGGCACGAGGAGGAGGACCTGCGCTTAGACTGTCGTCACGAGAGATACGCTGCCCGTAAGTGGCCTCGTCTGCAGCACCCCGCCCGCACCATCCGAGGGGAGGGGTCCCTGGGGATGAGCCAGGCCGACCTCTCCCTGCAGCCCTGCTTGGTCCCGCAGACACACACTGCAGGTGGGGAAACTGAGGCTGGCGTCTTGGCATAGCCAGTCCCCCGCACCCAGAGGATGTGGCCCTCTCACAAGGGAGATGGGATGCTAAGAAATTGAGGGAGGATGTTGGGTGCTTCGGGGCAGGCTGGTGAGCCCCAGCTCAGGTCCAGGCTGAGTGGGCTGTTGGCCAGAATGGGGAACGGCCCCAGGGTCTGACTAGCCAAGGCAGGGAGGGGACAATGGTTGGGGCTCGTGTGGGCTGCAGAGGCTCCTGGCAGCTCGGAATGCATTGGCTTCGTAGCCTTACTGTGGGGGACACCACAGACAGAATCTAGGGCACCCATTAGGAAAACAAATGCCTGGACCAGAAAGCAAAGGTTGGTGAAAGGAGAGAAAGGGCCGGGGCGCCTGGGTGGCTTAGTGGGTTAAGCCTCTGCCTTCAGCTCAGGTCACGATCTCAGGGTCCTGAGCCTGCTTCCTCCTCTCTCTCTGCCTGCCTCTCTGCCTACTTGTGATCTCTCTCTGTCAAATAAATAAATAAAATATTTTAAAAAAAAAGAGAAAGGGCCTTGCTCTGGCCGGTAAAAGAAAGAGGCGACGTGAGATTAACGTTAAAATGGCAGAAACTCAGCTCAGCTCAGCTCAGCCTGCGGAAGGCCTGACACGGACTCCTCACCCACCACACCCCTTTCCAAGGGCTTTTTGTGCCTGACCTCCTGGGTTCGCTGGCCCACAGCCCCGACAGCTGGGATTACAAGCCACGTTGTGCAGATGAGGAAATTCAGACCCAGAGAGGTGGAGTAGCTTGTCCAAGGTCACACAGCACAGAGGCTCACAGTAGAGCAGCTCCAGCAGACACCGTCCATGCCCTGCCTGTGTCTCCCAGACCTTTCAGGACCCTCCAGTGCCTTCCAGAGGCCAGTATCTGCATCTTCGTGCCTGCGGGCTTCTCCCACCTGCACTCCCAGAAGCAGAGGGGACCAGGGAGCAGAAATCTCTCTGAGGGGCTCCGGAAGCCCATAGGAGGAATGAAGGCTGAGAACACCGGTCCAGTCCAGTGTCGCAGGCTCCTGTTTGGGCCCAAGCCTCCCTGCGCTCCCTGCAGAACGGACGGGCAACCCTGGGTGGAGGGAGGCCCTGGGGCTGGTCTTGGGGGCAGGGAAGCCCAATCCCCGAAGCCCAAGGATGAAGAAAGAGTTGAGGGGACCCTGTCAGGCTCTAAGAGCAAGCACTGGAATTAATGAGGACACTCAGGGTCGGGGCACCTGCAGGAACCCTCCACGCCCAGCCCGCCCCCCATGGCCCTCACCCCTGCCCTAACCCACTTCATTTGCCAGGCAGCTTTCCCTTCCGGAAGGAGCATCAGTACCCTTGTGCACAGGTCAACAGCCTGTAGGAAATGCATCTTTCATTCCCTCCAAGACACAGCTGTGAGGGAGCGAGAGCACACAGAGTCTTCTGCCTTGTGGGGCTCACCCTCCCTCTGCGGGGTGGCGCGGGAGAAAGTAAGAAGCGACTCAGAAACAAACCAGGCCACCTCGGCTAGAGGCAGGTGCTCAGAGGGCGTGGGTGAAGGCCGGGCAGGTGGCTCTCGGGCGCCTCAGTGACTGGAGCCTGGAGGATGAGAAAGAGCCAGCCCCGGACTCACCCTTCCAGGCAGAGGCTTGCAAGTGCTAAGTCCCCGAAGCAGGGGCAGCAGGACCGGAGGCCAGCGTGGCTGGAGCAGGGACCACAATGGGGACGTTGGTGATGGGGCTAGAGGGGCGCGGGGGCAGGGGCGTGGGAAGGCGCTGGCCATGCAGTGGGGAGCCTGGGGCGTTTTGAGCGGGAAGGAGACTTATCCGGATCCTTCATCTGTTTCCGCATCTGTCTATACCTTTAATCTGTGCTGAGAGCTGGATCATCTCTCTGTCTGTCTCCATTTCATATCCTTCCATCCAGCCATAGCCATCCCTGCATCCATCTGCTCTGTCGAGAAAGGGTCAGAGGGGAGCAAAAGCGGAGACCGGGAGGGCAGCTTTGATGCTGTTGTAGTCATTCCCAGGAGAGAGGACCGTGGCCTGACCTTCGGCAATGACGATGAAAGTGGGTGGGTTCAGGAACTCTTTGCTGGAAGAATTGTCAGGATGTTTTCGTTTGGGTTCTCCCAGAGGCAGACCTAGAGATAAGGACTTCGCAGTAGACAGCACCCATTTGGGTGATCCCAGAAGACACAGTAGGAGCAGGGGAGGCAGCCCAAGCAGGGAGGGGCAGGGTCTGTAAAGGACACAGTATGGAGGCGACCGCCCTGAACCCCGCTGGGGGGCTGGGGCCACTGGTGCAGAACGCGTGTATCTGAGTTACCCCTCCAGACACAATGGCCGCTCTGCTCAAGGCCCTGGGGGTGCTGGGCCGGGGCCCAGGGTCTGCATTCCCCTGGGGCGGGTGGAGGTCTGCCACCCACCTCGCCAGAGGGGGTCCTCCGGGGCAACCGGGTGTCCAGAGAGGACAGAGGTTGGTGCGCCCATGCTGTTTGTCTGGGTGCAGTTGGTCGGTCCTGCAGAGCTGGAAAGGGAGACAGCTGCAGCTCCGTCCTCCAGGGAGCGTGCTTGGGGTGGGGAGAGCTGGCGAAGCTGCTGGATCCTAAAGCTCTGCCTGGGGGGGCTCACAGAGAAGCCACCGAAGGCTGCGAAGAAGGGACTGCCAAGGGCCGGTGGGGGGGCCCCCAGAGGTTTGCCAGATCCCCGCTTCCCAGGAAGAAAGGAGCCTCTGGTCCCATAGCACCTCTGCCAGGTGTGCCTTTCATCCGGTAGCCGAGCTGCCGGGACGCTGTCTTTCCCCTGGGGCCCGTGGAGGCGCTGGGGACTCAGTCCTCACCAGGAAGGGAAAGCTCCCCGTCCACAGCCAGAGGAGCTGTCCTCAGTCCCTCGAGTTACCCCTGACGTGGCTGCTCCTGTGGCCTCAGAGAAAGCCATTGACTCAACACATCTTTACAAAAGCTGCTCCTCTGGACTGGGCCCAGGCTGGGTTCTGGATCACAGGGGTGCACAAGGTGTGTTCCTGGACCGGGGGGCTCCCAACCATGGCTGTCCTGTGCAGCCAGAGGTAGAGTGGGGTCCATGCAGGTGCTGTGATGGCAGAGGCCAGGCACCTGCTCTGGCTGGCGGTGAGGGAGAGGGGCTGGAGAGGGAGGGGTCCTTGGCCAGAGGTGAGCCCACTTGGTAGAATCCTACAGCGATTATGATTCCTGGACTAGATGACAAAAATAGCCAATGAGAGGGCAGTCCCACCAGGTCTACTGGTCCTACCTCCTCCGTGTGCGTTCTGAGGACATTTAGCTGCTTATTTAATTCTAAACATGGCCCATTTTACAGGCGGCAGAGTGAGGCGCAACATGCAGCAGGGCTGGTATTTAGACCCAGCCCGTCTGGCCCCAGAGCCGGAACCCTGGGCCCCGAGGGTGAGCTGCCACATGCCTGTGGGGGTCCCCCATGCTGGGTGCAGCCGTCTACCAGACTCTGGGCGGGGCTCAGGGACTCAGGGACAAGCCCCACGTGGACTTGGTCCTCACAGACCTCGCGGGCTAGAAAAACAGCTTGATGAGGCCATCTAGGGAAACAGCACCGTCCCCAGAACGCAGCCTCTTAGACGCTAGTGGGGTTTTGGCCAAGAAAATATTTTGGAAATGCCTGGTCGAGTTTTGCAATATTTCTGCACCGAACAGCTGCTTGGATTTTGTGGTGGGCTGACATGCGGGCAGGAGGAACGGGGGAGGAGGAATGTCAGCGAGCCCACGTTATTAAAGGCTTACTGTGTGCAGGTCTCTGCTCAGGCGTTCCCAGCCCTGGGAAGGAGGGATGATGACTCTGCTGTGGGGATGGAGGAGTAAGGAGCTGAAAGGCACCCTGACTTGCTGGGATCTCTGGTCGGTTGTCCATTTTTCTCCTTCCTTTGAGTCCAAGGCCATTTCCGTTCTGGCCCCCCACACCCGCCCTCAGCTCCTCTCCCTCTCCCTTCTCTCATTCTGCTCCAGCCCCCTTGCCTTAGCAAGAAAATGCAGAACATCCCCTCACAGGACCTTTGTACTTGCCATTCTCTCTTCCCAGAATGCTCTCCCTCTAAACCCTTGCATGGCTGGCGTTGTCTCACCTTGAAGTCTCAGCCAGAAGACTGCGTCCTTGCAGAAGCTTCCCCTGACTGCAACTTTCTTCCCCCGCTGTCCTCGTTATGACCTTGTTTTCTTTCCTTTGTGGCACCTGTCCCTCTTGAAATTATTTTTTGTATTTATGTACTTGGGTTTTATTTGGTGGCCGCTCCCAATTCAGTTCCAGGAGAATAGGCCCCCTGTCTTGTTCCATTAGAGTCTGTGTTCTGAGAACCTGGAACGATGTGTTGCCTGTGTCCTGTGTTCAGTTGCTCCAGGTGTCTCCCGCTGTTTCCCACCGGAGCAGCCACTTCTCCGTCAACCAGTACACGGATTTTGGGTACAAGTTGCTGTTTTTCCTTGGGCTCCTCTGATACGGACTCTGCCACAATTTCTTTTTCCCGAGGAAAGAGTGTGCTTTTCAAACTTGCCTCTGGGGCTCTGCAATGCCACCAGCTAGCTCGGGAGTGTCACATCAGATGTGACACTTGATGGAGGCGATGCTGCCATCTGGTCCAGGTGTCTGCATCTTCCTTCTGGGGGCAACTGGGGCTTGCAGCTGATCGCCGCAGCTGTCAAGTTCAATGGCTAAGACAAGCTTTTGACTCTGCCAGGTGTGTCTGGAAGGCCGGGCGGGGCCTTGGCAAGAGGGCTGTCTCTTGCCAGGTGGAGAGGTGGCTTCTGGGAGCTCCATCTAGATGGGTTTCCGCCGCCGCTGCCCTCAAAATAGCAGAGGGAATTTCAAGAAAGACTTTCCTGGGTCCAGAGCAGCTTGGCATTTTTATTAGATCAAAATCACATCCAATAGAGTACTGCTTGAGTCGCTTCCTTTATTAAAATGGAAGCAGACAATGTTTCTGAAATAAATGTCGATGCCGACTCGCTGGGCACCCAGACAGGTCTGCGGCTTGGAGGCCTCTGAGACCTGGGACCCTGGGGGCTGAGAGACCCAGGCCAGTGTTCACATCAGAATCACCTGGGGGGCTCCCTAAAACACGGATTGCCGGGCCCCGTCTCTGAGTTCCTGGCTCAAGAGGGCTGGGGCGGGGCCTGGGCATCTGCATTCCTAACGGGGGCCTGAGGGACCCTCTTGCTGCGTCTCTGCGGACCAGCTTCCGAGCAGCCCTCAGCCCTGAGCCAGGACCCGTCCCTCTAAAGCTGCGGCCAGGAGCGGCTCTGCATTTTGTCCCGTGCTTGGGCCCTTTGGTGGCTTCTGGGTGGAAACGGGTGCTTCTAGGGCCAACTCCTCTTCAACCCATTCTCCTAAGATGGTCTTGGTGCTGCCTCCCCCATCCCCTCCTCCTAGGTCCCCAAGCGCCTCCGGTGGCCCCCCTGGCGGGTGTCAGGCTCTGTGCTGACCCCTCCCACACACACCCACAGAGGCCCTCCCGCCACCCCCTCCCATCCCCGCTTCATTTCCCAGCCACCCACCACTCTTGGGACCGTCCCCCCACTAGGTTAGAGATGTGGGGACAGGGGCCTTGTCACCTCAGCTGTGTGGTCACCCCAGGGCCTGGCCCACAGTGCGTCATCAGCATGTGTCCAGCGAATGACTTAGCTTACTCCATCCCCCCGCGGTAGTTACTCTGACGACTATTTCCGTTTTACGGGAAAAGATACTTAGGGTAGGAGAAACCCGGTCATTTGTCCTGGGTCACAAATCCAGACAATTTACTGTGCTTTTGTTCTTCTCTGTGACCATTTCTTTTGTCCAGAAACACTTGGGTGGGGGGCAGTCGTTAAAATACAGATTTCCCCGGAAATTCCAACTCCTTGGTTTGGGGCAGGGCCGAGGAATCCACATTGGGTAAGTCTGATGCTCAGGTGCAAATCCCAGGTGTGGGATGGACCCCGTCGCCCAGAGGGGGCTGCTGGGACTTTTCCCCGCAGGCACCCGTAGTCCCCCAACCCTCGCTCCACCCGCTGCATGTGCCCTGCTTTCCAGCCGCACAGACCTTCTTGCCTCCCCCGACCACCAACAGTGCTAGGTTTTTCACATCCTGAAAACCTCATTTACCTGCCAAGAACCTATTTCACACTCTGTTCCTTCTGCCTGAAAAGACCTGCCCCCTTCCTCCACTGGGCAAGAAACGAACCCTACTTGTGGAATTGTGAGCTTCACAGTTCTTTCTAAGTCTAGTTCAAATGCCCGGGGGATGGCAGCCAGCCCCGCCTTCCCCCTCTGCCACGCTGGTCATGTTCATCTCTGCGTTGTCTACAAGGTGGGATGTTATGGTGGTTACAAGCCTGGGCCTTTGGAGGCTGCCTGGGTTCAAATCTGGCAGTGAGACTGCGGACAAATGACTTAACCCGTCCTGGCCTCACTTTCCTCATCTATCAAATGGGCATAGTAATGGCACCTCACTCAGATTTCTGAGGATTGAATGGGCCAGTGCCCCTGAGGCATGGTGAACGGCTCCTGGCACACAGTAAGGGCTGTGTGCTCTCGTCATTTCCGCCTTATATGTCTGTCTCGCTCACAGGCACTGGCAAGTGTCTCACTCCTGTCTGCAGACCCAGCACCCACAGTGGAGGCAGGCACACAGTAGGTACCCAAAAAGCGTTTCATAAGAGAGTAAAGGAGTCCGTGGTCCTGGGATGGGTGGCAGGTTAAGTGGACTCAGCCTGATCCTGAGTGCGGAAAACAGATGAGCAGGTCGTGGGGTCCCCAAGAAGATGGACTCCAGACAGGACAAGGCTGGGGTGGCCCCCGTTTGATCTCCTAAGACAAGCGATCCCCAGGGTAGACCACAAAACCCAACCTCCCTTCCACACGGCTCTCAGGCACACCTGCCTCTCTTCCCAAATCCTTCCTTGTTCATTCATTTCACAGATGATCAGTGTGTGTGGAATTAAGTGAGGCGCTAGGGACAGAGCAACAAGGAGCAGCTCAGCTAATCTGTGTCCCACGTTACGTACAGCCTCGTAGGGGAACCGGGAGGAATCGAGTAAATGGCTATTCCCAAATATGCTAGAGTCTCTGAAGTGCCCTCAGGATACAGATCTGCAGAGTGGGGTTGACCTGGAGAAGCAGCCCTAGGGCCCTCGCCAAGGTGGTGACATTTTAGGAGTTGAAAAGGGACAATGGTGTCACTAGCTGAAGGGTCTCCAAAGCCAGACACCTCAGGGCCAACCTTCATTCATTTCTCCCTCACTCCCCTCACCCCTTCTCTTTCTAGAGGAAAGAATTGGGGCAGTGAGACAGTAGGGTCTGGCTGGACCGGCGAGTCCTCAAGAGAGGGCGTCAGCACCTTGGATAGCGCATGTGGGGTGGGGCAGGGGGGTTGGCCGTCACCTGTTTCTCCCGTGCCAGGTCGGGCTGGGCTGCGTGGGGTCAGAAACACCAGCACTAGCCACTTGCCCACCGTCATCAGTTCCTTTACCAGCTTCAGAGAGCCTTGGACAAGTTCCATCCCCTGTGAGGGCCCCCGTTCCCCCCTTCGACACATTTGCGGTGGCACTGGCAGACTTGCTTTGAAGGGCCCTTCCAACTCAGTGAATCCATTCTGGAACGGAGGATGTGACTGCACGCCATTCAGCAGAGCTGAAAGCTGATCTCCTGGGATCTTGGTGCCCTGGGGGAGTTCATGACAGTTATTTCCCATGGAACGATGGAGAAATGAGGACGGAAGAGACAGGACATTAAATGCGTTCATGTTCATTTGGGCTGAGTACTCTGCTAAGCCTGGTTGCTTCCAGGGGAATTTAAAACACAGTGCTTGCTCTCCACCCTCCGAGTGGCACCTTGGACAGATCTCTTCCCACCCTTGGGCCGTAGCTCCCCATCTGTGAAGAGAGGTCGTTGGCTCCAACCCCCTTCCACACAGGCATTTTGCTATTACTGTGTCAGTTTGAGGTCGGATAGGACGGACTTCTAGCTGGGGGCCTGCTGGGCCTGCTGAACCTTTGTAACTCACATTCATTGCAGGTTCAGAGAGGAGAAGGTACTTGTCAACAGTCACACAGCTTAAAAAAAAAAAAAAAGAAAGAAAAGAAGACTGACAGACACAGCTTGTAATCAGTGGAGCCTGGATTGGAACCTTTGACCGCAAGACTGCAATAAGAGTCCTCCCCGCTAAGCCTGTATCCACAGGAGAGACCGACCGAGGAGCCTCGCATAATGTACAGAATCCCAGACCAGAAGGGGCAGGCAGAGCTCAGTCTTCAAGCTTAGGAATTACTCCATCCTCCTCCCGCCTGGTTTCTTCATGTGTTCCTTGCTGTGTGCCTGGCTGGGTGCTGGGGGCCAAGGCTCTGGGATGAAAGTAGACTCAGTCCCCACCTGCACTGGGTCTCAAGGTTAGCTGGGGAGACCCTGACAACATAAAGTGACAAGCCCGGGGAGAGAGAGATCAGCAGCCTGTTGTGCGGTCATGGGGGGAGCAAGGCCTGTGCCTGTGAGGTCGTGGGATGCTTCCCAGAAGGGGTGCATTTGAAAGACAAGTGGGATACTCAGTAACCAGGAAACAGCAAGGAAGGGCATCAGGCCAAGGGACCAGAATGTGTGAAGCCATGGCACAGAGTCATGGAACAAGGATGCAGGCTGGGAAGGAGAGGTCAGAACTGGCCAGCCTGCAAGGTGCTACTTAGCCCACAGACGGCTGTAAACGTGTTAAAATGTAAATGTCAGTATTGAAAGCCTAGGAGATTTTATTTTGAAATTCTGATTTTCAGTTTCCCTGAACTTTCTGGAAGATCTGAGCCCACATTCTCCATGGCAACAATTGGCCAGAGCTGAAGAATGGTTGGTTGCTTCTGGCTGCTTCGCCCATTTATGTCATTTGAGTGGGTCCTGTAGACCTTCTGAGGTAGTATTCTCCAATCTGTGGCATCAGGGGCTTCCCCCTCCCTCTGTCCCCACTCCCTGCCAGCTAGTGACTAGCCCCAAAGTAAAGATACTGGAAGATGGAAAGTGCGTTGGGTGGTGGTGGCCTGGGGGGTGCTCCTCATGCAGGGGGACGGAGCTCCTTACTCTTCGCTGTAAATGGCTCTGGGCCCCAAGCCCCTCCCGGGAGGCTTCTAGTCCTTGGTGACAAACCCACCTCTGGATCCAGGTGACAAGCAGCCTGATCTTGACTCAAGGAAGGATAGGGATCATGGCCTTTCCTCTTCCATCAAAATGCATGACCGCTTTCTCTCTGTTCCAGCAGACTCTCCGGGGTTGGCCCCGTTGGCAATGGTGGGAGCAGCTACGATCACTTTTAAATATTCATTTAGAAAAAGAATCAAACCTTTCTGCAATCAAATATTTGCTTCTAGATTTTTTCTTTTTAAATCCGAACACCTAGATCTTGGCAACATTCACTTCCAAAGAATGCAACTGTTTCAGTGGTTGGGGCCAAAACAAACATTTTTCCCAAGGCCAAATGGTTCCAGAATGTTTGCCAATTATTTCCCACTCTTTAAAAAACACACTAAAATTAGTAAAGCACTAGCATTAAAGAATATCCAAGGCAGAAAAAACATCAAAGCACAAAACCCCACGACCACCCTCCAAATCAGCACAGCCGTCCTCCCCTCTGCCCGTGGCTTTCCAGGCTTTGCCATGAGGAAGA
This sequence comes from Lontra canadensis, assembly GCF_010015895.1. NCBI lineage: Eukaryota > Metazoa > Chordata > Mammalia > Carnivora > Mustelidae > Lontra > Lontra canadensis. The sequence goes on from NW_022631126.1 coordinate 2,349,837, forward strand.
GCTGCTTTGGGAATAGAGGAAGGATAGTGAGCCATCTGTCTTTAGAGGTATGCAAGCAAGGGCTTGGCTTCACCAGAAATTCCCACCTCAGTGGGGCTGGCTACGAAGAACCTGTCTGACCCCAAAGGACGACAAGAATGTCTGAGCCTCCGTTAGAGCTCAGAGTAGAAGAACCGACATGGAACACAGGTCGTTAATGAGGAAGTGTGGGATCAGGAAAGGTCCATCAGCTGCTTATCCTCGCTGAGCGTCCATTCCCTCATCTGTAAAATGGGTGCTAGCTACTTCACAGGCTCGTGAGGCTAGAATCAAGTAGGGTAGAGACCTTGAATGCTAGGTGGCTATTGGTTTTCTCTCTGGACCCCCAGCCCACCCACCGCGCCCGTCTCTCTTCCTTGTTTCTCCCTCTGCTTCCACCTCCCCTGATCCGTCGTTGAACTTCTGTCTCAGGTCAAGCCATCATTCTCCTTGGCTCGTGGTCTGATGGCCAAGCTGGAGAGTCCCACTGGGGCAGGTGCTCCAAGATGAGGGAAACTGCCAAGGGCCTCAAAGAGATGTGGGGTGCTTCCTGTAGGAGGGGAAATGCGAGCCAGGCCCTGAGGGTTTGACTTACAGCAGGTACAAGGACATGTTAGCAGGTCGCAGCGTGGGGTTGGACACCGCTCCTGTGTGTTGGAGATGTTAAGGAGGCATTTGAGTGAAGGCAGGGAGCAGGCTTCCGGGAACCCAGGGAGACGGGAGTGAGCATGTTAGACAAGGACCAGCTCCCAGCCCTTCTGCTTGCCCAGGCCCCCAAGAGCAGCGGGCAGCGGCAGGCGGTGGTGGGGTCTCTCCCTTTTTGCCCTGGGTCAGGGCGCTGCCCGGACTCCCTTTGGGCACACCCACGCACTCACTCTCAGTTCCTGTGTATGCCTGTTCTCCTTCTAACCCTCCACCAGCTCTTTGAGCACGTGGAGACACTGGTTCAGGGAAGCCTGGTGGGTGGGTAAGTGGAGAGGTGGTGACGGGCTGGCTGGGTGGATGGGTGGGCACGGGAGGGAGAGGGACGGGAGGCTGGAGGGTTGGGTGAGTCCGTGGGTGTGGCAGCAGGCCGGGCAGTGGGCAAGTGGTTGGGTGAGGTGGAGGGCGGGTGAGTGGGAGGCTAGGCGGGTGTTTCCGGAGGCAGGGACATGTGGCTACGGGAAGTCGGGCGGCTGGGGGTGTGAACGGGGTGGGAGGAGGGTGAATGGTGTGTTGACAGGGGGAAGGTGCATGCGTGGGTTTGGGACTGTGGGCGGGAAGCGGTCAGAGTGGGGTCGTGGGCACATTGGTGGGTGGGAAGTGGATGGCAGTGGGTGTTGGCGGATGGATGGGGTGGGCGGGTAATGGGGACAGGATGCTGAGCTGGGACGTGAGCGGCAGGCCGCTGGCTGTGGGTTGACAGATGGGTGGGCAGTGGGTGCGTGGAGGGAGGAAGGCGGCCGTGAGTACTGACCAACGCGTCTCTTGGCAGGACACCATCCACACATGGGAGATTCCTGGCCCCGGAGCTCCACACAGGAGGTCCCCGAGCTGAACCGCCAGTGCTGGGTCCTGGGGCACTGGGTGTGACCAAGACCCAGCGTGGCCCCCAGACTTCAGGCTGTCATCGGAAGCGGCCCCCACGCCACAAGACCACGGGTCTGGTGCCCCTGGAGAGTTGGCCTGTGTGCTGTGAACTCAGCCAGCCTGTGTAGGAGACACAGGCCTGCCCTTCCCACCACTGCCTGGGGCTCAGGGCCCTGGACACGGAACCAGGGTGGCCTGAGGCATGCACGGGGCTGCACATGGCGACTTTGGGACAACGACTCCTGACTTTTGCCACCGTCACACACGGCGCCCTGTCCAGTGCAGCCAGGATGCCACGGAAGACACAGTCGTTGGCCCCGGAAAGCGGGCCGGGAAGTTCAGGGGGTGTCAGGCGGCGCAGAGCCCTGCCCGAGGCAGGGAGTGGGTGGGGCTTCCTGGCGCTGGCACCATAGTGGGGGCACAGAGCAGGCACACAGCAGGGGCACAATAAATGCTTGTTGAACCTGTTTTCTTGCTATGTGTGGAGGCCAGTTGCTCTCTGGGCTGTGGCTGCCACCCACGGCCCCACCCTATCAGGTCCTCAAGGACCCTGAAGGTGAGACAGCCTGAGTGTGCTGGGGTCAGGGCCAGACACTGAGGTGCCCAGAGTGGAAGCTGGGTCTGGGGGGTTGGGGTCAGCGCGGAGCCAGGCTGACATGCTGCCTTGGATTCCAGAAGTGTGCAAGGTAGGGATGGGACAGGCAGGTGGGAAACTTGGAAGACAGGGCCTCAAGCCCAGGCCCTAAGCTGCCCTGACCCCATGGGGATCCTTGACCCCATGTCTAGAGGTACCTTTATGTGGAGTCCTGGGGCTTAGGTGCCTAGAGAAACATCCCTATTATAAAGATGAGGGAACTTAGGGTCACAGAGATGAAGTAACCTGCTTAAGATAACAGAGCTAGTGAATGGCAGAGATGGGGTCAGAACCAGGACTTTAAGAAGTCTCATTCCTTTCCAGATGGATTTCTAGAGCTTTCCCCCAAGTAGAGAATGTTCTTCAGACTTCCATACGTCTATCCATCACCAACCCATTATCTATCCTCCATCCTCCATCATTCATCCATCATCTGCCAATCCATCCATCCATCCATCCATCCTCCATCTATCCATCCATCCATTCATCCAACCATCCATCCTCCATTCTCCATCCATCCATCATCCATCATCCATCCATCCATCATCTATCATCCATCCATCCTCCACTTACCAGGTATCATCCTTCCTTATATCAGATGTCCATCCATCTTCCTTCCTTGTATGACCATCCTCATCATTTAACTCCATGTATCCATCTATCCTATGATACAGTTCATTGTGCCCCTACTATGTGCCAAGCACTGCTGTGAGCACTTGAGATAAGATATTGAGCCAACCAGATGGGTGTCTGTCCTCACAGAAGGGCGTGACAGAGAACTAGACAGATGGCAGTTGCATGCTGTGTGGCATGCTTGGCGCCCAGCTCTGGGGCCAGGCAGCCTGGACTTAGATTCCTGCCACCCCCACTTGAGACCTTAGGCAAGTGACCTAACCTCTCTGTGCCTCATCTCCATGGGCACATGGGGATAATCATTATACCTACCTCGTACAGCTGTCCTGAGGGCTAACTGAGCTAATGTACGTGAGGCATTTAAACAGAACCTGGCACATAGTGCTTTGTTGGTGTTTGCTCTCATCTTGATGGGGGAAAGTTAGGGGCTCTGGGGTCTTAAAGGCAGCACCTGCTGGGGGAGGGAGGAGGTGGCAATGGTCAGGAAGACTCCTTTGGGAAAAAGATGTTTAAGCCAATACATGAATACATGAAGGTTGTCTAGCTGTCAGGCAAGAGGGAGACTGTCAGAACATTACAGGAACCTTCCAGCAGCCTAGACTGTAGGTATGGAGAGAAGGGAGGGCCACAGGGGGTGCGAAATCCGGCTGCAGATGAGGTCGGGGGAGCTGGGCCAGAGAGACACAAATCTTCCCTAGGAAGTTTGGACTTTATCCTGGGGTGCACCCCACTGTGCATTCCAGAAGGATTTCTGCCGCCTCTTCCCTCCCAGGCTCAGAGGGAGAGGAGAGGGTGGTCTGGTGCACACAGTGCCCCAGGAATGGGACAATGAAGGCAGATTCAGCTAGTCCAAAGGGAAAGTCAACAGACTGACGTGTAGAGAAAGTTGGCAAAGACTCTCCGATTCTGGGCTTAGGTCAGGGGCGGGTCCGGATAGCTTGGGTCTCAGGGTCCAGGGGACACCCACATAGCGACGTGTGCTCATTTACTCACGCATGCATTGACTGATCAAGTGATTCATTAATTCATTTTCCATTCACTCAGTAAATATTGTGCACCTACTGTGTGGGGCAGGAGACTGGTCTGGGAGGAGGATCAGGGCCCACTGACAAAGATCTCGAACATCAGAACAAGGAGTTTGGGCTTTGGCTCCTGGGGCTGGGCTCCCAGGTCACCAGGCATCCTAAGGCTCTATCCTCAGCCAGGGTTCTTCTGTAGTTGGCGGCTGGACCACCAAAGTCCAGGAGAGATGATTTTAATTGACATATGGGCAAAAATTTAATCTATTTTAAAATAGTTGTGTTTATGTCAATGTGTATTAGGAAAAATTGTATAACGGGCACCTTAGTGTCATGATTTCACAGACGCTGTTGCTTAGGACGAAACCAAAATAGGCATTTAAGTAAAAAGACAAAGAACTGGTTTGAAGAAACATACTCAATAAATAATCGTGCAAGTGGTATGTGATTACGGTATGCGAACGGCCTAGTGAAGGCCTTTCTAACCCCCTGATCAGTCCATCCATCAGTCGTCCCGTCCCTCTGGGCACCTGTCGGGCAGAGAGGGTGAGCCCCAGCTGTCTTCCCGTCCTGCGGAGCCAGCAGCAAGAAGGCTGCTGGTGAGGGGAAAGGAAGCTTTGTCTGGCCGGCCGAGGCCCAGTCCCAGTGGCTTCTGCTGAGTGTTCCTGGGAGGGTGGTCTGCACGCAGGGAGGAGGGAAGACCACATGGGCTGAAGGCAGGAGGCGTCTGGGTGCCCACACCCAGCGTCCCCGCATCCACGCTCCCGGGGCTCCTGTGTCCATGTCAACCCCAACAAGCCTGAGTTGACGCTTGGTGCTCTGTGCGCGCCCACTGGCCCCGAGCACGTGCCCCAGCTGGTCCAGGACATGGACAGGCTTGCGCGTGCCTGGTGGCCTGCCGTGGGGGTGTGCCTTCTTGTTGGCTCACATCGCCCCCTCTTCCCAGGGGAGCCGTGGGGGCCCCAGCCCAGGGCTAATGAGCAGGCCCAGGCCTCAGGAAGTTGTAGAGCTGACCTGCCTCTTTGGCTGGTGGCTGTGATGCGCAGTCGTCCCCGCCACCCTCACCAAAGCCAGCCTCTCCTGGCCACACCCTTGTCTCCACAGGTAACGGAAGCGGCAGCTTGATTCCCGGGCTTCCCTTCACTGCAGCCAAGCCTGATTTGTCGCACGGGGGAGGCTTGTCCCCCAGGAGGAGGTGAGGACCGAGGAAGGTGTCAGAGGCCGTGGAGTTAGTTCAAATCCCGAGACTTCCACAGACCTGCTGTGGGTCCCATTTGTCCCTGAACTGCTCACGGAGGGGAGGGCTCCCGTGGGCCAGGCACGACAGTGCAGGGGCACCACCATGGTGGGTCAGGAGGACACAGTCCTCACCCTCACGGAGTTTGTATTCCAGCAAAGAGACAGAGACGACTCAAATTATTCCAACAACAAAACTATCACTTCCAAGCGGGAGGAGTGCTATGTAAGCCAACCCAGAGAAGGCCTGATTCATGCTGGAATGGAGAGGGTGGGCCTCTCAGGAAGGGCCAGCAGGGACTGAAGGAAGCAGCAAGGGAGTATGGATAGAACCCACAGCATGTTCAAAGGCCCTGGGGTTGAGAGGAATGTGGGGTGTGGGCTGTGACAGGACACAGCACTTGGAGCTCGAGGTGGGGGCATGAAGTCTGCTGCTGAGCCATTGGTCTTCAGGGGTTGGAGCCTGTGGGGTCTGCGGGTGATGGCCAGGAGTGTGGCCTTCACCTGGAAGGCCACAGGGAACCACGGGCAGGAGGATTTTCAGAGGAGGACATGGCAAGTTCCTCCTGGCTGTATTGGGCCAAGGCCTGGGAGATGGGGTGCAAGGCAGAGGCAGGGTGAACAGGGGGGCTGCGGCAGGTCCTGGCAGGTGACAGTGGGGGGCTCAGGCTGCGGGGGGTACCAGGGATGAGCTAACCCACCCCCATGCAGCCTGGGGATGGGTGAAGGCATGAGGCACACCAGAGCTCGGCTGGCTGTTCTCTGAGGCTCCTGTCTGGGCTTTGATGCTGCACAGACGGGGACATGGAGGGCCACTTGGGGCCATGGCAGGAATCGGGGGAAATGTCATCTGAGCGGATGAGTTAGAAAAGCGCCTGACCTCCAACCACAGGCGCTGTGGCCCCGGGGCCCATGGCTTGGCAGGGGGGGCTGGAGTTTAGTGCCACTCACCCCTCACTCTGGGGCTGTGGCCAGTGAACAGATCGCACCGCCACACGGGTGGACGGCCCCGCTGTGGGACTGAAGACAAACTCAGCCCAGCCAGGGACCATCAGTCATGAGGAAAAACCAATCTCCTCCGTGTGGGGATTTACTGCCTGGACAGACAGGAAATCCCGGCGCGGGACCTCTGCCCTGTCCCTGGCACTGCCCAGCCCACGACACCCTGGTAATAGCTTTTGGGGACACATTTCATCCTGGGCTGACACCAGCGAAGCCTCCACCTACGGGGAAGCCCTGGCAGGGGAGTGGGCCTCTGCCAGGAGGGGGCTGGGCCGAGGGGGACTGGGGACGCCCTGGGATGCCAGGGGGAGTGGGAAGGGGGCTTCTGTGTGGGAACAGTTCCACCGCATGAGGCTGAGCTCGCAAGTCCCTGCACCAAGCCCACCCCCCACCCGTCCTCGGGCCCTCCTGATCCCCCCCGAACCTGGAAATGGCCAGAGTGAGTGTGGGCGGCCTGGGGGCACAGGGTGGGCTGGGGAGAGAGGCGAGCGGTGGGCAGAATGAAAGAGCAGAGGCTGAGACCTCCACTTGTGCTCCTAAGCCAGTGCCCCTTGATGGTCCAAGGAGCCAGCGGAGGCTGGGAGATCGCCCTGAAGGTCAGGAGGGGCCAGTGGAAGGTGGGGCGGGTTTCTCTGGCGGGGAGCCCGGGTACGGAGCTGGGAGCCCCAGCTCAGCCCCAAGGACACTGTTTTGTTATGAAAGCCTCACTGTGCACAGCTGGGGCCCTATGGCCGGGAGCACAGCCCCACCCCTGCCAGATGCACACACCTGGGCACACTCCAAGGCCGCCTGGGCTGTGCAGGTGACATGGGTGAGGGACACAGGCAGGGCCCAAGACAGAGGGGCCAGGAGTGACGGGGACAGGCGCTGCCCGTTCTTGGAGAGAAACGGGGGGTTGTCCAGACCTCTACAGTCAGCCAGATCTAAGTGGGCTGAGTCACCAGACACTCCTTTGAAGGGGGTTTTAGGCAGGTTGGGAGCTGAGGATGTGGCGGCAAACAGGCAGAGGGCTGGGGCAGCCGCCACCTGTTAAAGTGCAGAGACAGCCTCAGCAGGCTCCGGGGGGGACCATCGGGGGCCTTCTGCGGTCGTGGCGCCCATGCAGAACTGTCTGGAGACCAACGAACACTGTCTGGAGAACTGTCTGGAGACCAACGAAGGAAGAAGGTCCTTCCCACTGCTGGACAGAGGAAGCGGGTCTCCCCAGGGACAGAGGCCAGAGGCCGCTCTTCCTTAGCCCCCTTGTCAGCTGTGGCCTGGAGCAGAACCCCAAGCCGGGTGCCAGCCTGTCCCCACCCACCCCATCCCACCAGCAGGACAGGACAGTGACAGCTTCGGATAATTCCTGCCCAGTGCCAACGTGTGGGGTGGAAAGCATGACGCCCAGGGGAAGGCCTCTGTTCTCCCACGGTGGCTGAGGGTGGGGACTGCCACCTCCCACATGCCAAGGTCACTGCACCCGAGCCCTGCCTTTGTGCCCTGGGGGGTCTGAGGATCCAGGAATGATCCCCTCCCTCCTCTGACTTCCCAGGGAGGAACCAGCTCTGGGGTGTTCGTGGAGCCACAGGCTGGTGGGGGGAACCAGGAAGGGAGGGGATGCTGGGGTTATGCGGGCTTGGTAACTGGTTTGGCTCACTTGGTGTTTGCTTGGTCTAGTTGAGCCAACATTTACAAGTGAAATTTCACATTAAAAATAGATAAAACACCTCGATTTCTGGCTTTTCTTAAAATCCTTGAAGGTCTGGTAACCCTGGGACATTGTTGCTGAATTCCAGCTGTCCCCCAGAAGGGACATGCTCTGTGCTGCTGACCAGGTCCTTCAGGTTTGGCTTTGCTCCTGGACTGCAGACCAGGGCTTGGCTGGGGGCTGGGAGGCGGATCATGGCCCTGAATCTGGGCTGCCCCACCGGGCCTCCCACCCCACACAAGGAATACTGAATGGCCTTGCCTGCCCTCCAGCATCTCCGGGCCAGAGATGCCACCACGGAGGGAAGTTGAGGAGGCTTGCCAACACCAAGGGGGCCAGAGTGACTCTCCCCTTTGCCTGGGACAGAGGAGAGAGATGGGGTTTTTGAAGGGTCCGCTTGCTTACCCCAGTGAGCTGTACCCCAGAACTGGCGCCCCCACCCCTACCAAGTGAACCTTCTTCCCTCCCCAGGGCTGATGCTCCCAGACGCCCATGCTCACCTCTGAAGGAACCTGGGGAGTGGCCCAGGAATTGGGCATCTGGGGGCTCGGCTGCTAGGATCCATGTAAGCCTAAGGGAAACCCCAGGGCCAAAGACCCAGGGATTTCACCTTGTCTCAGCTCTCCTGTGGTCACCCCGGGATTTGTGCACTAATGGCTTCCAAAACTGCGTGACTTGGGCAAGTTACTCAACCTCTCTGGGCCTCAATTCTCTCATCTGTGAAGGGAGGATCATAATAGTGCCTAGAAGGGTTGTGACATGGGTTCAGTGAGATGGTGCCAGACACGAACTAACTACTGCATCGCCCCCGATCATAACCCCCTCTGCAGGTGGGGAAAAGGAAGCTTAGAGAGGGGACTGGGCCCCGTGTCATCCCAGCAGCCTCCAGTGATCTCTGCCTCTGTTCTGGGAGGCAGCACGGGCCCCCTCTGCCTGACCCCAAATCCAGCACATCGGCCCACAGTCTTAATAACATCTTTTATTGATTTTGCGGGAGAAAAAAAATAGAATTTATTTTACAGTTAATGCCTGTACAGCTTTCTTCCCCTCCTCAATTGCATGGCGCCACAGTCATTATCAAGAGCAGTGGGGGTTCTGGGAGCGAGTGGGGGTCTGACCTGTGCCCCAGCCTCGTGTGGGGACAGACAGCCGGGCTGCTTTTAAGTGGCGGCACCAGCTTCGGTCCCTAAGAGCTTGATCAGCCCCGTTTCCCCGGGCCTCAGCTCTTCTGAGAGCCCAGAGGCCATGTCTGGGAGGTGAGCACAGAAGCCGGGGGCCCTGGAAGCTACAGAGATGATGGATCTTCTGCGGGAGAAACGGTTCCTTATCTTCCCATCGGCCCCATGCTCCAGATGAAAAGCGCATTTGCATAGCTGCTCTGCTGAAGCTGCAAAGCTCATAAAAGTATTTGCGGGGCTCTCGGTTGCATAGGAACCTACTTGGAGTACAGTGCTGCGGCGGGGCCGGGCGGGCGCCAGGAAGACAGCGGATTAATATTTGCAACGAGAAATTACCCACCACTGGGAAACCAATTAGATCCCTGATCCGAGCTTGTTACATCGATGGAAATAGATACGTTCTGAGCTTCACTCGGCTGGGGGTGCAGGGCACATTTCCAACCCAAGGGGAAGCTGCTGCGGGGGAGGGGGCCTAGGCAACAGGCACCTCTCGGCGTGACTGCAGGGGCACCTGCTCCGAGGACTGAGGAAGGGAGGAACCAGGAACCGGAGCAGCAAGCAGGAGGAGCCTGAGCTCAGACCAGAGGGAGGGGCTGCCCGCCTCCAGACAAAGTTCCAATGGAAGGGGAGGTGGACCCTGGGGCTCGAGGGGTAGGTTGGGGGCCTGGTCCTCGGCCTGCAGCCCTGCTGGCCGTCTGGGGTGTGAAGCTGCCCACCGCCCGTCCTATGTGGGCCTGGAAGCACAGCAGGTGCGCATGGCTCCCTTTCTTCCCTCTGCGACACACACATCCCTGGGCGGTCCGTCTTCCTCGCCTGGGATGAAGGAAGGGGCTGGAGCAGTCCTGGCTAGACTTTCAGGGTACCAGGGAACAACCCCACCCTCTAAGCCGGCTCCACCAGCCACCAGATGAGGCAGGGATGCGGCGGGGAGGGGAGCTGTTTGCACCTGCACTCGGGGCCTTCCCTGGTGCCCCCCACCATGTTGGTGTTGGTGGCTGAGGCCCCCTCCCCACCGTTCCGCTGGGCCCTGGGTGGCCACACTCTGCAGGGAGGGGAGGCCCCCGCAGGCCACCTCACCGTCCCAGCCTGAGGTGGCCCAGTGGGTTTGTGGGCACAGACGTTGGTGCCTGGGGCCCTGCTCTGCTGGAGCCTGCAGGAGACACCAAGCTGAGGCTCTTGGGAGCGCACCCCGAAGCTGAGGGGCAGAGGGGGGCCGTGTCACACGAGTCCCCTCTCATTCCCCTCTCGCAGCCCCTGGAGTCCAGGCTGCCAAGGCTGAGGATGGGGGCAGAAGACACAGGTGCTGGGTTGAGGCGGGTGACAGAGGCCGCCGCTGGCTGGGAGGACCAGCGCTCCCTCCTCCGCGGGTCAGCACCGCCATCGTCGCACTATCTCCTTCTCGCTTATGCACGTTTTGGGTCGTAAGGCTGTCAAGGGAGAGAACAGAGAGGAGGCCATTACCCAGCCTCAGTCCCTGAGGGTAGCCCCACACCTGGGCTTGCAGGGGGGTGGGGATATCCAAACTGCCTGAATTGCCGGCCCAGGGCACCGCCCCTGAGCGTGGCACCCAGACAGGCTGACCCGTTGCCGCCCTCCACCCACCCTACACGACCGCAGCAGGCTCCGCCACGCTGTTCCCTCTGCCCAGCCAAGTCCCCGTACGTCTTAGGGTGCAGCTTGAACAGCACCTCCTCTGGGAAGCCCTCACCCCGGGCATCCTCCACTGCTTTCCCACGGCACAGGACAACCCCCTCCATACGGCACGTCTGCCCTTAGCGGCCTCTTCCGTCTGCACCCCGAAGCCTGGCTCCCAAGAAACCACACCGAGCCACAGGTGCCTTCAGGAAGGGCACCTGTTCTGCCCCCGCAGCCCCCCGGGGAGAGAAGAGGGGTCGGAGGGGCAGGCAGGGCCGGGTGTGGGTGTGGGATGCTGCCAGCTCCTTGTCTACACAGCCTGGAGTCCCGAAGGCGACACTCTGGGCGGGGCAGCGAAACTGACCTGGGTCAACCAGGCTCTGCTTCCTTTTCGAGTTGGTGATGATCTGGTTTTCATTCATCATCTGGACGTCCTGATCCTCCACCTGATTGCTGCGGGGAGGGAGAAGGCAGAGGGCTCGACCCTTGCCGTCCGTCCTCATTGGGGACAGTGAGGCGAGGCCACGGGCCCGGCTTACCTGATGGCGGTGTGTCGCTCCTGGCGGCAGATGTCCGTGTCCTCGGTGAAGAGGATGGTGTGGTAGGGCACCGTGGGCTCACACGTGGGCAGGATGCCCCCCACCAAATGGCCCACCATGGCCAGGATCCCGTTGTACACAAGCAAGTCGTCCACGAGGAGCTGGCGGACACAGAGTAGGGGCTGCGCTGTGGGGCCAAGAGTTTCCCCCTCCTTCCCTCCTGCGGCCTTGGGCAAAGCGAGTTACCACTGGGAGCCTCGCCAGCTAGCCTGGCCTGTGCTGGGATCTCAGGCCCTCGGAACCTGGGATCGGCCGCCGGGGGCCTCGCGCACCCCGCCCTAGAGTCGCCTCCCAGAGGGAAGGACCGCCCTAGACCAAGATGCTTGGAAAAGAAAAGATGAAAGAAAGGCCACTTTCTGGTTTTCAGGGGGGTGATTCAAATCACTGGGGGCAGGTTTGGGATTCACGGTGGGGTGGCGAATTTCCCTGCCTCGGAGCACCAGGCATTGGTGTCTAAGGTGGCAACAGAGAGAAGCAAATCCAACTGCGACAAATGATAATTGCCAGCAGCCTAATTACCAACGAGCACAATTATCTCGAAAAACCCAGCTGATAAGTACTCACGCCAAACTCTTTCACCCCTCGATGGGGCGTTTTCGCATAATTCCACAGTTTGATCATTGACACGGTGGTGGGCAGATCGAAAATCACATAAACCCGGTTCACCTGTCGGGAACGAGAACTCATGAGAACAGGCATGTTTCGAAACAGAGGCGCCGGGAGGGGGGCGCGGGGTGCAGGCAGGGGTGAGCCCGGTGGGCGTTGGAGGCGGCACCCAGGCAGCTGGGGGGGGGCACAGCGCGTGGGTTTCCCGCTGCCTTCCCTCTCGTGGAAGCCCATCTTGAGTCAGGTCACGTGTGGCTGCATTCACAACAAACCACCGACTGGCTCTGGGAGGCCTGTTTCCTTGCGCCTGGCGTGGTGGCCCTGATTTAAATCCCCGCAGAGCATTGGTGCCCCCCTCCCTCTCCCCAGGGTCCAGCCAGACACCCAGCGCGGGGCTTCCCTGGGCCGAGGGGGCAGCCCTGCCCCCCGCAGAGTCAAGGAGCGCTGTCCCCCCTGGGCAGTCAGCACCGCCTTGACCCCGATCTGTCCTTTCTCGGGTTGTAAATGAGAAGCATAGCAGATAGGCCCTGAAGGTGCTGCTGGGTAATTTCCAGCCTGTGTCTTTGAACCTCTGCAGGGGGAGCAGGAGGGGGTTGTCCAGATCAGTGGCAGAATCAGCTAGTAAGGTGAGACTGGCAGCTCCTCCGTCCCCCCACCCCGCCGCCCCAACAGACTCCCCCATATTAGGGGGCTCCTGGCAAGACGGAAGAAAGCAACGAGCTTTCAGTGTCGGCCACAGACTGTGGGCTCAGTTCTGCCCCAGGCCCCGGAGGATGTCGGGGATCGCAGGGGTGGGGTGCTGCAGTTGGAGTCAGCCTTCCAGCTGTACCGTGGAAATAGTAAAGGCCCTCGAGAACAGCTGCCCACGGGGCTCAAGCAGGTACAAATGTCTGAGTCCAGCTGGGAGAGTGACAGCTGCAGAAACTGCCTCTCACCGAGTCACGTGACAGATGACGGAAACCACCTGCTGGCAGAGCTCAAGATGGCCATAGACAGGTGGGGCCCCGGTCTCAGGGGAGCTGTTGGACACTTGGGGCTCGGGGACGGAGACACTGGAAAACCTCCCACACAGAGCTGCTAATGCTGCTCCTTTCCGTGTTTTGAGAGGAAAATACCCTCCCTGTCCTCCTGTGCAGTCACACGGAGGGAAAGGGGACACTCTGCCGGTCACACACATGCCCTAGGGCCTGCTGCACTCCTCCACCCAGCATCTAGCTGGCACGGGGCTAGAACCCCGTCGCCACCCAGCCAGTCTCCTCTCTCTTGACCAACATCGCCAGGCCCGGGGGGACGGAGCACCCCCCCAGGACCCCAAGTGACAAGTAGCAGCTGGAGGGTCTGAGATCTGGGAAACTGAGTCCCCTGAAGAGCTGATAGGCCAGAGACAGGGCCAGGACGGGGTCCAGTGCCTGGTGACCTCAAGGAGGGGCAGGGACAGGGGATGCGGCCAGGGGATGGGGCTGCCCGTGATGACCGATGGACGCCTGCCGCACGGGGTCTCCAGGGTCCATGCAGGCCCTTTCTCTCTGGGGCCCAGAGAGTGCCTGTCAGATGTGTCAGCAAAGACCTGCGTCTTCCTGATAGCCTGCAGGCATTCTGATTCGTTGGGAGATTAACCTACCCTGAAGAAAGACATGTCCCTGAGACCAAGGACACAAAGGCCCCCCATGAACTCACCAGGCCGGGCAGGATGGGGGCCAGCCACATGTGCCTGCCATCGCTGGTGTCATTCACTTGGTCGATGAGCTTGTCGGGGGTCCGGACGTCCCCGCACACGCCCTCCAGGGAGTTCACGCTGTCGGGGAAGGCGGCAATATCTGGGAAGCCTCTAAGCTGTCATAACCCAAAGCAGTGTGTCGGGTGCCGCACGTCACTCTCTCAGCCACCAGCCTCCTCGCGCTGATGGCATGGCTCAAAGGACGTGGGGGCTGTTGGGCAGAACGGCCGTCTGCTATTCCCGGCCGCCGGAAGAGTGACAGCCGCATGAGCCATTCTGGGGAAAATGAGCACCGAGGCTGGTGGTGGGCGGGTGGCCAGCGTCAGGGAGGGGTAGGGGGGTGGCCAGGCAGATAGTCGGCTGGAAAAAGAGCAGTCTCAAGGCAGGAACAAATTTGTGGCTGGCACTCTGGGGAGTAGAGGGCAAACTTCGAAGGTTTTTTTCTTTGGCGAAGGGGCTGAGGGATGGCTGGATACGGCTTTGGCATGGGGGGACCAGACACAGACTGGACCTACTGGGGGAGCCTGACCCCACGGGGAAAGCCTGACCGGCTACTCGAGGGCTGGACATCATCGCGGATCTGGACCAACCAGTCCCAGCTCTGGCTCTGCCTTCCAACCTGTGAGGTCTGGGGCAAGTCACAGAACAACTCAGGGCCTGCTTCCTCATCTGTAAAATGGGTATAAAAACCTCCACGTCCCAGAATGGATGTGAGCAGGCTTGGTGAAAATGAACAAGTCTTGTACCTCTGAGGAGTCACTAATAACCATCAAAAACACCAGGAATCGTTTATCCCAGGCCAGGAGGATGGTGTCACCAGGGGAAGGCAGAAAAGGATCCAGAGGGACCCCAGGGACCCCAGATAGGTACAAGACAGGCTTTGGGTTAGACCTGCTCTGGTGGGACCCTGTGGTGGCTTAGGGATCACAGGGCAAGGGCCCAGAGGGCTCAGGCAGGTGACATCAAAAGAAGAAGCCTGACAGTTCAGTGGTCAGACAATGGTCCGTAGAGCTAAACTCCCAGCTCTATGCTCACATGCTGTGTGACCTTGGGCAGGTTACTTAACATCTCTTAGTTCCTCACGTGTAAAATGGGGATAACAGCACTCACCTTCACAAGCAAATGAGGCACCATGGGACAAGCCCTTACAGTGAGTCCTCAGTAAATATTAGCAATTTGTTTTGGGGGCCTGTTAGAAGACAGTAAGGACATGTTGGGGCAGAAGGGCGGTGGATACTCAGGTCTAGCCATATCACTGTATATGGCTATCACTAATTTCTCAAGAGTAGTTGAAGACTACTCTTCACAGTTTCCTGTGAAACTCCCTGATTTTTAATAAAAAAAATATTAGCAACTAAGCTAAAATATTGAAAAACTCAGTGAGCTAGCAGTTTGCAAAATCTGGTGGGGGTGTTCCATGAACAAATGGGTCCATAGTCAAGAAATTCAGGACACTCTGGGTTGAATACAGTGCCACAGAAGGCTCCCTGCAGGCCTTGCCAGAGCCTTTAGAACTTGCCAAAGTACTTGTAGTTCTCGGGGACAGGGTGCATCTGGTTATCCTCTCCCAAATCCCCAGGCCGCAGGACTCTCTGTCACATGGGACTCCTGCCATGGACACCTTGGCAGGGGCTGGGAGCTGCCCATGGCTCTGCCCACCCTCCCAGGGGTCAGCATCTGACCCGAAGCAGAGCCCACTGGTGTTTTTATCCTAGGGTCTGGCTCCTACAGGGACATTTCCTGTCCTTCTCTGCACCCTCCCATGCACCCTTCTGTTGGGGTAGAGTCCCCATCTGCCTCAAAAGGATACTATTTTCCGACAGAGGGATCTTTTCCCCCCGCTCATCATACAGCTCCAGGCCCGTGAGACCAATATAATAGGGATCACCCCAGCTGGTCAGGAGTTGCAACTGGAAAATGACTAAGGGATGTTATTAAGGAAAAACAGGCTTAATTTTCCAAGAACAAAGCAAAACAGCGACAAAGATAATACAGGGCTATACTTTCGGGGGCTTCTACAGATGAATAAAAGGAAAACATTTTTTCTTTTTTAAACTCTCATGGAGACTGAAGCCCAACAGAATATATGTGGCATCAAACTGTCTTGAATTTAAACTATGTATGTGTGTGTTTTAAGAATTAAAAGCTGTCCTCCAAGCCCGAGAGACAGGAGGACGGGGGCGGGGGGTGGGGAGGGTGATGCTCTCCAGGGAGCTGGCAGGAAGTGAACCATGTGT
Organism: Lontra canadensis; assembly: GCF_010015895.1. Lineage (NCBI taxonomy): Eukaryota > Metazoa > Chordata > Mammalia > Carnivora > Mustelidae > Lontra > Lontra canadensis. Next base: position 2,365,607 of record NW_022631126.1, read on the forward strand.
GTCACAAACTCGTTGTGTGGTGGCACTGAATAAAGTGACCAGGACTCAAACTATCTCCTTCCTCAGTTTCCCTGGTTGTAAAATGACAAGAACAGAGTGCCCATTGCCTTCTCCATCCATTTCAAGTGTGCAGGGTCGGGGTGGGGGGCGTTGAAGGGGAGAAATACAGGAGCTCTGGAGCACCAGGAGGGATGGGCCGTGGCCGCATGAGCCACCATGGCTGACTGCTTCCTGCAGTCCTCAGCCCTGTCCCCCCGCCAGCTCCCAGGATTCCAGGGGCGGGCAGGGCAGGAAAGGTGGCTTCTAGGCATTATCACAGCCACTGGCACTCTGTCCAGGAGACTGGCTGCTAGGAGAGCCAGGATGCTCGTGTTCACTCACCTGCCTGGCCCCTGCCCGGCTCTGTGGCCTTGGACAAGTTCCTTAACCTCTCTGGGCCTCTGTGTTCTCAGCTGTGAAATGGGGATGCTCGCAGCACCACCGCACTGGGCTGGGGGGAAAACTGAGTTACAAATGCACTGTGACCGTGCCAGGCCCAGGAAAGGATCCAGCAAACTGGGGCTATCCTTACTTCTGTGTTCATCTCCTCCCTGGCTTGCTTCCAAGGACAGCCCCCAGTTCAGTCCCTGGGGAGAGCTCCAGCTTCTCTGGCCTCTCCCAGCTGGAGTCCTGGGTGCTGCCTCTGGAAACCTCCATCCAAACCTCAACCAGCTGGCTGACCAGGGGGCGGGGTCTGGAACCATGTCTCCACCCCCCACCCCAGCAGCACTCAGTGAGCGGGAGGCCCTGGGAAGCCTCCCATCCTCCCCTGGGTTTCCTGGCATGGCGCCCTAGCGCCTTGGCCATGGTCTGCTCGGAACCCCAACACCACTACAAGGGCCGAGCGCTCTCCTGGGGTTCTGGGCGCAGACCCCGAGGGCCCGGGATGCACAGACAGGTGGGAGGAGGATACAGCCGCAGGGCATCAGGGGTGCCTCGTAGTCCATGGTCGCCCGCTCCCGGCTTTGCGAGTCAAGCCTAAAAAGACACAAAACAGCACCAGAAAGCAGAAGATCTCAATGGCCTTGATGGCTGGTCAGTTATTCTCCTGGCTGCACACTATATGAGGACGCGGCAGGTGGGGGGGGGGGTTCCCTGGCAGCGGGGACTGACCTTGTCTGTTCTGGAGTTCGCTCTTTACCACCTAGCCCTCTGGCCCTTTCATGAACAGGGCAAGTGCATGCTGTGCCCACAGCTGAGTGAGACCCGTGCAGGGGTGATGGATGGGAGGGAGTGCGGGGCTGGGGCAGACTACCCCAGGGGGTGGTCAGGGAGCCAGCACCTGAGCTAAGAAGGAGGCAGCTACACAAAGCAACAGAGCTGAACCTTCCAAGCAGAGGAGCAGCCAGAGCAAAGGCCCTGTGGTAGGAAAGCACCAAAGGGGCTGGATCATGGGGCAGGATGGGAGGCTGGCAGGAAGAGGAGGCAGGAAGGTGGGGCGTACCCTGCAGTCTTTGCTTTGGGAGCCTGAGCAAGGGCCTTCAGTAGCAGGGACCTCAATGCCTACATCTATAAAATGGGCATAATAACCCCTTCCTCAGAGGGCAGGTGGAAGGATTCCCTGAAGGATGAACGCAAAGCATCTGAACGGATCTAGCACTTGGGAGGAAGAGTTCTCAGCCTCTGCACACCACTCCCTGGGCGCCTCTCTCCCTGGTCCGTGGGCCAGTACCTTCCAGGCCTTGCTGGTTTTTCTTCAATTTCAAGGGCACTGTTATAATTAAGTGGCTGTTCCCAGTGACTGGTCCAAGAAGCGATCCCAGCCATGGTGGAGGGAAACTCATTTTGTTTTGTGAGCTTGGCCTCTGGTGTTTGGACATGGGGGGCGGGGGAGGGGTTTAAATGAATAAACTGAACATGGCATTTACAAATTGTTATAACCTTAATGCAGCTGAGACGGGGCCAAGAAATACCAGCGCACCCACGAAATGTTAGGCTGTCATTTCCTCTTTGAATCTTTCTAAACCAGGAACTCAGGAACAAGAGAGAAGGCCCTTCCCCGAATTGGCCAGTGGGCATTTCTGGAACAGGACACAGGCTGGCGCCTCTTTTCCCAGCAAGAGGTGCAACGAAGCATTAAAAGAGCTGAAGCCCTCCAGACTGTGGGGAACCCAAACATCCCCAGACAAGGTGGGCTCATCCCATGGGCTTCCGCGGACGCCTGACAGAGCCTTAGAAAACCGCCAGGTTGAAAAGCGATGCGTTTGATCATTTCAAAACCTTTAGGTAGCGACTTCAGAGCTACGCGTGAAGCCAGCAGCCGGAGGACGGGGAGGGGACATTCCTGATGCTGCTAGCCCTCACCTCCGGGCCGGCGGGGGCAGCTGGCGAACATGCAGGTAGTCCACAAAGAGAATTTCTTGAGCGAAATCAAAGTGGCAGTTGCCCGGCCCCTTCCGGATGAGGAAGCCCTCTGGAGGGGAGACACACAGGCCATCCAGGGAGATGTGGACGATTTTGGCCTGGCAAACAAAAGGAGAAACACGCTTGAAGAAAGGCAGCCAGCCAGCATGTGGGGCAGTGGCGTGGGCCGATGGGGCTGTGGCGGATGTCCGAGTGTGACGGGGAGCCCTCACGGAGCCCCCAGGCCTGGGACATCCCTTGGTCTGGCTGGCCTTCCTCTCAGACCAGGACCACCTGGCTGGGCCACGCTCCGTGCCAGGCACCAAGCTGTGTGCTGGAGGGATAGCAGGGGAACAGGCAGGTATGGCCCCTGCCATGGTGGCCCAGCTCAGCAGCCTGAGGTGGTACCACCTTTCGAGCCTCCCTCTGCAGAAACCCTGGCTGGGCCATCTAGATTTGCCTTGGGACCTGGTGAGTCACAGGCGCTTACCAAGAGCCTGCCAAATGGGTTCAATCTGGGCCAAGGTCTTCCGCTGGCCTGGGACAGATATCACCAACTAGAGGCCAGGATCTACCAGTAAATCTCAAAGCCTGAATGGCAGGGTCTGGAGTGGCTTCCCTGGGGTGGGGTGGTGGTGGTGGTGGGTGAGCAGAGAGGGCAGGAGGCCAGCACTCTCCCTTTGACAACACATTTTGGAATCGGGACTCCCCACATCTTCACGGTGAGCAACGTGGGCCTGACTGCTGACCAAACTGGTCGATTTTCACCTTTGGGAGACACAGAAGGGCTCCTCTGTGTAGAGAAGAGCCCTGCTCTGGGTCCCACTGATAATGAATGTGCCCCCGAGCCCTTCATTCCTTCAGCATTTTGGGGGCCCTCCTCATGGCAGCCGGTCACAGGACACGTAGGCCTGAAAAGTGTAGGGTAAGCGGCTTCAGGCATGGCTGGATATGGGGACCAAAAGGCTGTTCCTACATCTCTCCACTAGGCTTTGCTCAGGTGGGTTCAGACCCTGGCCCGAGGGCTGGACCCGGACAAACAGAACTGTCACCCGCTGGTCATATGATTGGACCGGGGACAGGGAACTGGACCAGATATCAGCATGACTCCTGTGGTTTCACGGGCTCGCCTCCAAAGAGGAGGTCCTTCTGCAGCTGGGTGTGGAGCTAGCTGGAAGCTGGGCATCACAGCGGAGGCCCGGGAAGGCTCCCCTCCAGGACGACCCCCACCTCTAGGAAGGGCCTGACTTCCCCACGCCTGTTGATTCCCTCGGTCAGGGTTTCTACTACCGCCTCCATCTTGTAGCCATGGAAACCAGAAGTCCAAAGACGCAAAGTAATTTGCCCAAGGACCCGCTGCTGGGATCTGAAGCCCATCTCCAGCGTGCAGGGCCTGGCTCTAACCACATGCCAGGGACCCGTGTCCAGGGCATCCACAGGGCCTTGGGGGACACACGTGCCCGAGGCATTTTCCTGGGGAGATGCAGAGTTTCCATCCCCTGTACTCTGGGATCCTCCCCACCCCCGCCAGACTCTGCCCATCTCCCTGCCTCCTCCTTCCCACTGTGGCCACTTGTCACCCGCTTGCCCACGCAGATGGTGGCCAAGCCTTGGAAGCAGGGCTTTGGGCCCAAGATTTCCAGGCAGCAAATCCAGGTCACGGAGCCTTATCTGGAAGGACCGATTTGCTCAAGGGAAGATATGGGCCCAGAGGCACGAGCTGAGCCCGGAGAATGTTTTCTTAATGCCAATCTATCTGCCTTTCTAAACGTGCTGATCTAAACGTGCTGTCGCACACTCTGGGAGATGCCAGTGCGGCCTAGGAGGATCTGTACAGTCCAAGAGGCTGTCGCCCCAAAGGTGAGCGCCTGGAGCCACCGACTCCACGCTGGCAACCCCCATGGTTCTACGGGGCCCATGGGAGAAATGACGTGGCACAGGCATGGTGGGGAGCCACACCGGGGCTCCCGGGATGGAGGCCTGGCTCTGTTAACGTCCACGTGGCAGGGGAAGATGGCCACCTTCCCAAGGCAGGTTATCATCCTCATTCTCTCACTTTACAGATGGGGAAACGGAGATGCAGGGAAAGCAGGTCACTCGCCAAAGGTCACATGGCTGGCTGGGGTCAGAGCGGGGATTCAGACAAGGGCCTTATGACTTTAGGGCCCCAACGGCATGGCTCTATCTTAGGGGACATTGTCACCATCACTTCTGGGTTGTAGTGGGGAGGGGACAAACATATCATAGTCTGTAGTCACACAAGGACAGAAGGGCCCATGCAAAGGGCACTTCCGGTGTTCTCTTTCCACAGTGTGGCAAGATGCCTGCTTTGTCACACCCAGGAGCGGGAGAACATGGTATGGAACTGGAGTGTGGGCTCCCAGCCCAGCAGATGTGCACTGGGGCTCTCGCTGTGTGATCTTGGGATGGGTGAACGTACTGTTCTGAACCTCAGTTTTTAATCCTCTGAAAGAGAGTATATATCTGCTTCCCGGAAGCTGGGGTGAAGGTCCCCTGAAATGAATGGGTGCAGAGCCCGCAGCTCAGGGCCTGGCCCCCAAAGTGCTCAATGAACAACAGGGCCCCAACCCACCACTACGGTTCAGGGGCTGGGCCTGCTGAGGAACCCCAACCCCCAAAAGAGACAAAGTGCTTTCATGTCCCAAGTCTGCCCTGGGCTCTTGAGCCCACATCTGCTGCTTGCAGGAGGAACAAAGAGCAAGGCGCTCTCTCCCTGGCTGTAACCCCTCAGCTCCATTTGGAAAGTTCTGGAAGATTTATGCGCCTCTCTGGCAGCCACGCCAGCCATTCATCAAGGCGCCGTTTCCCTGACAGTGGACTGAGCGCGGCTGCTATTCCCCAGCTTACCCCGCGATAGGTGTCCTCGGGAGATTTATTGTAGTTCCAGAAGCGCAGGCCAGTGATGCTTTCGGCTCTGTCGAAGCGGATCGTGACCACGTGGTCCAGGCCAGGCGAGAAAGGGATCAGCCACATATGCTCATCCTCCATGGTGATGTTGGCTCCGTCGATTAACCTGCAAATAGCGGGGAGGGAGCAGTGAACTGGGGCCCAGCCACGACCTGCGGGAGAAACCAGAGCGAGGGGTCTACACGCGCTTATGGCCCCCTGCACCCTGCCTGGCACGAGCCTGGACACACTAGGCTTGTTAAGCGGAGGTGGGACTCATGACAGTCACCCGGAGGGGCCATGTCTCATCTGTAAAATCAGACAAAATAAGGTCTTTTAATAGTCGGTGCTGTTAAAAGTGCGGCAAAGCGATCATCAGGTTTAAAATAAAGGGGGAACATGTGTCATCTTTCAGGACCTTCTAACCCGGTGATCTCACTTCTGGAATTGTTTTCCTTTAAGGAATATTTGTTCAACCTGTGGGAAAGGCTCTCTGCACAAAGATATTCATTATAGTGCTGTTTATTTATATTAGCATAAAAGGAAAAAAAAACCCAACGACCAAAAAACCCCCAAGTGGTTAAGTAAAACAAAGGGTTAAGTAAATCTGCACAGTTGTTAATACGATAACCGTGAGGACGATGCAATGAAGTGGAAAACGATTTTACTGCTGGAAGATGAGGACGGGGGCCAGGAGAGATGATGAAGTGAAAAACACATTTGTGTCAGAGGGGATGGGAGGTGGATGCTTTTCTCTACTTTCCAAACTTTCTGTAAGATGCTCTATTGGCTCTATGGTACATTTTGGAAGAATTCGAGTCCTTCCTTCTGGTGCCCTGTGAGAGAGCTGCTAAGGCACTAGAGCGAAGTTGGCAGTTCTTGGTGTGGGAAAAGCACGAGAAGGGGGAGGTGTGTCTGTGGGGAGCTGGTCTGGCCATAATCATGCAGCCTCGACAGCCCAGGGAAGCACCCTCCCTGTCCTTAGGAGGGAGCCCCTAGCACCCTTGTGTTCTTAGCCACTGTTCTGAATGAACTCATCATCTCGCCCGCATTGCACTCCTATCCTGGCCAGTGTCTGGTTTTCCTGTTCTGAACAACCTGCCTCATCCTTCTCAACTTGGCCTGTGTCTGCCCCAAAGCTGTCCCGCCACGGACTGCCCTGAACTGCTCAGCACACCGCAGCCCAGACCCCAGAAACAGAGGGGCCCAGCTCTCAGCCTCTTGGATAACCCTTCCCCCGACTCCCTCCTAATTTCCTGGTGACTTTGAGGCTGCCGTGCCAGGAGGAATTCCTAGATTTAAAAATAAACCTTATTTTTTCTTTTTACATCTTAAAGTTTAGGATTTGGAATAAATCTTACAATCTAAGTGTTCATCCATGGAGGTAATGTTTCTTTTTTTTCTCTAAAAGGCCGTTATTAAATTGATGGATGGTGTGTCTTACAATTGCTGGCATCTTAAAACTGAGGAAATTCAGCAATTTAAAACGGAGGTGTTTGTGGAATTAGGTCCACTGGAGAACCTTCCATTTCCTTCTAAAAGCAATTACCCCTGTGTCCTAGACATGGGGCTGTCTCCGTACCAAAAATGCTACCCAATTCTCAAAGTAGAGAGAGTTGTCGAAGTGTTTATAGTCGATAGTGAAGGGAAGTGCCTACAGACACCGCTAAGAATATCAACATGATACTTCCCAGGTCTGTCCACAGAAAAGCCTAGAAACTGTGACCAATCCAGTAACAATGAGCATCTCTAGGGGCTAGATTATGGTCTCTAAATACCATTTCACACTAAAAGGAACCAAGGCTTCTTGGGGAAAATGGCTGATTCCACCTCTGGGACAAGAAATATACAAAGGGAGCCTGAAATGTCTTGTGACATAAGAAAGCAGGAGAGCTGTCACAGACTACTGTTTTAAAAAAGGATCTGAGCGCTCTCGGTATCTAAAAGCAACTATAAGATAAAAATTGCAATAAATTGAGACCCTTCACAGTCTGTTTAAATCCATAATTTATGGTAACCAAACACAAACGCTTTAAAGTATGCTAGGGAAGCAATTTTTTATTTTTGCAAACTGAGAAGTAAAGGAAAGAACCAAGCATGTAGACTGCCTTTCCTATTTGCACTGTACTGCAGAGTAACCAAATAATTGAAGAAAAATTTCTCTTTATTGGTGAAAAAAAGAATGACAGTCTCAGCGCCCCACCATCTTGCAACCAAGTGGATCTAGCCACTGAGCACTGACCACCAATGTCACAAAAAGCTTCACCACCAGACACTCTATATGTTCTGAAGGGAAGTTGCAGTGACACCCACACCATGTCATGTCTTGCCCCAATGGTCAAAGCCTCAACCTGATCAGATGCCTAGATCTGATGAACAATTTACAAGACATACAGGGGCCTGAGGAACAGGTTAAATAATACCATGGAGATGCAACCAGGAAACTCCAGACTCTATAGGGCAAACAAATATTTCTTTAAGAGATAATTCATAAGAAAAAAATGAAAAAAGATGGAAGGGAACCTGGACGTTATAAAAATCTTAAGAGATCTATCAAAGAATCATAGCATATGGACCTTATCTAGATCTCAAACCGACCAGTCACAATGTATGGACCTTATCTGGACCTCAAACCAACCAATCACAACGTATGGACCTTATCTGGACCTCAAACCAACCAATCACAACGTATGGACCTTATCTGGACCTCAAACCAATCACAATGTACGGACCTTCTCTGGACCTCAAGCCAACCAATCACAATGTCTGGACATTTTCTGGACCTCAAACTAACCAATCACAACGTATGGACCTTATCTGGATCTCAAACCAACCAATCACAACACATGGACCTTATCTGGACCTCAAGCCAATCAATCACAACATAAGGCCTTTTCTGGATCTCAATAAAAGAAACAAACTTAAAAAAGGAAGATGAGAAGAAGGCTTTCAGGGAAATAGGAACATGCTGGGTGTCTACTAATTCAGGGAATCACCATTAATTTTTTTAGTGTAACAACAGTACTGACCTGTTCTCTTTAAAGTCCTTATTGTTTAGAGCTACACACCGAACTGTGTAGAGGTGAAGGGCTATCAGGCTTGGGAGTTGCTGTGCTCACATCATCTGGGTGGAGGGGTTTGGGAAGTGGGTGGGTGTGGTTGAACAAGTGGGGCCGGCTGTGAGCTGACCCAGCGGGCTCCACACCTAAGTATATGGGTGATCTGCTTTTGGGGTGTCGAGTGGTTCATGAGCAGACATGGACAGCAGGTGTGAGGGCCACAGTTAAGGGGCCCGGGATGGGAAAGTAGGAAGGAGTCTACCATTGACGGTAGGCGCTCTGGGTCAGGCTGGGGGTGCAGCTGTGGTGTGGCGATTCCCTCCCTGCCCTCCCTCCAGGGGACTTACTGTCCCCTCCTACTGATAAGGCAAGTGAGGCAGGGGAAGACAGTGGAAGTCAGTGGTTACGTGCACAGGTCTCCCACAGACATCCATTCAGATGACTCTGACCCTCAAAACTAGTCTGGGTGGCTTCTGGCCAGTTTTTAATCTCTCTGTAGCTCGGTTTCATTTGTAACGGGGGTGGTGGCCTCTTAGGGCTGTTTAAGGCATAAACGGATGAGGATCTGTAACCTGCTTAGTGTAGCCCCAGTGTCTGGCATTTATTCGGGGCTCCAGGAATAGCCGCTATAATTTTATTATCATTACTATCGTAGCTGGAGAGGTTAAGAAACTTACTAGCTGGCAAGGGGCAGAGCCAGGATTGGAACTCTCATCCTTCTGACCCCTCCAGGCTCCTCCTGTTTACAACTCCAGGCAGAGCGCAGGCCCAGCAGCTGTCCTGAGCAGGGGGCCAGTGCCTGTCCCAGGTTTGTCTTCTTATTGACTGGCCCCAGTCTGGGCTGATGCAATCAGACAGAAGCGGAGGAAAGCGCCCACAGCACCCACGGACACTTCCAGAGCCATCCCCTCAGACCTCGAGCAATGGCAAGCTTTCAGCCCCCGAGAGTGAGGCTGCTCATGGTCAGGCGCAGAGCTGGCGTTCCAGGCCCTACACTGAGCATGGTGGAGAACACACAAAGCACGGGTGTGTCTGGGAGCAGGAGAACCCTGCCCGCCTCTGGCCGTGGAGCCCTTGGGGGTGGGGGGTCACCTCCCTTTCCCAAGCCTTGGTTTCCCTTGACTCTAAAATGAGAAGTCACAGGGGACACCTGGGGGGGCACAGTCACTAAAGTGTCTGACTCTTGAGCTCAGCTCAGGGGTTGGTCTCAGGGTTGTGAGTTCAAGCCCCGAGTTGGGCTTCACGCTGTGGGATGGAGCCTACTTAAAAACATATCAGTGAACAAAATGGGAAGACCACAGACCTCACGGGGTGGCTGGGGAGGGTGGAATGGGGATCACTATTTGAGATTTGATTCTGGAGTCACAGAGCCTGAGCGAGCCCGCGTCTCAGGGGCTGAAGTGTCCTGCTGCTCACACTGGGAGGGGATGGCTCTGAGGGTGTCTGCAGGTGGCTTCTTACAGACACTTACTTGTCCAGGGTCCGGGAGTCATCGGTGTACTCAGGGAGGTCATTTAGGTCTCTGGGAGAGGCAGAGATCTGGTGCAGGCTGATGGGCAGTGCCTGGCCATCCTTGCCCACCACTTCCAGGCCCGTGAGCCCCAGGTAGTGTGGGTCTCCCCAGGAGGCAGTGAAATTCAGCTGGAGGCCTGTAACAGGAAGAAGAGTGGCCCCTGAACACCAGAGGTTGTGGAGACGGGAAAGGAGTTACCTTCGGCCTCTGCGTTCTACCCTGATTCAGATGAAAGTGCCTTCGGGGCGGGCTCTCTACTTTTTCTCTTGGTGACCCTTGGGCCTGGGACACTGCTGATGTTCTGGAAATGTCTGCAGGACGAATGGGCCAGTGTTGTTTAAACCTGCACATGGGTGGGTGGGGGGTGCCTGGGTGTCTCAGTCCATGAAGCGCCAGTTTTCGTCTCGGGTCATGATCTCAGGGTCCTGGGATCGAGCCCTGCATTGGGCTCCCTGCGGGGAGTCAGCTTCTCCCTCTCCCTCTGCCCCTCTCCCTGCTCATTCTTTTCCCCTCTGTTTCTCTCAGATAAATACAACCTTAAAAAAAACCAAACCTGCACATGGCACTGGATCCTTTCTCCCGCATCTATCACATTGCCCCAACCAGCTGCTTAACACCCTAGCATGGCTCCCTGTGCTGCTTGGCCAGCAGGCCTTGTCCATCTGGCTTCTACCTACTTGTCTAACCTCCTCTTACACTAGGGGGCACGGCTCCACCCAGACAGTCTTTCAGTCATTCCTATTTCCAGCCCTCTCTCCTGTCACAGGGCCTTTGCCCATGCTATGCCCTCTGGAACTCACATGGCCTCGTTGTGCTCACTCTTCAGATCCCAACTCACTTCCTTAGGGAAGCCCTTCTGACTTCTCTGACCACATCAAACCTCCGCCCACAGCCTGCCATCAACTTCCATGCCCTGGTCACCAGTGTGATCTTGTGACCATTTGGTAAATATCCGTTTGCCCCGCCAGAGGCGAACTCCCTGAGGGCAGAAACTCCATCTGATCTGCTAGATCTTTGTGTCCCCAAAGCCTGGCACAGTGCCTGATGCACAGCAGGAGCTCAGTCCAGATGGAATGTTTAAATAAGTAACTGCACGCAGGCAGCTACGTTGATACAGGACGTCAGAAATGGACATTTTATACACTGGGCACTACTGCGAGACTTCCCGGGATTCAGAGTAAGGAAGTGTTTCTACGATGATAACCCCATCTTTTTGCCCTTGCCTCACCCCTGTTCCATCAGAATCCATCTAGAAGTGACCCTCTGTGGTCCTGAGGCAATACGGTCCAGGCGAGTCATCCATTTGCCCAGAGAGCTCAAACCGAATGAAGCCCTTGGTCAGGGCCTGTGCAATACTTGGCTAGAACTTGTCTTTCCTTACTGGCGTCCCATCAGAGCAGGACCAAGCCCACTGAACTCTCCACCCTGGGAGAATTTGGAGCCTCTTTCAGCACCCTCCTGGGTGGTTGTGTTCAGAAGATTCACATCCTTGGCAACTTTCACAGAAGGCCACCTGGAAGTCACGTGGCCCCACCTCCTTGAGCTCAGGAGTGGAGGCAGAAGCCCAGGGAGGCCAAGCCACCCAGTCTTCCTGGAGCTCGGCTTCCTCTCCTATATGCCTGTCATTTCCCACATACGTTTTGTAACTCAGCCTTCTGCTCTCCATGGTGCTGAGGTGGCATGGAGAGCATCCTCGGGGCAGGTGGAAAAGACGTGGCACCAGCATGGTACTGGGCCACATCCTAGCTTCTCACCACAACAACGGCATGCAAAACGACCACAAATTCTTTACAACGTGACTGCCACTTCTCCCATCCAGAAGCGGAGTCCGTATGTCCACGCCCTCACTGAGGCCACCGAGAAGACGCCCTCAGTCTGGGCCACGTGACATGCTTTGGCCAATGGGAGAGCAGCAGAGGTGGCGAGGGCAGAGGATGGAAAGCGTGCAGGTGCACCTCGCCACACTTGGGGGTCCCACCGCATGAAGGAGCCAGGCGTGCCTGGTCTCCCCACCACCTCAGCCAATAGCCTCCCGACCATTGGACACGGGAGAGAAGACACCTGAGGTTATTCAGTCGCTAGCCCAGATGGAGATGCCAGCAGACCAGATCCGTGCACAGGCCCAGGAGGGGCCCAGTCAAGCCAGTGAATTATGAGCCCATCGTGGATTAAACGGCGGCGGGCTGAAGCCGCTCAGGTTTGGGTTGGTTTGGTCTGCGGCAGAAGCTAATCGATACACTCCTTTCCATCCCGAGCCTGCATGCAAACGTCACCTCCTCAGAGAGGCCTTCCCTGACCGCTCCGCTCAAATGGCACCCCCCCCGCTTTAGTTTTCATCACCCCCTTGTCACTACCCCACAATGTATTCTCCATTCCTTTGCCTCCGTGTTTTCTTGTCTTTTCCACTAAGATGGAAGCTCCTTGAGGGAAGGAGCTCTGTTGCCTCCGCGCGCCGCTGTAGCCCTCAGAGCCGAGAACAGTAACTGGAAAATAGATGGTCAATAAGTTTTTTTTTTCTTTTTAAATCAATGACGGATCAAACAGTAGGTATTCAGTAGATGAGCACGGGTAAATGAATCAAAGTAAGATCATGGAGTTTCACCAAATTCATAGTTAACAGTAAGCAAATATTTATTGATCATCTATTATGTACAAAGCCCTGTCCTTGGACCCGGAGATCCCGGGGTCAACACAGAGCAGAATATCTCTGGGAGATATACTGAGAAGACAGTTGGCCCATAATAGACAAAGGATAGTTCCAGAGAGTAACGAATGCCATGAAGACAAGAAGGCATGGGTAGGGAGTGACTGAGGGGAGTAGCTGGGGTGGTCAGGGAGGGCCTCTCTGAGGGGGTAGCATGGGAGCTGAGACCCAAGTGATGAGTAGGAGGCTGCCATTCCTCAGTATTCCTGGAAGAACATTCCAGGCTGAGAGGACGGCAAGGGCACAGGCTCTGGGATGGGAACAAATAACTGAGTGACCAAGGGACGGCAGTGGAGGAAAATGAGGTCGGAAGGGCTGGGTACAGCCTAGATCATGCCATGAAGTCTGGATTTTCTTCTCTCCGTGGTGGGGAGCCTCTGGAGGGTTAGACTTTGAAGAAAGGGGCTGACTCGATCCCCTCACTTGGGTTGGGGGTTGGGCTCTCCGGGGAGACCAGGGAGGAGGCTGTTGTGATACAAGGTACGCTGGACAAGGCGTGGACCTTCTGAAAACGGAGGGAAGTGGCCAGATGCAGGACCTGTTTTGAAGACGGTACCGCCAGGATACTCAGTGGCTTGTACAGAAGTGAGAGAAAGAGACGACGTTTTTGACACAGGAGACAAAGTGGCTGTGGGTACCGATCCCAAGAGGCAGAGTGCACGGAGTTGGAGGAGGGAGTGGATTTGGATGAGGGGATCGCTGGGAGGGAGAAATGTCACCTCCTCCAGGGGGAAAACAGGAGCACCCCCACCCCCCCCACTAGCCCCTCCCCAGCCGCCCCTTTGCTGGCCTGGCACACCGAGCCGCAAGGACATCTAATTTGGGGTTGCTCCAAAAGCACCCGCTCTCCTGTTTGAGCTAATATTCACGTTCCATATTCATTTTCCTCTGGTGTATCAATTAGTATTTATATAAATGGAAATTAATTTTGTTATTTCTCTCCCACGTTTCAACTCTCTCAGCTACTTTCCTATTCATCACTGCTGATATTTGCAAAACGCCCAAAATTAGTGTCATCTGCAAATTAGCAAGTCATATATCCCCTTTCAAAACATTAATAGGATTGGCCATATTTACCAACCCCGGCGCATTCCCCCCGGGTCACGTTATCAAAGTGCTCTCCATTTGCACAGGCTGGTGAAGTGGGTTTAGGAATTTAGAGACATTGCGGGGGGGAGGGCAGGGGAACAAAAAGTTTCAGAGAAGAGCGATTCGGAAATCACATGCCTCCAAAAGTGGAGAGATGCTCCGTCAGGAGGTTCTTCTTAATACTGAGTAGAGAAGCAGAGACACCGCGGGTTCCTTACAGCCAAAAGGGCTATGAGCTCTGCTCCTGGCCAACACTCCCGAAGGGATTGGAATACATTGCTGAGAAAGGTCAGAAGCCGGTTCAGCAGGAAGGACATTTACAGACAGCATCTTTGGGGAAATCATCAGATGAAGGGGACAGTGGCTGCTTCCGGGCCAACCTTCCTTCCTCCCTTTCCTCCCTGGCTGGGGCACTCACACCCCCAGCAAGAGCATGACAGGGGTAGCGGGGGGCGCTGACCCCTCGCCTGGGACTCTGGTGATGGGCTCTGACCCAGGCCTGGCCAATCCGTGTTCAGCATCTCACCTCTGCCCCCACCCCGCCGTGGGGAGTCACGGTGATTGGTTTATGGATGGGCATGTGATCCAAGCCAGGACCGGGAGACCTGATTCCCGACCCACTGTTGGCCTCTGTGGGAACAGAAGTTCTTGAGTGGATGGGGTCCCAACGGGAGGAAAGGTGAGAGAGAGAGTGACACAGGGCAGAGGGTGGGAGGGAGACCCCAAGGCCTGATGACATCATTTGCACCACTGGACGGAATAAGAACTGAGTGGTCGGGGAGATAAGGTAGGGGAAGCCTCAGTATGTGGGAGATGAAACCAAGCCCCAAACTGGGCTCTTGCCTGCTCAAGGCTAGTTCTAGCAATTCTGCGACAGTCTCGGACTCATTGAGAGAAAGTGAGTGTTCTGGAATGTAAGGAGCTGGGAGGCTTCAAAGTAAGGCATCTTCCCTCTTCTAAGAGGGAAACTGTCTTCGTGCAGTGAGGGAGGGAGAGATGGTCCTTCCTACATGGGTGGGCTTCCTGAGGAGGAGGTAGGTGATAGCGAGGCCTCCAGAGGGGGTGTGAAGGATGCTGTGGGCACTGCCCGGGTCCCACGCCCCCCTCTCCAGAACCGAAGGACTCATTCCTCCAGCGGAGCAGAGTGCTGAGGGCTGAGGGCTCACAGGGTGCACTGCCCTTGGCCTTGCCCCTCCTAGGCACAGCCCACATCCCGAGACATGTAGATACAGGCGTAGAAAGGCCTGGGCCCCTCACTCAAGACCTCTCCAAGGGGTCTTTGCAGCTCCAGAGCTGGCAGAGGCCTTGAGGGGACTGCACGAGGCCCAATCCCCCCCTCTGCCCAGCCCACTTGCCACCCTCCCTCAAGAGCACGCCCCAGGGGACTCCAGCTGGTGTGACAGCAAACAGAGGGTTGACAGAGTCTCCTTAACAAGGAGGGGAGGGAGATCAGTGAGCCAGGACCTTGGACCCGAAGATGCCCCAGGACACAGTGCAGGTGCTGGTGGGCCGGTGCACGGAGGGAGGGAGGACCTGGCTGGAAGGGTCAGCAGGGAAAAGAAGAGGGAATGGAATCAGTGAAGCCCAGATGGAGTTTGCTCAGAGGCCACAAACTGGCAGCGGGCTGGCTGAACATACGTGTTTTGTTTGGCTCATAGGGTGTTTTAAAATATTACAAAATTAGTCACCAACACTTAAAAATTTGGAGGTTTCACATAAATATCCAGATTTCTGTCTTCTCAGAAGACCCAGCACCCTGGGCGAGGCTTCCTGCCACCCCCGCCCCACCTGGAACAGGGAAGAGGCCTATTTTCCTTGCGCATGTGCCTGAGTTTGAGTGCCCTTCTGGAAAGGCCTACTGCAGAGAGGCAGCCCTCCTCCGAAGCGATATGGACCTGGCGGGGCCAGTGAACCCAGTCAGGGCTGTGTCAGCCCCCACTCCTCCCACGGCTTGGCATCTCTGTACAATGTACAACCTGCCCAACTGTCCAAGGGAATCCCTGCCCCAAGTGGGCCATGACTCTCCCTGGCCCCTGATGGTCCTCCTGCCCCTGGACACTGTCCCCAGAAAGGATACTCACAGATCCCATGGTAGATGCCTGGCTCTGGTGTGGTTACTTCGGGGGCAGGCGGAAGGGATGGCAGCTCGAGCTCCAGGACCTGTGTGCGGGTTGGGGGAGGAGCAGAGGGAAAGGAGGTGATTTTAGTGATACCTGAACAGCTGGTTGGCCATTCTCCCCAATGCTGTTATGCACTCCGAGCCCCAAGTAACCCGTTGTGTCTTTTCTTGCATTGTCTGCCACTGTGGAAACTCCAGGATGGGTAATACGGGCAGACCCAGAAACCCCCCTTTCTCATCTGAGTCCCCGCCAGCCACTCTTACGGTTAGGGGAGGAGTCTGACACCACCAGCTAAGGTGATCAGATTTTCTGGAACAGGGAAGGACCCAACAGATGCGTACCTAGGGAGCTGGAAGAAGGAGGGAAGGAGAAGGGTCAGGGGAGGGATGGAGGTAAGGAAGGGAGGGGGAAAAATACAACCACAGAGAGTGGTTCTCAACCCAACTGGTGTGGAAGCCAGGATGACGCAGCCCCGATCCAGAGGCAGTCAGCATGGGCAGGCACACTGCACTGTAGACATTTGGCTCATTAGACCTCTACACTGTAAGCGGGGACAAAAGGGCCTTTACTATGTCACAGAGGAGGAAGCTAAGAAGCGAAAGGAAAGGAAGGCGGTTGCCCGGATGTAAGAGTTTTGGTGGAGATGGTGTTTCGGTCCCAGGAACAACAGTGCCCTCAGCCCGGCCCCTGAGGCCCTTCCTTGCCTGGCTGTGGGGAGAAGGGTGAGGAAGGTGGCCTGCCAGGAGGATCCACAATGCAGAGCAACCTCGGGTCACCAGGGAGAGGCCACTGCCTGGCACCCCCGTGCCTTCTCCCAGAGCCTTCGGGATCTCTCCCTGGTGGGTGCACTGAGCTGCGTACCCAGACAGGTGGGATGTAGGTCCAGGCCTGTCACTTCCTCGGGGTGAGCCACTGGCCTCCCAGAGAACATGGGTTCCCTGTCTCAGAGACAGAATGAAGGATTCCTCCCTGTCCCTCACACGCTGGATGCGCTCAGAGATCATTAGAAGCATTTGGAAAGGGCTGGGCACATGAAAGGCTTCAAGGTCAGCTCCCGACTGGACACCCATGGATCCAATCCAGACCACAGACGTGCTGGGGCTCACAGGAGGTTTGAGAGCTTTCCCGCTTAGTTGCCAACAGTTTTTTATTGGGACATTTCCCACAAAAACCCAGATTTCTGGCTTTTCTCAAGAAAAATCAGGACAACTATCAACATGAACTAGCAACTCCTGTGTGTCCTGAGAAGCAGGGAGCTCAGTAACCCCTCAGTCTTGTACAATACCCTGCCTGGCCCCTATGGGCTCTCACCCCTCAGTGAACACCGGGGGACCTGCACCCCAACAGCCTCATGACTTTGCCAGGCCTTGCCTTCTGTCCTTCGGTTTCCAGCTGTCCCCACTCCCCTCCCCCACCCTCTGTAACCATCTCCTCTTTCTCCTTAGGGCCTCAAGGACATCCATGAGGGCCCTGGGTCCCCAGATTCCTGATCCTTCTCTTGGATGGGTCCTTTTCCTAAGGGTCGTCTTTTATTTCTTAAAAAATTGCTTTATTGGGCGCCTGGGTGGTTCAGTTGGTTAAACAACTGCCTTCAGCTCAGGTCATGACCCCAGGGTCCCGCATCAGGCTCCCAGCTCCGCAGGGAGTCTGCTTCTCTCTCTGACCTTCTCCCATCTCGTTCTCTCTCACTCTCTCTCCCAAATAAATATTTTTTAAAAAATTGCTTTATCAAGTTAAAAACACATACTTCAGAGTCATGCATGCAAGTTCTAGCCTGGTTACACACAGCGGGAGCGCTGTGTGTCCTTGGGCAAGTCACTTAACCTGTCTGAGCCTTGGTTTCCTAAATGGGGATACTGATGGTCTCTACCTGCAAGGGTAGTTCACACGAGACAACATGGAGCTCCACCCCTGGATCACCACACGTGTACGGGAAACCAGGGCTGAGATGATCATTATTTTAATTCTAAGCCTGCCTATTCAAAGCGTTTCTAGTCCTCTCCATCAAAAACAACAGCGAGTGATCAAAACACAACCCAAAGCAAAAATTCCCCTGAGACTACCAACCTCTAAATTACAGAGACGACGCAGAACTGATTTCTCCTAGCTTTGATTAAAATTTGAATACTTTCTTCACTTTGCTTTAAAAAAAAAATAAAAAAATAAAACATAATTAGAGAATGAAATATGACATAGAGGACCAAAAAATGAAGTAGAAAAATGGGAAATGTCAAAACAGTAGCACCAACAGCTTAAAGGCTATCCATCTTCATTCCTCCTGCTGCACGCGGAGTCAGGAGGAGAAATCTCTCTGGGGGTGGGCTCCCCTCCCTGCCAGTCCTACCCGGTCCTCAGCCCACGGGCCGGCCTGGGTGTAGGGCCTGTCTTCTCCCTCGCTGCCAGCAGTACTCGGTCTCCTGGGCGTCTCCTCGCTCTGCAGGCTGTAGGGGCTCTCCGGGTCCACGTCAAATGTCTCATCTGAGCAGAATATGGCCTCCAGAATGTCCTCATCGGTTGTGAATAAGATGGTGTCTCCAAAGTGCTCTGGTGCTGGATGGGATACCACGGACACAAGAAGAGTCACCTGGCCCCAAATCCCAGTGGTCTGGACAGCAGGAACCCAGACCCATCAATCTCTGTGCTGTAATCCCCACCCACCAGACAGCTCCTGATTTGTGTTAGGAAGACTTCCTTGTTATTAATCACACACTTGCAAGTGAAATTCACATGCCCGAGGAACCACTTAGACCTAATGAACGGATCTAACGTAACGAGCATCACTGTGATCCGTTGGGAAATGAGAGATGCTTCTTAGGTGTGGGGGAGGCGACTTAGCAGATGCTGTTGGGGCCCCACCCAGGTGCCTGCTGATTCCTTTTTGGGGGCTGGAGGCTTGCCTGGAAGGGCGTGGGAGTTACACCCCCAACCCGGGGAGCCCTGCTGCTCTGGCTTAAGGCAGGACAGATCCTGCAACTTATGCTCCAGAGCTCCCTTTGGGATCAGGGTGAGACTTAGCCTCCCCCAACTACTATCCTTGCCTGGCGTCTCCCAGTTCCTATCCCGTCTCCCTCCATGCACCACAGGCTCTCCTGGGAGCAGCCCCTCAAGAACTCACTGCAGAAGAATTCCCCCTTCTTCGATTCAGGAGCTAGGGAAGCTGAGTAAGGCCGGTGCCCAGGGGAGGGGTGTAAATGAGGTCAGCTCGTGTACCCCCAACGCTGCAAAAAGCGAGGAGTGAGCCAGGCCCAGGAAGAGGAGAGACCCATCTGTCACTGGCTAGTTTCTCCTCAGAGCCTCAGCGGGTAGCAGGTAGGGGCTTCCAGAACATTCTTACGGACATACTCTACCTCCCGTCAGGGTCCCTGAGGCCTTGGCGATTTCTCCTTTAAAGATGCACTGCGCGTCTAACAGCATGGTGATGTCCTTCACGCCACGGAAGGAATGTATCCGAGATTTATTGTAGTTCCAAATCCGGATCAGGGCGACTTGGCAAGGATGCACGAAGTCTATGGAGATGGAGTGGGGCTTGCCCAGGGTGAAAGGGGCCAGCCAGACGTGCATGTCATCCTGGGTTCTGTTCACCCCGTCGATGAGGTTGGTGACCACGCGGGGGTCTTTCCCGTAAGCTGGTAAAACATTGATGTCGGGGGGGGTCCGCACGAATGTTTGCGATCTGCACTGGCTCCCCCTCGGAACTGAATATTTCTATTCCGTTAAGGCCGACATAATGCCTGTCCCCCCACGTCGACTTGATTTCAATGACCAGGCGCCTTCCGTAAGGCAAGACGGGGATTTCGAAGTCACTGCCATCGTCCGTCTCTGCGGAGCTGTCGTCCGGCCCTCTCCTTGGCTCCAGCTTCTCCTCCTTCCCCGGGGGCAGCTGGTCACCGTGGCGGCTGTCCTTCTGCTGCCGCAGAAACTCGTCCAGGATGTCCCCCTGCAGTTCCATGTTGGAGATGCGTCCGCGGTGGGAGCGGTCAAAGGCACTGAGGGAGTCCCAGGACTCGTGCAGCAAATGCTCCTGCTCGCTGCACCACCGGGACCATGGTGGCGTCTTGGTGGACCAGGTGTCTTCTGGAAGAACACAGGACAGGTGAAGCCCCATTAGTGGCCTGTGTGCAAGCAGGGAACCTTTATGGATGGTCCCAACTGGGGGGGCTCTCGGCTAGGTGAGGGTCGCCCTAAGGGGGACATTCTAGAAATCAGGGTGGTTGCTCTTGGTTCTCTCACAATGCCTGGAGGCCCAATGAGCCTTGGACAGGTGGGACCAGGATGTTAATCGTCTGCCCTGGGGACCCTTGGGGCCACCTGTCACATGCCAACATTCAGGTTGGTAAAAAAAAAAAAACAAACAAAACCCATTATGGCTACCCAAGTCTAGAATCTGGTTGTTTTGCCAAAAGCAAAGCAGTTTTCAATATACCTTGGATTTTCTGAGAGGGAGACCCCGCCAGGCCCATGCAAGCCAAGGGCAGACCTTTTTGTTGTCTGAGGACCTTTGCAGGAAGCCATTCTGCACGTCAGAGACTCACAGGACGGGTGGGGGTGGAGGAGGGGTGGAGGGGGCGATGCCTGAGTCAGCAACCAGCAGGGTGGCTCGGAGGCTGTCGCATCATGTGACTCGGACGGGGTTTTCAAAGGCTGTCTAATGGCAGGTGGAACGCTTGTGAAAACGTTGGATGGGAAAAAAGCCCGCTACGTGCTCTCTGGGCTGCGACAGACCCTGGCCCAAGGCTGTGCACGCCGACATGTTAATATGCTCCTCTCTGGGTAGTGGAGAGAAAAGACGTCTAGCTTCTTCTTGGTCCCCTGATCTTCTAAGTTCTCCAGATGTATTATTTTATAATCAGGCGAAAGTGCTATAAGGGACACCGACGACACAGGTCAGAGTGTACCCCTATGTGTGGCTAGGCTGGCTTCGAGAACGGAAGCCTGCGTCCCCAGCACGTGGAGAGTGCAGGCCTGGCCCTCAGAGGGTGGCTCTAAAGGCCACAGTCTCCTCCTTGTAGAACAGCAAAGCCCCAGCGGGCGCCCCCACAGCGGCCTGTCATTACAGCCATGCCATGGCTAACTGCCACGTGAGGGTGTCATTCTGGAAAAACAGCAGCTGATGACACTGACGTTCTGTTTTTCCTCCTTTCATATTGGACTGTGCCCCACACTCCATTTTCCGCCTGTCTCCTGGGGGACCTGGCTCCATCAATTACCCTCTCTCTCCAGAACCCTCCATCACCCCTTCCCCACTGGCACCTTGCCCTCTCTCCACCTACAGACAAGCATAAATCTCTCCTACCAGAAAGAAAAAAGGAAGCTGGGCCTGATCTTGTGGTTTCCTCTAGCTGCACCCGATTTCCTCCCTCCCTTGGCTGCAGCCCCCGTGCCCTCCTCGCTTCCACCCTCCCTCAACACCTGCAACCTGGGGCCCTGTTGTGGAGTTACTGGTTTGGCCCACCCAAGCCCCACCTGCCCTTCTCCTGATCTTCTTTTGAGGATCACACCCCCCCACCACCACCATCCAGATTAAGCAAGTGCTGACAGCATCCTTCCAGGCTGGGAAAGGAATTACAGAGGAGGGGCTCTGTTTAGATTGGCGCCTCCAGGTGGCAGGATGTTGGACGTGGGTGAGCAGTGCAGGTGGTCGATTTGCTATACTTTGCGGGGAGCCTGCCTGACAATGAAGCCAACACAGGGAATGTGGGCCAAGAGATGGAGAGAGAGAGAGTCCTGATGACATCATTTGAGCCCCTGGTTGCAGCCATGCCTGAAGTCAAACCCCTGGCGGCTTTCCATCCCTTGTCTTCCTAAGAGTCCTGTAGTTCCCACAACCCTTCACTGAGCTGACTTTCGGCAAGTCAGTCCTCATGCTTGACATCTCAGGCAAAGCTCTTCCACTAGACAGTCTCTTGTCTGCCGGCTCAGGAGTGTTTGCACTTCTGGGCTCTCTCCATGGCTGCTGCTGCCTGCCTCCCCATGCCGGAGCCCTATCCTGAGCTTCTGCCTGACCCCATCTGGTCCTCTCTCAGTACTACCCTCCCTCTTTGACCTCACCCTGCCAGCTCCTGGTTGCCAGGCAGGCACTGCTCCAATTTCTAGGTCAAGTTCTGGCTTCTCTCTCCTAGCCACCACGTTCCAGTTCCAAAGCCCCCCCCCCCGAAGGTGCAGACAGATCCACTGTGTGCCTGAAAGGGAATTGGTCACCAACTCCTCCAACTGGCTTCCTCTCCATTAGCTGGGAATGAAGAACATCTAGTTCCTCGCCACAAACTCCCCCAACCTGGCCCTCAGTGTGGTCCTTCTGGCTTCTCTAACCTCCCCTCACACCTTCTCCCTAATGATCAGCTCCACTGTGTGGGCCTTTCTGTTCCATGGACACGAGTCTCTTTCCTGCCTAGCCTTGCTGTGCCCTCTGCCAGTTATGCTCTTCTCCTGGATCTCCGAGTGCTGGCCCTTCTTGGCCCCATCCTCCTCGGGGAGGACTTCTTTGTGCCATTCCCTGCTGTGTCCCAGCGCCTGGCATAGAACGTGTGGCACAGACGTGCTTAGTCCAAGTTTGCCAGCCCAGCGATGGACGGCTGGCATCACCATTACACAGTGCCTGGACTGAGGCCCAGGAGCGGAGGGACTCCCCCTCTCCACCTGTCAGCTCTGGTGCACCTGTCTTCTCCCCCCCCCCACCCTCCTTCTCATCTGCCATTAAAAAAGACCCCAGGAGTTCCTTTTCTCCAGGTGTGAGGTTTTAACATCTGGCAGAAGGAACTTCCATATGGATCGTCATGACATCAGTTTATTGGTATCTGATTCGCATCGACTGAAATGAACGGCCTGGGTTGGTCTGTAAGTGAGCGGAGGAGAGTGAACAGACGTCGTCTGTCAGGGACTCAGCCTGTGTGTCTCGGTCTGGGTGGGCGGGACTCTGTTCTCACTCTGTGCCTGCTTTCTGATTTATTCTCCCCGAGATGTATATGTGGGGTTTTGAAAGCAGAGAGGTGCAGGCTTTCTCCTGGACCTCTTGGATGTGAGAGCAGGCTGGGGGTCCACGCTTCCCTCTGTCTGCAGCAGAGCACAGCACTCGCCAGTCCCCAGGAGTCGGGGAGGGGGGGGGGCTGCAGCGATCCAAGCTTTGTCTTGTCTGTGTCAACATTCCTGCCCACTTGGAACGCTTGGAATGGACATCAGAAAGCCACTCCTTTAATCTGCAGTCAACACAGTCTGGGGGAGGGGGAGCCGCCAGTATAAGATGACAGGATTGAAGCCTTAAAACTACCCCTTGGTGGAGGTAAACAGGAACTACAAAGTTCAAAACTCGAACTTGTAAAAATCAACGGCACCACCGAGAGGTATATGCTAATCGTTCCTGAAACGGGATATGAGAATGAAGGTAGGGAGACACAACAGAGCTATGTGTGTTCAACGTGAACAGGCCTCCAGCCGCGGCCAATTGGACAGGGGGCAGACACCTAAACCACCTTGGCCAATCAGCGTCTTCCCTGAGACTTTGGGAGCGAGAGCCATTGGGGGGAAAGGTCACTCTTGGGCTACAGGGCATCTCCTGCCCTGCGCACAGAGCAGAGAAAGCTGATCTCATGAAGAAGAGTGCGGGAAGGAGGCAGAGGCAGAGCCCAGCGGCCCTGGGGAGTGGGCTGGGAGAAGTCTCCTGGGAGCCCACTAGCTTTCTGCTTCTCCCTTCCAATTTTGGGCGATGGGCAGCCACACCTCCGGTCTCTGGAGGTCCTACACTCGAATGGGGCAGGTCCAATTTTATTCACCTCTAGCCAACGGACCCCTGATGCAGACACTTCCAAAATGCAGATGACATTACAATGAGATGCTTTGTTGGACAAAAGGATTTCTGGGCTCTATCATTTGGTGACAACAGGACTCTGGCCCCAGGGAAGAACTCAGGCAGTCACTCATTCTACAAGCATCGTTGGAGGGCTCGGCCGGCGGCTTTCCTGAAGGGCACGGCTGTGGGATTTGGCTCTATGTAATGGGTAATTTAAAATTTCTAAGCAACTTTCCTTTTTAGCATGACTGGCTTAACAAGCATTAAATCTCCAGGGCTCGGTTCTCAATGTGTCATTAAGCCAAGCGGCGAAATGCCTGGAAAGAAATTAAAATGAGACCAAATCTTCTGAATGTGGACAAGTTAGAATAACACCCATCACCTCGAAGGTCCCAGAGGTTCTGCGGGTCTGTTTACCAGGAAGGCTCCAGCTTGCCTGGCTCTCCCCGGTGGGGTGGCTGCGGAAATGGGGTGTCATTGGGTTCAAGGTGTGGATGCTGGAGCAAGATGGCCTGGGTTCAGATCCTGCTCTAACCCTTTCTGGCCACGGGATGTGAGGAAAGTTACTTAAGCCTCACGTTTTCTTTATCGTCAAATGGGGCTGGCATGAGGATGAAATCATTTTGAGTAACGTGCCTGGGTGAAAGCGGAGCTTAACACAAACGTGCCACGCATCCAGCCACCGAAGTTCCTTCTTTACAACACCCCTCCCACGCTGCAGAGGACCCACCTGCCGGGCACCTGGGTCCAGGGGACCCCGATACAGATGAGACATAGTCTCTGCCCTCAAAGAGCTTCTCAGTTTTTCTGCTCTGCTCTCTTCTCTGACACCGGTCTCACGGTGAGTGGGGATGGGCAGCAGAAATGTGTAAGGCTGGGGAGCCTGGAGGCAGAGGGGCGGGGGAGGGGGTGCGCGAAGCTCTGCCTGGAAGGGAGCCCACTGTTTACGTGGAAAGGCGCCCTGAGTCTGAGGGACGTGCCCTACGGGACTTTGGGGGTCTCTGCATGTCTAAGCGTAGACTCTGGCTGAGTGCAGACCATAGAGGTCTGTCTTCTGGACGCTAACAGACTAGATGCTGACCGGATTCACTAGGGAACAGATACAATGGTTTCACAAATACACCAAGAGGCAGAATCAGGGAGTGGGGGGAGGGACGACGATCAAGGGCAGTTAACACCTGCGGCTGGCACTGTGCCAAACGCTGCCCATGTAGACTCTCCTTCTGCCCTCCCAGGAGATGGGTGTGGCTGGCGTCACGTCACAGATCAGGGAACCGAGCCTCGGAGGGATTTCAGAACTCGCCATTGTGTGGGTGGGTGATGGGGAACCAGGACACAGGCCTAGGTGGTTTGCGCTTGCGCAGTGCGGGGTGGGGCGGAGCTCCATTCAGAGGACCTGGGATCTGGGGCTCTCGGGGCACTTCCCACACACCAGCCTCCAGTTGCTATGTGACGCCATCCCCTCATTCATTCCTCGCAACACTGAGGGGCCGGGAGGCGGTTCATTCCCATTATACCGATGAGTGCACCGAGGCTCAGAAAGTGGATGTGCTATGCCCCGCTCTGCAAGTCCCAGCCTAGAAGTAGCAGAGGCTGGATTCAAACGGTCTGACACTCTCCCGGGAGCCAAATCCGAGTGCAAATATTTAGAAACCCAGCCTTTCAGATTCCTCAGATAGAATCTACCGCAAAGTTCACACACCAGGTGAGTCCTCCCAGCAGATTTTTTTTTTTTTTGACCTACATAGTGGTTTAAAAATAATCACAATCTGTCGCCAACACTGAAGAATAACATTGCGCACTTCTGATTTCTCTTTACAAAAGGAGAAGGGAGACCTGGCACATCGGCCTGGCATTGCTGAATGCCAGAAGACATTTTGAGTGGAGTAGCAGCTGCCCGCTTTAGATGGGCTGGCCCTCTCCAGCGCCGTAGACCTCACCACTCCTTATAGTACTACCATTCCCAGGCAAGTGCCAAGGGCTGGTTATCATCACACTCGTGTTACGTTTCTGACGGTATGGTGAGGAATACAGTGAGGTCACTAGAGACCGATGTCTCCATCAGAGGTGGAATAACAAAGCCTAGAGTGGAAAAGCCACATGGTGAGAAAAATGGGCAAAGGGGAAATAACTTGGTGGCAATGACAAATCAAGAAATTTAAGATGCAGAATGTCTTGCCCATTCGGCTCATCACTGCCACCTCCATGGCCCCTGAGACCACGAATTTGTGGTGACTGGTTGAGAAGAACCCCCTAGCTTCACAGATGAAACAAAGGTTTGTGGAGCCAAATGGTATCGTGCCAATCAGAGGCCCGCACTCAGGGACAATGGCACCCCAGGTCTGAAGGCTTCTCGAACTTACCTCTGCCGGTCGGCGGGCCATCGCTGTGACTGCTGACGAGGGTATCCTTCTTCGGGCCCCGCCTCCCACTAGCAGGGTGCTCCCTGCTGGCGGGCTGGTTAAAGATGTCAAAATCATCACAGACTTTGGGGGTCACCTTCTGGGCTTTCTCCCCAGTGAGGACATTCCAGCTGTTTGGCCGCCCTGGCTCACGCCTGGGGCCTTTCTCCCCGACCTTGGCCTCTCTGGGAGCCTCCCCCACAGGGTTGGTGGTGGTGTCTGATCCAATTCCACCTTCCCAGTCCAGCGGTTTCTCAGGACTCAGCCACAGTGGTTTTGACTTCCTGCCTCCCTGCTTCCCGCCCTTCCCTGTGGCAGAAGGTTGCAACCATGATGGGGTTTTCGCTGGAGGCTCAGAGACTTTTCTGCCCATGAGGTTTTCCAGCTGTTGGGCCAGAGAGAGCTCTGGGTCAAGGGGAGGGCATTCCACAGGCGGGCAGAGTGGGGGAGCCCCTGGCGCACCACCCGTCGAAGCTGGGGCTACCGAGCAGCTCGCGCCATCGTCTAACTTGGACAAGCTGTTCTTCGCGCCGTTGGGAGGATTCATTTTTCCACCAAGTAACGTTCCCTGGGAAGGAAGCTTCACATCGGCTACTGCTCCAGCTGGAGGCAAGAGCTCCCCATCTGTGCCAGCCATCTTGCGGGCCTCTCCGCTTTCTCCCGAGGGGGCACCCAGGGCCCTTTCCCTGCTCTCGTCCTGCTCCTGTTTCACGTCAACCGGGAAGCTCTGGTCAGCCGGGGCCTCTCCACCTCCTTTGTCTAATGTGCCATCAAAGATGAGATATTTATTGACGTAAAGCTTCACGTTCTTGGCACCGATGTCAAGATCCTGAAAACACAAGATTGAACAAAATGAAGCGGCATGGCATGAGGCTGACGTATCAAAGTCTGGAAGGAGGGGATCAAAAAGAAACATGTGGGATGCTAGAAACGCGAGCTTTAAAAAAAAAAAAAAAAAAGCAACAACAACTGTAGCGCCCGGGATGTTAAATAAAGCTAGTGTCATTTCTGTGTGAACCCTTCTGTGCTCTATAAATCAAAGGATGCTCACACACGGCCTGATTGCTGCCTTCGCACCGTTACTCCCTGCTGGGACACTGGTAACAGCCTGCTAATTGGTCTGCCTGCTTCCTGTCTCTTGCTGCCTTCAACCTCAACTTCACATTGCCAGAGTTCACTCTCTGCAAGAAGAGAGCTGGCCCGGTCCCTCCCCTTTGTGAAAGGCTTCTTGTTCTTCACTGCCTGTTCTTTAATACATGGTTCCTGGGACCTCTGCCGTTGGGAAAGCCTGATGTGCACGTGAAATGCAGAGCCCCGATTCCATGGGTGTCCTATGTTGGGTGCCCTGAAAGCAGAGCCTGAGGCAAGGGTTGAGTATAGGTTGCTTATTTGGAAGCTGTTCTCAAGAGGGAGTAGGGAGAGTAAGATAGGGCAGGAGAAAACCCCCCAACAGTTTTTGAGCTGGTCCCTGCGGTATACAAATGGGGCTCCATCCCTCTGGGGCACTTGCAGGGACCCAGAGAACGTACCTCTGAAGTGTCCCTCCCAAAGCAGGAGGCCGGGGTGTTTATCCACAGACCACTTCCGCACTGTTGAAGGTTGCCCCGGACGCATGGACTCCCTACCCCACAAGCTAAGGGCCCTACTGGCTTTCGAAGGGCAGAGACCTGGAAGCCCTGGAGGTGGTGCCCTGTGAGCACGCCCAGGGACTGTCCCACCTCAGCTGCGATGGGAGCGGGGCCGAGGGGACGTGGTGTGGCCCTGGACTTGTAACAGGGTCTCCGGATGGTTTTTGGCACATGGAAGGCAGAGAACCTCAGGCCGATGGGATGCATTCCCAAATCCCCACCATGACATACTTACCATAACCTTCACGATAGGATCCCTGGCTTAGGCTTCCCATCCCCTCCTCCCCAAAACCCTTGTGCCCCTACACAGACATTGAATGTTTCCTTGTTCGTGCTTAAAATATCATCAAGCCTCCTCCCGCCACTAACCTGTTTCTCCATTCCCCTTTAGAGCAAAACTCTTTCTTTGAAAACAGCTTGATGGAGAAATAGATTCTGTACTGCATACAGTAAACCGTGCGTATTTCAAGTGTACAGGGTGGTAAGTTTTAACACGTGCATATACACTACAGTGTATCATCTCCACAATCAGGCTAATGAGCACATCTGTCGCCCCCAGAGGTTCCTGGTACCCCTTGGGAATCCCACCCTCCCTGCTTCTGCCGCTCCCAGGTGTGTCCACTTTCCGTCACTACAGATTACTCTGTATTTTCTAGAATTTTTATATAAAAGGAATCCTGCACTGCGTACTCTTCTTGGCCTGAATTCTTTCACTTGGCAGAAGTGAGGTTCACCGTGCTGTGTGATTAAGAGTTTTAGTCCTTCTCATTGCTGAGGAGGGGCCCGTTGTGGGGGCGCCCCCAGATTTGTCTGTTCAACTCTTAAAGTCACTGTCATGGCTGCTCCTCCGCCCTTGTCTCTTGGCCTTGTCTCCATGAGGCTTTTGCCCCCACTTCTATGTGGATCCCTTCTTGGCAAGGGCACCAATTGCCGGCATGGAGAAGCTTCTTTGTTAGTCTGGTACAGTTCGGGTTTACTCCTGTTGTCCTGCTGTAATCACTCATAAAGCCCACTTTCCACCCCCTAGAGTGTCCTGGTTTGGGCCTCAGTAGTGTCTGTGCAGCAGGTTACCCGCCTTCTACAGATTTCTTTCCGGGCTTCCGGGCCCTGTGCTCGCCTGGTTTCCCTCCTGCCTGGTTTCCCTCCTGCCTCCGGCTCTCACGGCTGCAATGCCAGGGGCCTTCCTTTTCCACTGCTTCAGGCTGCCTCAGGGCTCAACCCCAGGCCTCCGGATCTCCCCGCGCCCTTCACTGGGGGGGGGGGGGGGTCTCATCCAGGTCCAAGGCCCTAAATACCATCTTCCTGTTGACGACTCTTGGTTATTTTTATCTCCAACCAAACTCTCCACCAAGCGGTGACAGTGAGACCTGTCTTCTGCGATATCAAACAGATGTCTAAACATTAATGTGCCCCAAACAGGATTCTTTCTTTTTTCTTTTAAGATTTATTTATTTAGGGATGCCTAGGTGGCTCAGTTGGTTAAGCGTCTGCCTTTGGCTCAGGTCATGATCTTGGGGTCCTGGGATCGAGCCTCATGTCGGGCTCCCTGCTCAGCGGGAGTCTGCTTCTCTCCCTCTGCCCCTCCCCTTGCTTGTGCTCTCTCACTCTCAAATAAATAAAATCTTTTAAAAAATGACTTATTTATTTTAGAGAGAGAACATTTGAGCAGGGCGGGGGCAGAGGGAGAAGGAGAGAGAGAATCTCTGGCAGACTCCCTGCTGAGCTTGGAGCCAGATGCGGACCTTGATCCCAGGACCCTAAGATCATGACCTGAGTGAAAATCAAGGGTTAGATGCTTAGCCAACTGCGCCACCCAGGCACCCCATCCCCAAAAGAATTCTTGATCCACTTTTCTCAAACCTGGTCTTTGCCCATCTTAAAAAATGGTCCCACTCTGAAACTGGATGCCCCCACCTTGGAGTCCTCCTTGATTTCTCCGGTTTTCTCACTTAACGAATCTCGTCTGACAGAAGGCCCCAGGGGCTACTTCCAAAACCCCTCCTGAATCTTTGACCTCTTGTCCCTGAATGCGCTGCTGCCTGTCAGCCCCCGGGGTAGGGGTGGGGGTGTGCCCATCTTTCCCCGAGACAATGACCAGAGCGTACTAACTGGCCTCCGCTTCCTCTCTGCACTGTCACTGCGCTCCTGCCCCACACAAACACACTTTATTGTCTACACAGCAGCTAATCTTTTTTTTTTTTTTTTTAAACATATCAGCTCATGGCAGCGCCTGGCTTAAAACCACCCAGCAATCTCCCACGACACTGAGAATAAATTCCAGCTCCCTTCAGCGGCCAGTGAGGCCCATACGATTGGGCTCCTGCTGACCTCTCTGACCTGGGCTCCTGTCACATTCCCCCTCCTGCCCCGACTCCCCACACACCGGTCTGGTCGCTGCTCCATGATCCTGCAAAGCTCTTGGCCACCCTGGGACCTGTACCGGGGCTGGGGAGTTCTGCCCCAGATACCTGCAAGGTTGGCTCCTTCTTGTCTTCCGAGAGATCTTCCTGACCCTATCTGGAGCCCCCAACCCATCCAGTCCCCTCTCTCTCCCATCGCCTCGTTCAATTTCCCTCCCATCTCTGGAATGGTCTTGCTGATGAGCTTTTAGCTTAGATCCTGTCTCCCACACCCAAATCTCAGCCCCCAGACAGTGGAGGCCCTACCAGTCTCGTCCAAGGGCCCAGCAGGTGCCCAGCACATGAATGGCCCTCAACCCTTACTTTGGAACTACAAGAGCATGAATGCTTTGGCTGCCGACCTGTGTTTGACATATGGGCTCTGAGACCCCAGGGTTGTCCACCTCTCCGTATTCCCCATCCTTAGCCTTCCTTCCACTGGGCGAGGAAGCTCTAACTGAATTTCTAGTTCGCCAAGTTACGGCCACTGAGGTTTCTGTCGCAGTTTCCAACAAGAAGCATCAAGCCCGTGCTACACCACAGGAACTCGGCTTCAATCATCCAATTGTGGGATGGCAGGCTACTATTTGCCGACTGTCAGAAAAGTCGATTCTCAAAGCTCGCTTTTACATGTTTATATGGATGTGTTCTCTGCTTAGCGAAGGCGCAGAGCGGGTGCGTGCTGTGAATTAATCAGGAAACAGCTATTCGAGAAGGACAGCGCGGGCAGCGTCAATGACTCGTTCTGCACGATTTCCATCACGGAAACATCTGGCGAGACAGAAACACTCTCATTTCAAGAGGTGATGGGGGTGGTGGGGAGGACTTCCGGTCCGGCGCCGTCAGGAGGTGGGCACCCCGGCTCTCCTAATGAGATGTCTGGCTCCCGAAGTGTGTTTGTCTACATTCCACGGACAGCCTGGGGCACCGCCTGACCTCTAGCCGTCCGCCGCCCAGCTCCCTCCAAGAAGTCTGGCAGAGAGGGGGCAGAAGGAGGGATGCAGGCTGCG
Organism: Lontra canadensis; assembly: GCF_010015895.1. Classification (NCBI taxonomy): domain Eukaryota; kingdom Metazoa; phylum Chordata; class Mammalia; order Carnivora; family Mustelidae; genus Lontra; species Lontra canadensis. The sequence continues at coordinate 2,396,603 of NW_022631126.1, forward strand.
GCATGGGGCCCGGCAGGGGGAACCTCAGGGCGTGATGGGGGTCGTGGGGATCCGGAAGGCTTGGGCCCTACCTGATGGTGCTTAAATTATCGGGGATTCCAAGTATTAAAAAAAAAAGTAAAAGGCCGCATCATGTCACCCAGCCTTGGAGCAACTCCGCAAGGTGGGCGGGAGGGCCCATCTTGCAGTGAAGACATTGAGGCTGAGCCTTCCTGGGGGCTGTGTGGCTGGTGTGTGGGGAGCCACTCTGACGGGCATCTCCCTTTGGGGCAAACTAGACCCTGGGAAGGCCTGGCCATGGGCAGAATCACCTGCCCTAGGCGGACCTCCAGCCCCATTTCTAGCTTTCACTAAGTCCCTGTGGACCCGCTCTCTCCTATCCCCATCCTGGCTCCCTCCTCAGACCCGGAGGCGGTGGCTTTGGGCCCTGGGTGTGGAGGATGCACCCTTTCTTCAGCTTGCGGTGAATGGGAGCGTCCTTCCTTGTTCACACCCCGACTTCACTGTCCTTCTTTATAGTTGACGAGGACTCACTATGTTGAGACTGTCATGCATTTGTAATACGACAATATTAATATTATTTCAATCTACGTACTTGAATCGACTTTGCAAGGCCGCTTTCTTCCTTGGCCTGGATGCCGAATGACCTAGCTCTCTTCCCTTCAGCATAGGCAGCACTCGGGGAAGCCCTACTAAAGGCATCCCACACTCTACAGGTTCTGTCTTGATCCAGGGGCTTTGGGCTGACTGGGAGGGGGTTCTCCCAGATGGTAGGTTTATTGGGGGTAGGGGGCTTTGGGGATTGAGCTGCTGCTGCCTAGGACCCACCGTGCGGGCTTCTGACCTCTCCAGAAATCCCCTGGCCCTCCCCGTGTTCCCCTCCTCCCTTCCTCCCCCTCCTCCCTTCCTCTGGTGGGATCGAGGGTCCTCCTCTGGGCTCTCAGAGCCTGTCCCTGCCTGGACGGAAGATCTTCAAGGACAGGGAACAGTCCTGTCCTAATTCCTATCTGTCCTGAGGCCTGGCTCTGGGAACTGAACGTGCTCCTTTCCTGGAGCACCTGAACTTGAATGTTTTATGGGGAGGAGACCTTAATGGCCTTTTACACATCCCTGGGGGAGGAAGGGCAATGAAAATCATTTTTGTGATGTAGAAAGTCAGAAGAAGATGGTGAGATTTGACCAGCACCTACTACTGGCTGGGCTCTCGGCCAAGTACTCTGGGCCCCGTCCCCCACGCCCCCCCCCCCGCCTCGACATCACAGACGCAGGGCCATAGACACGGATGGAATGTGACAGATTGGGTCACTAACTAGTGGCCCTACAGCTATATCTGGGCTGGGCTAGCTCCCGGAGCAATTCATATTTCCAAAACCAGTTGACAATTTCTAAACATTGAGAGCTTTCTGGCCTCTCTGGAACATTCAGGCCATCTGGCACCACGGGGCCAGGGCTGAGGGGCAGTGACCACTGCCTCGATAGGCTCTCCAGTGACCACAGTCTCTACTGAAAGGCAGGAGTGTGTGATGGGCCCCAGATGGCCTGGTAGTCATGTGACCACTGGTCAGCTGCTCTGCTGTCCTGTGCCTCAGTTTCTCCCTCTGTAGAATGGAGCTGATTATGCCATACCCATCTCAGAGGACTGCTGGGGTGGAATAAATGAGCAGATACATGCGTAGCTCTTTGACTAGTGCTCTAGAAATGTAAGCTACCGTCACTGTCTTGTGCCCAGTCCACTGTCTGGACAATATGTCCTGGCCAAGCCTGGATGTTTGGGACTAGTGTAGGCTGGAGACTCCCCGCTCCGCTAAGGCTGGAGCAATCCCCGTTCCAGGCAGAGGCTGGCAGCGGGCAGAGGAGGAATCCCAAGCCCCATAGGGTGGGTCCTAGACATACTCTCGCTGCCCCTAGGCCAGGACTCCCCTAGATCTGGGCTGAGGCCCCAGAAAGCAATTCTTGCAATTTTGTTCAATCGAATACATAACACATGGGGGGTGGGGGCTTTTGGGGTCCTTGGCCTGTGTGGGATGCAAAAGAAGAAAGCAACGTTCATCTTAAGGAGTTCATAACAGTCTGTATATTAACGGGTCACAAACTCAGACACTTGTAGTACCAGTGGTGGTGCTGGGGTGGGGGTGCGGGGCCTGTGCTGAGTGGGAGAACACACTCTCCCCAGTCCAGAGGGTGCCCGGGGCCACTCAGCACCAGCTAGTGGATGCCACACTGAGATTGTTGCCAGTTCATCAAAAGCCAAGTTTCAAATGTTGTCAAGTGATCCCCAAGCTGGACAGCACTGTAAGGGCTGAGTGGGGCACACCCGCAGGATGGCTTTGGCCAGGGGGCACCAGTTTGGGGCATCGGAGGCTCAGGAAGCTGAGGAACACCTAAGGAAGCGTGGGACTTGGTGCCTGGAAGGGCGTGGGGCAGGCTAGGGGTGTGCAGGAGGCTTGGGTGCAAAGAGAAAAGGACCTCGATGTCCCCAAAGGCAGGGTCTGTACTGAGCCAGGCTAGGCATTCCGGATTCTGGAAACAGCAGGAGCAAAGGCATAGCGAAGAGAACAGTTTTATGGGGAGCAGAGGGAGATAAAAGTTGCACAGGGATAGAAAAGCCAGGGGGCCAGTGTGGGGGTCTGGGAGCGGTCCCCCCACCCACATGCATGCACATATACTGGAAAGGCGATGCAGCATAACAGTGTGTCACTGTGTCAGGGAGACCAGTGGGGTTGGTGGGGACTGCGGTGTGGTGACTTGGCTCCCCCAGAGCTCCTGGTTGTGGATGTGGCCTGGTGTTGCCAGATCTTCATCTCTCAGTAAAGTAAAAAATCCATATTTTAACGCAAAATGTCCCAATGTTTAAAAGCTGGCAATTCAAAGAATTTTGCAAATGCCACACGAGCCGGCTGAAATGTGTCTGCGAGCTGCCTCTGGTTGGTGGAGGCATAGCCTCTGTCACGGACTTCTTGCCAGGATGCACCAGGACGAGCTACCAGGACTGTGTCCCTCCCCGGAGGCCCTCTGTGGCTCTGAGGCCCCCTAGCTTGTCCCCAGCTCATCCCCCATTACTGCACCGGCCCCAGTGAACTGTGGTTTGCTTTTGATCTCCCTGGACCTCCCCTGACTGGGTGTGAGCTGGCAAGGGCAGACAGCGTGTCTGATTCTAGGCCCCTGCACAACAGCTGAGTGTGGGGGGATCGATAAGTCTCTGCTGATGAGACAGGGGGCCGAGCAGATGAGGGAGGGAAGCAGGCAGATGGGATGCGTTCTGCTCTGGGGGGAGGGGGGTTGGTCAGTGGGCAGGAGGCGGGGGGAAGGAGTGGCTGGTCTCGAAGGAGACAGATTTTGGCAATGGAAATAGCAGGACTTAGGGATGACTGGCAGCGAGGGGCAGAGGGAAGAGAGAAGGATGCAGAGGTGGGAGCCAGATGCGTGCTGCAGGCTGGGGCAGACCTGCCTGGGCTTGGGTGGGTGAGGTTGGAGGGTCAGTGCCTTGCTGGGCAGAAATGCCAAAGACAAGTGTCTGGGGGCCAGGGTGGAAGCTTGGTTCAGAAGTTAAGCTTGGGGGAAGGTTTAGATCTGGGAGCTAATGAATTAGTTCAACAGCATGTCACTTCTGTGTTCTTCAAGAAAAAGAAAAAAATACCTAGTTTAGATATCATTTCTCCTATGTTCCCTTCTCACAGAGAAAGCACTTCAGTTTTCCATGGGGCATCCATCCTTCCCCCAACTTCCCTTCAGAGGGATAACATGAGCCTCACTCCAGGTTGCTGGGTCCTAGACCTGGGACTTTCGTGAGGACAATCTCTTTCTGCAAAGTCTGCTGAAATCAGGAGTCTGATGTCATTAGGTACGCCCCCCCGCCCAGAACCTGAGGATGAAGCCAACACAGAGGAAAGCAGAGACACATGATCCTGGATGACATCACATGAGCTCCTGGCTCCTGCCGTGCCTGAAGCCAGCCACCCCACACCCTCCTATTACATGAGCCGAGAAACACCCTTTTGTGCTTAAGTCAGTTTTAGGTTTTCTGTCTTTTGCTACTCAAATCAATAGGTTCAGTTACTGAATCACTACTGGCTGAGGTGGGCAGAAGGCAGGAGACGGGACACCTCACCCCCGAGGGGGTCTGGAATTTATCTAGACTGGCATCTGCATAGTGGGTGAGCAGCCCTCCCTTACTCAGACATCTTGCCCAGCCCTGCTACTGCTCGTCCTGCTATAGTTTGCACAACACAGTGCACATGCCTCCACTTCCGTCCTGGTTCTGCATTTGTGCTCTCATTCCTGCTGGAGCGGTCTGGTCCTGAATCCCAAACTACCCCTTGGATCCTGAACACCTTGTTGGCCCCCTCTCCCCTGATGGGAGGCTTCCCACCACTCAAAGCAGCCCAACCTCCTTCCCCCCAGGCCTCATTCCCATTGCCTTACTGTCTCACCTTCAGAACACTTAGCACTACCTGAAATTAACATTATTCATTTATGCCCTTGTTTATTTCCCTTCCCCTGTGGACAGGGCCTCCTCTATTAGGCCACCGTGGCCCTGTGAGCACCAAGAGCCGTGTGTCTAATACAGTCACCAGCCCCACATGGTTGCTGAAGTTAACATTAAGTGACATGTTGAGATGCAGTTTCTCATCAGGAGTGTTGGCAAGAATGTAGACAAAAAGGGACCGTGGGCGCTATTGGCGGGGCCATCTATAAAGTGGAGCAGCCACTCTAGAAAACAGGATGGAGGGGCGCCTGGGTGGCTCAGTGGGTTGAGGCCTCTGCCTTCGGCTCGGGTCATGATCTCAGGGTCCTGGGATCGAGCCCCGCATCGGGCTCTCTGCTCAGCAGGGAGCCTGCTTCCCCCCTCTCTCTGCCTGCCTCTCTGCCTACATGTGATTTCTGTCTGTCAAATAAATAAATAAAATCTTAAAAAAAAAAAAAGAAAACAGGATGGAGGTTCTGCAAAAAAGGAAAGAGAGAACTATTGTGCGATCCAGCGATTCTGCATCTGGGAATTGGTCTTTACGAAACGAAATCACTCTCTCCAAAAGTTATCTGCATGCCCGTGTTTGCTGCAGCATTCTATTTGCAACAGCCAAAACACGGAGACAACCCAAGTGGCCACCAGCAGACCAACGGATTAAAAAGATGTGGTATATCCACACAGAAGACTATTACTCAGCCATCAAAAAGGAGATCTCGCCATCTGCAAAGACACGGCTGGACCTTGAGTACCCTATGCTAAGTGAAATAAGTCAGACAGGGAAAGACAAATATTGTTTGATCCCACTTACATGTGAAACTTGAAAAAACCTGAATTCATGGATCCAGAGAACAGATTGGGGCTTGCCAGAGGTGGGAAGTGGTAGGTGGGTGCGATGGGGGGAGGCGTTCGAAAGGCGCCAACTTCCGGTTATAGGAGAAATAAGTCCTGGGGATGTCCCGTACAGCATTGTAACTGTAGTCAACAATATCATGTTGTATATTTGAAAGTTCCTGAGAAAGGAGATCTTAAAAGTTCTCATCATCAGGAAAAAAATGTTCTGTAACTATGTGCGCTGACAGAGGTTGACGAAACTTATTATGGTAATGATTCTGCCATATAGACATATGCCAAATCATTAGGTCGTGCACCAAAAATGTCTAAGAATACAATCTTATATCTCAATTACAACTCGATGAAAAAAAAAATCAGTAAAATAAAATGCAGTTTCTCCATTGCACCAGCCACACCGCAAGTTCTCAATGGCACCTGTGGCTCATGGCTACTGAACTGGATGGAGCTGACATCCTGCGGTAGCATCATCACAGAAAGTTCTACAGGACAGTGTTGGCTTAGACCATCATGGAGTATCACAGAGATACACGCTGGGGAAATCTAACATCCATCCATCCATCCATCCATGCATTCATTCATTCATAAACTATTTAATGAGCAGCATTTCTGTATATGGACGATACCACTTGGCGCCTGTCCTGCCTCCCCCACTGTTGTGACCAGGCCAGAGGTGGCATCTACGTGGTTATGTTATGGGTGAAGATGGTGATAACGTGCCTGTTTTTACCAAAGATAGACTTGTTCTGAAGGAAAACATAAGACCATGGGGACCTGCCGAAAGCCCACTTCTTGGATGGGTTACTACACACTCTAGTAGGGAGACTGGCTCCTTCCTCCCAACAGATGTAGCTCGGCAGAGGAAGTGCTGAGAAAAACTGACATCCCTCACATTCTCCTGCCAGCTGTGTCCCTCGCAAGTCACTCGCTGGGCAAGTCACGCCATCCAAGGAGTACCAAAAAAATGTGACAGACGTTATGATCATAGCCTCCTCCTGAGCCCGAGGCAGACATCACTGATGCACCACAACACCCTTCTCTTTATGAACCAGAAGGAAGGTTCCAGATTCTTCTCAAGACGGCACTCCGGGCAGCCACTTCCAAGCAGGGCTGACAAAAAAGACGCAGTCTCTCTGCCCCCAAAGAGCTCACTATTCTAAGCTCCAGCTTCTTCCCCGACAAGGTGGGGAGTGATGCCACCTTGCAGGATTCCTGGGGGTTAACTGGGATGATTCGTTTGTTGACTTATTTGTTCACGCATCAGATGTTGACCGAGTGCCTAACAGGGTGCCTCACGGCCACCTGGTGGACACAGGTAAACGGCAGCTGTGATGAGTACAGATGTCTGCGCACTGCCTTCTGTTTGTCTGGGTAGCCGGATTCTAGTCCTCGTCCTCACTTCCCCAGAAGTCCCTGCCCCTGTCACCACATCGCCTAACGGGGGGTCGGTGGGGAGAAGGGAACCCAGAGAAGTTAGCCTGAGAACTTGGACGGGCAACATCGTATTTTGCGATAAAAGAGCCTTCCCTTTTTCTAGCACCTTCTTTTCTTATGTTCTAAATAAGCCTTGGTCGGAATTGCTCCCCACCCCCCGTTTAACTTTTCTCCCTTGGAGTCCCATACACAAAACACTGTATTAACCAGCCGTGTCTACCAGGCCGAGCTATATTTCCTATAAACTCTCATTTCTATCTCCTCTAAAACACACAGTAATAGCATTCTCCGGAGAATATTAAATCAAACCAACCTGCCGCTGCGTTTGTTTGCGCTTTCTGCCCCCGGTAAATTCTGGCAACAGATGGGTGTGTGTTACGTAAGCGGCAGCCCTGGGCAGGGACTGCAGTCCTCCGCACTCTGCTCCGTGTGTAGAAATACCTCAGGACTCGGAGCCCGGCCGCCAAGGCTCCCCGAAGCACCCCCAACGACCCCCTGATGTCCTACTCCTCTTTTTTATTCTTAGCGCACAGGGAAGGCTGAGCGCAGGTTCAAGAAGAAAGGTGGGCCTGGCCATAAGGGATGAAGCTTATCTGCTTTGTAATCCAGCACATAAAATCCGCTTTTCTTGGCCAGAGACATATATATTCAATGACAGGGCTGAGAGGTACAGGGCACGGGCTTGGGCAGTGAGCACTGTTTCATTGCTCCTTCCAGAAGATGCCGCTGACCACCTGCCAGGAAGTGTCCAGCCAGCTCGGGAATGAGCAAGCAGGGCCCCACCTGCAGAGAGTGCCTGTGGCTACACAGGGGTGGGGTCCTGCCAGGGCCTGAAGGACAGCCCCTAAGCATACAGCTGGACCCCTGGAGAGTGGGGAGGGGCTGGGAGGGGGAGTATCCGCAGGAAGAAGTATGGGATGCAGGGGGATGGGAAGGAGGGAGAAGGACCGGACTCCCTGAACTTGATCCCCAGCTCTGCCCTGACCTTGGGTACCAGCCTGTGCAAATGCAGCAAATGCCAATTCTGTGTCTCATCTGGCTATCAAAAGGCATAAGATAAATTACCGGTGGTTTCTCGGGCAATGGGCTCATTCCTTCATTTGATAACCACTTTGAATGAGCAGAGGCAGAGACAATGCAGGCCCTGCTCCCAGGAGCCCATGGTGGTATGGGGTAGGCAGATGTCCATCCCGGTACAGGGGCGATGGAACATATTCATGAAGTCCAGAAGTGGCACTGGAGTCAGGGGTCAGGACAGACTTCCTAGAGAAAGTAATGTTTGGTTTTCTGGGAATTTGCAGCAGAGGCAGGCACCTGGAGCTGAGCCAGATGGGAGGGGCCGGGGCCGATCTGTTAACTCCCAGGCAGAGTGGTGGAGAGGCACAGCAGCTGACACTTTGGGGGTGTGTGGCCACAGCAGGGGGTGGGGGCTGATGGTAGGGAGACGTGGGGCCTGGTGCCTGGGATTACGGGGCCCTGATGTCATGCTCGCGTCTTTGACCTGGATCGTCCAGGTCAAGGAAAGCCTTGGAGGGTTTGAAGCTGCAGAGAATCATGATCAGACCTCCCAGTGGCTACTGGAGATGAACTGGAGGGGCTGGGCCCTCCTCCTGGAATACACTTTCTCCTTTTCTGCGTCAGCTCTGTGCCACTGTCTCTTCCCACTGTGGCTCAGGTGTGTACTTCTTCTAGCACCTTCACTGAGCTCACCCAGCCTGACGCAGATTCCCTCCCTGCTGCAGGGGCTGCGTTCCAGACAGGCCAACTCCAGCCCAAAGATGAGTTTGCTTTGGACTGTATGGTGGTTTCAAAAGAATTTAAATTAGCTGTTGACATTTACAAACCAGAAACGCTCCTAACAAATTCCAGATTCCCAGCTCCCCAGGAATGTTCATCTAGCGGTCCTGGTTGGCATATGTATGTAGCAACCATTAGCTGAAGCTGACAAGTGGCCTTCCCTTTACCTTAAGCATGTGCTTACCTGTTTGCCACACTCCCCACCATGCCCTACTGTCTCTCTTGACAATATTGAAGCTGAGGACCAGTTCCCCTTGCTCATCTCCCTTGTATTACCACATCCCTGAGAACAAATTAGAAAAGAAAACAGAACAATTGTCCCCACATCTATCGAAAGAGGGGAAACAAGATAGGGTGAGGGGGGGGTCCTGTCCTTCCTCGCCCACTGAGTTCCCTGCTGAGTTCCAGGAGCTCCCATTTGAAACTCAAAGTCACCTCCACGGAGGCCTTCAGCACACTGCAACTTATTTTTACATTTACTTGTCTGCCGGCTTTTAGACAAGGCGTACCTCCAGGGTGGGGACTGTGTCTTTCATATCAATGTCCTCCAAATTAATCAGGAAGCCCGACGGCACATGTGCTCAACAGTACATGTTGAATGAAGGAACAAGTGTAAATGAGAACATGAAAAAAAGTCCAGAGAAGGAAGAGAGGTTAAGCGCTCCAGTGTAGGGGGTGTTGTGGGGGGTAGGAAGAAGGGCAGGGATTCTGAAACTGGAGGGACAGAAGAGCACAGAGGTTAAGAGCCTGGCTGTTCAGAGTGGGGTCCCCACAACAGGAACACCGGCACCTCTGGGTACAGAAACTCATGCCCTGCCCCTTCACCCGCTGAATTAGAACCTGTGTTTTAGCAAGATCCCCGGTAAGCTGTCACAGATTAAATTCTGAGACACACTGGCTAAATGAATGCGCCGAGTCTGACTGTGTGGGTTCATTCTCATGGTGACGCTTATTGGCTGTGTGACTCTGGGCATGTTACATAACCTTTTTGTGGTTACCTAAGAAATCTTTCTGTTTCCTTATCTATCAAAACTGAGCCCTGGTTCCTATCTGTCTAGTTCCCCCCAAGGGTGGCCTGATTTCACTTCCCAAACCTTCAAGTTGCGGCTCTGCTCCCCGTGGCTCTGTCCACACGGCATGAAATGCCCACCCAGGCACTGGCTACACCCAGCAGGAAGGGCAGCCAGGCTTCGGCGAATGCATTTTGCAACTTCAGCACTCAGATGATTGGACAGCGCCTAGGTGCTTCCATCAGTCACACACCCAGTGGGGAGTCAGGGCCCTTACTTACGCCATTAGCCGTCCAGTAATTCCAGACCTTGATCTTGGCTAGACCAAAGTCCTGCAGCTGTCTGGTGTTGCGGATAACAAAAAAGAGCTGGAGCGGTGGGTGGAAGGGGCACATCCACAAGGAAGGGTCTTCCATGCTCTGAAACACCAGGAAGAGAGGGGTGTTGTTAGTGCATTTCTTTTTCTCCCCGAAGTAAACGGTCTGAGGGCCAGGAGGCCAGGCCTCCCTTCTCTACATAATCTAGGGTGAGCTCTTAGACCTCACCTGCCCTGACTGCACTTTGTGGCACAAAGCTGCCCCCTGGGCCTCTCTGCTCTGCCATTCAGACTGAATTTAAAATGCAGCGGGCTTTTAATCAATTTAATCAGCTTTGGGGAGAGCACTGGGGGTGGGGAAAGATGAAAGAAGAGGATGGGCAAAGAGCAGTCACTTGGGTTATTTCATTAACCCGGCAAGCAGAGTCTGGTTTTCTTTTACAAAACCCTGTGGAATTTAAAAAATGTAAAAATAAAAATAATTTAAAGAAGAAAAAAAAAAAAGAAAAGAAAGAAACTGGAGCAGGCCTTGGGACAGGGTTGTGGCACCAAGCCCCAGGAACTGTTCTCCTCCCTGGCAGGTTTTCGAAGACTCAGGACCCCTGAGTGTGGTTCCTGTCCACTGGCCAGGCTACTCTCAAGGCCAGAGGGGCAGAGGAGCGGGGAAACCCCACTGTTGCAACTGCTTGTGCCGACAAGATTCCACATTGTGGGTGCTTTAGGTAGAGGTGGAAAAAGCCAGATCCAGAGACTTTACTCAGCTCCAGCAACTTCCTGTCCAGAGAAAACTCACAGCTGCTGCTGAACATCTCCCACCAGGCTTGGCCTCAGGGCCTTTGCACAGGCTGCGCCTCTCCTTGCAATATGCTTCCAGCCTCTCCCACCAGGGAAATTCAGCACAAATATGCTGTCGCCCCCACTGTCACCCCTTCCTTGATACCACTGCTCTGTCCTCCAGGTGCCCACGATTCCTTGCACTGCCTGAGCCTAGCATTTCCTCAGTGTCCCACAAATACCTGTTTTCCAGTCCAGATCACCCCTCCAACACGCTTGGCTTTGCATTCCGGAAGGGAATTGGCTATGTCTAACTCATTCCAGAACCCTGCACGTTCAGCACAGTTCCTTGGCACATGATAGAAGCCACAGAATCTTCGTTGAATAAATAAATGATGGAATGAATGACTGATTGCTATTTACCTCCTAATGGCTGTCCCTTTGTGGGAAGTCTAGAGAAGTGGCTGCAAACTGATCTGGCCTGCAGGCGGATTTTGTTTGGCTCGTGACATATTAAAAACACATGGTTGGCCACATTTAACGATGGGGAAATTTCCCCTCCCCTCCCAGAACTAGGGTTTTGCTTGGTATAGACATGGAGAACACGGCCCCAGTGGGCCCCTGGTGGCTGCTGGCTGGAGCCAGTGGGGTGGTGGGGGTGGTCTCTGGTGCCCCAGTCCCCACCATTCCCTACTGTTCTACACCCCATTGTCTTCCCAGGATATGCCTCTGTCTGGCCCCTGCAGGCGTCTGAAGCTTGGGTCCCTGCTTTTAGAGGCTGAGAGTAGCAGTGAGGTAACCACAGCATCTCTGACATGGGCTGGAGTTGTCCCTTTCACCTAAAGGCAGCATCGCTGTGTATTTAAGAAGGTCTCAACTGGACGGCCAGCTACTTGACAGAGCCAGGAAAGGAGGAGATTGGCTGGCTTGGGGTGGGGGGGGGGTGGGTTCTGCCGGGCCCAGGAGATGGAGGCCCAGGCACCAGCTGCGGGAGAGAACAAAGGGGGCTTGTTCCAGCGACAATGGTGCCTTTCAGGAGGGAGGCGCCTACTTTTGTTAAGGGAGAGAGAGGAGTTCAAGGGGTTCTGACTTCTTCTGGCCAAGTTTCTCAAGCTCTGCAGGAACTTTGAGTGCTCTGGGCAGCTGCAAGGGGTCAAGACAGCACAGCTCAAAATCCACTGGGTGCCCCTCATGCCTTCCCCAAGTCAGGGCCTAAATTGGGTCACTGTGGCTGCCTGACAAAGGAAGAGTCTGAAGGCTGAGCCTTGGACGCGGGCGAGGGGACCGTAATTGATTTCCCATCACATCTCTGTCAGCAGGAGGGATAACAGGAGGACTAAGTGGGAATCATGGTGTTCAAAGTCAAAGAACATTAACCTGTGGGTAACTCAGGGCCTCATTAGCAGACGGAGTCTCTAAGAAAAAGGCTTATGGGAAGCCGCTGAGGGCTGACCAAGGCGCGCTGAGCAAACAGCAGGGGCCAAGCCAGCAGGCCAAGCGTCCGCTGTGCCTGCTCATGGCAGAGAGGGCAGAATGAGAATCTGCTGCCGCCGTGACCGCCCCGGGTTTTCTCAAAGCCCTGGGAAGGACCAGCGCTGCAACCAGTGTCCTGGAAGGAAGACCAGAGCTCTGCCAGGCAGCAAGGGGTGTGGCCAGCCCAAGCGGTGGAGTCAGGATTCACACCCATTTTCATTCATTAATTCATTCTGTCTTAGTGTGGATTCACCGCCCCCACCCCCAAGCAGACCCTGAGGCAAGGATCTGATTGTTGGGAGATTATGTGGACATCAAAGGAAACACCAGTTGGGAGGGCGGGGAGGCAAGGGGAGAACAGGCATTCCATAAAGAGTGTGTTACCAAGCTAGCCCCTCCTGTGGCATCTGGAGCTTGGTGCCACCAGGGAATGTGGGAGCCAGAGCAGAACACGCCTCAGAGCAAGGCCACCCTCGGGACAAGGGAGCTGGGGTAGTCACACCCCAATTCCCACCAGTGTAGGTGGAGGGCGGCTCCTGGGGGCTCAATTCCCCACAAGTCTAGGTCTGCTTCCTGGGAGGGAAAATGGGCCCCCGGGGCCAGAAAGACAATCCTCCATCAGAGAAATATAGAGGCAGGCACACACAGACAGAGGAAGGACCAGGGGCTGGGGAGGCATCGACAACATCTGTTACCCACTTGCCCAATATAAACCCCCTCATGCAGGAGCCACATGCAAGGGTAGGCAGCGAAGCCCCGCCCACCAGGTCCCAGCTCTGCACCAGCTGGGGAAACAAACAAATAAAATTGCCAAGAAAAAAAAATCAGTCAGGGATACACTGGACAAAGAAAATAAGAGAGAATTATTCATGGCCAATGGAAGGGCATTTTTTAGAACAGATGGTCAGGGTAGGTCTCTTGCTGGAGGTCCCTAATTCCTAACAAAGGTGCTTTCCTCTTGCAGAATTAACCCAGTGACGCAGATCCACGCCCTTGGGCAGATGCTGGATTGCCCACAGAAGTAGCCCCAATTTAATAAATTACCGTAATCAAAAAGCAACAAGCTACTGATACACACACCAGTTTGGATGGATGTCAAGGGCATTATACCGAGCGAAAAGAGCCGGTCTCAGAAAGGTTACAGGCAGTATGATTCCATTTATATAGCATTCCTGAAGTGACAAAAAGCACAGAGAACAGATCAGTGGTTGCCAATGTCAGGGATGGGTGTGGGGAGTTGTGGCTATAAAGGGCTGTGTGAGGGACTCCCTTTGTGGTGACGGAACTGTCGCTGTATATCTTGATGTGGTCGTGGTTACTTGAATCTACGTGTGATAAAATTGCCTAGAACTCACACACACACACACAAATGCGTGTATGAAGGTCTGCACATGATACATCAGTTTTCTGGTTTTGATAATGTACTATGGTTACATAGGATGTCAGTGATGATGGAAGCTGGGCAAGTACACGTGGGACCTCTCTATACTTTTTTTTGTTAGTTGAGATATCATTCACGTATATCAAATGACCACTTTCAAGCATGCAGCTCAAGTGTTTTTGTTGTTTTTTAGAATGTTCCAAGGCTGTGCAATCATCACCGCTATCTTTTTCTGGCATATATTTTTTTTGCCACCCTAAAAAGGAACCCCATACCTTTTAGCCGTCATTCCCCACGCCTACCTCCCCCAGCCTCTGGCAACCACGGATCTATTTTCTGGTTCTATGAAGTGCCTGTTCTGGACACTGCCTATGAATGGAATCATACTAAAATGGTCTTCTGTGTCTGGTTTCTTTCATGCAGTGCCCTGTTTTCAAGATTCATCTGTGATGTAGCAGATGTCGGCGCTCTGTTCCTCTTCAGAGCTGAGTACTATTTCATTGCATGGCTATAGCACGTTTTCTTTATCAGCCCATGGGTCCATAGATATTCAGGTCATTGCCACCTAGCGGTAATTATGAATGATACCACAATGGACATCCATGTATGCGCTTTTGTGGGAACACATTTTCAGTTCCCTTGGGTCTGTACCCAGGATTGGAATTGCTGGGTCATGTGGTAACTCTACATTTAACTTCTGGAGAAACAGCCAAAATACGGTCTGCAATGGCCACACCATTCTTCTTTTCTGTTCCACTGGGAAGGTAGGCTTTTCCCACGATTGTCAATACTGTTATTTTCTCTTATCTTTTCAAAAATAGTAACACCTTTGTGGGTGACAAGTGATCTCTCTCTGTGGTTTTGATTTGCATTTCCCTGATGATGAATGATGTTGAACACATTTCCAACTGTTTCTTGGCCAAGTATGTCTTCTTTGGAGGAAAGTCTATGCAGAGTACGTTGGCCATATTTTCATTAGGGTGTTGGGTCATTTTGCTGTTGAGTTTAAGAGTTCTTTTCTTCACATATTCTGGATAATAGACCCTCATCAGATACATGATATGCAAATATTTTCTCCCATTTTGTAAGCTGGTGTTGGGTCATTTTGTTGTTGAGTATAAGAGTTCTTTTCTTCATGTATTCTGGATGATAAACCCTTATCAGATATATGATTTGCAAATATTTTCTCCCATTTCGTAACCTGGTGTTCAGTCATTTTGTTGTTGAGTTTAAGAGTTCTTTTCTTCACGTATTCTGGATAATAGACCCTTATCAGATATATAATTTGCAAATATTTTCTCCCATTTTATAAGCTTTTCACTATCTTGATGAATGTCCTTTGATGCAAAAGTGTTTTAAATTTTGATGAAGTCTGATTTATCTATTTTTTCTTGTTGCTTGTGCTTTGGATGTCATATCTAAGACCTCATTGAAAAGCTCAAGGCTACAAAGATTTATATCTATGTCTCTTTTAAGAGTTTTACAGCCTTTGATCCATTGAGCTAGTTTTGGTAGATGATGTTAGGGTACGAATCCAATTTCATTCTTTTATGTGCAGAAATCCTGTTGTCCCAATACCATCTGCTAAAAAAATGACTTTTTTCTCCAACCATAGTATTAGCGTCCTTGTTGAAAATCAATTGACTGTAGATGTAAGGGTTTATTTCTCTATCAATTCTATTCCACTGATCTCTCTGTCTATCCCCATGCCAGTACCATACAATCTTGATTACCGAAGCTTAGTAGTAAGTTGTGAAATTGGAAGTGTGAGTCTTCCAATTTTGTTCTTTCTGACATTGTTTTAGTTATTCTGGGTCCCTTAAACTTCCATATATATTTTAAGATCAGCTTAACAATTTCCACAAAATAGGCAGCTGGAATCTTGATAATAGTGCATTAAATCTGTAGATAATTTGGGGAGCACAGCCATATCAATAGTATTAATTCTTCCAATCCATGAACATGGAATGTCTTTTCATTTATTTGGTCTTCCTCAATCCCCACCAACAATATTTTGTATATTTCAATGTATAAGTCTTTCACTTATTTGGTGAAATTTATTCTTAAGTATCTTATTCTTTTTTAATTTAATTTGGTGCAGCCACTGTGGAAAACATATGGAAGTTCCTCGAGAAGTTAAAAATAGAGCTACCTTAAGTATCTTACACTTTTTGCTGCTATTTTAAACAGATTTTTTCCCCTTAATTTCCTTTTCAGATTGTTCATTGCTAGGGTATAGAAATACAACTGATTTTTTTTTTGTATATTGGTCTTTTATCCTGTAAACTTGCTGAACTTGATTACACTTTATCAGTAATTTTTGTGGATTCTTTAGAGTTTTCTGTATATAAGATCATATCACCCACAAATATAGTTTTACTTCTTCCTTTCTAACCTCTTATTTCCTTTGTTGCCTAACTGCCCTGGGGCAAATCTCCAGTACAAGCTTGGACAGAAAGGGAGAAAGCAGTCATTCTTGTCCTATTCCTGATCTTAGGGTGAAAGTTTGCATTCGTTCACCAGCATGATGCTAGCTGTGGGTTTTCACGGATGCCCTCTATCTGGTTGAGAATGTTTCCTTCTATTCTTGGTTCATCTATGGTTTTCATCACAGAAGGGTACTGAATTTTGTCGAACACTTTTTCTGTATTCATTAAGAGTCACATGGTTATTTCCCCCCCATTCTATTAACATGTTGTATTACATTGATGGATTCTTGTATATTGAGCAATAAACCACGCATTCCTGGGGTCAACTCCACTAGGTTTCAGTGTATAGATCTTTCTATGAACTGGTAGATTTGGTTTGCTGATGTTTTGTCAAGGATTTTTATATCTTATTCCTAAGGGATTGTTGGTCTATAGTTTCCTGTTCTTGGGATGTCTTTGGTTTTTGTTGTCAGGGTAATACCAGCCTCATAGAATGAGTCTGGAAGTGTTCCCTCCCCTTCTGTAGTTTAGAAGAGTTTGTGAAGGATTGGTGTTAATTCTTTAAATATTTGGTATGATTCACCCATGAAGCCATCTGGTCCTCGGCTTTTCTTTGTGGGAAGTTTTTTTTATTATTAATCCAATCTCTTTAGTTGCTGTAGGTCTAGCCATGTGTTTTATTTCTTGTTGGGTCGGTTTCGGTGATGTGTGTCTTTCTAGGATGTTGTCCAGGATATCTTCATTTGTTGGCATAAAATTATTCAGAATGGGTGGGGTTATGGACATTGGGGAGGGCATGTGCTATGGTGAGTGCTGTGAAGTGTGGAAACCTGGTGATTCACAGACCTGTACCCCTGGGGATAAAAATATATTCTATGTTTATAAAAAAATTATTCAGAATATTCCCTTATAATCTTTTCTCCCCCTGCCAGGTTGGGAGTAATGTCCCCCTTTTCATTCCTGATTTCAGTAACTTGAATCCTTTCTCCTTTTTCCTTGTCAAACCTAGCTAACAAACCTAGCTAAAGGTTTGTTAACTTTGTCAATCCTTTCAAAAAACCAACTTTTGGCTTCATTGATTTCCCTCTATTATTTTTCTCTTCTCCGCACAATTTTTAAAAAATAATTTCCCGTGATTATATGATGACTTCCAAGTAAAAAGTACAAAAAAATGTATGGTGTACATTTACATGCTGGGGATATAGTATGGCTAGGGCAGACAGGATGCGAGCTTAATGCAGGGGACAGAGAATGATCAAGCAAAAAGATCATTTCTTAATGTGAGAAGTGCCCTGAAGAAAATGACATTTTCTGGGATGGTGTGTAACAGAACTCCTCCCCACTGTAGTCAGGGAAGGGCTTGCTTAGACAGTGGTATCTGGGCCGAAATCCACATGGGGAGAAGACAGAACTCTGGAAGAGTTCAGAGGTGAGATGAGCTGGGAGCATCAGAGGCGCAGAAGGAAGCCCCTGTGACTGCTGGAGCCTGGTGCGGGGGGTAGGAGGTGTGAGAGGCAGGCAGAGCTGGAGGCCTGTTTACAGACAGCTTCCCAGGCCATGGGAGGCACGTGATTTTATTTCTAAGTGGACTGGAAAGTCATGGCCAGGGTTTTAAGTAGGGGAAGGTTGCCGGCTGACATTTGTAAAACATCACTTTGGACCCAGAGTAGAAAATGGAGCGGAAGGGACTGGAAGAGAAGACAATGAGACAGAAGGCCATTTCATAGTGCCAGCAAGAGGGGACGGCACACTGATCAGACTTAGGGGCCAAGAGGGAAATGGAGAGAAGGGGCCAGACTTGGGCTCCATTTTGGAGGAAGAATCAGTGGGAATTCAAGTCAGGAACTCAGAGAAGCAGGCAAGCCTTGGTGTATACATTTGGAATCGTCTTGAAGCCATGGGCCTTGGTGAGGCCAGTAAGAGATGCAGTGGGCGCAGAGTGGAAAAGCGTTTCCACCAAGCATGAGCAGCTCCCGCTCTCTTCCACTGAAGTGACTTCGCTTTCGAGCCCAGACTCCACGTGCAGTTCCTCCTGGTGAGACTGCAGCCGAGCTCCCCTACTCTACGGCGGTGTGGCTGGGGCAAGTTGCCTGTCCTCCTTGAGCCCTGGTTTCTCATTTAGCAGCTGCGGAGAGGAACTCGAGGCTCCGGTAAGGATGGGCCGAGGGATGTCTGCGGTCCTGGCCTGCGCGCTGTGGGTCTTTAATCAACCCCAGTGAAACTGTGTGGTCCCGAGAGGCAGTTATGAGCTGAAGGTCCCGGGCCCAGTAAATAGGATGACCATCGGGGAGACCCCATGCCAGGGCGTCAGGGGTAATCCCGCACACACATGGCTGGGCCCACAGATCTGGCAGCCTGCAGGAGACGGCAGCCTCCTGTCCCAACCTTGGGGCCCAAAATTTAAAACCCCGATCCCACCAGAACCTCTGGCCTGTTGTGTAGCAAAGCTCACCCAGCCTCTGCTGAACAGAGGAAAAGGAAAAGTCATCCTGAGAACCGGCCCTCATCAAACCCAATGACGCTTTTTATCGCCCCGGTAGGCTCTTCTGTATACAGCAGGCTTCCAGAATGCCACTGCTCTGCACAAGGAGGGGGGGCAGGGAGGGGCACTCTAAGCCCTTGCAGCATACACGGGCGCCTACAGACTCAAAGCAGGAAGCAGAGCAGGAAATGCAGGGCCAGAGCCTCCCAGGGGCCATGACCTGTTTCTTTCAAGGTCACAGAGCTACTGGTCTTAGTGGGCTGTCACCACCCAGTCTACACCTGTGAACGGTGGTGTTTCTCAGCTCCCTAGCATCTCCCCTGCCTTCCTTTCAGTAACAATGCTGAACTTCTCCAGGGAGAACCGTATCCCTGCCCTGCTGTGGCATCTCAGTGTAACTGGCCTTCAGGTGCCCACCTCCCTAGCCAGGCTGGCCAGCAGCCTTCCTCTCCCGGGATGGTGTGTCTCCAGCAGAGTGACAGGAGGGCCAAACAACGAACCAACACTGCCCCCTGCTTCCCCCAAAAGACCACACCCTTGGTGCTCATGCATTCTGGATGCCACCTAAACCCCCAACGTGACATTGGGGCTGCCCCTTCTGGCCTGGGGGGGATCATCGACTGACCAGCTACCCAAAGACTTGCAACAAAGTTCTTTGTTAGAAATTTGCCAAGGTGAGCCAGACTCCCATTTCTTTTGCCGACAAACCAGTCCTACGGATTATCCACCCTCCAGTTCTATTTTTCAGGAAGCAGAGAAACTGGTTTTCAGAGAAGACAGGCAAGTTGCCAAAGGCTACCGAGTCAAGGTCAGAATGTGGGTCTCTAGGACTGAAGTTCTGAGAGCTCACCTTTCTTGTTTCCTCGTCTTTAAAGGGGAATATCTACTTCTTAATGGTATCAATACTATGACTAATAACAATAATAAGCACAATAAGAACTGATGTTTTGGAGCCCTCTGGAAGAGCCAGGCTACATTTGATCCTCGTGACATTGTTGCAAGAGAAGGGCTAATACTGTGCCATGTGACAGATGAGAAACTAAAGGAGAGGTCAGGTGAGTCGCCCACGCTCACAAGGCTGTAAATGGTAAGCTTCAAACACAGGCCTTTCTGCTTCTCAAGCCTGTGTCCCACTAGGTATAAATAAAATTATACATAGGATGCCCCGTGCCTGGCAGGAGGCAGGAACAGGAAGTATGGTGAATGTTTTCATTTTTAATACTTTTTCAGAAAAATTAGTAACTTGTTCTTTGGAATTGAGAATACCACTACAGGGGAGAAAATTTTAAAAGGTGCCAAAGAGCGCCCAAGGGAAGCTGTCCACAAGTCACCTCTGTGCCTTCCCCACCCGTATACAGAGGCAAAAGCTGTCCCCAGTTTCTCAGGCCCCTCCTGGAGGGAACTAATAGGGACGCTGAAGCACTGAAGAGGAAAGAGGACTGGGCGGGGCGGCCTGCCTCAGCTTAGCTCCCAGCCTCTGTGTCCAACGTGCAAGTGGAGACAGGAGCAAACACCAGTGCTCTCTTTCTTTCTTTTTGACCATTAGATATTTAAAGGACAGGAAGGTTTGATGTTTCTTGGGAAGCAGGACTCTGAGTGAGTGTGAGCCTGGGGCCTAAGTGGTAGGCTATGAACATGGCCCCACTACCTTCTAGGAGTGTGACCTTGACTAATTCATATTCTTCCCCAGGCCTTAGTGTCTTTGTCTATAAAAGACAAGACCCCTCATTGACCCCCAGGGGTCCCACATTTGGTGGTGCCTGGGGTAAACTACAGGGTGGAGGAAAGGGGGCAACTTGGCTCCACTTTGCTCCCCCTCCCAAGAAAAACCCACAGAGCAGGGATCGGGGAATGAGCTGGGGGGATGGCCGGGGAGGTCCTCACCGGGACCTTTCCCTCAGGCTCCTCCTACTTTGCCCAAATGAAGGACAGTGGAAGATTCTATTCTTCTTCCCCTCCCCACACCTGTATCACCCGCACCTGCATCACAGCCCTATTGTGGGCAGAGAAAATGCATCAAAATACGAGGCCGAGATGCACTCCGGTACTGCCACCACTTACAGCTAAGCTCCTGTTGACCAGGTGGCCCGGCTCCCCAGGCGTGTTCGTGGTCCGGACATCCACGTCATGGGGCGACACGTAAAGCTTGGTGTTGTGCAGGTCAAAGAACTCCACTTCCGTGAGACCCACCCAGGACGCATGGCCCCAGTTGGACAGGATTTCCAAGGTCACGTAGATGGCATCTTCGATGTCTCCGCCTTTTATTCTCAATTTATCCTTAACGAAGAGAAAAGAATGCCAAAGGATCAAAATGGGACAGGCTGGATTCAGCTTACCACTAAGCAACAAGTTAATTTAGCCACTCAGGGCCTCGGTTTCCCCATCCATATAAGGAGAGTAAGAATGCACCCTTACACACGGTTATTACCAAAATTAAAAGAGCTCCTATTTATCAGGCACTTAAAATATTATTACCTGGGGCGCCTGGCCCCATGTTGGGTTCCTTGCTCAGCAGAGACTGCTTCTCCCTCTCCCTCTGCCCTTCCCCCAATCTACTTGTGCTCTCGCTCTCTCTCAAATAAATAAATACAATCTTTAAAAAAACACATAGTTACAGTGGAACCCTAGCAGTATTTTCTGTAAGAGTTTGCAAATAACAAAAAATGCCTAAAAAGCAACAGATTCTGCCTGAACGTGCTCTTCGCTCCCCCATCACCGAGTGTTTGTGGCCCATTGGCTGAATTGGGGACGGTATTATGGGATAAATTATGTCCCCCCAAAATTCAGACGCTAAACCCTAACCCCAGTACCTCAGAATGTGGCTGTATTAGAAGACAAGGCCTTTAAAAGAGGTAACTAAGGTAAAAGGAGGCCAGGAAGGTGGGCCCAAATCCAGTCCAACCCATGTCCTTACAAAAAGGGGAGAGCTGCTCACGAGACACACCAGGGGCGAAAGACCGCGCGAGGACACAGCCAGAGGATGGCTCTCTGAAAAGCAGGAGGAGAGGCCTCGGCAGAAATCACACCTGTCGACACCTCGCTCTTGGACTTCAGCCCGCAGAACGGTGAGAAAACGCATCTCTGTTGCTTAGGTCACCCCATCTGCGGTGCGCAATTACGGCCACCCTCGCAGATGAATTGGGTCGGTAATGCAGGACCCTGGCCAAGTCACTTGATGTCCCTCAGCCTGGCTGGGAAACAGGAGATGATGACACCATCTCTCTGACATCCTGTCGTGGAGACTAAGGGAGATACGGACACCGGGGAAGGCTCTGTCACGCATCCTGGCCCCAGGTACGCTCCCTAAGGGTCCAGTTCTAGCCATTTCTCCCCCAGCTGATTCGAGTGCTGCCTCCTTCGTGGGTTGGCTGTCTGGTCCGGGGCTGCGTGAATGCCATCAGTAAACAGTCACGCTGCAGAATGTCTTCCCGAGGCCCCTTCGGGGCCCGACTGCAGTGCTGGTCGCCACGGATCAGTCGCTCATAAAATGGTGCATTCCCCGCGTGCACATGCCCTCTGTTAATTAGCACTGGTAATCTGCAACAGTTCTGTGAGCAGGGAGTTGAGCAAATGAACAGCAACTGTTCCCTACTTATTTTTTTAATTAATAGCCAGCGAGACGTGCTATCGCTCGCAGCGTGTGTTTGGACGCGCCTTGATTGCCACGTGATGGGGATGGGGACAGGGAGGGAGGGAAGGAGGGAGGTCAGCTCCCAGCTCCAAGAAGGAACATGGGGCTGGCTTTTATTAGCAGAGCCCACAGCACCGTCCTTCTCTGCCGCAGGGGGCTGTGCGGGGCCCTGACCATGCGTGAGTCCCAGGTGTGCAGGACAGTGAGGACCCTCAACCCCTGGGATTGGGAGGTGGATGAACTTGTGCTGGGGAGGGGCGCTGTACTGCCAAGGTGAGCCGGATGGGAGGCCCGGAGAGGCGGCACGGTTCACCTTGGCTGTTGGCAGCTTGGAGGAGGAGGCCCAGATGGGCGGCGGGCAGGCTGCCTCACAGAGGGGCTGCTGGATCGCACAACCCGTGCAAGCTGAAACGTGTGAAGTCCTGCAGCGGGGCTTGGAAATGAAGAAGATGAAGGGTCTATTAACTAAGGAAGTGTCACAACTTGCCAGGGCTGGGATTCGATGGCTTTCACCAGCTTCTGAATTGCTTGCTTTAGATATAATCCCTCGTGGGGGTTGAAGGCAAGTGCTGGTTGGGCAGCCCCTGGGCTCCGGCATTCACTGCCCTCTCCCCTGCTCTCACCAAGAACCTCTGATTTTCCGGTCGGGAAGTCACCCCTTCTCTTTTCTCAGTCAAGAGGGTGGTCCTAGAGGGGTATGGGCCCCTTCCCACCCCAGGGAGGAGGAGCCTGACTGGTCCAATGAAGCAGTGTGGCTGGTCCCCTGAGCCACCAGGAGAGGGGGGCTCCGTGATGGGCCCATGACCCACTCTCTGTCCTGTGGGTGGTGGACATGCTCTTCTCTCCTGACCATAGGGCAAGAGGTAGATACCAGTCCAGCTACTGAGGGGTCCCAGGGAGATAGCAGAGCCAGGCCTGGGTGCTGAGGTGCGGACAGAGCTCAAGGATGCAGCTGAGATGGTGGAGATGTAGCATGAGCTGCTGGATCAAGCCCCACCTGGTCCCCACTGTGGCATTTACTCTAAGAGTCTGCCATTTCCTTCCCTTCCTTGGATAATTCCATGTGCCCTGGGTTTTCTGTTCACCTTAAGAAGACTTGATCAATCCAGGCTCTTTTTAATGTGCCTCAGGTTTTATCACACTTAGGATCTTCACGGCTGAGAAAGCAACTAACTGTTTCATGCAGGGGGCGTGGTGGGGTGGGGTAAAGCCTTGAATTTTCTCGATGTCTCTAGATGTCGAACTTCCAACTGATAATCTGCTGGCTCCTCCTTGCTGTGTGCCAGGACATCGAGGTGCTCGTCCTCACAAGACTCTTCTGTTCTAGCCTCATGGCAGCCCGTGGTCATGGATTATTTACCCAATGTGACAGCCGCACGCTCCCAGGATCAGAGAGCCTAAGAGGTCTGTCTAAGGTTACAGGCCCTCTAAACAATGGCACCAGACCCGGAGCCAGAGCTCGGGTCCAAGCTGGCGTGGGGTTCTTTCTGCTGTCATGGGAGTTCTCTGAGTGGCTCTGGGAGGGCTTACCTGGCCATTCGTGGGAGTGGTGAGTGCCTTGGGCAAAGGAAGGGCTGAGAAGGATATGGGGGGGGGGACACATACCTTCTAACACAAAAGAAACGTGAACCCCCATTACCCTTCCGCCCGGATGCTGCCTTGGCCTTTGGGTTCACGTGCATTAACATGTCACACAGCCGTGGCTTTGCACGGTCCCACTGTCACAACAGACCCAATGGAGATTCACATCACCTTCTGCAGTTAACTCTATCTCCTCGCCATTCTCATCCTGCATAATCCCCATAATGATAATTCCCCTCCTTTTATACCATTGCATTGTGCTTATATATCATGCTTTCCCGATTAGCTCTGTTATCATGAGACATTTATGTTATTTCTGGTTTTTTCCTTCCCCATTCTTCCCTACTTCCAATCATTTCTGCAATAGACATCTTTGTGCCTGTAGCTTTTGCTTTGTGTTCAGTGATTTCCTTAGGGTGAGGAAGTGGGATCGCTGGGCTGGGAGGACATACGTATCTCTAAGGCTGTTCCTGAGCCCGGCCTTTCTGCTTTTCCAGAGAGTTCCACCCATTTACATTGCTGCCAGCTGGGAGAGCCTGCTTTGACCTTGCCAGTCCTAGAGGTTATCATCAAAAAAAATCTGGGAGGGACACCTGGGTGGTTCAGTCAGTGAAGCGTCTGCCTTCGGCTCAGGTCATGATTCCAGGGTTCTGGGATCAAGTCCTGCTCAGCGGGGGGCCTGCTTCTCCCTCTCCCTCTGCCGCTCCCTCTGCTTCTGCTTTTTTTTCTCTCTGGCAAATAAATAAATAAAATCTTAAAATAAAAATCCTGGAGCTCAGATATCAAGTGGGACATGAAGATTGTTCTAACCTGCATTTCCTGATGGCCAACGATGTTGGATGTTTTTCTCTCGGCTTACATGCTATTTATACTGCCTCTTGAGTGAACAGGCTTCTCTTTGCTGTGACCCCTGGTTCCATCCCATGCCTGCCTGGGTGCTGGGTGGGAGGGGGATGGATACTCAGGCAGAGGGACGTTAAGTTTACCAGTGTCACCATCCCCACCGCATGGAGATGATGGCACCGAGGAACCCTTCCGCCCTTGGTTTTCGGGCGAGATGCCGAATGCATCTAGAAATCCCTGTAAGTCAACATTCTCACCTCTGGGTCTGGCACACACTCCTCCGTTGCTGAAGCAACCGTGCTGAGCTGGGCAGAGTCGCTTTCGATGGCCTGGAGCACTTTCAGAAGCCTTTGCTGCTGCCTGAAAGGGGATTTTGGTTTAGCAAGCCGGCAGTGACAGATGGTTCACACCAGAGATCAGACCCATCAGCACCAACTTTTCTAGCTCAGAAGAAGCTGCGGTTTGAGAAGAAAGTCCCTGCCCCGTGTATAGCTCAAAGGTGCACACGGGCTGTTCCCCCCACCCCCCCCTTTGTAATAACCGGATAACGAGTCATGAAGGAAGAGCCAAGTAGAGGAAGTTGTCTGGGGCAAGACGGCATCAGACCGGAAAGATGGCTAAGATGGTGAAGCTGACTGGTAACTCGGAAGGGTCTAGAGCAAGGGGGTGGCAGATCACAGTCTACAGAGCCTGCGAGCTGAGAATGGCTTTTACCTTTCTGAAGGGCTGTTAAAACCAACCAACCAACCAAGTGAAAGGCCTGAAGAATTTGCTTTCTGGACCTTTACTAAAAACCCCCACTACTCCTGGCCCACACACCTACTTTGCGCCTCCCGTTTCTGGGACCACAGGCATTCCCAACTGAGCAGAGTGGGGTTTGCAAACGCACCCCACATGTGCTGTTTAAGGCAGGGGACCCTCAAGACCCCAGAGCACCAAGGATCTTGAGAACGAAGAAAGCAGCATTGGGGGACACGCGTGCCACCCACAAACGGCTGTATCAGATGGAAGTACCCTCAGGGACTAGCCCTCTCCTGCGTGGAACCCGTGGGTTTGTACACATGGCCGTCAGGGGACACAGCCCTGGTTTCCAATCTGAGGACTGCAGACTCTTAGAGGGATGCCCAGGGGGAGCCCCTCCCAGCATCCCCGGCCCACTGACAGCGAGTTCACCACTGTCTGCTGCACCGGGTACTCTGGGGGGCGGCGGTGGATAAGATCTTACATGGGATGGACGGAACTGGACCAGCAAAGACACTCCGGTGGGAAAGACATAAACTCTGTTCCATGCTTTAGGGCCGGAGGGGGAGGGGGAGGGAGGGTCCGGTATAAGGGAGCAGCTCTACGTGGGCCTGGGATAACGTTATATAGGAGAAGCAAAGAGAAAGCGCAGATAACGAGATTCTCATAGCTGCATTGCTATGGGGTTCTGGTTTTGTGTTGAAGCCACCTTGGTAAGTACCTGCTCCCCAAAAGGCCGATTCTGTCAATGGCTTCGCTGACGGCTCTGGCTCCCCCTGCTGCCCTGGACGGCTCCTGCGGGCTGGCCGGGCTGGTCGTGCTGGTGGCCACGGCTGTAGGAAGCTGTGGGGGAGGGGGATGGCAATGCTTAGGAAGCAGGAAGAGGGAAAAGGACTGAGAGGGACCGAGTCTACATGTGCTGGTGAGATCCAGGATCCCCCACCATGACCTCTGCAAAGACAAGAGATCTCTGTTTCTCATGATCCAGGGAGTCTCAGCAAATGATCTCCTCAATCAGCTATTGAAAAATTTCTCTCATCAAAATCTCATCTCCCCGTCTCGGTCACACCCCTGCTCTGTTTGCTACAGAGTAACCAGACTCCGTGGAAGGATTCTAGTGACATCCTTACGGCCCTTTCATTCTTAATCCTCCTTTGACATTTATCATCTAAACTAGAAACGTGCTCTGTTCTCCATCTGCAAATGATTTTAGTTATTGGAAGCTCTGCGGGTCTGGAGTCAGGTTATCCAGAAATCATGCCTATGGGGTGGGCAGTCCGCAGACAAGTCAGAAATGTCAGCGGACGATGGGAAAGAACAGCTAGGAAAGAACAGAATAAACAGGAGGGACATATAAAGGAAACCTCGATGATGCTCTGGGGAGCTCTCTCCTCCCCTCCCCACTTCGTCTCCCTTCCCCGCCCTGTCCGCCCCCCTACCCTCTGGTGCCCCCCATTCCCACCACTAGTCAGGTTCTTCCCACTTCAACGTATTCCCCTGTCCCTTCTACCTGCTGTTCCGTGTTGCTGGCTCATTCCCTAAGACACAGGGCTCAGCTCAAATGGGACCCTCCAAGGGGCTTCCTCGGACCACCCTTCCAGAGGGTAGCCACCATCTATAATCTTGTCCTCTTGTGTCTCTCTGAAGTCAGAGACTTTGCTTGTTTGCAAGCTCCCTGAGGCCAGGGGCTAATCTGATCTGACTTAGCCACCTCTGTATTCTGAGCACATGGCCTAGACCTGTGCACAATCTAACAAACACATTTCTGGGTGTTGTGTTCGTTCGCGTCTGAACTTGCTGGGGCCCTCTTTGCTGAGATAGGCCTGACTGACCTAGGTAGATACAGATACAATTTATTTATTCAGGGTCCTAAGATTTGTTTTTGTGCTGTCTTGTCAGGAAGCAGAAACATAACAAGGAACTGGAGTCCCCGGGCCTGAGTGAGTTCTGGCCCCCCACTCGGAACCTCGGGCAAGCTACTCCAGCCCAGGTTTCCCTATCCGTGAAATGGCCAGAATGACACAGTGCTCAGGGAGCACAGGGAGGGCCTGCAGGGACCACAGAGGGAAGCCACCTGGAGGTTCCTGGGTGCTGCTGGGGAGAGTGGGCACAGGGTTTTGTTGTCCTGCTCAAGTCCTCACCGACCTCAGGGCTCTCTTCTTTCCCTTTCAGCAGACTGGTCCACGGTTTTGCTGCTGGTCCCTCCATGTCCTAGAATGATATAATCACATGATCTGAGGTCAGAAGAAAGCCATCCATTATATACTCTGCATGGACAGACGAGGGCACAGAGGTGCAAGGACTGTCCTGAGATCCCATAGACACAAACGTCAGGGGCAAAGGACTGAGCTCCAAGAAGACAGACAACAGGTATTGCTCAATGAATGCCCCAAAGGGCAGCCAGTGCTAGAGCCCGGGGAGCAGCTGGAAGTGTGGCGTGTGTAACCGAGGCGTGTCCGAAGCCTCCATCCTCCTGCCTCTTGTGCAAAGCTGAAGGTGGCAGACACAAACACAGACACCTGCCAGGCCAGGGAAGTTTCTGGAACAGGTGCAGTGGGTTAGGGGCAGGAAAACAGGGCAGATATGAGTTCAGGATGCCTATGCAACATCTCCTTTTGCAAGTGCTGCTCAGACACCACCAGTTCCCCGGGGAGCCTCCTGTGGTCCCTCCCCTCTACCCCTGAACGCACCTGCAGTGGGCTGGTGGGAGGCTTTCTGCCGACGAGGGCCCTCTGCAGGGCTTCGTTCTCCACCTGGATGGCCCTGAGCACCGCTGAGGCGTCTTCCTCTCGGTCCTCAGCCTCATGCACAGGTTTTCGGGTGGTCGAGAAGGGTCTCTCGCGGCGGCTTCCGGGTCCTGCAGGCGGGAAATGGGGTGCGCCTTTAGACCGCATTCACGGAGTGCAGCTCAAAATCCGTTAGACCTGAATTGAGGAACATTCTATAAAACAACTGGCTTGTACTCTCCAAAAATGTCAAGGTCACACAAGACAAGGAAAAAAAAAGGCCCAGAGAGCGATTCCAAATTAAAGGAGACTGAGCAGACATGGCAGCAGGATGTGGTTACAAACCTGGCACTGGATCCTGGGTGGGAAAACACTGGCGGAAAGGACATTACTACAGCAAGTAGAGGAACCCCAATACAGTGTGTGGCATAGATAATAGTATTGTAGTGATGCTTACTCTCCTGAATTTCCTAAGTGTGCTGTGCTCATGGGAAATGAATTGCCCCAGTCTTAGGAGACACACACTGCAGTGTTTAGAGGTAAAGGAGAATGATGTCTGTAACTGAATCTCCAATACACACACACACACACACACACACACACACATCCATCCACACACAGACACACACAGAGCACAAACAGAAATCAGTGGGAACAAGGGGTGCCTGGCTGGCTCAGTCGGTTGAGTGTCCCACTCTTGATCTTGGAGTCGTGAGTTCAAGCCCCATGTTGGGCCTGGAGCTTATGTAAAACAAAACCGATCAATCCATCAACTGGGACAAAAATGTTACCAGCCAGTGAGTGTGGCTGGAGGGTCTATGGAGGGTCAACTGTGCTATCCTCACAACTTTAAGTTTGAAATCGCATCTAAATAAAAAGTTGTAAGCTCTAACGAAGTGCTTATGGGGAATAATATATGCTCTCGTGGAGACAGATGGGTATCTGGGAATATTTTATTTTATCCTGTTTTGCTTTTCCATGGGCAACAAGAATTGCAAAGACTTTATATCCCAATTTAAGAAAAAACGCATTGCAATGCTGTGGGCGATTCCAGAAGTTCTAAGGAGAGGACAATTGGTTTTATAAAGTGACATGCAGACAGAGCCCAGTAAGACTGGCTGAATGAAATAAATAACGGTACGCCCACCCAACAGAGGGCTACGCAGCAAAGGAAAGCAGACTAAACTATCTGCAGATAAAATTAAAGGATGACTCGAATTTCCTTCCTAATCATCTGGGCAGTGGGTGGGCATGTAGATGAAGAGACATTGGCCATCAATTCATGACTGCCAAGGCCAGGTAATGGACACACGGAGGTCACTGTAACACCCTCTCAATTACTTATGTGTGGAATCTTTCCATATTAGGGAAAAAAAAAAACCTCCATTTAAAAACAGAACTGCCCCGGGCGCCTGGGTGGCTCAGTGGGTTAAAGCCTCTGCCTTCAGCTCAGTTCATGATCCCAGGGTCCTGGGATTGAGCCCCACATCAGGCTCTCTGCTCAGCGGGGAGCCTGCTTTCCCCCTCTCTCTGTCTCTGCCTGCCTCTCTGCCTACTTGTGATCTCTGTCTGTGAAATAAATAAAAAAAATCTTTAAAAAAAAAAAAAATAAAAATAAAAATAGAACTGCCCGAAATGTTTCTATCAGAATGCTTAAAGAGGCTTTTCCCAATTGACTTTCATCCCCTCGGCAAATATTTCTTGAGGGCCACTGTGCCTGGCTCTGTCCTCGGCACTGGGGACCCAGCAGTGACGAGACGGATTGAGAACCCGGCTTTGTAAAGTAGGACAAGTAGCCAGGAGAAATGATCAACAAAATAGAGTGTTAGACATCAGAAAATGTTACAGAAGAACAGGCAAGAGCAGAACAGAGTGGGGCTGCGGGTGGGTGAGGCTGTGGTCCAGGCATTGGCGTGGACACACCCGTGGGCGGTGTGCTCATGGAGCAGCCAGGTGCCGTGTGTGGGCTGACAGGTTGAGACAGGGAGACAGGTTCAGGAGACCCAAGTTGGGGATCACTCAAAGCTGTGGAGGACAAGGTTGCTATTCTGAGTGAAAGGGAGAGCCATGGTAGGCTCTAAAGGAGGGGAGGACTTGACCTGACTTAGGTGCTGAGCTGGGGACAGAAGGGACAAGGTTTCTAGAAGTTTCTAGCTGCAGCCAGAGGGAGGCATGGCAGCGGCAGGGAAGGGACACAGACTGCGGTCAGATCCTGCAAATGTAGTGAAGGCGGGGCCCATGGGGTGGCCTGACAACGTGGGTGTGGCTGGGAGAGAGGAAGGGCTGAGCGACAAGGGCTCTGGGTGGAGCAGGTTTGGGAGTGGAGAGCAGGGGCTCAGGTTTGGACAGATTAGGCCCAAGATGTATGATTCAGACATCCAAGTGGAGCCAACAAGTTGCACGTACACACTCGAGTCTGAGTCTGGGAGCAGGTCTGTGCCAGAGGTGTGAATTCGGCAGAAGCGACTGGATTGTATCAACTAGCAGTCATGTCAAAGATTGACACAGACGCCGGCCTCTAACACACTGGGAATTCACGGGTGACCTCTTAGGATATATGAAACAGCATCCTCTGAATACTGAGTCCTTGAGCCCATCCATCCACGCTGAGGACTGAGCATTCCATGCAGCACTTGACCCGTCTACTACATCGTGTTAGAATGCTACGTCTGAAGGAATGTTCTAGCAGCAACATCCGGAATGGCCTTGGGAGGAGAGGAGTGGAAGCACGGCAGTTCCACCAGGCTAGCTTCCAGTATGGCTGGGCACTGGGCTGATGGGAGACCATGGGTTTTTATGGGAAAGCTCAACCAAAATGAGGGCATATCAGTTTCTACCAGGCACCCAGGGAGTGGCTGTGAATTTGAATGCCCCGGGCCAGGGGCGGCAGCCCAGCTCCAGCCAGCAGCTGCCATCTGAGCTACACTCCCAGTATTGTCTTTTTATCCCCCCGCCCAAGAAAAGCTACAATCTGAAATCTATGTGAAATCCCCTGAATTTTATGTGTTTACAGACATACTCTGGTTTTTAAGAAACCTTATGAAGGCCAATAGAGCCCGAAGGGCCAGCCTACCCCAAGGCCACAAGTCCAAGCCACTCTCCCAGGAGGGTCAGGGGCGCCCAAAGGAACCTCAAATGCCTGCGGATGGCCGGCCTGGGCAATAAACAGTGAGTGGGTCATTTTCTGACTTTGATGTACGGTCTCTCGTTGTTGCCCCAATGCTGCTCCCAGGGACAGAAGCGCAAGGAGCTGCTGGGAAAGTGACCCGGGATTCTGCTCATCCCGGTCAAGGCCACTTTACAGCCTTCCTTGCTGGCCCTTCTTAGGAGGGACTTGGTCTGCTCTGCAACAGGGCCAGGGGGAGGGGCGAGGGAATAAGACGGTAAAACAAATACCCAAACAGAGCAGAAAGGAGGACTGGCAGCAGCTCAGCATATCAAGCTGATGGGGGGATGGGGGTGGGGGTCCTTACTGGTGTGGAAATGCGGGTGAGTAAAAGGGATGCAGACGACCACACTGGGCTCAGGTCCTGGGAGTAGCCAGGGGGACAGGGACAGGGAGGAGGAATCAAAGGAAGCTGAAGGACCTGGTCTTGAGCTAAACTGAAGCTGGAACAAAAAAATTCACACCCTCGCCCCCAGGGTAGCTGCGGTGGAAATGGGTTCCTGGCAAGGCAAATTAATGACACAGGCTCTCGACCTACCCTAAGCTGTGGAATGACATGCCCCCCCACCCGCTGCCTCACAGATCTCACAGTCAAGGGGCAGAGACAGACACGGATTAGGCAGGTACACACTGGATCTACTGGCAGGTGGAGACAAGTGCTACAAGGAACAAAGTGGGGCAAAGGCCAGAGGTGACACAGGGAAAGAGACACTATTTGAGCCACTTGGTTAGGGTATGTGACATCTGAGCAGAGACCTGAAGGCAGTGGGCCCTGCAAATACCCACACGGGGAGGCCATTCCAGACCAAGGGAACAGCAGGTGCCAAGGCCCTGAGGTGGGCGGGGCTTGCCAGATGAGGTACGGCAAGGCAGCCTGGAGTGGGCAGGAGGGTGAAGAGATCTCGGCCTTGGTTCTCATGTGGGCCATGTTCCCCAAGGCCATGTCAGCCCAACAGGCCTCATGCTACGACCCTGGCACTTGGCATGATGATTTTTGTCAAAGGGATGTACGGAAAATGATTTCAACCCCAAACTTTGTCAGTCTCGGTTTTTGTGAATATCACTACAGCGTACGGTTTCCTCCACCATCTGCAGGAAAGCAGAGCTGAAGAATTCAAGGCTCCTTCTGATCCTATAGGTGATTCTATAAATTAGGGACTGAGGTCGTGTGTAAAGCTAAACATGTGTGCTCACGCTATGACATGAGGGAGGGCAAACCCTTGTGTCGAGGGAAGTCTTAGGCAGTACCAGGACAAGCAGAACCTGCAACTCATGAGCTCCTCCTCCACGGCCCACATGGAGCACGTATAAAGTCGTTCTAAAGGGAGCTGGGTGGCGACCCCTCCCTTTTTACCGTCTTTCCGTGGGCAAGTGGCCTGCCCTCTGTTGCCTCAGTGGCCCGGGACTGGGGTGGAAGAGGGCGCCAGAGACCACCACCTGTCCTTGGTCGCTGTGACCCTAGACTCACCTCTTCTTCAAAAAGGATACTGAGAAAGGCTTTTTCTTCCAGTGGAGTCCAGTTCTAGCTGCAAAAACACTTTTGCCCCAAGCATCTTTCCCTTGGGAGGGAACGCTCCCCCCGACAGCAGGATCACCGTGAGCTGCCTGTGCCTTTGAGTCATACTATGCTAAGATGATGCTTTTAGAAATTAAATCACCCTTTCTCTGAAGGTCAACCCTGAAGCTCCCCTACCAGAGCCTTCCCCACCCATGGCTTTCCAGAAACGTTGGCACAGGGCGCTTGCGTCCTCCTGAACCTCATCTCTGCTAATCAGTTCGTGTTCACTGAGCATTTCCTCACGACACATGAGGCAACCACCTTTTAACTCATGTCGACGCTCTCATCGCTCACTTGGCCGAGCCCGTTTTGCACCAGCCTGAACACCACATGAGGGCGGATTTATTTTTGTCGTACACCTAGAGAATGGCAGATTTATTCACACAATAAATTTGTGCCACCAGCAAGAACCAAATTGCACATTTTAATTTATCCCACACTGCTCTTTTCTGGTCGAAAACCACCCCTCTCCCGTTAACTCCACTTGCTCTTTGCCTCGCCAAAACTTGCCTTGTCTCTGTCTCTCTCTCTCCCTGGGAAACAAAGAGCCTATCAAACACAGGAGGTTTGCCGTGAATATAACACATCTCACGGGAGAAGAGAGGAGAGGGGGATGTGGGGCTGCCAGGCGGCTCACGGGCTGGGTGACTTGTTCCCACCTGCCAGCCGGGACTCGAAAAAGCTCACATTCAGGGTCTCAGCAAAATTACCCCTCACCACATGTGCGGGGCCTCGGAGGTCACCTGGGAATCCACTGAAAGGGCGGATATTACATCTGAGAACAAGGTTCACGGAGAAGATCGTAAGCCAGCAGCCCGAAGGCCAAATCCAGCAGCAGACGTGTATTGTGCGACTTTCACTTTTTTTTCAAATTGGAAATAGATGCCAAGCTTTTTTTTTTTCCTTAAAGAGGAAATCCACCTGAAAATTGGAATTCCTGGTGTCTCCTGAAAAAATCATACGGGCTGGTAACCTCTGACTAGCATTCCCATGTGGCGATCACAGGGTTGGAGCTGGGTAGCAGTGCCCCCATTAGGCCATAAGCCCTCTGGGTTCCATGATGCACCCCCACTGGCCGTGGTCGGGTGCCTATTGGCCTGGAAACTGGGCACTGATTTGTGCGGTGAAAGGTCCAGGGAAACAGAGGACTTAGCCCTCTTTTGTCCCGAGATGCCCACACTTGTCTCTAAAATCCAACTGGCAGGGGGACAGGGAGCTGGCTGTGCCCGGGACAGTGGTCCACGCCTGAGTACTCCAGACTGCCATGCATTTCACCGAAGTGCGGCCTTATCAGGCCACACGCTTCCCATGGTATAAGAGACTGTGACCAGTGTTCACTCATTCCTCCCCTTCCCTGCTTGAGGGGGGTGGTGCAAGGGGTAGAGTCTGTTTCTCCAGCTGGGCTAGGCCTGGTGGCTTTCTTTGGCTAACAGGTCACCGGACGATCGTGACCAAGCAGAGTCTTAAAAAAGCACTTATGCTTTGGGGTGTGCCCTCTCTGAAACCACCACGTGCTGGCTAGCGAGACCACGTGGAACAGAGACGGTCATCCCAGCTGAGGTCCACAGGCCAAGTGGCCTGCCGTCATGTGAGTGACCGGCCGTCTGACACCGTCCAGTCCACCGTCCAGTCCACCTCAGTGGAAGTCAAAGGGTTGCTGTTTCAAGCCACTGATTTTGGGACAGCTCATTAGACGGCTATAAACAGCTGATAAACACGGCTCGTCAGGGCCTGTGTTCTTTCATCTCCAGAGCTTCTCTGGGCCTCTCCATGGGCAGATGTCTATGACTCTACAGTTGTCTGTCTGTATGTACACAGATGTCTGTCTGTAACTCTAATACTCATCCTTTTGCCACTAGCTCTTCTTTGGGCCTGGAATGCGTATGCTTTTCAAGGAAGGCAATCACGGCTCCTATGCCGCCCTCACTGAATGGTTCCACTCTTTCCTCTTGGATAGGATGGTCCTTTGGTCCATATCCTACCCTGGAGAATGTGTAGCAAACATGTGTGCTTAATTTATGAAATGGATAACAGTTGCTTCTGACTTCCCTGTAGCAGCACCCACCTGCATAGCACCCAGGTTTTCCTTCGGGGAACCGGCCCTTCCCTACTCTTCTCAGGCTACAGAGTTTGGACAGATCTGACCACATTCCTGGCCCAGCCTGGGGCAAAGAGAGAACTGCCTCTCCCAGACCATGGAGACTAGAGATCCATTCAGGGGACAGCTGGTTCTTGGGCTCTGCTGGAATTATTAGGAAAGGAGCAGTCCCTTTCCCTAGGGTTGCTGAGCCGGTAAGAGAGCCTAGAGCCCCTGGGGGCCATCTGTGGGCTGTGCCTGAGACCAGAGATATGGTTCTCAAAGTGTGATCCCTGGACTGGCAATATCGGCACCATTGGAACTTGTCAGGTGATTAAAAGACTTAGGCTCCATTCTAGATGCACTGAATTAGAAACTGGGGCTGGGGCCCAAAAGTCTGTGTTTTCATTTGCTCTGCAAATAATTCTGATGCACGTTCCAAGTTTGAGACCTGCTGGACTAGAGAAGACTAGAGCTAAGTGATGATGAAACAGCTTCCCGGTCATATCATCTGGGCACCTGGATCCCTCCATGCCTGAGGCTAAATCTATAGTCCTGGACTTCCCAGGTCTGGGAGCAATACATTTTCCTTCGTTGCTCCAGCCAGTTTGGGTTTCTGTCACTTGTGATTAATAACGAACACTGACTAACTATAAGATTCAGGGCTTCGGCAGAATGGTCTTTCTGCTGCTGGTACCTGATAGAAATGCCAAGTGCGGGCTGTCAGGGTCCTCTAATTCACTCATGCTGAGGGGTGTTACTTTATTTCTATGGTTGGCAGCTTGTCTGAGAAAAGTGGTTCAGATACATCACTTCCCTAGAGCACTCTGACAACTCGGACAGTAAACTTTCTACATTAAAGACTGATGTTCTTTCACCCTCAAGATGACAACAGGTCTCTGGAAGTCTTGCGGAAAACTCATGGGTAGAGACTAGAGTGGCACAGGACATAAGAGCTGGTTCATTAGAACCACGACAGTCACAGTGACAGAGAAGAATTACATTCTCAGGCATCATATGTACATTTAATTGACACAAATTCAAGTTTATGACCTTGGCCAAAGGCAAAGGGGTAAGGGGAGAAATAACTCTTTAAAGAGTGCAGGTGGTAGGTTGTACTTCTGGTAATGTTAATGGAGACCAACTCTTCCTTGGAGCACAGCTAGAAAACCTGGACCAAATATTATACAAATCTGTTTGAAACAAAGAAATGTGTTTGAAGATGTGGAACGTGAACAGGTCTGTGAAGGATTACAGTGTCAAAAGCAGGCAGGAGAAGGAAACCCAGAGAGGTAAACCCAGCCCCTGGGAAGTGTTTTCCCTCAAGGAGCTATTGACCCTGATCTGAGCTGCTGCAAAGCTGGGAGGCTGGGCAGAGCTGGTGACAGAGTTGGGGCCACAGCCGGAGAGTCAGCATGACTTGCAAAGAGCCAGTGCAAAGCTCAGAAAGGTTAACAAGATGGGCGATCTGAATTACTACTATGTAAAATTAAAAATAATAGCAATCATAATAATGATGATATCATCATCTAGTGAGGTTTAAGACCTAGAAAGAATTAAAAAGCATGACAATAATAGCATTTAAGTCAGGAGGGGAGTAAATGGGAATTATGGAGTTGTAAGGTCCTTCCACTGAATGGGAAGCGGTGTAAACTTGCTAATCTAAAGTAGACTCAAATAAGTCAAGAATGTATGTTGCAATCTAGGATAATGACTGAAAGAATAATAAAAGGATGTAGAGCTAACAAGCTAATAGAGAGGGAAAAGAGGAACAACAGAAAGTAATCAGTTCAAAAGAGGGAAAGAAAGGAAAGAAAGAGGACCATAAAACAGGCAGCACCAATAAAAAGCAGACAATATGAAAGTAGATTAAACTCAAGTATATCAGCAATTACATTAAATGTAAATGGACTAAATGTGCCCATTCAAACACGTAGATTGTTTAGAGGATAAAAATAAAACCCAATTACATGCTGCTTACAAGAGACAAACCTCAACGTAAGGAAGGCGAAAGTTTGAAAGCAAAAGGACAAAAAGAAGACACACCATGGAAACAGTGACCACAAAAGAAAGCTGGTGGGCTTTAGGGCAATGAGCATCACTAGATTGAACAGGAGACAACATGGTGATAAAAGGTTCCATTCACCAGGAAGACATAAAGAGGCTCATTGGTGCACGTCCCCCAGAAGACAGCCCCCCACAAATATAAAGCATGTGAGCAGTCCAGATTTTGCCTAGAAAGGGTGAGCTGATTTGATTCCACTGTCTTCTCGGGAAGTCTCAGGCTCCTTGTGCCTCTGGGGGCGTGAACATCCAGTGCCCTTAGCATAATGCCAATGTCTAAAAACACACATTTTCACTGTAGCGCAGACCCTAAACGAAGCCACCTGCTTCATTGGAGACTCAGCCAAGAAGCTGGGATTGGACCCGCCCTGGAGGAGAGACGATGCTCTGGGGCTTACTGGAGATGATAGGGGTGGTCTGTACAGAGCCATACACACTCACGGAAACTACCCCTCATCATCAGTTTGAAGGATTTCCAAGAGTTTCTTGGGCCACCGCCTGCACTTTTTCTGACCTTTAGAACCAAATCCCCGTGTGAAGAGTGGCTCCACTGTAGTGCGAGGGTGGTGACCATGCTGTGCTTTTTGACTTTCTTCAAATTTAGCTTTATGTAGGGGCCAAGGATATTTGAGAGGCTGAGCTCTAAATCTGTTCAAAATGAAGATTCCACGACCTCAGACAGTGTCCTTTTGCAGGGAGATGATGGGACAAATGGCTCTAAGAACCCAGTACCAGGGACAGCTGGTCATCTGGTTTTCATCAGAGGGACCCAGTGACATATGTTTATATGTTTACATGAACACCTAGGCTCCTTTGCCACTGTGCCCAGGAAGCTCAGAGTCACTCCTGAACTCCCTCACATGCCTGTTTGTTCACCCCCTGGCTTCCTATTTTTTCTTTCCTCGTCTTCTCTTCACTCTCATTTCCTCGTGTATTTGTCAGTCTTGTACCACACACTGCATGTAATTTGTTAGAACATTCCAGAACTTTCTGGAGAATGGCCAATTATAAATTAACGAAGCTCTACTTTGCAAAATGTTGTCCATGAAGGTATGGGTTATGAGTTGAATTGTGTCCCCATAAAAGATGCTGAAGTCCTAACCTCCCAGGCCCTATCAGTGTGAGCTTATTCAGTATTTGCAGATGCTGGGGTTAAGATGATGTCATTAGGGTGGGCATAACCTAAAGCAGGTACTTAACAGACAGAGCCACCCAGGCGTCCCTCAGAACTATTTTAGTTGCTACATGGTTTTTAAAATATTAACAGTTGGGACGCCTGGGTGAATCTGTCATTTAAGTGGCTGCCTTCAGCTCAGGTTGTGACGCCAGGGTCCTGCATGCAGGATCAAGTCCTGCATGGGGCTTCCTTGCTCAGTGGGGAGCCTGCTTCTCCATCCACCTGCCTCTCCCCCTGCTTGTGTATGCCCTTGTGCTCGCTCGCTCTCTCTTTAATAAAGATTTAAATAAACTCTTAAAAAAAATAAAATACTAACAGTTATACATTTACATCAAAGAACATTAGAAAAAATATCACAAGTGACTCAACTCTGACTTTTAGGCACGTTTTCAGTTAGGACTGGGCTGATGTGGATATGTAGTAAGAAAAGAGCATTTTAGTTGGCACAGGAGGGACCACTCACGCAGTGGAGTAGTTAAGAAAACAGACTCTATGGTCAGGTTTTCTCTCTTTCTTTTTAATTAATTAATTAATTAATTAGAGGAAGAGAGAGAGAGCACAAGCAGGCAGAGAGGCAGGCAGAGGGAGAGATAGAAGCAGGCTCCCTGCTGAGCAGGGAGCCTGACGCAGGGTTTGATCCCAGGACCCCAGGATCACAACCTGAGCCAAAGACAGATGCTTAATCAACTGAGCCACCCAGGCACCCCTGCAGTCAGGTTTTCAAACACCGATTTCATCACTCACTGGCTGTGTGACTTAGGGCAAATTCCTCAACTTCTCTGTGCCTTGGTTTCCTCTGTATAACAGTTGTTGCTAATAGCGGTGTCTAGTTCACGGAGCAGTTTAGACGGTTAAATGCAAGATTACGTGTGTGGTATAAAACATAGCTTTTTTGGGTCAGTGCTTTGTAAGTGCTGGCTCTTCATTTTATTACCCAGTCACGGAAACTCTTGTGACCGTGGCATGCACATTAAGGAGGGAAGTCTGGTGATCCCAGTAGGATGGGTGGGAAAGTTGCTTGATCAGCAGGGTCCTGCTCCCACTCTACCAGGGGCTCAGGAAGGCTTCCTGCACGGTAGCACACTACTCTGGGTTTCATTTCTTTCAGCAACTCATTCTGGAGGAACTTTCTGGAAACCCTTTCTAATTTTTTCACGAAGAGTTCGACACCAGCAGTATAGACTGGAGTCTTGGCCACTGAAGTAGTGGTCAGTGGAGCTAGTTTGGATGTCAAAGAACCACTACCACCTGGGATTGCTACCCACACTGTCCACTTGCTGTTGGGGCTCTGAGAGCTGACCCGCCCTTCACCTTGTCCCCTTGTCCCTTCTCTCTCTCTTCTTCTGGCTTCTTCCGACCAAAGCAGATAGATCCAAAATTCACCAGGTTTTTCTGACACCATGTATCTTACTCTTCACCTGTATAGACGATATCTAAGATTATCTAATTGCACACAGGACATCTTGAAGCCTATCGCTGCTTTGACTTTGACATGCCCTTGTCAACATACCACTTCCACAGCAATTCCCTTCCTACGTCTACCTTCCTCAGGCTCCATGCTGGTGACTTTCCAGGCTCTGGCTCTTGCCAACAAGTCCCAGGAACAAGTTTGGTCCTAGCTCTACTACTGGATTTTGGCTTTTCGTGTTGGTGGGATGCGGACAACTCCACCACCCACAGGCTTGGTCTGGCTGCATGTCCAGGTCACTCCCCGCTGAGGCAGGACAGAGATCAGACCCCACTCTTCCTGCAGCGGGCTTAGCACCAAACATGACCTGTCCAGACATAGAACCCAGCTCTAGGCACCTGGCTTGCTTGAGTCTCCTTTGCTAGTGGCACAGTCCCAGAACCTATACCAGACAAACGACAAGTTAGGGATCCCCTTTCACTGCTGAGTCTCGGCTCTCCCTGCCCTATCATGGCAGGTTCCCCACTGCCCAGCTTCTTAACCTGGCTGTTCAGGGTAAATCACAACTAGTCTCATCACAAGCTGGACTGCTATCAGGAATCCAGCTACTGGTAAGACTCAGAGACCGAGTCACCACCTTTTGCATCCTGCAATAGGCTCTTCCCTGGTCATCCCACAGCCACCACAACTCCCAACAGGCCACACTCCATGTGGCAGCCAGAGGGACCTTGTTCAAATGTAAAGCAGCTCATAAAAGCCCCTGCTCACCTGTGACTCCATCTCAGCTGCCCTCCCCTCAGCGGCTATGCTCTGGCCTCCAGCTTTCTTTCTGATTCTTGAGCTAACTGAGCAACTCTTTCCTACCCCAAGGCCTTTGCACAGTCTTCCCCCTCTGCAAAAGGCTAGTTCTTTACCTCACCATGTCTCAGCTCATGTCTCCCCTCCTCAGAGAGGCCTCCTCTAAGCACGCTGCCCAGCCATCACCCAGTTGATGTCTTGGTGGTGGCTGTCACCACCCCATCTTCATGTTTGTTGTCTATCTCTGCCCACTGAAATATAAACACCAAGACAGCAGGAACAGTGTGTTGCTCCCTGGATCACCAGGGCCTGGACCAGGGCTGGCACAGGGTAGATGCTCCATACACAGGTTGCTGGTGAGGTCGAAGAAGACAGCAAATGACCTGCTGCCTTGCCTGGAAATGCATCCAGGACTTGACTGGGCTAGATGGGAGGATGCCATGACTGCAGCCCCAGGCCTAGGCCCCAGCACCCAGCTTCCCTGGCTGGCCTTGCCTGTGGGCCAGCCATATCCCCAGGATGCTCACGGCCGGCCCCAATGGCTCCCCCAATTTCCCGTCCTGCCTATTACTCTTGGCAAGTCACTTCCAGGTCTTCAACCTCAGTTTCCTCATCTGTGAAATGGGAGAAGGGGGCAGCAGCATCCACAGGGATCTCCTGGAGTTTGCTGCCCGGCACCCACTCCATCTGCCTCTGGTGACAGCACCCGTATCTCCCTCCCGGAAGTGCCCCTGACTTAAGCTGGGGATGACAGCAGCTCTGAGGCTTGGCTGGCATTTGTGTGAACGGTGCCAGCTGACTCCACCAAGCAGCTGCTCTGAGCCAGGTGATCCTCTCTCCAGCCCTTTTAGCCTTATAGCAACCCCCAGATGAGAGTATCATTCTTATCCCTGCTGGGTAGATGGATAACGGAGGCCCAGAGAGGTTAACCAAACTGCCTGAGGTCACAGAGCTACTAGGTGCACGGGCAGGACTTAAAGCAGGTGCGCAGGCTTGCTTTCTGCCAGGGCTGCTGGGCTGCTGGGCTGCAAGCCCAGGGCCGTGGAGGGCCCTCCCATCACCCCTAAGAAAAATAAAATTACTTGCTACCCAAAATGCCTTGTCTCATATTCATGGGTCTTTTCCTTCAGTTGGAGTTTGGGTTGTGATGAGAATTGATCAGATAATGCTGGGGTGGTGTCCTGCCCACAGTCTTTCAGCTAGACCTCAGCCTGCAACTCTGGCTCTGGGCTCCACTGGCCCTGGGAGGGCTGTGTAAGAGCCTAGTTCCCTTGGCCTAGGGTGGGGAGCAGTGGTCCCACACGGGGGCTTATGTTCAGCTGTGCCCCCCAAACTCCCCAGCCAGGAGGGTACTCCACTTGCCCAGTGAACTTGCTTGGTGATAAAGCCAGTTTGGGCTCCTTCCCTTTGCTGCCCCCCTAACCAGGGACCGACTTCTAAATAGAGGACCTGTTCTCAAATCCTTACCTCAGAGCTGGCGGCTGGGGGAGTCCAGAGACAACGTTTACAGAGCTAGAGCTGATGCTCGGTAAATGCTGGCTGTTCTGCTACTCCTCCTTCTCCTTCCACCTGCCCCAAGCCCAGGCCTCAGTCCCTCCAGCTCCCAGGAGACGTGGGTGGAATGCCAGCCACAGAGGTCAGGGCCCCTGGCTCAGCCAGACTGCTTGTCTAACAAAGGCAGGCTGGCTGGGGCTGGATTTCTGCCCAGGACACCCCAGGCTTCCAAATGCTTGGAATACCAGGATGCCTTGAACTCTGTGAGGTGCTTTGTTTCAGGTGGTAAAACCCAGAAGCAAGCGGCTTCC
Source organism: Lontra canadensis (assembly GCF_010015895.1). Classification (NCBI taxonomy): domain Eukaryota; kingdom Metazoa; phylum Chordata; class Mammalia; order Carnivora; family Mustelidae; genus Lontra; species Lontra canadensis. Next base: position 2,438,591 of record NW_022631126.1, read on the forward strand.
CGGGACGCACTCTGCCCCTGGATGGGACCCAGGGCCTCAGGCTGCAATGATTTACTGAGGGCTTCCAGTGCTGATTGGGACACAGCGTGGAGTCTCTCCACCAGGGTTTGGGGCCTAGGTCAGCCACTTTCCAGCATGTAAATCCCCTGCTCTGGGCCTCAGCAACTCATCTGTGAAATGGGGACAATCCCTGGACCTACCTCGAAGGCTATGTGTAAGGATGACCATTTACTTACAAGTGACAGGACTAAAAGCTGACAGCAGGGGCTGGCTCGCACCAAGCACTCGACCAATGCAACCTCTCGTTTCATCAGAAGAGTGGCGGACCGACTGCACCGTGAACTCTTGTACTTTCAGAATTCAGTACCATTTGCATGCATCATTATCCATATAAACAGATTAAGAGTAAAAACAAAATGAGAAAGTAAAACCAAAACTAAAATAAGTTTTCAATTAAAACCACCTCTTGGTCGCAGAACGAGAAAGGCGCTGGGATGGGTGATGTCATGTGTCCCTTTGATGGACCTCAGGGAGCCCAGATGCTTGGTCAAACATGATTTTGGGTGTTTCCAAAAGGTGTTTTCAGATGAGATTAACATTTGCATTGGAGAATAAAGCAGATTACCCTCCATAATGTGTGTGTGTGGGGTCTCATCTAATCAGTTGAAGGCTAGGACAGAACAAAAAAACTGACCCGCTCTCAAATAAGAGAATTCTCCAGAAGACTACCTCTGGACTTCCTCTGCAACATTGGCCCTGCTAGTGCATATGGGCTTTGTACTGGAACACTGGCTCTTTCTGGGTCTCCAACCGGCTGATCCAACCCGCAGATTGGAATTACACACACGCGCGCATGCGCACACACACTCTATTGGTTCTGTTTCTCTGGAGACCTTGACTAACAATACATTTGTGAAAGGTGAGCTCGTGCCTTGATGAAGAGCGTCACACAGTAAGGACTCCCCCAGCAGGTATCGCACTGAGGGGGACCCAGCCCCAGCCCCAGCCCCAGCCCCAGCCCTGCTCTGGGGCTGCCAGAACTCTTACTTGAGCATGCCTTCTCCTGGTCTGGGAACACAGCAGAGGGCTGAGGGTTCAAGTTCATTTCGGGTCTGGTGGGAATGAAAACCTCAGCATTGTCCTTCCGCTTAGCCGACAAATTCCTTTCCTTTTTATTACCTGTAGGGAGACAAGGGTTTAGATGTCAGACACAGAATGCCAGCAAAGTTGGGGCATGCCACTCAGGCATCTGCTGGTTCGTTCATATAGTCATTTAACAAATATTGGTTGAACCCCTGCTTGTGTCAGGTACCGTGCTAATTCGGGATCAGAGATGTGAATAATGCAGCACATTTGGACAAACGAATGAAAACAGTCTATGATACAGGTTTTTGGATGTTAACATTTCCGAGTAGGGACGAGTCTGGCAATCGTCGAGGTCGATTTAATTGGCAGAGTGATACATAAAATAATGGTGCCACCAAGACATCCCAGGGTGGAAAGAGCAGGGTAAAATGCATTTGCTGCCCCCGAGATGCTCACAGCCTAGCCGAGGAAAAGATGGCGGAAGGGATAAGAGGGGAGGGCTGGGATGGAAGAAGTTTCTAGTACCAGGGGCACAGAGGAGCACGCAGCCTGGAGCTTTGAGGAAGACGAATCCACTTTCTGATGGAGGCATAAAGCCAGTGTCTCAATTCTGTGTCTGTATGTGGAGAGCCCAGCTGTGAATGGTACCAAGACAAAGGAAGGCAGAGATGAGACAGAAGAAGGGAAGAAGTAAGGAAGGGGGAAGAGGGGGAGGGGAGAGTCCTTGACGGTTCTGGACTCCTCAGTTAGTCAAGCCAATATAGTCCCTTTGGTTTCAGACAGAATGTATTAACCGGCTGGCAGGGAGATCCTACTACATGTCCTACAAGACACAGGACAGCCCCCAAAACCATCTGCCAGACATCTGCCATCTGGAATCTCAGGGTCATCTGGAGGCCTTTGGAAGCCTTGGCTTGTCACAATCAGCAGAGTCCTGACTGGCCTGTGGGACAGTCTCCCCAAAGCTGAACCCCAAACATGGCTGGAAATTCAAGTCCTACTATCAGACCTAAACACACCGAAGGCAAAGATGTGCTCACGTAAGATGGAACTCACTCTTGGAAGCTGGGTTGAATTCCAGCACCACGAGGGGGTCTGGGCCCTGGGAAGGGCGTCCTTCTGGTCCCTGGTCCTCGGGCACAGCCTTCTGCACGGAGTTTCCGCTGGAAAGATGGGGGTCCTCTCTGCCATGGCCCGGGAGCACTGGCTCCTCGGGCTCGGGCTCAGAGAGCACCTCTTCTTCGATAGAGTCATACTCGTCGCTAGAACCATCTCTTTGTTTCCTCTGCAGATTTACACTAAGTTCCAGGCTTTTTCTCAGCTCCTGCCAAAAGTCAGGGAGAGAGGCAAAAAAATGAAATATGTTACTTTGAGAAAAACTCCTCTGAAAATAGATCATTAGAACCCAGGAATGATTCCCAGCAAACGAACATTTACCAAGATCAGCTCGACTCTCGACACATGGGCTTGTCATTGCTTTGAAGACGAGAAGACAAAGACAGGGACAAAGGAACAACTCTCTAGCAGAGCGGTATTTAGGATATGAATTGTGGCCACACGCTTGGGATGTCACTAAGAGTGTGCATCCATGTGTGTGTGTGTGTGTGTGTGTGTGTGTGTGTGTATGTGTCTGTGCATTACAGATGTTTTCGTTTGGGGACTCATTTAAACAGACTGTGGGGTCCCACACTGCCCAGAGTTTCTGATTCAGGGTTCCTGGACGAGGCCTGACAATGTGCACTTCTAACAAGATGATGGTAATGTTGCTGGTCCGGGGACTACACTCTGAATATGAAATCCCAAAGGCCTTCAAATGCCTCTGAAATTCTAGACAACTGTCTAGAATTCTAGAAGACAGTTGTGGGGCAGAGGGGCTGTCCTATATCTCAAAGGATGTTTAGAAGCACCTAAGATGTCATAAGATTTAGCACTTAACCATCGCTGCTTGATAATTTTTTGTCAATCTGTGTTTCATCCCCATGCAATAGCAGATTTACAATCTGAAGGACAAGCATTAAGATCTACACGTAGGGTGGCCAGAAAATTGATCACCAAAGACAGAACACTTTTGAAAGGGAGAAAGGGCACTAGACCGTTTACCCTGGGACAAGAAAATGCCAACTGGACCATCTGGGCAAACCAGTGTGTTTCGTCCACCTGGCTATATTCCCCCATAGCTTGTGCTGCCTAACACAGCTCTGAGAAAATGAGAAGGAACCAATATTGCTTGCTTGGTGTTGGCGGTTGACCAGTAACTTTCACAGTTGCCATGCTGTCCAAGTTCTAACCCCTGGACCCTGTGAGCCAGTGACAGCTCACAAAGAGGGGAGAGGCACTAAAATACTTCGATTATTCTAGATAAATCATCCTAAAAAGACCTGATGGTAGAAATATGGATACCAAAGCTGTTGGCCTGTGGGGGCTTAGGAAACAAGGGACATGTTATGGAAACTAGAGGGGGGGGTCCTGTGATGTAGTGGCAGGAGCTTACTAGCTGGGCTGTGCCTACGGTTCTGTGTAAGTGGAACTTGGAACAGAGATTTGATGATGTGGGAGACTCTGAGCCTGTCCCAGTGGCAAAAGATGCTAAGATGAGCACTCAGAAGAGCGTGCTCTGGAAGGAACCCCGAGGCATGGCTAGACAACCTTTTGCTAGTACTTAAGAGGATCCAAGGTCAATCACATGGAGGGTTCTCTGAAGACACTAGATCTGGGACTCATGGATCATCTTCGACATCCCAGCAAACACCAGGCACAGAAAGAAGATTATCCAGCACAGATCTGTGAAGGATCCTCTTGTCTAATGGAGGGAATCGATGAGGTGTACATAGGACACCGTATGGTGTTTGAGGATGTCATACCCACGGAAACACTGCCCACTGGCACCGGAAGAGAGACAGGAAGGACAAAATAAAAGAAGGCTGTCATCCTCCCCAAATTCTACACTCAGGAAGCATGGTGCTCCTTGGCTTTGAACACATGCCACCCTCCACGAGAGAAAAGGATGGCTCCGGGGGCGGGAGGGGGGTGGCACCTCGGGCCCAGAGGCCCTCCCACCCCACCAGAGGGTGGAGCCCTGAGCCACAGAGAATTATTCTGAGGCTTTGAAACCCAATGGAGTTTGCCCAGTTGGGATTTCAAAACTGCTTGGGTTTGGGGACTCCCTTTTCCTTTGCAGTCCGTCATGGTCCAACCACTGGGGGAGGTGGGGAGGAGGTGACGGCCACCACCACTAACTCATTCAGGCACGCAGGCACGCTAAGGGCTGGGGTAACGGTGGGCAGTAAGATGGCAAAGCCTCAGAAAACTGGGGTATAAAAAAAAAGAAACAGGGGCATTTCTGCTGTGGCCAGGATGGTGAGGGAAAGAGCCAGCCTGGATAATGGCACAGAGGGTGAGCGAGCTGAGGAGCCCTGCTGAAAGCTGGTCAGAGAAGGTTGGCTGATGAACCACCATGCAGTGAGTGTCTGGAACCCCGGCAAGTCGGGCAGGGGGAACAGCAGAGGCAAAGGCCAGGAGGCAGCCATGGCTGGAGGAGAGTGTGCACCAGAGGGAGGGAGGGTAGGGAGCAGGGAGGGGTCACAGCAGGGCTTTGCGGAGGGACAATGTGGAGGGGGCAGCAAAAGGGAGGAGACAGGGGATGCCTCTGGAGATGCATCTGGGAGGCAGTGAGGACAAACGACCGACTAGAAATGAACGGTATATACGCTCTTTGACTAAGTCCGTCTGAAAAGTTATCCTTCCGTCAATATATACAGATCAGGGATCACTGATAATCAAGAATGTTCCAGATGTGCAATAAGAAGAGTGGGTTAAATGCGCAAGAGGCCCTCATGGAAAACCAGGTAGATCTTGTGCGCTTACTTAGAATAAGTAGCGGGATACACATTTTAGCCAAAATGAGCCCGTCGAAGAATGTACACGTACAATAAATCCGATTTAAAAAAATGAGTTTCTGTGCAGATACCCACACGAAAAGTTTGGAAAAATAGTCACCAACCTATTAACAGTGTTCTCTCTGGGGGTCGCACGGTGAGAACTTTCTTTTTCTCTGTCGTTTTACTTCTTTTTTTTTCATAAGCATGTTTCCAGTTTAATAATTAGGAACAAATGATACATTTACATTTATGTTTAAATCCCTTCCCTGACTCCTGCAAAAAAATAAATTCCCTGCAGTAATGGGAGGGACAGTAGGGTGCAGGGCCCTGGACAGCCAGATGTCTGAAAAGTAACTGATCTCCATCCCCAGGACACATCTCGTCCCCCCAGAAGAATGACTCAGAGAGCAGAAAGCAGCCACCCCCGACACTGGGTCTGTCCGACTTCGTGTATCCGGTCAAGTAGCCCAGACTTACAAATAACAGGGCACCGATTCTAACGGGAAGAAACTCAGGGAATCCAGCAACCCTGAGCCCTTCTCCGGAAAAAAGCTCCCAGAACAAAATCCAAACAATGAAGGGTAAAGTCAGAATAAAGAGCATAGACTTGGAGAAGCTGTGGTAAAATGTCTAACAGTAAATGCAGAAGCCACTTAGAGACCGAATAAATACAGGACAATTGTGCACACTTGGGTTATGGGCCGGAAAGCAATGTTCTCTGCCAAAGCCCTTAGCTAGGCTAACAAAAGCCAGAAGAGGGCAGGCAGTGTGGGTCCACCCCCGGCCTCATTTTCAACTTCCATTCAAATCCATCTTTGGTGCAAACACACAGTTTGAACATGGCAAACACAGTTGAAACATAGCAACTCTGACCTCGTAATATTGTTTTCACAATTTACTAAACCGATGCGATATTTTTAAAAACTCCTCTTGCAGTAAGAAGAATCTGAATTTCAATAATTCTTTCTGTTTCCATTTGCTTTTGCTTCTGTTAAGTTAATGCAAATTTCAATGCCATAATTGTATTGACAAAACACACACGAAAAAGCAGCCCAGATTCTGCGTGGCTGGTATCTTCTCTAAAAAGAAAAATAATACATTTGCTCACACTGGATGAGCAAACTTTAAGAACCTATGCTCTTAGGATGCTGATATGATCTAAAACCATCTGTTCCTGGGGCAAAGGGGAGATGGAGTGAGGAGCCACACTCCCTCCAGGAAGCGGTTCAAACCCTTTCCGTCTGGAAGGATGAGGACATTGGATTGGTCGCTTTGGAAGCCAACCTGCCCATGCTTCAAAGGGATACTGTGCAGGGGGATATACTGGTTGCTTTTGAAGCTGTTATCTAGAAATTTCTCTCTGAAAACTAACTTTAGAGCTTTGCTTTACAACCTGGTCATATGTGATTTCAGTGTTAAAAATGTTAGGTGTTCAGTGTTAAGTGTTCAGTGTTAAAAATGTTAGGCTCACACCCTTGCAACAGAAAGCCCTCTGCTCAGATGCTAGGCAGTAAACACGGCAGGTGGAGAACAAATCAGGTCCCCTCATCGGGGACGGGGAGCCAGGGAGGAGGCAGAGGGAGGAACAGATGCCCAGACCACCTGCTAAAACGCAGCAGGGGTTTGACAGGTCAGTGGATTAGTGTCTTATAGTCCTGATCTGCCTCCTTCTGCAGGGCTAGGGAGGGAGGGAACTGGGTGCCACAACATAGGAAACGTTGGCAATAACAGTGAAATCTAACATTCCCAGCGGCACCAGCTACCAATTACCAAGCTTTTGCTACATACGGGGTGCCAAGCTAACCTTATCTTGTTGCAGCCTCCCACCATTCCAGTGGGGGTCCTTGTCTTCGAGGCTCAGGGCACCCAAGGACCCGCGCAAGGTCGCACCGCTAGCAACAGCAGAGTCAACTTGGATGAATGACTGTCTGACTCCAAAGTCCAGGCTCCTCACCACGGTGCCCGTTTTTATTCCCTGCCCGATACCAATGCGGTGGAAGCCAGGGGTCTCTCGAGTGGGATGAAAGTCAGGGGCTCAGTGACCGTGGGACCGATGAAAGGCGCCTGTAAGAGCTTTTGACACAAAGCAGCCTTGAGGCCAGAAAATGTGCTCATATGTGTGCTAAGTGCTAGTGGCGCAAGCAGGAGACCTCTGACTACACTCAGAAAGGGGAACGGCTGGGTCTAAGTTCTGCACCTGGGTTCTGAGCCTGACTCCAGCCGCTCTGGGTCCTCAACTGAGTCTCTGGGCCCAAGACGCCCAGCCCCGGCCCCCCTCCAATGTGGGAAAATGGGCTCTGGAGACCTGACAAGGTTGCTGAAGGGCTGCACGGAGGTGAGAGTTATGAATCAGCACTCCCTGATTGCTTCCACAGAACATTTCAAATTCAGATGACAGCATGCTCTTTATGTCACATGACATACTGATTTTGCCTAAGAGAAGATCAGATGTTTTGATCGTGAAGCCACGATGGAGACTGACAGTCTTCAAGAGGGAGCAGCGATCTCTGGGGTGGAGGTCTCTGACCCGCAGCCAGCCCCCCAGCTCCCCAGTAAGATCCCCAGTGAGGTCTCATTTGGTTGGCAGTCTTAATAAAATTGGGGTTTAGAATGCGTTGGGGTCCGGCGTGCATTGTTGGTCGCGGTATTTCCCACTCACTCCTATTGCCCTCCATGAGCCACTTTGCACGTGTATATTCATCTGCCTGGTTCAGAAAGGATTTTTACCCGACATCAAAGGGTTAATTTTTTCCCCTTCCATTCATTCATTGATTCAACCAAAATTTGTTGTTGAGTATGTTTGTCCCGAACTGTAGGTATGACCTGCTAACTATTAGGGACAGAGGCATGAACCAGGCCGACAGAGTGTCTGCTCTCATGGAATTTCTAGTCCGGCAATAGAGATGGCCATTCTAGGGGCGCCTGGGTGGCTCAGCAGGTTAAGCTTCTGTCTTCGGCTCAGGTCATGATCTCAGGGTCCTGGGATCGAGTCCCACATCAGGACTGCTCTGCTCTGCTCTGCAATCTGCTCTGCAGGGAGCCTGCTTCCCCGCCTCCCCCCCCCCGCCTCTCTGCCTACTTACAATCTCTCTCTGTCAAATACATAAATAAAATCTTAAAAAAAAAAAAAAAAGATGGCCATTCTAGAAGAAATGACAAGTGCAACAGGCTTCAAGAAGCCAAACCTAGGGCATGCCAGTCCAAGCTTCGGTCCTGGTGGTGCCTGGATCACAAACTTCCCAGAATAAAGCAACTTGGGCCCTAACTTTAGGGTCCATGCTGTGTAATTTTCAAGGTGCATTCCCTTCCACCCATTCTGATGGAGCTGTTGCTAGGCAAATCTGAGTCCCATGTTATGTGCTTCAAATACCTGCGGGATATTGTCAGTTTTTGACACTTTCTTATTGCCCCACTCGCCCCTGCATTTTCTTGCACTAATTTTCATTCAAAGCTAAACTTATTTATGAAGTACCTTAGAGTTCAGTCTCAAACGTCTACCGCTATGAAGAAAACAAAAAAATCTACCCCTGTCTTACGGAGTGGAGTGACATCAGGGGTGGGGGCAGAAGGTCCTGGAGGCTGCCTGCCTGTTGCCATGGCTGGGAGGCCCTTGGTGAGTGTCTCAGCATCAGTGTGCCTGTGGCGCCTCACCTGAGCCTGCCCAGAGCAGGGACTGGCTGTGGGAAACTGGATAGGGGTGAGGGGATAGAGAAAAAGTAACAAACAATGCCTCCAGCCAACTGGAAATTTTGAGGAATGCCTCAAATGCTCTCTAAAGGACAGAGAGCAGAGAGCCCATCTATGAATAACTAAAAGCAAAGGAAACTTCAGACCCAAACATGGGCATTAGCATTTTCCACAGAAGGAGTGGTACGTAGTTGAGTCCAGAGTCAAGATGGAGAGAGAGAGGAAGTCCTGGGGTATTCCTTGGGAAGATGCTTTTAGGACTGCTGGCCCCTCCCCAGGGTATTAAGTGTAGAAGTGCTCACCCATAGGCTGAAGCCCAGAGGGTGGGCATTGCCCTAGGAAGGCACCGTCCTCAAGGTAGGCAGGAGCTCCCATACCTAAGGTGCACAGCTTATACACAGCATGTGTACCCCAACCACTGGGGTTACGTTACACCAAGCAGGATGGGGAGAGGGTGTGGTATTCTCAAATACAAAAATGAGCACACAACCAAGAATGGGAAAACATCTGGGGAAAATCAACACCCTGAAAGACAGGCACCAAATTTAATTAACAAAAGCACTAATACCCAATAAAAGAGAGTTAATATAATGAATAGAAAAAGACTTTAGAATACAGAAAATTAACATCCCTAGAGACATTAAAGAGGACATTTCATCCATGAAAAAGAAACAACTAGATATCCCAAAAGTTTTAATTTTATTGACATTTTAAAAAGATAAACTAAATAGTAGAAACAGATAAAAGATGTGCTAGAAAATCAAACCAAACAATTTTATAAGAACACAGTACAAAAAGACAAAAATAAAGTGTGAAAGAAAAATTAAGAGACTTGAAAGGATAAATGTGGGCCAATATTTGTGCAACAGAAACTCCAGAGAATAGAACAGACACAATGAAAGAGAATAATGATGATGATGATGACGATGATGATGACAGAAGATTTTCCAGGGCTAAAGAACACAAACCTTCAAATTGAAAAGGGATATACCTACTGCTTTAAATGGAACAGATGTTAATACTGACCTATTCGAATGGATTATATATCCAACCTGTCAGAAAATATCTTGACTCTGTATACACACAGTAATAGTGATTTGAAATATATAAAGCAACAACAGAGAAATATTAAGGGAAAATTGGCAAGTTCAGAGAAATCAACTAGATCAAGTAAATAAAAATTAAGTAGGATCTATTGCAGTAGTTTGCTAATGAGCATAAAAATTTCCTGCCTTCTTAAAAATGCAGATTCCAAACACTCCGTTACGACCCTACTACCCACCCCCCCCCATCTAATTCTATATCTTTGAATGGGAAATTTCACATTTTTAATAAGCAGCCCAGGTGATTCTGATGTGGGTGGTCTGAGCTATACTTTTTAAGACTCACCAGGTTAAATACTCAATAAATGGCTTGACTTAATAGATACATAGAGAACTTTGTACCAAAAGAAGAATATTATTCTTTTGAATAACATGGAGCAGTCATAAAAATGATCTGGTAGACCAGAAACAAAATTTCAAAAGCTTCCAAAAACCAGAAACCAAACAAGCCATCCTCTGATCATAATGTAGTATAATTAGAAATTACCACAAAAGGACAGGAAAAAAAAAAAGACAAACAAAAAAGCTATTTATTTAGAACATTTATAAAAACTCTCCTATATAAAGAGGGAACTCCCTCCCCTCCCGAATCACAAACCAGTTAGAATTAAATGATCATGAAAACACTACACACACAGCAAAATTTGTGGGATAAGGACAAAGCAGTATTTGGAGGAAAACTTATAGCCTTAAAAACTGTTAGAAAACAAGACTGAAAATAGATGAATTAAGTGCTTAACACAACAGGCTGTAACATGGGGTGGGGAGAGAACCAAAGCAATAAATTAAAGCACCAAGTTTAGGGAAAGAATCAAGATAAAAGTAAAAATGAACCAAAACTGGGGTGCCTGGGTGGCTCAGTGGGTTAAGCCTCCACCTTTGGCTCACGTCATGATCTCAGGGGCCTGGGATCGAGCCCCACATCAGGCTCCCTGCTCAGCAGGGAGCCTGCTTACCCCCCTCTCTCTCTGCCTGCTGCTTTGCCTACTTGTGATTTCACTCTGTGTCAAATAAATAAATAAAATCTTTTAAAAAAATGAACAAAACAGAAGCCAATAAATGAATGAGTGAAAAATAAGTAAATGATGAACTAAAGGATACATCCTCAATAAAACTTAAAGTTGGGTATGGTTTGGTTAGGTAGGTGGAGAGAGCTTTCCATATTTTACTCACTTCTGAATTATTTGACTCTTTTCTAATGAGAAAGCACTCATATGTTAGATGTCATATTAAACGATACAAAATAATGTACAAATACCTAAGAAGTCCTACGTAGGCTATAACTGCAAGAAATAAATGGCATTATTTATTCCAGTAGTGACCCAGAGGTTAGTTATTCTTTACTTTCATTAAGACTGCAAAGGAAGCATTAGTAACTCAGATACCATCCAGTGCCTTGACGTACAGAAATGCTCTGTTGGGTGAAAGAATCACTCTATCTCTCACTTCTGGACCAGCATTTCATGGGCAGTGAGTGCTTGCTCAGCATCATTCCCCATGAATCATTCAAGCTCATTACGGAAGAATTCCTGTACAGCTGGCCTGTGCTGTCTGACCCTCCTGCCCAGGGCACGGCCTAATGCCATCAGTCAGGCTGTCCTTTGGTCTGAGCTGTCTAACTGGGCATCTCTGAGTACATTCAGGGCACCTTGTCCCCCAGTGGCTCTGGGTACCAGAGGTGCTAACGCTAGTGTCCCTGGAAAGGAGAAAGACTTCTCCTTCCTCTTGTCAGGAAGAGACAAAGCTTTCTAAACCAGTGGTTGCAAGCCAGTGGTCTCAGGCCAAATCTGGCCAGCCATATATTTTGTTTGATCTATAGAAAATAGTGAGTTAGGGGGCGCCTGGGTGGCTCAGTGGGTTAAAGCCTCTGCCTTCGGCTCAGGTCACGATCCCAGGGTCCTGGGATCAAGCCCTGCATCAGGCTCTCTGCTCCACAGGGAGCCTGCTTCCTTCCATCTCTCTCTGCCTTCCTCTCTGCCTACCTGTGATCTCTGTCTGTTAAATAAATAAATAAAATCTTTAAAAAAAAATAGTAATCAACATTAAAAAAAATTTGGGGGGCACCTGGGTGGCTCAGTGGGTTAAAGCCTCTGCCTTCAGCTCAGGTCATGATCCCAGGGTCGTGGGATCGAGCCCCGCTTCGGGCTCTCTGCTCAGTGGGGAGCCTGCTTCCCTTCCTCTCTCTCTGCCTGCCTCTCTGCCTACTTGTGATCTCTGTCAAATAAATAAATAACAATCTTTAAAAATTTTTTTTGGAGAAACCAAGCACAAAGAAACCCAGATACCCAGCTTTTCTTGAAGTTAGAAAGCCTCGTATCACTGGGCCCCTGTTTCCACACAATGACAGCTAAGCTGTGTTGACAACACTGCTCCCTCCCCCACAACAGCTCCCTGCCATGCCCTGATACCCAGGCCAAGGGATATTACCCACTTGTCTCACTGTGTCACTTAAAATATTCAAATAATTCATAATAGAACAGGACTCCCGGGGAAGGTGGTAAAATAGGAAGATTCTAAGCCCACCTTGTCCCATGGATACAACTAGATAACACCCACATCAGTGTAAATAACCCAGAAAGTGACCCAAAGATGCAGAACAGACTCTCCACAGCTAAACACAGAGAAGAGGCCACATTGAAGAAGGCAGGTTGAGCATGGATGCGGTCGGGAGCTAAACGGACCTGTGGGACTGTCCGTAGGGGGGACAGAGGGAGGGACATTGCAGGTGTGGAGAAGGGAGAGAACCAGACCCTCCCACGGGCACCCCAGCATAGGGAACCTGTGTAAGGAAGACAAATTCCCATAACATATGGCTTTGAAAACCAGAGGGGCTGAGTCTCACTTATAATCAGTGAAGCTTGACACATGGAGCTTTAAAAAGTAGTTGCTTGGCTCTGGGAGATACAAGAGGGTGAGAGGAAACTGAGTCCTTGCCCTTAACGGAGACAGCCCAGGACATACAGCCCAGAAGCAGCAATTCAAAATATGTGCAGGGTAAATGGGAGTGACATTTGTTTGCTAGTCTCACAGTGTGTGCTAGAGGGGCAGGGATCTTTAGTAGACTTCTCCAGGAACAAAGGAACCGATGAGTGCCATTTCCCTTACCTGTCCCCCAGTCTAGACACATAGACACCTGTGGGGACCAGCACAGCACCAACCCCTTCTAGCTTGTTTACAGTGTGCCTGCCCCTAAGTTCTCCTGTGGACATACCCCCTCCAATATGTCCTTGGCTGGAGCCCATCCAAAGTGGTGTCACAAGCCTAGGAGTGTACAAGCAGCCCCACTTGGTAGGGGCCAGTACTGCTAAAAGTGACTCTTGCCCCGGGGACAGAAGATAATTACATATACCACTCCAAGTGTGGCTCCAGCAGTGGGCTGGGGGCAGACATCTGGCCTGTGCAAGCCCCACCCACCAACAAAAGTTTCTCTGGGACAACACAGGGAAAGCTTCCTACAGTTTGGTGCTACTTCATTTCTGGCAAATGCTGGGTATGACTCAACTCAAGCCCAAGGCAGAACAAGATTGGCCTGCTAACAACACAGGGACCAAACACTGCCCTCACCAGGCAAAGAGAGCCACTGCAGACGACTGGACTGACAGGAGCACCGGCTCAGCTACAATAGGCAGGTACATGCAACACACATAGGAGACATCCTTGAGGTTCTGAAAACAGGTGACATTGCACTGTAGGCCACCACAGGACCTCTTCTTTGTAAGGCCACTACCTTCAAGACCAGGAGATGTAGCTGACTTTCCTAACACATAGAAAGAGGCACAGAGAGTTAGACAAAATGAGGTGACAGAAGAAAATGTCCCAAATGAAAGAATGGGACAAAATCACAGCAAGAGACCTAAATAGAACAAAGACAAGTAAATACTTGATAGAGAATTTAAAGTAATGGTCCTAAAGATACTCACTGGACTCAACAGTGGAAGACTTCAGTGAGACAAGAAAGAGATGGAAAACATAAAAATGAACTAATCAAAGAAGAAGAACATGATAACTTAAATGAAGAATGCACTAGAAGGAATGAATAGTAGGCTAGAGGAAGGAGGACAGATTAGTGACCTGGAGGTCAGAGTAATGGAAAGCAAGCTAAACAGGAGAGAGAAAAAGTAGTAATAAAAAATGAAAATGGGGCATACGGAGGCTAAGTTGGTTAAGCTGATGACTCTTGATTTCAGCTCAGGTCATGATTTCAGGGTTCTGGGATCAAGTCCTACATTGGGCACCATGTTCAGCAAGGAGTATGGTTAAGGATTCTCTCCCTCTCTCTCCCTCTCCCCTAGTTGCTCTCATTCTCTCTCTAAAATAAATAAATAAATCTAAAAAAAAAAAACACAAAAAAAACAAAAACAAACAAACAAAAAAACCCAGTCATAAAAAAAAAATGGTAATAAGTACATACCTATCAATAATTAGTTTGGAACAAATGCTCTTATCAAAAGATACAGGGTACCAGAGTGGATAAAAAAAGCAAGACCCATCCATATGCTGCCTACAAGAGATTCATTTCAGACATAAAGACACACGCAAATTGAAAGCAAAGGGATGGAAAAGCATTTATCATGCAAATAGAAGTGAAAAGAAAGCTTGGATAGCAATACTTATTCAGACAAAATAGACTTTAAAACAAAGACTGTAACAAGAGACAAAGAAGGACACTATGTAATCATAAAGGGAATAATCCACCAAGAGTAATAACAATTGGAAATACTTACATAAGCAATATAGGAGCACCTAAATATATAAAGCAGGAAATAATAAACATAAAGGAAGTAATCAATAGTAATACAATAATAGCAGCAGACTTTAACATCACACTTATGTCAATGGACATATCTTCCAAGCAGGAAATCAACAAGGAAACAGTGGCTTTGAATGACATATTGGACCAAATGAGTCTAACATATATATTCAGAACATTCTATCCTAAAACAGCAGAATACATGCTCTTTTCAAATGCACATGGAACATTCTCCAGAATAGATCATATATTAGGTCACAAAACAAGTCTCAATTCAAAAAGACTAAAGTCATACCATGCATCTTTTCTGACCATAACGCTATGAAACTAGAAATCAACCACAAGAAAAAAAAACCTGAAAAGAACACAAATACATGGAGGTTAAATAACACACTACTGAGCAAGGAATGGGTCAACCAAGAAATCAAAGAGGAAATAAAAAAAATACATGGAGACAAATGAAAACACAACAGTCCAAAACCTTTGGGACATATCAAAAGCTGTTCTAAGAGGTAAGTTTATAGCAAGACTGGCCTACCTCCAGAAGCAAGAAAAAGCTCAAGGAAGCAACCTAACCTTATACCTAAAGGAACTAGAAAAAGAACAAACAAAACCCAAAACCAGCAGAAGGAAGAAAATAATAAAGATTAGAACAGAAATAAATGAGGGGGTGCCTGGGTGGCTCAGTGGGTTAAGCCTCTGCCTTCAGCTAAGGTCATGATCTCAGGATCCTGGGATCGAGCCCCACATTGGGCTCTCTGCTCGGCGAGGAGCCTGCTTCCCCACCCCTCCTGCCTCTCTGCCTACTTGTGATCTCTCTCTGTCAAATAAATAAATAAATAATCTTAAAAAAAAAAAAAGAATAGAAATAAATGAAATAGAAACTAAAAGAATAATAGAACAGATCAATGAAACCAGGAAGAGTTGGTTCTTTGAAAAGATCAACAAAATCAATAAACCTAGACAGACTCATTGAGAGAGACAGAGAGAGACAAAATCAGAAATGAAGGAGAGGCCACAAAAACAGATACCACCAAAACACAAAGGATTATAAGAGAATATTATGCAAAATTATATGCCCACAAATTGGACAAACTAGAAGAAATGGATAAATTCCTACAAACATATAATGTCCCAAAACTGAACCAGGAAAAAAACAGAAAATTTGAACAGGCTGATTACCAGTAAAAAATAAAAAATTTGAACAGTGAAATTGAATCAGTAATCAAAAAACAGACAAAATCCCAGATCAGACGGCTTCACAGGTGAATTCCAGCACACATTTAAAGAAGAGTTAATATCCATTCTTCTCAAATTATTCCAAAAAGTAGAAGAGGATGAAAACTTTCAAATTCATTCCATGAGGCTTATATTATCCTGACACCAAAACCAGATAAAGACATTACCAAAAAAAAAAAAGAATTACAGGCCAATGTCACTGATGAACACAGATGCAAAAATCCTCAACAAAATATCAGCAAACCAAATCCAACAATATCTCAAAGAAATCATTCACCATGATCAAGTGGGATTTATTACTGGGCTGCAAGGATGGTTCAGTATTTGCAAAACAATCAATGTGATACACCAAATCAACAAGAGAGATGATAAAAACCATACAGTCATTTCAATTGATGCATAAAAACCACCTGACAAAGAACAATATCCATTCATGGTAAAAACCACCAACAAAGTAGGTTTAGAGGGAACATAGCTCAACATGATAAAGGCCATGTATGAAAAACACAGAACTAACATCATACTGAGATGAAAAACTCCGAGCTTTCCCCTAAGGTCAGGATCAGGACAAGGAAACTAGAGAAAGGATGTCCACTTGCACCACTTTTTTTTTTTTTAAGATTTTATTTATTTACTTGACAGAGATCACAAGTAGGCAGAGGGGCAGGCAGAGAGAGAGGAAGGGAAGCAGGCTCCCTGCTGAGCAGAGAGCCCAAAGTGGGGCTCCATCCCACGACCCTGGGATCATGACCTGAGCTGAAGGCAGAGGCTTTAGCCCACTGAGACACTCAGGCACCCCTGCTCTCACCACTTTTATTTAACATGGGACTGGAAGTCCTAGCCATAGCAATCAGACAAGAAAAAGAAATAAAATGCATCTAACGCAGCAAGCAAGAAGTCACTAATCGCAGACAACATGATACTATATATAGAAATCTCTAAAGACTGCACTAAACAATGACAAGAACTGATAAATTAATCCAGTAAAGTCACAGGATCCAAAATCAATGTACAGAAATCTGCTGCATTTCTATACACTAATGATGAGGTAGCAGAAAAGGAAATTAACAATCCCACTTACAACTGCACCAAAAAGAATAAAATACCTAGGAATAAACCTAACCAAGGAGGTGAAAGATCTATACTCAGAAAACTGCAACATTAATGAAAGAAATTGAAGATGACCCAAACAAATGAAAAGATATTCCATTCTCATGGACTGGGAGAACAAACATTGTTAAAATGTCCATACTACCCCAAAAGCTATCTACAGATTTAATGCAATCTCTATTAAAATGCCACCAACATTTTTCAAATAGATAGAATAAATAATTGTAAAATTTGTGAGGAACCACAAAAGATCCCAAATAGCCAAAGCAATCTTGAAAAAGAAGAAAAACCCTGAAGGTATTACATTCCCAGATTTCCAGATATACTACAAAACTGAAGTACTCAAAACAGTATGGTAGTGGCACAAAAAACAGACACACAGATCAATGAAACAGAGTAGAAGGCCTGTATTAAACCCACACTTATATGGTCAATTAATTTTCAACAAAGGGGGCAAGAATATGCAATGGGAAAAAGACAGTCTCTTAGACGAATGGTGTTGGGAAAACCGGACAGCAACATGCAGAAAGAATGAAACTGGGTCACTTTCTTATACCACACACAAAAATAAACTCAAAACGGATAAAGGACCTAAATGTGAGACCTGAAACCATAAAAATCCTAAAAGCACAGACAATAATGCCTCTGACATCAGCCGTAGCAATATTTTCCTAGATCTGTCTCTTGAGGCAAGGGAAACAAAAGTGAAAATAACCTGCTGGGACCACATGAAAATGAAAAGCTTCTGGGGTGCCTGGTGGCTCAGTTGGTTAAGCATCTGACTCTTGATTTTGGCTCAGGTGATGGTCTCAGGGTCCTGGGATCAAGTCACGCATCCGGCTCCCCATCAAGCGGGGAATCTGCTAGTCTCCCTCTCCCTCTGCCCTTCCCCCTGCTTTCTCTCTCTCTCTTTCAATTAAGTAAATAACTCTTTTTTTAAATAACAAAAAGCTTCTGCACAGCAAAGGAAACAATCAACAAAACGAAAAGACAATGTACTGAATGGGAGAAGATATCTGCAAGGGTTAGTATCCAAAATGTCAAGAACTTACACAACACCAAAAAAACAAATGATCTAATTAAAAAATGAGCAGAAGACATGGGCAGACATTTCTCCATAGAAGACTTCCAGAGGGCCAAAAGGCACATGAAAAGACGCTCAACATCACTTTGATGTAAATCAAAACCACAATGAGATCCCACCTCACACCTGTGCCAATGGTTAATATAAAAAACACAAGAAACGATAGGTGTTGGTGAGGATGTGGAGAAAAAGGAACCCTCGTGCACTAGGGAACCGAAACTGGTACAACCAGGATGGAGGCTCCTCAAAAAAAAAAACTAAAAAATTAGTATATGATCCCATAATCCCACTATTGGGTATTTACCCAAAGAACAGGAAAACACACATTCAAAAAGATACACGTACCCCCATGTTTATTACAGCATTATTTATAATAGCCAAATTAGAGAGGCAACCCCAGTGTCCAATGATGGATGGTTAAAAATGTTGTGACATAGATATCTGATGGAATACTACTCAGCCATCAAGAAGAATGAAATCTTGCCATTTGCAACAACGTGGATGGAGCTAGAGAGTATTATGCTAAGTGAAATAAGTCCGTGGAAGACAAATACCATGTGATTTCACCATATGTGGAATTTAAAAAACAAAACAAAGAAAAAAATAAAGAAAGAGACAAACCAAGAAGCTGATTCTTAGCTATAGAGAAAAACAGCTGGTCATGGTGGCTGTGTGTGGGGGGTGTGTGTGTGGAGATTAGGTGATAGGGATTAAGAGTACATTTATCATGCTGAGCGCTGAGTCATGTACAGAATTGTTGAATCACCAATTGTACACCTGAAGCTAATATAACACTGCATTTAGCTACACTGGAATTAAAATACGGCAGTGACAGTAATGATCCCAACATAGCACGAGGCCAGCCAAGGAGACACATCTGTGAGCTGAAGCAGACCCTGCAGCCCTTTTGGCCACACCCACTTCTATTCATCACCGTATTTCTACTTTCACCTTAACATCCAGCTTAATTTTTTCAACTCATAACTAATAAATCCTCTCCTACAGGCCCCTATTTTCTCTGAATTGTTTTTTTTTCCAGTTTGAAACACACTTTGAATGTGACTAATGTGAGAAAAGCCAGATATGAAGGATTCATATTCATTTTCTTAATGATGCTTTAATAACACAAAATTGCTTTTCTGTTTACCTAAACTTCACCTCTTTAAACAGTTAAACCCTAAATAAAATAATTTTCTATGAAAATATTTCTAGGGCCACCTGGGTGGCTCAGCCGGTTAAACGTCTGCCTTCCGCTAAGGTCAGGATCCCAGGGTTCTGGGACTGAGGTCCACATCAGGCTCCCTGCTCAGTGGGGAGCCTGCTTCTTCCTCTTTCTCTGCCCCTCCCCACCCTGCTTGCGCATGTGCTATCTCTTTCTCTCAAGTGCACACATCCTTTCTCTCTGTCAAATAAATAAATGAAATCTTTAAAAGGAGAAAGAAAGAAGGAAAATATTTCTAAAATACATTAGGACCTTCTCACCGCCTTAAAACATAATTTTGTCTTTCCTTGATACTAATGGTCAATGTTCTGGATAGAAATTGATCTGTAATAGAGGAGATGCCATCAGGAGCTATTATGGTTTTGTGTCTTTCATTTATTATTTTAAGCAATATCCTCTGTCACCGAGTTTCTGGAAGTACAAATTACGGTTTTGAAGACAAGGGCGGAGCTCCCTCCCATCCTTTTCCGGCCTTTATGAATCTCTTGGATTTTTGTTCTTGTTTTATTTTGTTTTTTACTTCACAGTTATCTCACTTTTATATGATGAAGAAAGATTTGAACTTTGAATTTTAAAATTCCTTTCTTTTATGGTCCCCAGATCTAACCCACAAAGTCCAAATTATCTCCAAAATTTTCCTTCCATCTGAGGTAAACTGAAATCTTTAGGTCTTCTGATTCAGAATCACTGAGAGTTCTATTAAAAACACAATCTTTTAAAAAAAGATTTATTTATTTAATTGAAAGAGAGCGAGCAAGCAGGTCTCCGATACAAATTCCATTAGCTCAAAATGAAATCTAAAATATGTATTTCAAACAAATATCCTAAGTGATTCTTGTGGATATCAAATTTTGAGATCCGCAGCTCTGTCTTTTCTTAAAGCCGTGGGTCTCAAACATTGCTGCAAAATACACTCAGGTACGTTGGTGCTTTAAAAAACAAAAACCAAACCAAAACAAAACAAAAAATGCGTGAGCCCAAACCCAGGATCAGAATCTGAGCCTCTGGCAGGTAGGACATGTGCATTTGTGTTTATTTAGTTAGCTTTTACTTTTTATGTCATGTTTATTGTAGATTTCGTATGCTGTTCGTAGGAAACAACAGAGACAGATCCCATGTACCCTTCATCCAATTCCCCCCATGGTAACACCTTGCATAATCATAAAGCACAACAGCACAATTGGGAAATTAACATCAATACAATCCTACTAAGCCTTTTCAACGAGGTCTCCTTTTTTTTTTCTTTTAAGATTTTATTTATTTATTTGATAGACAGCGAGAGAGGGAACACAAGCTGGGGGAGTGGGAGAGGAAGAAGCAGGCTTCCCACAGAGCAGGGAGCCTGAGGTGAGGGCTTGATTCCAGGACCCTGGGATCATGACCTGAACCGAAGACAGATGCTTCACCGACTGAGCCACCCAGGTGCCTCTCAACTAGGTCTCCTTTTAAACTTTTCTCTTTCTTTCTCTGCTAATGCTTAGCTCTGTTGAAGCAGAGTATCTCCTCCTTAACGTGCTAGCTTCAAAAAAAAAATAAATAGCTTTATTAAAAAAAAAAAAAAAAAAGCTAAACCCACAGAAAACATACCAGAATTGTATAATGGAAGGGTATAATGAATACCCAAAAACCCTTCACCTACACCTTCACCAATTCTCAGAAGACCTGAGAACAAGGACCTTCTCTTCCATAAACACAATATAATCCTCAAATTCAGGAAATTTCACATCGATACAATATTGTTATCTAATATAATACAGTGATTTTTCAAGTTTGTTTATTTCCCAAACCATCCCAACACTTAGAGCAGTTACCACCCTGACACCCCCCCGCCCCGCCCCGTCCCCACCGCAAGGATCACATGCAGCCTGACTGTGGTATCTGGTTAGCCTCTTTTATCTGGAATAGGCTTTCTCGTGCCACCGGTAGTTCTGAAGACCCCAGCCCAGCTGCTTCGCAGACAGTCCCTCAATTTGGCTTTGGCTGGTGGTTTCCTCATTGGATTTCATTTTCGAAAAACATTTTTTCATCATTGTTCCCAGCTCTGGGTTTGCTAAGGAGAGGTCTTCTGGATCCTAAGCTCAGCTGATAGATGGCCACCTCTCAGGCCCTCGCTTCCAGGCAGCACATCAATCATATTCAAAACAGACTGCTGTCCCTATAGAGAACTGGGCACTCTGGGGAGCAAAAGTAGCTCGGCATAATTCCCAGCCTACGATCGTTAATTGCAAGGAGTAAGGAATCTTGGGGTCCGGGTTTCCAGTCTGGGTTCCTCTGAGTCCTGGCCTCCTTTCTCTCCTACCTAGCACTTGAGTACCTGGGTGGCCCATTCATGTGCCTTTGGCTCAGGTCATGATCCCAGGATCCTAGGATCGAGTCCCACATTGGGCTCCCTGCACAGCAGGGCGTCTGCTTCTCCCTCTACCCCTTACCCCTGCTTGTGCTCTCTCACACACTCTCTCTCTTTCTCTCAAATAAATAAAATCTTAAGAAAGAAAGAAAGAAAAAAAAAGAAAGAAAAGAAAATACCTAGCATTTAACTCACAGGGTTAATGCAGGAATGGAGGTAACATACTCAACACAGTGCCCAGAACTTAGTAAGGGTTCACTTAATGCAAGCTTCCACTATCTTTAAAAAAAAAATAGCATCAAGTCAAATTTCACATGTATTGTTTTAAATCTAGTGGGGGGCCCGAGGTTTTTGTGAACGCTGCATCTGGCTGTGACCTGCATCATCTTCCCAGGTGTAGGTGAAGATGCTTTCGTGGGGCCCGACCTCCAGCCCAGCGGCTTGGCTCGGGGAGAGATCCCGGCCCTTCATGGGGACATGAGGCTGAAATGCATCTTACCATCACATCCTGGATAGTTAAGAGGATCCTTTCTTTGTCGGTATTGCTCGCAGGGTCAGGGCATCCGTGGGTGTCCAGAAGAGAGAGATGAAAATCGCAGGGCGTGGTGTCAGTGGAAGACTTGGTGCCCTAGGGACAAGTGGAGAGAATGGGTGTGGGAAAAGCAACTCACGTCCCTGAAGACGTGCTGGGTCCCTTGTCCTCTCCGTTGGTCTCCATGCCTCCCGGTTCCCTCCTCACTCTTCCTCCTTCTCTGCTCCTGCTCCCAAAGCTGATTGGGTCAAACCCATCCCTGCCTCACCCACACCACGGAAGGCACTCGGAAAGTAAGTAGACTGGGATTCAGATTTGGGCTGCCCAACACCTAAACACTGGCTCAGTGAGGACCGAGTGAGGGCCGGCGTGGAGGTGCGGCCACCACATCTGTTTGAATAAAAAAGGTAGGCTTATCAAAGAGGGCAGATGGTATATAATTCCATCTATGGGAAAATAACAATAAAAAATAAAGGGTGGTCCCCTGGGTGGTTCCATCCAGTTAAGCGTCTGACCCTTGCTTTCGGCTCAGGTCACAATCTAAGCGTCTTGGGATCAAGCCCCTTGTTGGACTCCAGGCTCAGTGCTGGGCCTACTTGATCTTCTCTCTCTCCCATTCCCTCTGCTCCTTTCCCCCCAAATAAATAATGAAAATCTTAAAAACAAAAAACAAAAACAAAAACAAAACAAGGCAAAAACAGTCCTCACCGGAAGTTATTTATATGGTCATCTCAAACAGAAGTACCCACACAATGTGACAGGTTTTAAGCCTCACCGCTGAAACTGCTGAAGGTGGACTGAGGGATTTGCTGCAGGGCCCTGCTGGGGACCAGTGGGGCTGGCTGAGCCCCTGGAGGAGGGCTGGCCAGCGATGGCAGAAGAGAATCTCCACCGCGCCCACAGGGGCTGAGCTGTCATGGGCCTCAGCAGAGGCCACAGGGGGCAGAGCTGCTGGGAACACACAGCTTGTGACAGGTGTTTAGTTGTTTCTAAACACAGCCCGTAACAATGATTTGAGATCACTGAACTGTGTTGGGGGCAAATAACCACTTCACCCCACTTCAAGGCCCACACAATGGAGGGAAAACTCACAGCTGGTAACAGAACTCGGGGACTAGCTAGCACTCACTGGGAATGGGCTGGGACTGGAACATTCCAGATCTACCACCTCCTCTTGGATATAATCAATACATACGTATAATGAATATAAGAAATCTTTATTCTGGATGGATATACCCATCTATGATCTCTGGGGCAGCAGAATTATGAAAAGACTTTTATTTTCTTTGTTATCAGTTGAAATTTTTTATACAGACTGCACACTACCAGGGGAAAAAAGATATCTTACTAATAGAGAAGAGTGTGCACTTTGTTTCATTCCTGATACACAAATGGAGCCCTATTATCCCTTGCAACACAAAGCCCAACATGACTGAGACCTGGCACTTTGGCAGAACCCTCTGGAAAGAGGCTTCCTCTTTTCACTGGGGTTCCTAAGCTGCCCAGGACCTTACGGTGGCTTCCCCTCTAACTCAAAGTAGAATCCCTCATCTTCATGACAGGCTCAAAGCCCCGGGCCATCTGAGCCTTGGCCTCACCTCGTTTCCTTGTCTCTTGCTCACCCAGCTCCCAGGCACACTGATGTCCGCCCTGCGCTCCCATCTCAGGGCCTTCGTGCCTGCTGTTCCTGCGCCGGGCAAGCTCTTTCCCGCAGGGCTTACTCCCAGTCTTTCTCCAGAACCACTCCCAGGGCATCTCATCAATGAGAAGCCCCTGCCCGTCTTTTTCCAACCCTTTGCCGTTGCTCTGATCAGCCCTATCGCCTACTGGCATAGGACATGTGGTTTATTGTCTGTTTTATCTTCAGTGTCTAGAACGGTGCCTGCAATCTGGAGCAGGGACCGTGGCCCGTGCAGTGCACACCTGTCCCTGGGGGCGGCCGCTTCTCAGCCCCAGCCGCTGATGCCATGTAAGGACAGGGCTCCCAAATGTTCATGTGTTTCAAGGCAAGCCCCCAATTCACATTCTGACATGGAAACTCCTGATTCTTAAATGTCAGCTAGTAATTCTTTCAAAAGCCCCGTGCACGTCAGTGGGCTGGAGGCCAACCGAGCATGTCTGTGGCACGCCGGTCTGTGAACTCAGAACCGCCAAGAAATTGAAGATCGCTAAGGGTATGATGGAAGGCAGACAGGCTGGTGTGTTTCAACAGTGAAGGTCAGATGAAAAGTACACACGCACGCACACATCTCCTTTTGCTCCATTTCAGAGCTACACTCGCAAACAGTGTGAGGTGGCTGAGTATATTTAGCCACACGCCTTTCTCTCTCTCCCTCGTTCAGATTGCATCTCTACGGCTTCTGCCTTGGTCGAACACTGGCGTCACCATTTTACTCTTTCACTTAGCAGGAAAATAACTCCAAGGGGAAATTGACTGTGAAGCCTTACGGAGTGCCCCCTCAAGACGGGGAGGAAAGGGAAAGAAAGAAATAGAATCAAGCACTCAGGGTGGAGAAAATGAAGTGTTGGCAGAGTGCTGATTCTGAGCACGCGCGCGCACACAGGAATGCTAATGGGAGCTTTAATAGCTCGTGAGGGGCAGGCTGTCTGGGGCTGCGGGGAGCCTGGGAGCTTGCAAAGGAAGAACTATATGTTCATTTACCGGGGGTGGGGGGTCGGGGTGGACCAAATAGCCAAAGGAGAAGAGAAAGAACTACCCCACTTACTGAGTGAAGGGTGCGCACACGTTCTCCGACAGGGAGCGTGGCTGAGACTACAACAGACTGAACGTGGGGATGGACCAGGCTCCCAAGTGAAGGGAGACTGACAGCTGTTTGCACAGACATGTGCTCAGACCCTGAGCAGGGACCTTCTGTTGATTCAGGAGCGTGTGCGTGTGTGTGTGTGTGTGTTGTGTGGGAGGTGGGTGTTAAAGGCAGTAAAGTCCACACCACAATTTTGCCTACTGTAAAATCCCATTTCTAGGGACTGGGTAGGAAACAAGGTCATTCATTGGGTTATTCTATTAAAAAAAAAAAAAAAAGGATGTTCTTTTTTTTTTTTTCCCCCCAGGAAGACAGAATTTCCAATTTATTTGTAGACTTTTGTGGCCAGGATGGGAAACAAAGTAACCCTTTGCTCCTTACCTGTCCTTCCTGTGCCAAGAAGGAGACACAAACAGGCAACACCACAGAGGAATGTGTCCTGGACGCTATTCCCATGGCTTTTATGAGTCACATGTATTTCTTAAAGGTACGGAGGCAAGATTTTTGTTCTTTGAGGGAGGCTGTCACATCTGCAGCCCAGACCCACGGCAGAACATAGGCCCAGTGAATGGGGCAGGGTTTGGTTTAGGGGCCTGACTTTGTCCAGCTGCCTGCTAATAATTTTGCTTCTACATAACCATGGAGATGATCTACACACTCATTCTATGTATAAAAGCTATGCCCTTGGAATAAAATGCAACCAACCACCCACGGTTGCCCCTCGCCGAGCCCATTGTGCACACCTCCTGGTCTGCTCCCTGCCCCTCCAACCTTACTTCATCCCCCACTCCCGACTCACACTGGGCCTACACTGTGCTCCTTCAAGTCCAGCCTCATGGCATCTGTGCATGCTGTTCCCTCTGCCTGTAGTCCTTTTCCATCAGGTTCTGTCCGCCCTCCTCTCCCCTCTCATCCAGCTTTTAGGACTCTGACAAATGTCACTTCCTCTAGGAAGCCCTCCTGGATACCCTAGAAGCTCTCCTGAGCCCACCACGCCTTGCCCCACCCCTCAACTCCGTCCCATGGTAGAGGGATTGTATGCTGTTGCTACTCTGGGGTCAGACACCAGCCTTACTGACACCTGGCCTCCGGGGACCTAGTGGAGCATCTAGCCTGTGGTCTGGGTGCTCGCTACAGTGTGGGAGATGAATGTCGCAGTGAAAGAACTCAGGGGCATATGGAAGGAAAGTCGCCATGTGCCCTGAGAGCCGCTGTGACACAAGCCGAGGCCAGTCAGTCCTACCTGCGGACGGTCCCCAGCAGCACCCTGGGCCTTGGCAGTCTCATCTTCGCAGGCCTCAAAGTCTTCAGAAGAGCCCAGAGGAGGCTCAATGTGGAGCCGCGGGCCAGCTTCTGTTCTGATCTGCACCGATTTCTAGACAGAAGAAGATGGTTTCAGAAGCAATGGAACAAATGCCTCGATTCCTCCAAGGGGTGAGCACCTTAGGGGGCAGACTGTGAGGTGGCAGGTCCCTGTCCCCCAGCAGTCATGCTATGAAGCACAGTGGCCCGGCACTGGCTCGCAAGGGCCAGCCTGGCGGGTCCTGCCCCCTCTGCTCAGGAGTCTTTACTGGTTGCTACCACAAAAAGCATGCTCAGTAGGATTTTTTTAAAGCAACTTTTTGGTTTGAAATACCTTATCAGTAAAATGTTAGTGCGTGATAAACTTCCCCAAATTGGCCTTGTGATCCAATGGGTTTAGGAGACCCTGGGTTTTTTTTTCCCCCTCAGGACTTCTCAGGGCCAGGGCCTGGGTGGGGGGCATAAGCAAGACATGACATTTTAGAGGGGTTACAGATCCAAGAGCGAGGGCCTCCTTAAACTTTCTGCTCTGGGCCTCGCTCTAGGGAGGCCCAGCTTCTGAGAGAAGAGGTTGGCCAAGCCATGTGTACTGAACATAGCACCCCTCTGAGGGACAAGGATTTAGACCCTGCCTTTCCCCTCGTGTCCTGGGTTCGAACCCTCCACCCCCTAAATCTCTGTGGCCCCACAGCCTTGGTGAACTGAGCTGTTATCTCGGTGAAGGACACAATGCAGGGCCTTAGTGCCGGCGGGCCTCTCCCTGGTAGGACTGAACACCTTCCTCAGCCACAGTCACATCGTTACCCCCCACCGCCACCATTAGCGCTTTCACACTAGTGGCACTCCTAGCGTGTTAGAAGTTCACTTAGTCCTATAGCAACGCCGGGGGGAAACTGAGGCACCAGGCCGAATGCCTCTTACCCAAGGTCACACAGCTTAGGAAGCCGCAGAGCCCTGATTTGAACCCCAGCGGGACGGCTCCAGAGGCCTTGCTCTAAACCAGGGGTGGGTCAAACGCTTCCTGTAAAGAGGACGTATTTTAGGTTTTGCCTGCCCTACGGTCTCCGTCACAGTATTTAACTGTCCCACTGTCATTTGAAAGCAGCCACAGATATTGCCTAAGTAAATGCGCATGGCTAGGTCCCCAAAACACTTGATTTGTAAGAACAGGCTGTGGCCAGATTCGGCCCAAGAGCTGGAGTTTGGCCACCGGCCCCAGTACTAAACTGGCCTGCTGGACCATCCCCATTGGGCACGTGAAAAAGAAATGTGCCCAGCTTTGGCTACAGTGGCCTTTGGGGAGAAGAGAGGGAAATTAAGAAATTTCCTGAGACCATCGAACACTCAAAAAAGTAGGCAGGGGCATGGCTATAGACCATTCGAGAAAAAGATCTCGGCAAGAAAGAGTGAAGAAAAAGAGAGGCTGGAAAATGCAGGTGGGTTGTCCCCTGTCCGAGAACAGGGAAAGGCAGAGGGGCAGAAGGAAGGTGCTCTGGGACACTTTCCCTTCGCTCGGGCCATCCGTCCCTTGGCAATGCCCCCACCCCCATGCTCCAAGTGTGGCCTCCCAGCCTCCCAGGCTGTGTCAGCTTGCTCTCAGAGCATTTCCCATGGTGGCCACAGACTGCACGGAGGGGAAGAAGTACACAGAATACCTAAAACCTGGGGCTTCCTGGCCAGGAGACTCCTGAGAGCTTCCTTGCCTCGGGCCAGGATGAAGCTATAAGGGCTTTGAAGTTCATCTCCAAGATAGATTTTCAACCATAACTCTGGGGAGTGCAGGCTCCCCCTCCTCCTCAGGAATCACTCAATAGCGCCCAAATGCTTTAATGAGAGAGACACAGAGACAGAGAGAGAAAGAGAGGGAAAGAGAGAAAGGAGGAGGGAGGGCAGGAAAGCGGGATAAGGGGAGGCAGCGTGGAGGGGGAATGGCACAGAGGGAGGGCACTGGGCATGGGGCACAGCCTGGCCCCTCCATGGCTCTCTGTTCCTTTATCTAGAAAGGGAAGGCTTGGACTAGGACCTCACTACTCCATGTACTCCACTGGTGTGTGCACCAGTAGCCTTGGCTTCTCCTGGGGAATTTGTGAGAAATGCTGAATTTCAAGCCTGTCTTAGAGCTAGGAATCAGAATCTGCATTTCCACAAGAGCCCAGGTGACTTACATGCACACTTCAGTGTCGGTAGTGTGAGCCTAAGTTTTGTCGGCAGAGGGCGGGGAGTGCTGCTGTTTCCACCTATCTCCTCCATTCACTCCCGTCTTCGGGCAAAAGCACCCTGATTTTCTTTTGGGAAATCCTCTACCTCCTCACCCCCAATCCAAGTGTTCATGTGGAATGGAGTCCATGGGTGGTTGGAGTGTATGACAGGCCCAGCAGAACTGAGCACTAGATCCTGAGGGCCCAGAGCGACTAGATGATCGGTTCAGGAGAGCCAAGAAATGCCAATAACAGGGTGACAGAATGTAAGGTGGGAGCTGGTGGTGGCCCCCTTGGCATCACACAGAGCAGCATGGAGAGAAACAGAGTTGAAAGGCGGAGAATGAGCCCTGCTACACTGTCTGAGCACCTGTATCCAGCCATGCCTGAACTGGGCTTTCCCATTGTCAAGTGAAAGAGCTGTGGCATTAATGCAGTTCTGCTGGTCTGATCTGAATGATAAATATGAGAACGACCTCCAGGGTTCAAGGAGGAGAGTGCAGGTATATCTCTCTCCACTGCCACTTTCCCATCCTCCCTTTTCCCAGAAGCGTCCTTCTCCCTTCCTCGGAGCTTGACACAATTGCTAGCCTTGCCAAAAGGTCAGGGGACGGTTTTGCAGTAGGCATGAGGGCACTTAATTGGGAAATTCTTACTGAATCCTGACTGCATACAAGGTTCTGGAAGCATGTCAAGATAGCAAAAAAAAAAAAAAAAAAATGTAACCACCAATGGCCTGGCCTTAGGGAGTGCACACAGCACACACAATGGAGGAACACGTTTCGGAAGCAACATCTGACAAAATTAACGTGGTCCAGAAAGAGTTTTCAATGCTGAGTGGGTGCTGAAGAGGGGAAGAAATAGTCTTCCATCTGGCCTGCTCTCCCACCCCAGCCCCAGGGAGGTGGCTCTGCTGCCACTGGAGAAGATGGGGAGCCATCTCCCCCACATGACGACGCCCACCTCCCAAAAGGAGCACGAGGCTGGCAGGTTCCAACCCAGCCCCCAGGAGGCGCCCGCTCCCTGCCTCCCACCTTCACATGCTCACAAGGATGATGCCCGAGCTCCTGGCTGGCTCCCCGCCTGGCATGCTGCTTTACCCAGAGTGGGTGCTTTTAAGTGGTTGATCTCTCCTGCCTACCTGTGGCGCCCAGACCTGGGTAGACCCCTGCAGTATCACCCACATGCCAGGACAGGATTTAAAATCCAGACACCCCTGTTCCAGTTTGCCAGCCCAAGGCCATGCCCAGAGTGATCTGTGTGTATCTACTGCCCCCTTAGCAAAGCATTCTAACAGGTATGCATTCAAGCTCCTGCAGATGAGAAAGATCAAGGCTAGGGGTTGCCCTGTATGGTTGTTCAGGTTGCGCAGTATGTGAGTGGCTCCCCCTAGAGGCAGGAGAGCTCTGAAGATCCTGCCAGGCAGGTTTAGGGTGGGGAGTAAATCTACCTTATTTGCTAGGTTCTTCCAGAATTTGTCTGATATCTTACAAATAATAGCGCTCGACACTCTTGACAGTCTGCGTCATACAAGGTCGCTGTCAAAGCTGATGCTTTATGGGTTGTTTCATTTATTGTCCTCACGGCAGGGGTTTTCAAAACTCAGAAATAGGAAAACAAAGGAAAGGGCTTCACTTTTGAAGCTTTCCTGGGGGTGCTTCAGCTGCCTGGCCCGCCAGAGGAAACCGGATACAGCAGTAGAGTGAGAGCAAAGCCTCTGCTTTCCGCTGCAAT
Source organism: Lontra canadensis (assembly GCF_010015895.1). Taxonomy (NCBI): domain Eukaryota; kingdom Metazoa; phylum Chordata; class Mammalia; order Carnivora; family Mustelidae; genus Lontra; species Lontra canadensis. Next base: position 2,468,628 of record NW_022631126.1, read on the forward strand.
GAACTCACTTTCCCAGCCTTTAAGGAAAGCCCACCCCACAGTAAATTGCTGAAAGGCCAATCCCTTCACTACCAATTTAATGCTAAGAGCTGGTGACGTTCATCAAATCTGACAGCATTTTGGTAAACGACGGCTCTGCTGATTAGGCCGTTGTCCACCCAAGTATTACAAGGCTGAGGAAGCCATAAATCTTAATCCGGTGATAGCAGGAGAAAGATCTGAGGCTGAGAAGGGTGGGGGAGAAAGGACAGTCCCAATAAGAGCCCATTTATCACTTCCGGCCCAGCCCATGGTTGCCACGGCCGCAGCTCGGAGGCTGACACTGCCCCACCAGTCCCCTCCTTGGCTCTCCCACAGTCGGAGGGTCCCCAGGAAGGGTTTTCCAGGTTAGGCTCTTAGCCAGTGTCCGGATGACTCTGGGACCTTTTGGAGAGCAAGGATCCCAACAGCCCCTTCCATCAGGGGCATCTCTACCCAAAAAGTGCTTCCCAGTTGGTGGGCAAGACCTTAAGAAGGGAGCTTATTCTACTGGAAGAGGTGAAGGTGTTGGTCCTGGTCACTGGGAAGGGGACGTGTGACCCCAGAGAGTTTAGGGCAACAGTCGGAAAAACTGGCAAGCTAGCCACCTGAAGAGGGCAGGGAGGCCATGGTGGGGAGCAGTGCTGGCCAGGGGTGGGCTGAGACTTCGGGGCTCCCTGAGCGCTGGGCCTCCGTGTCCCCTGCTGACCAGGCCGTGGTTAGTGCCAAAATACCGAGTGCCTATGTGGCCCCCTGCTGGGCACAGCTACACAGGAGCAACCCCAGGACTGGGAGCGGGTGGTGGGACCTCTCCTGATGGAGTGGCTTTTGAGAACTGGCCACCCCTGGCCACTGGGGATTCTGCTGCCTTCGCCACTGCCAACCTCTGGCTGCCTCCAAGGACAGCGGAGCCCACCCAAAAGGGTGAGGTCAAGATTACCTTCCTCTCCATCCTACGTACCCCCAAACCTGTCCCCATGTACTTTCTACCAGGGAGAACCTTTCCACTTAGCTCCACTACTTGGGGCCAAAGGAAACCCAATCGGTCCCTCTTTCTTCTGGTAACAGTTCGGTTGGTCCACCGGGTCTACCTACTGTCCTGGACGAGAAGCTTGGGGCCCCAAGCAGGCTTTTCGCTTCTGGTCACAGCCAAGCAGGATGGGAGCGGGCATCTGGCCCAGGCTGACCGACTGAAAGATTCAGATAGTCTCTTTCCTGCATAATTTCCGCAAACCAATTCTGGAAGACCCGGGTGATGACACCCTGGGATGGGTCGAGGAAGCTGAGATGATCAGGGGACTCTGGGGGCCAGGGACAGAGCTGTGACGTGGAGGCTGGGGGACAAAGAGACACAGGCTGCATTAGGCTCATGGCGGGGGATGGGGGAGCCCTGCTTCCAAGTCTCCTGCCTGGTCCTCCTACAGCATCCTTCGGAATGCAGCCGCCGGGGATCTTCTTAAAACGTGAGCCCGAACACGTAACTCTCCTACTGAAAACTCTCCAGAAGATTCTTTGCATTTAAAATGAAATCCAAACTTCCTCCTGGGCTCCTTCCGGCCACTATGTCGTCTGCCCACTGTGACCTGTGACCCCTGACCCCCACACTCAGCCTTTCCACCCCTGCTCACCGGGTACCCCAGGGACCCTTCAGCCTGACCCGCCTTCCTGCCACCCCCGCTGTGCCCTCCACTGGGAGACTCCCGCCAGACCTTCATGGGGCTGGCTCTGCTCCTCCTCAGCGATCAGGTCAGGGGTGGCCCCCAGGGAAGACTCTGCTGCCCCCCTTCTCTAGAGCGGCTGCCCCCCAGAGCCTCCCCATTACCCCCACCCTCGCGGGGGGAAGCGTGAGCTCCAGGCCAGCAGGGCCCGGCCTGCCTCACTCACGGCGCTGACTCCAGCACCTGCGGGCTGGAGTTCCTCCACGGGCCACAGGTTCAAAGGCCCCAGTGGGCCAGGTGGGAAATGGAAAGGTGAGAAGCCACCCGGTAGGAGGGAAACAGCAGCCAGAGCACAGCAACCAACCGTAGCCACCACTCGCCTCAACTCGGGGCGCTAAAGGGAGTGGTGGGGACTGTGGGCAACAGGTCTGCATGTACCCGGCCTCATGGGGCGACGTTAACCGCGCTCTGCTGACGGCGGCCTCAAGGGAAGGGGAAGCCGAGCATGACAGCCAGCTCTTTCCATTTTTCCAGGGAAGTCAGAATGGAGCTTTAAAAAAAAAAAAAAAAAAAAAAAAAAACAGAAAAACTTTTGAATTTAAATGTTAGTGAGTGACTAAGATTCTTTTAAACCGTTTTGAGTCCAAAAAACATTCTCCGGGGGACAAGTTCAGCCCACAGGCCTCAAGCTGCTCACTTGGAAGTCCAGCAGGCCAGTCCTCCGTACGCTTGGACCGGCTGTCACATCTTCCTTGCAGGCGGGGCAGTCCCCCCACCGTCCTCATAGCTGGGAACCCAGCCTTATGTGATTGTTTCTAACTCCAGAGCCTCACACAGTGCCTGGGTCAGGGTAATAAATGTTAATTTAAAATTAAAGGATGATGTCTTTTGGGACCTGACCACTGAATGCTCTCCGGTTTATCCGTATCAAGGGGGAATGGTCCCCAAAACACCGCATGTGGGGGGAACAGAGTAGTAGGGGGGTGGGCTGAACTCCCAGGACCCCTTCCGCTTTCCGCCTAGGATGCCTGTGCGTTCAGTAGAGGCCAGAAAGTCAGTCTATGTTTCCCAGATGCCCTTTCTGTGGACATTCTGGAAGCGAGCTAGGTACAGCCCATCAACCGGCCTCCTGCAAGCAGGGAGAGCAAAAGTGAGGTGGAAAGAAGGGGACACACAGTGGCTGATTCTGGGCTGAGCACAGTGGCCGAGGAGACAAGTTTTCAAGTGCCCCAGCCTGGTGGGACTGGCTATGAGAAGGGCTGATCTAGCAGGCACGGCATCAACAGAGGCCAACAGTGGTGGTGGTGGCCACCTGCTTTCTGGAAGCCAGCTAAGGTGACGCGTCCCTGATGCGGATCCTCCACCCTCCCCGCCGTGTCCTAGGTAGTGGCTTTCCTGGCAGGCTGTGCTGGAAGGCTGGGTGCCATTCCAGGAGGCCCCCCAGCCTCCCACTCGGGATCCCTCCTCTTGCCACCCGGAGATCTTGTAAGCACCTGCTTCCCTCCCTTCCCTTCATCTCTGATTACAACAGCCCGAGTGGTCTCTATGGTTAGGCACTGACTGACCCCTGACTGATACCGTGCAGAAGGACAATTACAGCCTTCATGGCATTAGGAAGCCAGGAAATTAGCCATGATTAGGCCCCGTGAAGTGTGGGACCACAGGGAGAGGTGTGTGTGTGTGGGGGGGGGGATGCTAATTAATCTTAGGCCCAAGTCTTTTTAAATTGCACAGGCTCTGGGGCCAGCAGTGAAGTCACAGTCTAAGATGCAAATATGGCTCCTGATAATAGAAGGCACTCAAAACAACTAGGAGGGTCTGAAGTGGGAAGTGGAGAAAGGCTTCCTTAATGAGAAATTAACATTCATTGCTGGGGACAAAAGGAGGCCTCCGAGCTATGGGCCCCTTAGGCCTTGCTCTTCTGCACTGAGATAAGGCTGTGGGATTCAGTGGGCCAGAAAAACCCTTCAGTACTTCATTATAGACCCACAAAGGCAAGGGAAGACCAATGGGTTTGGGGGTCACAGGTCTGGGGTTCAAACCTCCCTAGTGGCTATGTGGCTCTGAGCAAGTCACCTTATCCCTCTGGCCCTCAGTTTCATCAAGGGCACAATGACAACAGTTACAGACCTACAAGGTGATTGCAAAGATGGGCCAATAAAACTTACAGAAAAATTTCCTACAGACCCACCGATATGGCACAGTGTAAAAGATCAACGTGGGGGACCACAGGATTAAAACACACACCATTGCTTAAGCCTCATCTCAGACCAAGTGAGTCAGAATCTCTGGGGGGTGGGGCTCCCAGGTGACGTGAATGTGCTGTGGGGGTTGAGACCCATTGACCCCAGGCCAAGTGTGAGTAACCGCAAGGTAAGGACTACATGGGCAGGAATACGGCACCTGGAGCACAGATCTAGGCTCAGGTCTTGCTGCTGTCACTTCTTAGTGATTGGCCTTGGAAAGCTCACTTAGCTTTACCGAGCATTCATTTTCTTGGCTTCCATAAAACAGGAAGAAATTTGGAACTTGCCCTACCGGTCTGCCATGAGGACAAAGGCATGTAGTAGGTGTGCAGTAAAAGATAGCTGTGTAGGGGCACCTGGGTGGCTCAGTGGGTTAAGCCTCTGCCTTCAGCTCAGGTCATGATCCCAGAGTCCTGGGATCGAGCCCCGCAGAGAGCCCTCTTCCTCCACTCTCTCTGCCTGTCTCTCTGCCTACTTGTGATCTCTGTCAAATAAATAAAATCTTAAAAAAAAAAAAAAAAAAAGATAGCTGTGTAAATAAGTCATCACCACGGGGCTGTGAGTCTGTGCTGGGGTGCCCCATCCCCCATCTGGAGGGGAGGATCATGCCACAGAGAGGGGACTAGAGGACCCCCAGACCCCTCTACCTTCTAGGGGCCAATACCACACACAGAGAGGACACCCATGTGGTACCCTGCCAGATGCACCAAGGCCCACAGGGATTCCCAATGCCAGGATTATGTTTCTGTTCCCACAAGAACCCTGCTCCTTATTCTAAAGCATGAGCAGGGGCCATGCGTCTTGACACTGCCCAGGGCTCCCAGACCTGGTGCCATCCGCGGCGCTGGACTTTGCTGGGGGCTGTCCGTGAATTGCGTCTTAAAGCTTCCTCTGCTTCTCGCAATAGGGTTCTCCGTCCATGATCTGCACCAGGGATGAGGGAAAGAGACTCAGTGAGGCACTGGTGGTAAGTTCACACCCAGGGAAGATGAGTGACTTTCAGCTAAAATGTACTCCCCTGTGCCCAAAGTTTTGTAGGCAAAGCGAGTCCTGTTTGTAGCAGCAGGCCGTTAGAAAACAGGCCAAATGCTCAGGAGAAAGGGAATGGGGAGTAAATCATAGCTGTAATGGGCAGGTCTGTATACAAAAGGAACAGTCTCCGAGATTCAGAAGCAGGATATACACCGTGCACGCTACAGGCCAGTGCTTGTGTAAAAGAGGAGAGAAGGGAGAGATATTTGTTGGGGGAGTGAAGGTACTGCTGGTGGCCCAAGTACAGAAGAGACTCCTGCTAACCGCACCTCCTTGAAACCTGGACCAGGAAAGGCCTGCTTCTCCCAACCAGCGGCAGGTTGGCCCGACTCCTCCTCCCCAAGAGCTAGGAGAATCATCCCATTTCCCTCATTGCCCTGGGGGCCCGGAAGCTCATGCTAAACTTGAAGCTGGACTGCAGTGGCTCTTCTCCTAGGAGAAGGTTTGGACATCATTCTCTCCTTTTATCTCCTTGTTGTTTTGACTCATACTGTCTGTTATGGCTTGGGACATTTCCCATACCTGTAAGGCAGTGACTCAGAACAACATGAATCAAGATTATTGTGCGACAAGCATTTTACATTTTGTATGTCATTTAATCTTCCTGGCAAGCCGGCAAGGTGGGCTTAAGTATTCTCATGTCATAGAAGAGGAAACTGAGGGTCAGTGAGGACCCTATTGCCAGAGGTCTCAAAGCTAGAGAGTGGCAGAAACCCAGCTCTGTCTCATTCCAAATGCTCTTCCTGTAACGCAGTAGCCGGCTGGGTCCTCAGACAAAGCAGTCTGCCTTCAAGGGCACCGTGCCCTAGGGATGGGTGCCCCCCTCAGTCCCATTTGACAGATGAGGAAACAAAGGCCCGGGAGAGAGACAAAGTAACCTGGCCAAATTGAGACCCCACCCCGTGTGCTCTGACATTTCATTTGCTTTCCGGCGAGGTTGTTTTTGGTGCCTGTCCTGGGCCGGCCGCTGGGTGGCACGCTCCTATATCAACTTCACAAACTCCCTGAGAGTTTAATATAGGACACACGGGATCGACTGCAAGTCTGTGCAGTCTGGATTAACTACACTCAGCACAATCCGTGGAGTTAAATATCACGAAGTGTTGGGTACTGAAGTGAAGACAGAGCCACTGAAAATTGGGTATAATTTAAATTATTCTAGACACTTCTTTCAATTACTGGCACCGCAAAATAGAAAAGCCGAGAATTTACGGCTCTCGGCACCTTTGCCCTGGGGGTAATGGAGGCCGAGGCTAAGTTTTAAAAGGAATAAAAAGGGATTTTGTTCTTTCTCACACTCCTGCTCTCTCTCTCTTTCTCTTTTTTTTTTTTAGAGAGAGAGAAAGAAGTGCACGCACAGACAAGCAGGGGGCGGGGCAGAGGGCGAGACAGAATCTCAAGCAGGCTCCTCGTCTGGTACAGAGCCTGACACGCAGCTCGATCTCACAACCCTGAGACCATGACCACGCTGAAATCCCCAGTTGGCTGCTTAACCCACTGTGCCACCCAGGTGCCCCCTGCTCTCTTGCTGGCAAAGTGAGTAGAGTTAACTTGAACAGGTTAACTAGTTATTTGCAGGTAAGTTTAGGGGCACAGGATGTGGCCCCACGGGGCCCAGTGACCCGTGCTCACCGTGTGTCCCCTCGGCGTGGGAGGCACTCCTGGTGAAGTCGGAGTGGACAGCTTTCCGGGGGGACGACTTCAGCTCCGAATTGGCCCCATTGACATAGACAGAGAAACCCTGCTCCAAGTGCTCCAGCCTCAGCTGCATGGGGTCCTTGGTTTTCAGATGCTTTAATATCCTGGAAGAGAAACAATCAGTTCCTCCTTGTTATGTGAGCCTGGGCCGCTGCCCACCCCCGTGTGGGGAGAGAACTGCGCCTCTGATGGGCAAAGCGTCTCTCATCGGAGGCCGGGTGGTGGGCGCCCAGCTGTTCATCGACAAACAGCCTGTAAGAGGCCCATTACACACGCGGAGAAGCAGCAAGGGGGAGACTGTTTTGGGCTCTGCAGGGGTGTTTCTGCTTCCACTCTGAGGCTCAAGTGCACGTTAGCAACAACGCAGGCACGCGTCCACGTGTCATTCCTCGCCCCACGGGGACCAGGATGGAAAGCAGGTAGGTGCAAACGCTGCCCAATTTCATGCATCTCCACCTTGTGTGGACAGTGGCACCTTCTCCAGGGTTTAACAAAACATGGGTCTAAGAGTCTTAGGTCCTAAGCCTTTGCAAGGAATTTCAGAGAACATCTACAAATCAGAAAACATCCTTCATCAGACCAGGCAGACTGACTTTTTGCTTCAGTAAATAAATGTGTTCTCAGAAGCTCGCCCTGATATTCCAAAGGTCATCATTTTATATTCTGATGCAGTGAAAGTATATATCAAAGTAGGCTTTAGCTCATCCCATTTTGGCTAAAAGGGTCTTGGCATGAACAAGGCTGGACCTCTAGTTTTCTCGAGAACCCAACCTCACACCTCAGGCTTAATCCTTTCCCAACTCCTGAGATTGTCAGTGCCATAAACAGTGTGAGCATCCTCACCAGCAACCCCCCTCTTCAGAACCATACCCATTGGACACCAAAACCTTGTGTTTCTATAAGCACCTTCATACACCCCGTATGAGCTGGATTTATTTCCGCACAAGAAGATACAGACAACCAAGGTGCCTGGCAACCAGTGTGCATCCCCTTTGTGATTAAGTAATTTCCTATCAAACTAGCAAAATGCAAATTTTAAAAAATAATAGAAATAGTATCCACATAAAGGGTGTGTACAAGGTGCCAAATTCGGTTCTACTTGTGCTACGGATACACTAGTTGGTTCTTGTTATTTGCAGTAGTTTTGTCTTATGAAGTCCCCACAAATACTGAGTTAATGAATACTGAAATCTTGTTCCCAGGGGAAAATACAGGACTTGGTTCCCGTGAGCTTCTGTCGCAACACTTTCATTAAATGATCACTATAGAACCCTGTTGCATATGTGTTTCTGTTTAAAGGCACCTTATTTGATACATGGTTGAGACACTGACATGAAACTCACCAGCCAGCAGGTCTGTAACTCAGGCCTGAGGGAAGCTCATCTAACATGTTTTTTCTCCCTTAAGAGACATCATAGCCTTCTTACACTTAGGAACATCAGACAGCACTTCAGGACCATGCTTAGGGTACAGTTTAAACAGCAAAATCACCAAGGAAAAACATAACAATGTGTAAGACATGGCACTCAGTATACTGTGAAAAGCCACTTTTTTATGGAGTAAGAGCTAAAATAAGAAGGTGAAGTATTCCCTTGTTCTATTGCAGCTGGGAATGTGTGTGTGTTGGGCAGCTAAAATTTTTTGCCACTCTGCGCTTGTCTTTGAATGACCACAAAAGTGCTGCAAATATTTAAAATTTACAAATAAATTTTTGTCAGTAGATGAATTCATATTTAGGGAACCATGAATAACAAGGATTGACTATATTAAGACCTTAATCTTCTCCAACAACCCTATGGGGTAATTATTTTTATTATCCCCATTTAATAGACAAGGTGTGTGAGACACAGAGAGGTTAAGTTACTGGCCCAAGGTCACACAGCAGGCACGGTGGTAGGGCTAGACTGCAAACTTAAGCAATCTGGCTTGAGTCTTCACCACAGCAAAGACAACCTCTAAAGCTAAGCCAAGAGGACACTGAACCTGGCAAACTTAGACACTGCTGCTAATTCAGACATAATATGAAAATAGAGAAAATGCCATATGCTTGGTGTTCCCCCGGGGAGCCCACTGCAGCAAATCAGTCTTGACCAGGAACAAGAGTCAGTGTTCGGTCATAACAAACCCCTGAAAGCATTCCAAATGTCCAACAGCGGGGAATGGAAGCTGGGATCCCATGCAGATGATATCATTACTAAGAGTCTGTCCAGATGTGAGGAACTGCTTGCAATTGGGAGGACGGGGAGGGGGAGCAAAGTCAGAATAAAAATGGTACTGTGTGGTTCAGTGCAAAGTTGGAAAAAGGTGGGTTTGTGGACCCGGAGTGGAAAGTGATACGTGTGAAAATCCTATCAGTTGTTGAGGGAGGGTGGTGGCATTACGGGTGATCTCTTTGTTTGTTTTTTTAAATGTTTCTTTAGCTGTTGATACATCCATCTTTTTCAACAATCGTGGCAGGAACATTTATTACAGACTTCTTATCTCCTGCCGGCCTTAGAAGCCTGGGAGTTGATTGTTGGGCGGGCAACAGCATGAAACAGAAGGAAGGAAAACACAAGTCACTAAGAGACGCTTTGCAAACAGAGCCATCGTTGCTCTGTCTGGAGCAAAACACCGAAGGCTGCAGCGGGCCCTGGGGAAAGTGTGCAGGGAGCCTGAGCCCTAGGAGGGGCCCAGAGAGTGGAAAGTCTGACCACCCAGGCACAGGGTGCCTGCCTCCACCTCCCTCCGGGGGTCTCCTGACGCTGGGCAGGTGGCGATGGTGACATCCCACTTGCTGTGCGGGATCCGGAGCTGGTACTCCGTGTGTGCTTCTCTTTAAGCAGAATGATTGATGAAAACATGGATTTATGAAACTGATAAATGAGGAGATAATTATCCAGACTGTGAAAGGGATCACTGAAGGCATTCCCCGGCTGCAGCTGAGCCGACAGTGATACGCACTATGCACGCGGCATCGAAGAAAAGTGGTGTCTTTTCTGTTGTTGTTGTTGTTAATTGATAGCCTGCTTTGCATAAAAAGCAGGCCCTCAGTGTAGGGGATTCAGAAAACTCAGACAAGGTCCCTCCCCTGTGGAAGATGGAGCCCCTGCCCACCTGGTCCCCCATCACACTCTGGGTTCCGGGTTTTGGGGGATGCAGGGAAAGGGCTCGCTGCCTCACACCATGGGATACTCTTGGTGTGTCTATTCTCCCCTCCTACTGTGGAGCCTGACCCCTGGATATGGGGACCATGCTGAGCATAAGGAATGTTCTTGATACCTGTTTCTGGAAAAAGTGGCTCTAAGACCCTCCAGGTCTAGCAGGGGAGAGAAGACACAGATGCGTATCCTCCCAGCTCCCGTGGTCCTCGTGCTCATCACTGGAGCCTTTTCTGTCTTAGCCTGTAGCGGCCTGTGGGGCTGCTTGTACAGAGCTCTTTGGACAGAGAGGAAGTAGGAGCATGACGGGGGATACCACTGGGTGGGAGGGGCACAAACAGGGGCCCAGCGGGTGAGAGGGCATGGCCAAGCCAGGGTGGGGGGGGCGCATTGCTCCTGGGCGTGGCCACGCCTGGGTTGCTGGCTGAACCCCTTGGCCTGAGAGTGCTGCGGCTGCTGTGTACCCAGGCTAGCCACGAGGCCCCTCCAACCTCAGTTACCCCCGGGGACCTGAGGGCTTCTTCAAGGGTCAGACATTCCAGCAATACCTGGATATCAGCTCAGGGAGAAGGTGTGTTTAACATTAATATGGCAATGACGGTGATGGTGATGATGTTGATGGCACCTGGGTGTTGTCCCTCTCACTCCCTCACTGGTCCTTCCATTGGCTTGTTTTATAGATGAACTTGCCCAAGGTCACAGAGCCCAGGATGCAGCCAGGATTTAAAACCTGGTCCACAAGGCTCCAGGGCCCATCTCCCACCCACCTCATTCTGCTGCGTCTAGTCTCCTCCCTTAACACGTCACAGGGCTCCTGAGGGAGGAGAGTCTGGATGAGGAGCAGTGGCTCCCAGCTGGGGGCTTCCTGGAGGTGGTGACATTTGAGAGCAGGCCTGAAGGATGGAGAGGGGCAGGGCAGTGGTCCAGAGAGCCTGCTATTTCTCCACGAACGTCAGTGCCCACGGGCTCTGGGATTCGCCCTTTCGGATGTCAGCATCCCCACAGGAGGATATAATACCATTGCTGGGCTCCTGGATCCGGTCCAGCCTTCAGCATTTAGAGGGATGCGTTACAGCCCGTCTCGGCAGTCCGCCCTCCAGCACTTGGCCCTGTCTGCTGGATGTGTTGTTGAGCCAATCTGTCGGGTGTGATTATATCTTTCATGAAGGTGAGTGACCAGAATCACTAAGGATCCTCTGGGAGGTTTGTACGGGGGTGACCCAGGGCTGTCACACCCTCTACCACCTCCTCTGGTCCTCTCCTGCAGCACAAGATCATGTTCTGCTTCTTTGGGCATAGTTATAAATAGATGACCTTGTGCTCACCTGCTGCACCCGGGGAGTTCCTCAAGGGCAAGGGCTATGGGCAGATACCGGTTCGTTCTGCCTCGCTGACAACTCTCCCCCATCTTCCAAACCGAGCCTCTCAGATCCCCTTTCAGAACCACTCCATTCCTACTCTTACTCCTACTATTATACACTTGCTCCACCACCCATCTTAAGGAGATAGTCAAGTCAGACCAGGCTACCTCACCTGGCACAGGGCGTGACTGACACGGGGCTGGGGCCAGGGCCCTCCTCAAGACTTTCACTGGAACTATCAGGAAGGAAGTGCTCCCTTCTCCTTGAGGCAGGATGTAAGTGTGGGGCCGCCAGTGGCTACCTTGGCCTCTATGAAGGAAGCACTGGCCTGAGGGACTCCAACATGGAGTTAGAACTGAGTACCTGGATACAACTATGCCTGAAGCTGGTTTCTTGCTTTTTTGAGCCAATACTTTTTCCTTATTGTTTAAGGTCTATTTACCCTGGGTTTCTCTCCATTCGACCCCGGGGAGCACTAACTAATAAAGTCTGTACCTTCCTCATCATGACGCTCTCCTTCACACCAGTGGCAGTGCTAAGCAGCGAGAAGGCACTCAGTGAATTCCTACTGAATGAGGAAAAGAATAACATCACCAGCCTCTGTGGAGGCTATGTTCTGGGCAAGGTCACTCCTGGAAACTGGCTCCAATGATCACCCCCACCCCCCCATTTCTCAGGTCACAGGGCAACCTGGATAAGAAGGCTAGGTTTTCATTTCTGTCTGTGCACACTACATAGCCAAGATGCTGATTTTCTACCAGGTCATATAACTAGATTTCCAATAGGCTGCGGTTTATTTCCACAAAACCCTTCATTGTGAAAGTGGCAACTCTGGTGGGTTTCTCCCCTCCTGATAATTGATGACAATGTCAAACCAAACATCAATCAGAAAGTACAGCCCAGCTCTACCACTTCCTGCCTTGATCACCTTGGACACACGGCTTACCACTCTGGGTCTCCTTTGTCTGGAAAATGGGTGCAAGGAGTGTAGCTACACCTTACCACATAGTGGGAGGACACAATGAAATGATGGGGTGAGGTGCCTGGCATGCGGAAGGCACCCCAGAAAAGGTATCTCTAAAGCAACACCCGGCAATAGCTCGGGGAGCCAACCACTTTTCATGTCTTCAGTGGGAGTCACGCCAGCCCCTTCTTGGTGACAACACATCCCCCAATTTTTATGGCAACTTGGCTTGGACATATTTTTTCATTGCCTTTGTGCTACAACCTTGTCTCTGGATATTCTTCTCTATGCAATTGGCTGGGACCCCTTTGATTGTGCACTTATTGATCTGCTGATTAATGAGAAGCAATTTGCTCCTAAGGAACTATGACAATGTCCTCCCAGAGAAGTCACAAGGATATGATTAAACGATCACTCAGGTGTTCGGTGGCACCATCCAGCCTGCCAGGAACGGGATAAAAACACCCTGCTCCATGGCATTAATGATGATAAAAACCCATGTTGGGCTAATCAGCACGAGCCTCCTGCTACGGTAGCCGGAACCACTGGTACCCGGGTGGGGGAGATGAGCGAGCACAGGGCAACCCGCACAGAGGACACTGCCTGGCTGCTCTTCTAGCTGCTCCTACAGTTTACCTGTTCGAGAGTTCGCCACTAGGGGTCGCGCTGCCTCAAATGGGGGCATCTGGCAACAAGGGCGGGTGTTGGTAGAGATCCTGGGCATCTCAGTGGAGATGTAAAGGGGTCGGTGGGCGGGAATGCTCAACTCCTGTAACACCAAGGACTGAACCTGTCCCTGCAACATGCCAGCGGGAGTCCAGCCGGTCAGATGAGGGCTGAGTATACAGGATGACAACCACCACTCTCCTCACCCCTCGCCCCGGGGCTCTCTTGCCTGCAAGACCCCAGACTCATTCCCAGTAACACCAAGGCCCAGATTAGGACCCCATCCTCCCCACTCCTGCAGCTCTGTTTTAGGGGACTTCTTCCTGTTGTTTTGTGTTTTAATCTGAGTACCTTACCAACATTTTAAAACTCAGGAGATTTTGACTCAAATCCAGGTTTGCAGCTGCTCCAGCAACCCTGAAGGAGAGGGATCCCTGGGCCCAGGTTCCCACAAAAACAACTGGCCTGAGCTGAGCAGCTGGGAAGTGAGCCTCCCAGGTGCCCACGGTCTCCACCAAGCTGGCTCCACTCACTGCCCGGCCCCTCCTGGCATCTGAGTTTGCAAGCCCAGCTTAACGCGCAGCCCGAGGCCTGGGGACCAACCACAGTGAACAGACCGTGAACTTCCGTGGGCCCGGGGCAGGCAGCGAAGAGGGGATGCCTCTTTCCAGCCAAACCACACCGCTTTGCCCTCGGTCACCAAACATTGCATCTACCATGGGATTCTTCCAGAGCTAGCACACCAGACTCAAAACAAGTACCGACTTCACATTAAATGACATATTGACCAACTTTAAACATAGACGTGAAACGATCCCACCTTGATCTAATGAGGCATGATTACAGGCTCAGATTCCACAGGCCCGTCAGAGCCTGGATGATCACAGACTGGGCTATTCGGGTGACTAAATGCACAGGCCCTGCCAAGTTCAAGATTTGGCCATGACAAAGCCACCTTCTCCCAGAGCGGCGGCAGGGAGGCTAGAGGTGGTACTTACATGTAGAACTGTTTGCTACAACTCAATCAAGGATGCAATTAAATCAGCGAGTGGAGAAACAGGAGCTAGGATTGCAGATAATATCCCGAGCCTCTGAGTGGAGCCTGCCTGCAGCCCGTTCCTAGGTGAAGCAGAGCCCGCATGCTGTTTAATACATCGAAATGGGGCTTTTATTGGGCTAATAGGAAGAGCTGCCGTTGAGCAACTCATCTTACCGGTTCCTCTGCTGAAGCAATATTAAATACTCATCATGTTTCTCATCGAAGTCAGGCACCATGTCCTTAGCGCAACCCTGAAACGAAGAACAGACTAGGATGATGTCGGAATGCGGCGGAATTATTTACGGAGGCAGGAGGCTGAGCTTGACGAAGGCCCGGCTCCCTGGGTGCATCGCTCAGGCGACCCAGAGCCCCCAGAGATGGTCTGATGGCCCCAAGGGACTTAGACATACACAGTCAACATCTACAGAAAGGACGAGGCTGGTTTCCCGGTCTCAACAGTGTTCGTTCTGTCCATGCCCTGTAAGATCAGGGGCTCTGGCCAAGATCTGAGCTTTGATGTTTTCTCCACGCTCATTATTTAGTTACCTGAATGATCATAACCAGATGTAACCCACATCAGTTGTTTAAGGAGGGGTCTCATTTTCCTCTTATGCATGCTTATTAAAACACAGTTATCACAAAACTATATGACCCAGATGGGGTTCCTTTAAAAGCAGACACTGGTGGGTGCAGGCCTCCTCTTCGGGCAACAGAATTCTAGATTTCCTTTCGAGAATCATTCAGCACCCCCCCCCCCCCCTTTTTTTTAGTTCACTGTCTTCCTAAGAGGCCCTTGAAAGTTCCTTTGTTGGCCTCTTGGGTCACATGACCTTGGCCTTAGCCTCTCAACACTGTGCCCCCCTCCCCCCCAACCCCGTAGCCACAGTGATTCACTGGTCTGAGGATGAGCTGTGGCCCAAGCCAGGCCCTTGAAAGTCAGCCCTGGGATTGTGCTGATCCTCTTGGGGGAAGAGCTGCTCTCTTTCCAGTAGGGGGCTAGGCTGATGAGACGCAGGCCGGAACTGAGAATGAGGCCCATAACTGAGACAGCAGGTGCATCGAGAGATGGAGAGAGATCCTTAATGTCATGATTTGACACCCTGGACCCACTCATGTCTGAAGAAGTGTCTGGACAATTCAGATCTTGCTTTAGAAATTTCTGCTGAGTCTCTGTCATTTGCAGCCAAAAGAATTATGTCATATATACCATAATCTGACCATTAAAGATAACTCCTATTACAATTTTCTATAGCTTTATAGAGGGATAACTAATGTAGACTAAACTACACATATTTAAAGTGACATACGTATATACCAGTGAAACCCCCATCATAACTTGAAATATATCCCCCAGATGTTTTCTTTATCATGTACATACATATTTATAAATACACACACAAACACAGACATTCCTTTTGGGAGGGAAAGAAGGAGAAGAAGAGAGAATCTTAAGCGGGCTCCATCCCCAGCCTGAAGCCTGGCAGGGAGCTCAATCTCACGACCCTGAGATCATGACCTGAACCAAAATCAAGAGTTGGACGCTTAACTGACTGAGCCACCCAGGAGCCCCCACAGACATTCTTTTAAATAAAAACAGGATCATACTATAAACAACGTTTTGCAATTGTCTGTTTTTTTTTAACATATAATGTATTATTTGCCCCAGGGGTACAGGTCTATGAATCATCAGGCTTACACATTTCACAGCACTCACCATAGCACACATTCTCCCCAATGTCCATAACCCAATCACCCTCTCCCTACTCCCCACAATTTTCTTTTTCTTAGATAACTTTTTTTTTTTTTTTTTTTTTTTTTTTTTTGCCAAGGGATGGATTAAAGAGACAATATAGGCTTGGTTCTGGTCACAAGTTACATGGATTAAGTTTTAAATGGCAAGTAAGACATTTGCAATAGAAGTGCAATTTGTATGAAAATCCTAACTGCTACTATGGGGAAAAGAGAAAAGCCCCAGCATTCTCTTCTTCTTAAAATCTGGTTTTAACACCATTATTCTACCATAACCCCAGCCATGTGTGACCCATAACCTCCTTAATCAAATATAACAGTTCTTCCCATGTTCATCCTTTTCAAAGGCTCTGGGCCACAGGGGACTGCTGAGCCCCCGTCCGTCCCCAAATTCTCCTCCTTCAGCTTCTCCAGCTGTTAAAGAGCCTCTCTTCCCTCCTGTGCCTTGTCTGGCTTCCTTTCCTCCTTGGCCTCAGTTGGGGATGGTCACTATCTGTCCATTTCACTCCTCTAGGTCTCTATCCCCGTCTTCTCTTTCCAGTTACAAGGAAATGGGTCCTCTGGATGGAAACCCGAGGTCACTCCTGGTCCAGTGCTGACAGCCCAATCCCCCTTCCTGTCCTCTTTCCTACAGGACTCTTGCTGTTGCTACCTGCTTACCTCTTTCTCATCACCCCACTTCCCATAATACCCCGACATCCCCCTCTCTTTGGGCCCACTCGGGGCCAAAGGATGGCGTACTCCCATCTTCTCCCCCGTCCTGATGTCCCAGACACCGTCTGAGTTTTACTGGGGTTTTCCTGCCGGCTCATCCGGCCCAGCAATCAGGAAGTGGGGACTCCTGCAGAACGTAAGCAAACAATTCAGCAACAGCTGACCCTAATCTCTTACTCCGCCAGCTTCCTGAGATGCCCAGAGAGGTGACTTCTTCCTCTCTGGGACTGAGCCCTGCCTCACCCTGAATGGGAGAAAAGCACGTACAACCTCAGTCTTCTGAGAGCTGCTTGCAGGACACTGGGTCTGGGGAGGACTCTCAGTCCCATCTAGCATAACATGGGTCTGATGTGGCACATTTCCATATCCGCGATTCTCCTTTGATCTTCTCAAGAGCTCTTAGAGTGGTTATTATTACCCCATTTAAGATACAAAGAACCCATCTCATGCATCTTCCGGGAATAGGCATCCTACTCCATGGCCATTTACATAACCATTTTGAAATATCAGAATGACCACTGATATATTATAGTGTGGAATGGACATTCAGTGACATTTGTAGATGAAATACGAGGCCGCAGGGAGACCTCAGCTCGTGAGGTCTGGGCCCTGGGCTTGCACCTCAAACCCTCCCAGAATGCATTTATTTGCCTCTGCCAGGAGGGAGATGTCATCACAAAGGCTTGACTAGCTCGGGCACACGCCCAGCCCCATGCTTTTTCCCTGCTTCTCATACGCTAACCAACACGCACACAGATCAGATCACCTGTGACTGTGTTAACGTGCAGCTCTGACTCAGTAGGACTGGGGAGGGAGGGGTCCACATCTGCATTTCTTTATTTTCTTTAAGGGTATTTATTTATTTGAGTTAGCATGCACGCAGGAGCAGGGGGGAGGAGCAGAGCAAGGAGAAGCAGGCTCCCCACTGAGCAGGAACAACCCCCCCTCCCCCCGGCCACATCTGCATTTCTGACAAACTCCCAGGCAATGCCCATGGGCCACACTTGGAGTAGCAAGTCCTGAGACTAGCCTGCCTCTCATCAGACAGTCTCCGGAATTGAGCTGGGGAGAACATGAGCTTTGAGACGAGGCCTGGCTCTAAGTAGCAACACTGCCCTTAGTTTACTCCTCTGTTAAAATGGGAGTGATAACAGTACCTGTCTGGTTGGATTTTTCTTTCCTGTGTAGGGTTAAACGTGGATTGGAAGCAATAACGGCGGAAAGGACTTCGCACGGTACCCAGTACTTAGAAGGTTCTCAGTGACTATTAGGTACATTTTACATCTATAGAGTTCCATTATTTATTTCCTTATTTATTTTAAGATTTTATTTACTTATTTGACAGAGAGAGATGTTGAGAGAGGAAACACAATTTGGGGGAGAGGCGGAGGGAGAGGGAGGAGCGGGCTCCCCATTGAGAGCCTTATGTGGGGCTTGATGCTGGGATCATGACCTGAGCCAAAGGCAGATGCTCAACCACTGAGCCACCCAGACCCCTGAGTTCCACTATTTGAAAAGCGCTATCTTGACTCCTCCCCACCTTTGCGCATCCTACCCCGCCCACCTTAATTATTCTACTCTCTGTTCCAGAAATCCACTTCCTTCCCTCCAGCCTCCATCCAAATCCTCTCCAGGTCCCAGCTGAGTTTCCAAAGTCTCCATGAAGCCTTTCCTTTCCATTCTCGCCCCACTCCCTTCACCTCAGTCCCAAACCCTGCAATTAGCATTAAATTATATACAATACGAGGCACAACCGTGCATAATTAAAGGCTAAGTTGTTAGCATTTAACTATATACATTGCTCACTAATTATCTGGGGATCTGGAGACTTGGGGGTGAACCCTGAACTCCACTTACCTTTGCTGAGCCTCTGCTGCTCTCGTCTGTAAAAGGCGGGGGGCGCTAAGAATAAGTTGTACTTCACAGGGCAGCTTGAAGGCTCAACTCAGAGAAAAGCAAAAGTGACTTAGGATCCTTTTCTTTCCTCTTCCCAACTCTCTGGGGCAGATTATAAATTCTGGGAGGGCACAACTATGGGGAGGCAGGGGGAAGAGCCTCAGCCTTACCACCATCCAGCTGTCGGGTGGTAAGTGCTAGGGCTGGCTAAGCACCAGCTCGGGTCCCCCCACTCCAGCCCTGGTCAGATGCCAGACACTGAGTCTACCCAGCATTACCCGCTTCACTTTGGGGAGGCTTTAAGTGTACAGCTAGAAGATGGAGGCCTTTACAATGAAAGCACCCCAAGAAGGTGTGAGAAGCTCATGAAGGGCCAACTGTATCCTTATGGTCTTGCAGCAAACACGTGCCAGTGCTTAGCCTCAGACCCAGCGTTTGTACATGGTGAGCACCTACCAGCCGTGCTCAACCACTTGTCAGGGGCCTGCTCTCCATGGTCCTGCTGGGCTTGGGACGAATGCTTTACATGCAGTCACGCAAACACGCGGTCCTGGGGGTCCCTAACTTTGGGGGATGGCCTGCAGGGGGCGCTAGGAACACCCATTTGATTGCATGCAAGCAGGCACTCTGGGAAGAACATCAGTCATTTTCAACAGATTACCAAAGGCATCCAAGACCCCCGAAAATGAGACAAATGACCATAATGAAATGTATAAAAATGGGATGCCAAAGATTTGAATGAGGGGCCTGGGACGGCTCCCCAGGGCACGGCCAGGCCCCAAGTCTCCAAGGGAAACCAATGGATACCGCAAACCTGACCACTTCTCCTCGCCTCCCCGCCACCGCTGTGTGTCACAGCCCCACTCCCACTCTCCGCTAATACCCTACACCTCCTTTATCTCTTTTACTCCGCTTTTTATGTATTGATTCCACCGAGGCAGGGAATGGGTCTGCTTTTGTTGCTTGTGTATTCCAAGCCTCTAGGATGGTGTCTGGCACACGGTGCGTCCTCCTTAAATACTGGTTGAGAGAATGAATGCATTAGGACCCACTTGAGCTGGGATTTTAAAGCCTGAAACATTTTCTGGGCCGCATAAAAAGGGAAAGGCATTGGGCAAAGATTTGGGGTGGGGCGGGGGCTTGCCAAAGCCTGAGACGTTCCCGGACTGGCCAGAAGTTTGGTTTGACCAGAAGGGTGGGTGCAGGGGCTGCACAAGTTAGTGACGGTGAAGGGTCTAAGCAGTTTGGATGCGACACGGACGCAAACTGTCACCACCACCACTGTCATTGTCATCATCTTTATCCCGGACACTGGCCCCAGAGACAGCGCAGAACCTTATCAATGGCCGGATTCTTCATTCTCTTTAGGCGAAAAATGGAATTGGAAAGAAATGCCAAGAATCAGTTATGCTTAAAGGTGCTCGACAGAGTCTATATTTCAGGGATCACATACTCTCTGAGGCCAGAATGTTGGAATTCTCCTAAACAGGCTGATGCTAGCAAGTGCCTGCACGTGAGCTGTGTTCCCAAGCAGCTCGGAGCTGCGGAGTGGGTTTCCAGGGCTTGTGAACGCGGGGGGCCCTAGCCTTGCTGGGGTCAGGTCCCAGCAGGGCAGAACAATAACTTTGGATGGTTTAATAATGAGGCTGGGCAAACACTGCTGTCTTGGGGCCCTGCAGAGTTCAGAGGGCAAACCCTCTCCACCCCACCTCCCCCCAAGGCTCATGTCCTACTTGAAGAACAATTAAGGAGATGAGCAAATGCTCCGGGTCACCAGGGCCCAGCATTGCAGGCTGTTATGCTCTGGGGGGTGCTTACTTCGGGCGTGTGCAGTTGTGCTGTGTTCTGGGATCTGTATGCCCATTTTACGGGCTCTGAAAGCTGAGGCAAATGGCCTCAGGGCCACAGAGCAACGAAGCAAGCTCAAGCACATTTGTTGTTTGTGCGGTCTCTGCGTCTATTCGTTTCCTTCTGGTTACATCACTTCAAGTTTCCCCTGAGAAACCACTTCTCTGCCACTCTCAGGCCATGTGGTACCCTGGCCAACCAGGGCACTCCTCTCCCTGGCAGTGTGATTGGCTCAGGGCTAGGCCGACAGACTCAGCTAAGGGATCTGTGGGAAAAGTACCCCCGCCCCCAGGCCCTCCTTCCCTGGAATTACTAGCTAATAGGAGCAGGGAGCCACGAGGGCCAGCATGAAGGGAGAAGTCATTTTTATTCAACTGCTGAAGTCCACTGTTACGAACATCCTCGTATGTTCCCGGGAGAGATCTGTCCGAGAGTCACACCGACACAGAGGCAGCTGAATTGAGGACAGAAAGATACACACCGTATGGAAACCAGATCGTCTCGATCACGTTTGAGACTCTGTATCCAGCCGTGCCTGAAGTCAGCACTGTATCAGACTTGTCAGTCACATAACTTTCTTGACTTGAGCCGGTCTGAATTGTTTGTGTGTGTCTGTGTGTGTGTGTGCACCCGCGTGCACGCTCGTGCACATGTGGGGTGGGTGGGGGTGGGGGGGAGAGAGAGAGAGAGAGAGAGAGAAAATGAAAGAGGGAAGGAGATTAACAACACCTGAGTGAACTCTGGCTGGCACAGCAGTAAAGCCAATACTCAGAAATGTCTGAATCCAGTCTGTCCCGTGACGTAGGGCTCAGAGTAGTAAGTAAAGGACTGAAATGACATTCCTTAAGGAATGTTCTCAGTGATGGCTCTAAAGCCACACTAAGAGATGATCCAAATGCATCTCGAATACAAAACTCCTATTCTTCCTTCAAAACCCACTCCCAACTACCTCCTGCTCTGCTCTCCTCACCGGGAGATCCTGTTCTTTAGGTCCCCAGGCTGCGGAGTAAGTCTTTAATGCATATTAGTTGAATGAAAAAGGATCGTTGAGAGCTTCCTTCTCTACTGTCCCTGCTAACATATCAGGTGTCCTCCCAGCCTCAAAAGAGGAACAAAAAATGCTCTGCGTTCAGGATGCTAAATCGAGAAGGAAACTAAAGCATCAGCTGATACTACCCCCTAGAGGTTCGAGCAAAAGAAGGCAAGGCACAGCAGCAAAGATCTGAGTTTCGCACGCCCTGGGTAGACTGGGTTAGCAAAATGGCATGCTTTGCACACCAGGTGGAGAATCAAAAGAAGAATCTGGGTTATTTCTCAGATGCCTGAAACTTACATTGATTATTCCCTGCCCTGCTACATATCGTTATGTGTTGCTACCAACGCACACCTGGAGATTTCGAACTTAGTGCCAGGATTTGCAGAACATCAATGTAGATCTAGAATCTAGGATTTCCTCTGGGACTTCAGGACATAGTAAACCCTATTTCCGTGAAAATGTTTTTCTTCCACGCCTCCTGAAAAAATCATCTGCAATACCTATCTGCTAGAAAATAATGAACACTTCTTTTTAACTCTCAGAAAAGTTTCCTTGGACGACTGGAGTGTATGTTATAAACTATCTTTCAGGCTGGCAAATATAGATTTTCTCTTTTTAATCTTGAATGAGTTTACTTTAAAAAAGGAAACTTTATATTAATGCCGTAAATGGAAAATCATTATCCCTTGCCATAAATAGAAGGCAGACATAAATACGGACCTACTGAAATAGCACACACTTTACGAGCCACCTACGGAGCCGTTGGAAGTACGCGAACTGCGCGCCGGGAAACCACACCACCCTGCGAGGTGGACGGCACCGACCTCATTTTACAAATTCATCTGTTCGCTCAATATTTATCGAATTTCTATTCTGGAGACACACAGCGAGCACATCAAAGTCTCTGCTATTACATTCTAATGAGAGGAGACAAGCAATAAAAAAAAATAAGTAAATAGTACAAATAGATGGTGCTAAGTGCTGTGGAGAATGGAAGGCAGAGAAAGGCAGGGGGTGGGGGGGCAGGGGAAGGGCAGAGGGGTGGGGACGGAGGTGCTGTTTTTGCCAGGGGGTCAGAGAAGGCCGCTGGTAAGGTGACATTCAAGAGGAGGCTGAAGGAAGTGAAGGAGAAAGTGCAGGAACCTGGACTGAGGGGTTTTCTGGGGGGCAGGAGTAAGTGCAAAGGCCCAGAGGTGGGAGCATGATGGTGTCCTTGACAAACAGTGAGCGAGGTGGGGGAGTGGGAGGACTGCGGTGGGACAGGGTGGAGGCTGTGGTGAGGATTCTGGTATTACTCTCAGGCACCGGGAAGCTCTCAGAATGTTTGGAGCAGAGCGGATACCTTGGTACTTAGGTTTTAAGTGAGTTGTGATGGGCTGAGGCTGTTCTCACCCTCCTTCTTGAGGAGAACTCTGGAGGGGGCTTAGGCTGGCAGGGCCCCTGAAAGCGGGGTCTGCAACATCAAGGGAAGAAAAGAGGCCTGCCCGCTTTTGCTCTCCCACAGCTTGTGCTAAACTCATTCAGGTGGCTGTTCTACTGGTCAGACCCTTCCCATCCCGCGGAACTGGCCACTTGGCCTGACGGGAGGAGAAGGCTGGCCTAGATGGAATTTTTCTCTTCTCCCCTCTCTGCCACCACCATTTGATTTGCATTAAGAACTTTTCCTTCTAGGGGTGCCTGGATGGCTCAGCCGCTAAGTGTCTGCCTTTGGCTCAGGTCATGATCCCAAGGTCCTGGGATCAAGCCCTGTGTCGGGCTCCCTGCTCAGCAGAAAGCCTGCTTCTCCCTCTCCCACTCCCTCTGCTTGTGTTTGTTCCCTCTCTCGCTGTCTCTCTCTCTGTCAGATAAATAAGCAAAATCTTAAAAAAAAAAAAAAAGAAAGAAAGAAAGAAAGAACTTTTCCTTTTAAGGGAATGAACCTCCAGAGAGCTCTTCCTTCCCCTGGTTACCAGAAAGGATGCTCACTGCTCAGGCAGGGGCCTCCCCCAGCCCCCTGAAGCGGGGGGCACTCAGAGGCCCTTGCTATTTATTCAACAGTATTCCCTGTGCTTCTCCTGTGGGACAAGCCCTGCATGGGAGACAGGCAGAGATGAATGGAGTCTGGCTTCACCAGCCTCCCCAACCTCACTCCCACCTCTCCTACCCCCGACCCCAGCTTCACAGCCCTTCTGGCTGTTTCTCAGAGAAGCTGAGCCCCTGCTGGAAGGTTTCCTCCTTGCTTGTGGGCATAGGTGGCCCTACCTGGGGCCTCTCCCGACTCCCCAGGCCTCTACTCTCTGAAAGTCTGCCCACTGGTGAAGTTTGTGCTTCCCGTGCTGGGACACCAGAGCCAGGAGAACAGGGCCACGCCAACGCTCCCCGGTGGACCTCTCAGCCCCCAACCAGTGCCTGGCACACAGGAGGAGCTTGTAAGGTATTGTTGAAAGGAAGGAACAAGAAAGGAAAGAAGGGAAGGCAGGAATGCAGGATCACTGTCCTCAAAGAATTTAGCAGGGTCAGCCCCTGAAAGACAAATGCTTGATGGGATCATTGCGACCAAGAGGAGGCACAAGTTCCTGGGGCCAGCGTGGGGGGATAGGGGGGTGGCGGCGGATGCCTGGCACCACTCAGGGCTGGACGGGCTCTATGGAGAGGATACAGGCGCTGACCTATAGGGGAGCTCACTAGGTGGGTGGCAGAGAGGAGGGGGGATGGGGAGAGCATCCAGGCAAGAAGCAGGGTGTACAAAAGCACAGCGTGAGGAGCACCGGGAGCATGTCTGGGGGGTGGGACAGAGAATGCTCAGAGCACATTGGTTTTATCTCAGGGGACAGCGAGGGGCACCTGGCGTCTGACATTTCAGGTCCGCTTTAGGCTGGTGAAGGGCAAAGCCCACTGTGCCCGTGACAGGTGCTGGGGTGCAGGCGTTGGGGGAGGAACCTGAGGAAGGTTCAAGTCTGGGGCATGCAGTGCACTCAGGGGCCCAAATTCCACGTTCCCTCACTCACTAAAAGTCAAAAGTTCTGCCATGTGAGCTCATGGAGACCTAGGAATGTATGGGAAGCAGGTCATGTCATATCCCCATGCCCATCCCCTCCCCAACCTTGTAAGACCATGATCCTTTTCTCCCCTCTCTTTCTTCCCGCATCCCCCCTCCTTCCCTTCCTCAGGTTTGCCACTTTCAGGCTCACTGGGCACCTCCCAGCCCATGCCAGGACCAGGTCCCTCACCTTCTGGAGCTGACAGTCTAGGGAAGGGGTCCGGTTTTAAACAAAAGAGCCCACCACCCAGTATTATGTCATCTAGCATTCCCAGCACTCCGGAGGTGGATGTGGGACACCTTTGCTGTGGACACACAAGGACGGCAGGGGGGTCAGCCGAGGCTTCATGGACGGGCAACACGGAACCAAAAGGTGAAGGGCAAACAAGGTAATTTGGGGCAGAGAGGGAAGCACCCCCTCAAGCAAAGCAGATGTCCACGTGAAGGCCATATGGCAAGAAGGCACAAAGGATGAGAGGAGTGAGAACGTTTCTGCAGGGCTGGAGCCAGCCTTCAGAAGGGGAGCGGAGGACAGCGTGGGGCTGAGTGTCCAGACCACCACCAACCACCAACTGCACACATGCCCACAGCAAGGAGTTCTGCCCTCAACCCCAGACCACTGGGGACCCACATCGGGGTACTGGGGCAGAGGTTGGAGGTGGCCAAGAGCGGGTGCTAGAAGCAGGTAGAAGGCTGCTCTGGGTGTTCTGACAAGAGGTGTCAGCAACATGGAAGAGGCAGGAAGAAGAGATTTTCAAGATGCAGGTGCAGGGCTTGATGACATGGGGAGGGGAGGTACTGAAGAATCTGCTGTGTCTGGGCCGTGTCATGGGAAGGATGGTGCAGCCGTTCTTGGAGAAGTGACAGCTGGCAGGGAGCAGGGCTGACTTTGGTTTGGGGCAGCTATGTGGAGACGCTGAGGCCCCCAAGAGGGGCGGTTCAGGGCCTGGCAGTGGGGTGTCCAGGTTTGGGGTTCAAGGCTTCAGAGTGCAGTGCCGATGCCCCTTCCTGCCTGCTTATCCCCATCCCAGGTGGGGTTACGCCCTCCCTCGGCAGTGTTCCTGACACCTTCTTGTGGACTGCTCTCTGTTGGGGAGTACTTAGCCAAGCCACTGTGGATGCAACCCAGATTGTCACCCCAGTACCGGGACCAGTGATGGCTGGTCCTTTCCCAGGAAGAAGCCAGGTGATGCTGGCTCTCAGACACGGCTTGATGCCAAGGGTACAAAGACCCAGGCACCTTGCCTGAACTGAGAACATCTCTGAAGTGCCACCCATCTCCAGATATCCCTCTGGGATGGCCAAGGCTGCATCACCATTCAACTCCTCCCTCTATCCAGTTCCACTTCCCTCCCCCCTCAGAGGTGTCATTCCAGAGAGCCCCCCCCCACCCCCAACAATGTATCTCCCTCCCAGAGTCTGCTTCCTGGGGGACCAATATAGCACATCTCTCCTCCTTGACCATGAGCTTTCAGGGCATGGCTGAGTCCTGTTACATCAAAGGACGTGGATAAATGTATTTTGGACAGCATGAACGATCATGACTCAGCCAGAACGTCCTACATGGTCCTGAATACAAACAAGACAGACCCAAGTCCTAAACGTGTGATGAATTCCTTACACCATAGGACCCTATAAATAAATATATATATATACATATATATATATATTTATGACTTATTTATTTGAGGGAGAGGGAGAGCATGAGCAGGGGGAGGGGCAGAAGGAGAGGGAGAGCAAGAATCCTCAAGTAGACTCCCTGCTGAGCACAGACACCCCCCCCCCAACTAAACAGGGCTTGATCCCAGGACCCTGAGATCATGACCTGAGCCGAAATCAAGAGCCAGTGGCCCAACCGACTGATTCACCCAGGCACCCCCACAGGATCCAATTTTTAATTTTGAAATGTGGTTGCCATGGAGGTGTATGGCACAGGCCCTTAATTCTTAGGGTCTTCATCTGACTGCTGAGCAGCCGGGAGGGGTGGTTGGGACTTGGCTGTGCAGCCAGACGCCTGGGTAGGATTCCCATCCTGCTTGTGTGAGTGGCAAATGGTACTTGTGCCTCAGTTTCTCTGGCTATCAAACTGGGATGATGTTCTGACAGCGTAGCGCCTAACAGCCAAAAAGCGGAAGCAGCCCAGCTTGTCCTTCAATGGATGAACGAATACACAGGGTGTGCTATCTCCATGCGATGGAGTGTCACCAGGCCATAGAAAGGAATGATGTACTGACATACGCTATAGCATGGACGGACCCTGTAAACATTATGCTGAGTGAGAGAAGACGGACATTTACATAAGATGTCCAGGACAGGCAAATCCGCACAGAGAAAAAGCAGAGTAATGGGCACCTGAGCCCCAGGGAAAGAGGAACGGGGAGTAACCGCTAATGGGTACAGGTTTCTATCTGGGGTAATGTACATGTTTTAGGGATTAGGTAGTGGTGATGACTGCAGAGCGCTATGAATATGCTAAATACCACTGAATTGTACACTTTAACATGGTAAAATTTTGTGCTATGGAAATTAGCTCTCCATAAAAAACAACAACAAAAGAAATAGGGATAATGAAAAGCATCTCCCTTATAAACATAAACCGTTCAGAACACAGCCTGGCATAGAACAGATACTCGTTATGTGTTAGCAATGAAGACAGACGATGCCAATTAGAAATACTGAGGAGTTTCTCCAATGGCACCCGCTCTGAACGCTGGGTGGACCCCGGACCCAGCTCCCCGAGCTACCCGCAAAGGCAGATTCCACCTCAGCCAACACCCACCTGAAATTCACACGAAGATGACGTAACCTTTTTTAAGGATGCCACTCTCCTTTGCCCGTGTGGGATGTGGCTGAGCTAAACTGTTTCTGGGGAGAGCAGCTGGGTGTAGGATTTGGTCTGCCTCCAGAGAGGGGCTGCGATCACACCCTCAGAACAGGCGCTGGCCTGGTGACAATCACAACCCTGGTCGTGCGCCAACCCTTGGACGTGGCGTCGCAGCGGCGGGGGCTCGGGGTGTGCATGGTGGGGGACTGGTGCCTGCAAAGAACGCCGGCAGGCTGGGAGCAGAATAAGAGGCCCGAGGATAGAGGAGCTGGTCTGCTCTAATAAAAATAGCGTTTTTATAATGTCTTGACTGGTGTGTTTGTCAAAAGGGGATGACTTCAAGCTGGCGAGGAGGTCTAGGAATAGAAACTGGCTGGCAGAGAAGCCAGGCTTGCCGGCTGCAGGACAGAAGGCATTTCGTTTGTATAGAAGGAAAGGAAGGGGCAGGGAGGGTCTCTTCCAGCCCCTGGAGGAGCCTGTGTCCCGTCCCAGGGCAGGTTCTAACAGTGGGACAACAGTCCACAGCTTCCATGCTCTCTTTGGCTTCCTCCTCGCTCCTCACAACTCACAGCCCGCCACTGAGCTTTGCTGTGAAACACAGATCTCTGTGGCTCCCCTTGTCACAAACCTGCCAAGTCTGGTGGGTCAGGGGACAGAGGCACCTTGGGAGGCCACGTGGCAGTACCCACCCAAACAAGACCAAACAGAACGCTGCATAGCTTCGATTTACTCAGACCAAGCCACTTCACTCCTTGGAAGCCTCTGGAAAGATACAGGTGCTGGAGGAGAAAGGTACAGAATGCTAATGCCCTCCCACTGGGAAATGGCTAAATAACCCATGGTCTGGCTGAACCAGACTGTAACAAGTTGAAAAAAAAAAAAAAAAAAAAGACCTAGGTTCATTTGTAACACCAAGGATGGATCTCCAACATGTAGTTCAGGAAGGCTAGTTACAAGTTATAAGCACATTGCCCAACAGCACATTCATTATGATACCATTTTGTTAGAATACATGCACTTCCCAAATACATGTATTTTACAGATACACTTGAGTATATGGAGGCACACCGAAAGGTCTGGAAGGATGCATGCATGGCAAGCTCCTGACAACAGTTACAACAGAGGGGGAGGCTGGGATTAGGGAGGGGTAGGAACTGACAAAGGGATTTTAGCCCTATCCAGAAGCTTAAAAATAATTTTCTTAAGGAAGTTGTTTTCATGTATTACTAATAACCTCGACCCATCCTACCTCCCTTCTCAAAAAAGGAAAAAAAAGGCAGGGGCACCTAGGTGGCTCAGTTAAGGCCTCTGACCCTGGATTTCGGCACAGATCATGAACTCAGGGTCAGGAGATCCAGCCCTGCTGGTCGGCTCCATGCTGAGTGTGGAGACTGCTTAAGATTCTTTCTCTCCCTATACATCTCCCCCACGACCCTGCTCCTGCCACTCTGTGCTCGCTCGCTCTCTGAAAAAATAATAAATAAATAAATAAATAAATAAATAAATAAATAAATGGTTTCACATTCCAGATAGATGAAGCTTGACATGGTTTTCCCTCTGAATTCCAGATTTTCATATCCAGTAGCCTGCTTAAGGTCTTGAGAGGTTTTGAGCTGAATTCCTTGCCCCTAAAAGCTGCTCCCACTCCTTCCCATTTCAGGTATTAACCAATCTTTGTTATCTGGTTGCTCAGGCAGGACCTTAAAAGCCCTTCTTGATTCTCCTCTTTCTCTCCCACACATAGCCAACCCAACAACAAATCCATGTGGCTCTCCCTTCACCGTGCTTGGGATCCAGCCCCTTCTCTGCATGCACCGCCATTGCCGCCCCCAATCCCAGCCACCATCACCTCCACGGGGATTCTGCCAGGGGACCCCAGTGATCTCCTGCTTCTGCCCTTGCGCCAGAGTCTATTTACTCATACACACAGTCAGAGAGCTCATGCTGCTAAAATGTTTGGTTCTGGCCCCCTCCTGCTCAAAATGCTCCTCACTCAGACAAAAGCCCAAGTCTTTCTAAATGGCCACAAGGCCCTATACGACCCGGCCTTTCCCCCTGTGTCTTTGAATCCCCCCTCCCTGCCCCTTCTCCCCCCAGCTAACTTAGCCACACAGCCTCCATCCTTGGGACTTCTGTCCCAGCTCTCTCCCCCTTACTTCCTTTATTCTCTGCTCCCTTCTCAGGGAAGCCTTCCTGAGGACCCCTGCCCAGCACTCCCCATCCCCTTCCCTGCTCTATTTTTTTTCTCTGACACCCTTCATATTTCACTTATTCATTTACGGGTCTACCTCTAACCATCAGGACACGAGCTCTGTGAGGTGTGGATTTGTGTGTTTCTTTACTGCAGAACCGACAGGACCATGGACAGTGCTGGGGACACAGCTGGTAATTGACAAATATTGGCAAAGTCCACGTATGAATGAGCAAACAAAGTTTTCTCTATGGGGCCCCAGTCACCCCCTTTGCTCCTAGTATGTATTCTTTGCTTCTATCCCAACAAACTACTTGCTGGCCCCCTGAACTTCTGTGTATGTTCACGTGTGTGCTGCACCTGTTCTTTTTTGTCTGTTACCCCAATACCCCAATCCTCCTACCCATTCATTGCTCTACCTTCAGCGTCATTTCCTCCTTGAAGCCCTGGCCAACACACATCCCCCTCGCTATCCTGTTGGCTCATTTACAGGCTTCCTCCTCTGGAATCCTGTACTTTCTCCTTGTTCCAGAGTTGATAAACTGCTACCATTTATAGAATCGATTACTCTGCACTGGCCACATGGGGTTTACATGTTATTATCTCACTGAATCATCATAACAACCGATAAAGTAGGTATCTGTATAATCTCCACTTTACAGTTATGGAAACTGAGGCACAGAGAGTCACCAGTTAAAAAGTGAAACCCCTGGAATTTGAATCTGGCTTTACTGGACTCCAAAATCTGTGGTTATACTCTTTAGTGTTAAGTCCTTCCACAAAGCTTTGAGTTCTGTAATGGCATCTGCTGAGTCACTAAAGAAACAGGTGAATCAGGGAGCCAAGGATCTCAGGGCCCTGGGCTGGGGCTGGACTGTGGTGATGACACAAGGTGGTCCTGAGCTCTCTGGCCTGAGACACTGTCCAGTCCTGACCGACCTCATCATAGAGGTCATCCTGAGACAATGTGGCCCAGGGTATGGAACGCATGTTGTATGGATATGAGCTTTAGCACCAGATAAAACCACGGTCAAGTCCTGGTCCCTCTACTTACTGGCTGTGTGACTTTGGGTCTCTCTTTCATTTGTAAAATGTACAGGGGGCCTCTGGACGTTGACCTGTTCCATGGCCATAGGTTACAGCACTGAGACTCCCACAGGCCATGTCCAGACAGGACGACGTTGCCGCTCACTGCATGTGCCTGGACCAGGAGCAGGCCCCTGACCCAGGCAGGGCCACTAATCCTGCAGAACTGGGACTGACAGGCTCAGGGAGGATCTGGAAGCTCTTGAATCTCTTGAAATGAGCAACATGAGCTCAGGTGTTGCTCGTGGGATAACTTTCTGCCAGGCGAAATGAGAAGGAGAGAAAGCTGGTTTGTACCAAGTTCGAAGAATGACAAATGCCAAAAGACCTAAAGATAAGAGCCACCAAGAAGGATTTTCTGGGACCCTAGAAGGTTGTAGGCTCTGGTTCACCGTTCTTGACACCCAGGTGCGTCCCTACCCTTGTCTTCTGGGAGGTGGCCAAACTGCAGAGTCTTTTTTTTTTTTTATGACTTATTTATTCACCTTAGAGAGAGAGAGAGAGAGCATGCACGAGTGAGCGGGGAAGGGGAAGAGAAAGACTAATCAAGCAGAAGATTTTCTGTATATGAGTACAGAGTCGGATGCAGGGCTCGATCCCAGAACCCCAAGATCATGACATGGGCCAAAATCAAGAGTTGGCCACCCAGCTGACTGAGCCACCCAGGCACCCCTACACTGCAGAGTCTTGTAACCAAGTAATACAGTCCTTCTCCCAAAGCTAAAGGTTTTTGTTTTGTTTTGTTTTAAACGGAGTCCTAAGTAATGCAAATACTTCCCTTGTAGGCTTGTTATAATAAAAGTAATATATGAAAAGTGCTTACCTCAGTGCCTGGCCTGTGGCAAATAAGAATGGATACATGGTTGCTAATGTTACTATTATTATAATCAAGCCACAAGGACAGACGATTACAGGAACTGGACAAATTAATCAACTTTGTGCAGTCATCTAAATTACTCTTCCCCTGAAAGGTGGCAAGCCACAGGGTTTTGTCCTTGATCCTATCCCAAGCCATCATTTTATCAATGGCTAGATCTGGCTGTGGAAGGCTGCTTATGAAGTCTTCAGATGACATTCAGATGGGAGGCACACAGAGTAAGCTGGATGATGAAATCTGTGCTCAGATCAATTTCTACAGGCTAGAGATGGATCGAGAACAGCTTGAGAGAGTGCAGCACAGCCAAGGCAAAGGTCCTCTACAAGGAGAGGCACTGGGAGAGAAGTCTGGCTGGAGGCAAGTTCATGCGACAAAGACAGGGCCTTTTGCTAATGTGGTTAGTATGAGCTAACAGCATGGTGTGGCTGCCGAAAGCTACCGCAGCCACAGCACACACAATGTGTTTGAAATTCCTTAAAATAAGAGGATAGGAAGCAACGTGTTTTGGCACCTACCGTGTGCCAAGCCCCACATTAAACTCTTGATGTACCATTTCAGTTGATAGTCTCATGAACCTGGAGGTGGGTGCTATGATCATTCCTCCCATTTGACACGTGGGGAAGCGGGGGCTTAGAGAAGTCAATGGACTTGGCCAATGGAGTAGAGAGCAGAGTTAGTATCTGAATCCAGTTCTTATTAAGAAGTGCACACCATCTCTATAGTCTACGTGGATCGGTTCATAGTTGGAATGTTCAGTCTGGTTCCAACACAGTGTATTTTTAGAGAAAGATGAACTTGTTCAGACGAACATGACCAGGAAGGAGAAAACTGTTAACAGGAAGTCACTTTGAGACTGAATTCAGTTGGAAAGACCGAGGGCAAGTACACACATCAACCTCTCCTGCCCAAGCCCACAGAAATGCCCCTATTTAAAGTCCATGAGAGCATGGGAAAATAAAGAGGGGTGCTCCTGGTAGAGTCAGAATGTCGAGATATCCCTGAGAAAGGGATGGCAGAGAGAACTGGGCTAATGAAAAGAAACATGGGCCAAATCAGAAGCTGGGAAGGCTTGCTGCAAAAGGGGAAGGGAGTCGTGGGCTGCTCCAAACCAGGAGGAAGCACATTCTCTGAGAGGAGATGATCTGAAGTCAGAGCTCAAAGACACGGATTGCAAACTCCTGTGAGGGCATTAACAGCTAGCTCTTTGGTCCACCTAGCTTGTCGATCTGTGATTATGGGTCTCTGGGACAGAAAAGCAGGATATATCTAGAAGGAAAAGGAAGATCCTGTGCTCAGAAGACAAACTATTAGCACCACACTTCTCGTAGCAAGTTCCGTACCTCTGACTCGATCACTGGCAGCTAAAAAGAAATGCGTTCAGGGGCACCTGGGTGGCTCAGTCGGTTGAATGTCTGAGTCTTGATTTCGGCTCAGGTCATGATCTCAGGGTCATGAGATCAAGCCCTACATTGGACTCCAGGCTGGGTGTGGAGCCTGCCCAAGATTTTCTTCCTCCCTGTCCCTCCCCCACTTGCACTCTCTTGCAAAAAAAAAAAAAAGAAAAGAAAGAAAAAAAAAGAAATACATCTACAGAGATGAAAACAGGAGCTCACAGAACACAGAAGTAGCACATACTTATGAGTCACCAAACATTCCAGGAAAACTCACACCATGAAAGAAAGGGGCCAACTCAATTAACAGAAGGACAACAATCAAAGACATCAGGATAGTGATGCAAACAGAGACATTTTAAGTATATTTAATACTTTTGGAGGGATAACGGGGGACACTGTCTCCATCAAACAAGAATAACCTAGTATGGAGAAGAATTAATTAGAAATCATGAATGAAAGATTTAATCATCAAAATAAAAAGATCAAAAGACAGTGAAGAGCAGCCTAGATACAGACAGAGAGAAAATCACTGAGCTGGAAGATGAGGGAGCAGCATTTACCCAAAACACAGGAATGAGGACAAAGAATATTGGCAAAAACAGAAAAGGCTGTTAATACCCACTATTGGCAAGATTGCTGGCATTCTCAAATATTTTTGGGAGGAATGTAAATTAGGTTTTTCTTATGAGGGTATTTCCAGATTTCTTGCCACTAGAGCCACACGAATCCTTGCTGTCAATCCAGGGTGAGCCAATTACAGCCTATAGGCCAAATCTGGCCTGCCACCTATCTTTGTAAATAAAGTTTTATTGGAACACAGCCACGCCCATTCATTTACATATTGAATTGGCTGCCTTCCTGGGATAATGACAGAGCTGAGGAGCTGTGATAGAGATAGTGTGGCCTATGAAGCCTAAAACGTGTATAATCTGACCTTTTACAAAAAAAACTTGCTGACCCTCAATTTAGGCCATTATTAGTTGGGTTTTCTGTTATGTGCAGCCAAATACCTCCCCATGGAAATGATGAATAGAACTGTACAAATAGAATGAAGTCTAGAAAGATGAACATTCCACTGAGAACTGGCTATTTCCAGGTGTACTCCCTTGCGCAAATTCTTAAAACTATGTACTTAAGATCATCCACTTTATTGTATGTAAGTTATAGCTCAATAAATAAAAAGCTGAAAATAAGGGGCGCCTGGGTGGCTCAGTGGGTTAAAGCCTCTGCCTTCGGCTCAGGTCATGGTCTCGGGGTCTTGGGATCGAGCCCCACATCAGGCTCTCTGCTCGGCAGGGAGACTGCTTCCTCCCTCTCTCTCTGCCTGCCTCTCTGCCTCCTTGTGATCTCTCTGTCAAATGAATAAATAAATAAATAAATAAATAAAATTTTTTTTTAAAAAGTGAGCATGAGCGATGTAAACTCTAAAAAAAAAAAAAGCTGAAAATAAGAATGGAAGGTAGGCATTTCTTTTTTTCTTTTCCTTTTTTTTTTTTTTTAAGAGAGAGAGCAAGGGAAGGGGCAGAGGAACAGAACAGAGAGAGAATCCCAAGCAGGGTCCACACTCGATCTCACAACCCTGAGGTCATGACCTGAGCCACAATCAAGAATCAGTCGCTTAGCTGTGGAGCCACCCAGGCACCCTGGAAGGCAGGCATTTCTAATTGTCCCACAGCACGATCCTAATCCTGACACATAGGTACGTGTACACAAAAAAGCCAGAAGGAAACATGAAAGCAAGTGAGTGGCATGATCTAGGTGGTAGAATAATGACGGATTGGTGTACCTTTTCCATATTTTCTAATTTCTCAACAGTCAGCATCCATTAGCTCTGGAATCAGAAAGAGACAAAAAATGTCTAATGTGGCCCCAGCCAGGTGGGTGTGGATGGACCAGCCCCGCCTCCGGTGCGCCCCCTGCTGGCAGCACAGCTGGACAGGACACCCCTGGGGGAAAAGGGAGGACCATACACATGTACAAGTACTCCACTTTAGTTCCACTCTGCAGATGGGGAAATTGAGGCACAGACCTACATAACGGAAGCAAATAACTTGCCAAAGCCACCACAGCTAGAGCCAGGATGCGAGCACCGACAGCCTGGGCTAGACCCCTGCCCTGTGCCTGACCCCTCCTGCCATTCCATCTCTCTTGTGCCAACCATCTTCTGGGGCATCAACAAAGTATGAGCTTCCCAAAGAATATTTTTTTGGAAGAGTTTAGGTTTCTAGATAAAAAAAAGGAACAGAAAAGAAGTGGAGAACGTCAATGAATTTGCTTATATCTGCTTCACAGTTTTGGGCTGAATCATATAGTGGGGGTGGGGGTGGGGCACATACTCTCTTCATTAGCCTCAGATTGGAATCCAGTGGTCATTAACTGCACTTGGGGACGCAGGGAGTAAGTATCAGACCAGGATGTCTTGGAGTGATCTTTCTGTCATTGCCTCTGCCTCCCTACTCACATGCCCAGTCTTTTGGTCCCAGGAGGATGGATGTGGTCCTCCAGGATAACTCTGAACTGGCAACAGGGTCCACGGGGAAAAGAGGGAAAGTGGCCTGTGGGAGAGCCAGTCGGTGACCTGAGTGGGGCTGGGCTTCATGTGTTCATCTCTCTCAACCTCCCTTGAGTCCTCAGACTGGGGAGGAAGGGGCAAAGATGCCCATTTTACAGATCAAGAAAATGATCCTTGTCCTTGGGGCCTTACTTTCAAGATGGCCCAAAAAAGGCTGCAGCCATATGCAGCCTATCTGCTACACCAACGCTATCCAGTGTGTGTCCCTAATGCAAGGACATTAAGAAATCCGTCATTTGCAACACAGTAGAGGCCACAGCCGTCAGAGACATTTCCAAAGTGAGAGTTCCGGGTGCCTAGGTGCTTGCTTGCCAAGCTGTAGGGGAAGTCCCATGACTTGGGCCCCTGGCAGCCAGGCAGGCAGGAACTGTACTCGAGCAGCCCCCTGGAGGACCGAACACCCTCTTCCCCAACTGTGACCCATGGGAGCTACCCCATGGCTGGCACCAAAGCCCAATGGAGGAGCGAGGTCCTCTAGGACCAAAGAAAAACCGTCCTCTAGAAAAAAAGGAAAGTGGAAGTCATGCTTAAAAATAAAAAAAGAAAGGAAAATGAGGCTTGGGATGGCCACAGAACTCACATGAGGTCCCCTGGAGGAGATGCAGGCACTCTCCACTTTCCACAGTATGCACAATGTGCAGTGCCAGTGTAACCCCGTACTCGCATTGGGAACTGGGTAGCTTGCCTCCTTGCTGTGAGCCAGGGGCCCTCACTTGCAAGATGAGGACAAGGTTGCTCACTTCATGGCGTCTCATGAGGACCTGACAACGGCACTGTTGTCGGCCTCACCGTCCCCACCGCAAGGTGGCCGTGTGCTAGACAGCTATGACCTTCTGCCCACTCACTGTCTACCTTTCCCTGCCTTCTTCTGGGAACTGGATCCTGATTCTCCTTTGGGCAAACACCCTTCCCCAGCAAGTGCTTCCCATGGGGTCAACCCCCACCCCAGCCACGTCACCGGGATGCCATAAACCCTGGGCTGGCCGTGGGTCTTAAGCTGCTCTCTCTGGCTGCCACTGTTGAGAGAATTATAGTCAAGACAGGGAGGAAAGGAGAGGAAGAAGTACCTGTCACTTTCTCGGGGTTTACTACACGCCGGACACTGCTTAGAGTACCCCTGAAGACACGATGAGGAGGGTGCCGCTAGTATCCCCATTCAACGTATGAAGAAACTGAGGCCCGCGGGTGGATACACAGTAAGTGAGGAGCTGGGATTCAACTCCAGACCTTCTGGCTCCAGCCCCTGTACCCTTCCCCCCAACGTGTCTTCCTGCTTCTATGCAGTGAACCTGGGGCTACTGGTGGCCAGCTTGCTCTGAGATGGAACAGCCTGCTGGGGGAGGCGGGGAGGGCGGGCATGGATGAATCTGGAGGGACTGAATGAGAACGTGTGTCCAGCCACGCCTGGTGTGGTCCGCCCCTGAACTTTACAGCTAGGTGAGGCACCTGAAGTCCCTTTCTGGCTGAAGCTAGTTTGAGGAAGGCTCCCTTCACCTGAACAGTCTGAGAGACAGCCCATGGAACCCTAAGAAAGTGGGGGTCACAGAAACAACGGCCCTTGTCAGACTGGGGGGACACAGAGGAAATGGAGGCCCAGCGAGGGGACAGTAAGTGTACCCACAGTCAGCAGTGGTGGCTGGAGCCCATGTGGCCTGGCACTGACATGGCCCTTGTCCTGCTCTTCCAGAAGTGTCCACAGGCCCTTTCCCCCCAGCAGACGTGCCTTTCAAGAGGCATTCACAGGAAGCTCCTTCTCTTAGCATCATTCTCATTTCTAACCACATTCTGTATTCCACAAAGTGAATTTGGGGGTGGGGAGGTAGAGGGAGACATTTTCAAGGCAATTTTATGCCTCGGATCTGGAAATAGAGAAAACTTTGATGAAGCTCTTTTGAAGGGCACATTGTTTACCCAAAACAGACCCAGGAAGGGGAAGCTGTCAACATTATCTCTTTCTGGTCACAAATTGCGGCTCTCTGATGGGTTTTTCCTAGAGTTTAATCTTGTGCTGGAAGCTAAGCTGATACCAGAAAGGTTTCCGACACGCCAATCTCCTTCCTGGCATTTTATCAGAAATTGATTCTCTTTGCTTTCCGAGGCATGCTTCTTAGCCCTGCTGTCAAACGTGGGTTACGGGCACTGTATCTGTGGACATGTCTCCTGGGCTCCCGGCCTGACTGTGGGGGTCTAAGAGTAGGCTGGCATTTGGTGCAGTGAGTTTCCATCACCCGCAAAGGGGTGAGGAACACCGGCCCACCTGTGGCCTGTTTTTCCGTGGTAAGACCTCTCAACCACCTCTGACTCTGAAGGGATGAGCTTTCTAAATAAACAGGTGACTTTGCCCTTGCCAGTCCTAAATTACAGCATGCAACATTTACTGAGCTCCTAGTAGGTGCCAAGCACTCTTGCCAGGACTTTACACATATTAAATCACTGAATTCTTCCCACGACCCTCTGATGCAGGCTCTCTATGATCCCTACTCCTTAGAAGAGAAAGTCAAGTCACAGGCAGGATAGGCAACTGGCCTGAGTGATGGGGTGGGTAGGCTAAGAATCCAGGCTGTTTGGTTCCAGCGTTCCCAGGATCCACTACTTTGCTAAGTGGCTTCGAACCCCAACATGTGACTTGTTTGCCCTGGAGTGATCAGAAATTGTCAGTGTCATGAGGGCTCCCCCACCTCCAAATCCTCAGAGCTGCAGAGACCAAGACCTCAAGGGGCCAAAAGACTGACAGTTGTAACTTCGCAACGGGGAATGTGGTTGGCAACTGGATGAAAAATGGATTTAGTCCTTCTCTGCCCAGAAATGTGAACTAAAAGCTTTCATTCCGGGAAAAGTACAGATTTGGAATGTTAGCTGTCACACTGGACAGGCTCTTGTAATATAGGGCTATCAGCCTGCATTGTTTTTTGTTGTTTTTTTTTTTTTTCCTCCCCCACTCTTTCTTCTTCTTCTTCTTCTTCGGCTATTTAAAAAAATTTTTTTCTACTTTTTAAAAAAATTTCTAAAATTTTTAAACAAAGGGGTTGAGATCTGTAAATATGGAAGGACCAATGTTCTATTCCCCCAGAAGGCTGAAGTGGCAAGAAGCCTGGGATTGGAAATGAGGAAGGGGAAGGGTCTCTTCACTGCACGTCAGGAGAGTCTGAAACTTACAAGTCGCTAGTCCCACTGGTGCTCTGGCAACCAGTCAAGCAAGGTGCTCAGAGCCAAGGGCCCAGGAAAAATGGCTTTTAGAAATTGAGGTGCTGGACATGCCTCCCAGTCCTTCTCCGGACAGCCGCCCTGCTCCTACTCCCTCCTGAGAAAAGCGGACTGGAGAGCATATGGGAGTGGCC
The DNA here is from genome assembly GCF_010015895.1 of Lontra canadensis. Lineage (NCBI taxonomy): Eukaryota > Metazoa > Chordata > Mammalia > Carnivora > Mustelidae > Lontra > Lontra canadensis. The sequence continues at coordinate 2,506,994 of NW_022631126.1, forward strand.
ACTGAATGGTCCTGGTGTGGACAGCCACACTTCACTGTGGTTAGCATGCTATAGGGTGGCCTGGAACAAAAGCTTTGCCTCTCATGCTGCTGGGAGACCAAGTGGCAATGTCCGTTTTTAAAAAGAGCATACTCTTTGAGTCAGTCATTCCACGTTTAAGAATTTCAGCTTTGGACACGCGCACAAAGATGTCTGCTCGAGGGTATTCTTTAAAATGTGCTTCTGCTAGCAAATTCTCCTAACAGCCTAGAGAGCTGTCAACCAGGAACGGTAACATTCTCTACGGACAGGTCCACACTCCCTTACATGCATTATTTGGTAACAGAACCAGACCAGATCAGAACTGACAACGAAATTTACAACCTTTGTTTATCCTACTTAGTATGAATAATCATATTTCCCTGCAGATGCGTTAATGTGTTTGATCATAGGGTGTTGTCCCAGACCACACTGGGATGGTGTTACTTTCTAAATTCTGAAACAGTGAAACACATTTGGCCCCAAGGGTTTCAGAGAAAGGACTGTGCTTCTGTGAATTCACAGTGGAGCACTACGCAGCCACAGAGAGGAGTGGATGAGGTTTGAGCACATGTCCTTATGGAATGCTTTCCAAAACATGGTAGTAAGTGAAAAAAAAAAAAATCCAAGGAAAAGGAGTCATGTGTTGTTGTGCTATCACGGGGACAAAGAGGGACAGATCTGTTCTGCAGAGCTGCGTGTCTATGCAAGATTTCTGGAAGGACACACCCGCCATTGCTTACTGTGTTTGCTTCTTGAGAGGGTATCTGCGGCGCTGATAGCAGGAGCACTGTGTCCCCCGAATACCCTTTGGTACTGACTACCAGGTCAATCAGACTAGACTCTCTTTCTGCATCTGAACTGGGAGAAGGGAGGGAGGGAAGGAGAAGGAAGAGAGGGAAGAGCAAGACAGTGATGAGGTGCATAGAGCAGAGAGGAGCGACGGCATGTTCATGATGGTATAGAGAGGGTCATCGGGCATTCCCCATCCCTGGAGGCAGCCGGAATCCTGGACTCCCTCCTTCACTGTGTACTCCAGTTCCTCTTTTTGCATGGCAAAGATGGAAGGAGTCTCTAGTCCTTGCAATGAAAGACTTTGCTTAATAGCAGGAAGTACTTGTGTGTGTGTGTGCGTGCGCGCGCACGCACGTGCCAGTGTGCATGTGTCCATGTGTACAAGTGTGTGTGCTTGTACGTGCATGCAAAGGGAAAGCTTAACATTTTCTTGGTGGTTGAGTTAAACGATTTCTGCAGTCCTTTACAAAGTGAGCTCAGCAGATCAGTGTGCTGTTAAGAGCATTTTTCAGAATCTCCAATCAGCTGCAAAAGAAGGCAGTCCATTATCACTGGAGACTCTCAGACTGATTCAGAGTAGGGGAGCTGGATCTAGCCTGCCTAGGGGCATACAGCTGGGAGACTGGAAGGATGGAATCAGCTCCCAGTCCAGCTGGAGCAAGGGACATCCCTTCAGCAGAAGTACAATCGGGCGCCTTCTCTGTCCAAGGACACGAATACCTCTCTGTTAAATATTAGACATGCTAAGAAATGATTAAAATAATGTAACAACTAACATTTATGGAATGCTTACTACGGGTCTGGTACTGTGCAGGGTACTTTAAAGCATTACTGCCTAGTAAACAGGCAGTGAGAGGGGTCAAGAGGGGTCAAGAGAATCAGCCAAGGTCATATGACCGGGATCTGAGGCAGGAGGAGTACACTGTGGGTACTAACTCCGTCTTGTGGGGCTCGAGTAGCTCTGTGTGGTCCCCAGCGCCATGGCCATGAGCCCCACAGTGCCACGGGCAATAGGATGGATGCTGGGGGGCTGATGAACACAGATCTTTTTCCTCCTTTGTGGTTTTCTTTTCCACGTTTTTAAACACTGTGTGATAAATTTACTTCCTAATGATTTTTGAGTAAACTACAATGACCACAATTTCAAAATCATGAATAATTCAAGACCAAGGGCCATAAACACTATATAATCTCCACAGGCAGAAACCATGAATACTTGTTAGAGACAAGGCCAAGAATATTTTTACCAGCTAAATGGAAAGTATCTACCGGCTTCCAGTTAACCATCAGACGCATGTTTCTGAAAGGACTGGAGCTCTTCCAAAGCCTCGGTTTACGTGGTTTCTTCCAGGAAGCCCACTCTCCCTCCTCCAGCACCTGATGGGGGTTTATCTGTGTCTGTGGGAGGGCTTGAGAATTGGGGTGTCCTGGGGCGATGCAGGCATGCACTGCCCAGGGCAGGACCCGAGCTGAGAGCCAGGGGTTACTTAATACGGACCAAGCACTGGTTCTCAACTGTGGCTTGGGGTGCAGGGTGGGGGGGGGTGTCCCACCCCCAAAGAGGCTGATTTAACTGGTCTGGAAAAAGGCCTAAACTTCAGGGTATTTAAAAAGCTCCAGGGTGACTCTAACGGGCAGCAATGTTTTCGACCACTGAAACAAAGCCCTTGGCATGGGGCTGGTCACAGTGCGGTTGCTGACACCTGTCTGATGCTCAGCAGGTGTGTGTGTATGTGTATGTGTGTGGAGGGCAGGGATGGCAGAATGAAGGGCTCCCACACACCAGCCATGGCCCAGCGTTACTTCACGGGAATAAGGCCTCTGCTGTCATTCTCCATTTTATCAAAGAAGCCAGAAGTGCACATTTTTATGGGAAAATTGTAAATGTGGACAGCTAATTTTTTTTTTAAAGGAATAGGGTCTGGGCCAAATAAAACACACCTTGGGGCTGAATTTGGCCTGCCGAGCTCACTACGAATAGCCTCTACTCCTCTCCTTGCCGGGTTGGCTCATGACCACATGGAGAACTACCCAGTCCCGACCCAGGAAGGAAATCACATGTTCACCTGCCCTGGTGCAACCAGGCCCGTGTCACCTCACCACCGAAGCAGCATGATGCGCCTGTCTGTCTGTTCCAACCAGCTCGCCCTCCCCTTGCCTTTCATGGTGACAGAGTCTGATCTCTACCTAGCATCCTGCGTTAGGCATGAGTCTCAGGAAGTAGAGATTTCACAGGTGATGGGGGTGCGGGTTGCAGAAGAGGAAGTGGGCAGGAAAAGCATGTTCTCATAGATCAAGATGAGCATCCTGGCAGCTTGCTATCTCTTTCTCTTGATTCTCTAACCAAACAAAAGCCCTGTTGAGAGAGTCAGCACCCTCTTTTCCAGAAAGGCCTGAAACCATTTTAAATCTCTTTCAGGGTGAAACTTAGAAATTGTGATAAACATCTCCACTCTCTTTCCCTCGTTGCATGCACTTTGCAGAAGGGGAGGGAGGTGAAGTACTCTCGGGCAACTGGCATGATGGGAGGAGCCAGGAAAGCAGCAATCAGGGAGTCCTTGTTGCCAAGGAGAAAGACAGAGGGGGATGTGAATATCTCCTTTCCTGCTGCCCTGCTTTGTCGATTTCCAGCCAATGTCTTCAAGTGGATAAATGTCATGATGGTCCTCTGCGACCGAAAGCCTCAGTTAGGTTGAAATACTTCGTTCCTGGCTTTGGGGGAGTCCACGCTAAGTCACTTGACCAAGAGGGGGCTGGGAGCCTGCTGGGGCCTGTGCTCACTCCTGTTCCAGCTCTATCTACCCTCCAAGGGGGTAGTCCTTCCAGGGGGAAGGACTTTGTGGGAGATATGCACACCAGCTCCTGCTTCCAGAAAAATGTTCCTACCAGGAAGGAGTGACAGAATCCACTCTGGTTCAGTTTCTTGAATGGCCATCAGGGCTGACATTTAGATGTTTTCAGCAGCACCAAGGTCCTAGCCCTTGTCCCTGGCGGGTGGCTTAAATAAAAAGGAAACCCACGCCAGCTGTTCTGGCTACAGCTGAGAAAGGAGACAAGAGGGGACAGGATGACAGCCACTGCAAAGCACCCACGGCCCTTTGCGGTCCAACCCCAACCTGCTTCACTTGGCTGAGGGTGAGGCCAACTCAGAGGACGCAGGACGAATTTCAAGATTTGGTCAATACTTAAGATGAGCCTCGTGCCTTCACACCCTATTCCCCTATACCCATCTGTGGCTACATAAGACTCAAATTCAAACTCCGGTGAGCTTGAGACTGGATCAGAGGACCCTGAGGTATCCTCTGGGTCCTTGCTTCTACTTTGTACCCTCCAGCTCAGTAATCTTTTTTTTTTTTTTTAAGATTTCATTTATTCATTTGACAGGCAGAGATCACAAGTGGGCAGAGAGGCAGGCAGAGATTGATGAGGAAGCAGGTTCCCCACTGAGCAGAGACACCCCCCCCCAATGTGGGGTTCGATCCCCAGTACCCTGGGATCATGACCCGAGCTAAGGCAGAGGCTTTAACCCACTGAGCCACCCAGGCGTCCCATCGGCTCAGTAATCTTGCAACCTTCCTTATCCATGTCTGACTTGGACTTTGACCATGCTCTTCACTTGGCCCGAAAAACTGCTGCTTATTCTAAAGAGGCAGCCTGCATATCGGCTTTTCTGCCTGCGTTTCTGGAGATCACTGGCAGAGTCAGGTGAGCCCTTTTCTGTACTGAAATTCCACTCTCTTTGTCCTTCTCACACGGCGTTATGATGACCCCACTGCACATCCCTTCCATCTATACGGCGCCCACCGTGAGATTGGAGCTGTGTCCCTCTCATCCCTTCTGCCGGGCACAGGGCAGGTGGGCTCAGTGGGGCAGGTTTCAAGAATGGCCGTGGTATTTGTAGATTTCCCATGCAGAGGTGAGGCCTACTTTCCCACCCCTCCAACCTGGCCTGACCGTGTGACTTGCTTTAAAGAAAACCAAGTTGGCAGAAGGGACACCATGCTGGTTCCAAGCCCAGGGCTCAAGAGGGGCTACAGCTTCTGCTCTTCATGCTCTTGACCCCCTGAGCCCCCAGAAGAACAAAGCTGGCTGGCTGGCTGGTGGATGAGAAAGCAATAAAACAGAGTTGAAGCCATGGTATTCCCATCCCCAAGGTGACATAATCCTCACCGCAAAGGCATAGTGAGCCCAGCTGAAATCAAAACTGCTGAGCCCACGTTACCAACCCACAAAATCATGACCTAAAAGCACTGTTGCTGACATCCCTAAAACATGGGTTTAATTTGTTACACAGACAAAGCTAACTGATACACTTCCTAAGAGACTGTTACTACCAGTGACACTCTGGTTGAGACCTCAAGGTGCCAGATATCTTCTGGACCAGGATTCAAGCTGGAGACTCAGAGAGAGACAAGTAGGAGATCCAGGCATTCTTATTCACCGGAAGGCTCCCTTCAAACAAAGCTGCCTCCCACCCACCCTCACCAGTGACACATTTACCTCCTTTTTCTCCTGCGAGCACGACCGGCTTCTGTCAGCCTTTCGCAGAGTCTGACCTGTAGCAGTTCAAAAGCAGAACCAGAGATGAAGGCTATTTTAAAACAGCTAGTTTATCACCACAAAAGCTTTTTATTTGCAAACTGAATAGACGGGACCAATCATAATCAAATGATTTTAAGAAAATGTAGCCTATTATCATAGTGGGAAAATGGCATACTCTTGAAATAGACCAACGGCAAGGAAATGGTAATTCACACACTCGCATCGTTTGACTGTAATGAACAAAGCCTCAGCTCTTTAATCTGGAACATTATCTGCACTCTGCCAGGGCCGACGGAAGATTTCCCAGTCGAATTACATTTTTATTAAATTGTTTGGAATTATATAAAATGCCTTCCACAAAATGCCTTCCACAGTGTGCATACACATAACCTTTGATCAGCGCACACCAGTGGGCTTCACCAAACCCCCAAACTCGGTATCTAGGTGATGGTACAGATGTGAATTAGCAGTAATCACCCACATTTCCTATATAATGGGCAATTTCAGAGAGAATGTTGCTTTTCTTAGAAAACTGGAAGACTAACATTTGAAAGTATGCATAAATTCAACGGCTCAACATCATACGGTTTAAATGTGCTGTTCCAAATGCAGTTTTCACAACTTTTATGCATGTGTCCATTATAAAAGGATTCCTTGATGGAAAATTAATGGATTGCCTTGGTTTTAAAAGGTAACATGGGAACCTCTGCGCCTTGCCCATGTGTCTTCCAAATTATCCAGCTTTCCTCGCAGGTAGCTATTTGTGAGAAAATCAGTACCACACGTCCCATTACCTAAGAGTGTTCCAAAGCAGGAGCAAAAAGACTTAGCAATGACTTATCAAGAGGCAAGAAGCGGGGACTGAGTCTCGGAGGAAAGATGTTTGTCTCTGGATGTGGTGACTTCCAGTAAGTCTACATGGGTGTGGGGGGCAGAGGGTCGGGGACCTCATAGCCGGTGATGAAGCACCAGTCAAAGGAGGACACTCTTTCCAAGAAAGTGAGAATAAGGGGAAGAGCGAAGGTCCGAAGATGAACCTCTGGCAATTGCCAGAATTTGGGGCCGATATTAATAAAAGATTTGGAAAAGAGGCAGCCAGAGAACTTATAGGAGACCTTGGATTATAAAATATCATGGTAGGGTAGATGTCCTTTGGGTTATCTGCTCAGCTCATAAGGACACCCTTAAGCTGCCTCCTTCTCTCTCCCTTTCCTCCCTGTCCTCAGAGGGGAGCTCCAAGGCTGTACAGGACCCCAACCTCAGTAACCCAACTGCAGTCAATTGGAATTTGAAATTCATTTGGAAAGACAGAATTTGAAATTCATTGGGGGACAGACTACCAGAGAATGCCCAGGCAGAGCAAAGTGACCTGAAATTTACTACGTGTCTGCCATTGCCTTCTGCAGATACCCACTTAAGGTACCACTGAGATGCTGGATGCCAGCAGTGGGGAAAGGTTGTACTGTATGCAGACAGGGAGGGTCTACGAAAACACGCTGTACTTTCTACCCAACTTTGCCATGGACCTAAAATTGCTCTAAAAAATAAGTTTTTATTAATTTAAAAAATTAAGAAGAAGGCCCAAAATTAAGGATCAGGGGATCTGGGTTGTTGGACCCATTTTATCCCACCTCCTGAGCCCCGATGCTCTGGAGGGAGGAAGCAGGGTGGCCACTCCCAGAAACCCTTGACTTGACTGCCCTTGGTCTAAGCTGTCAGTCCAGGGACTCACTGTAGGCCGTAAGGCCAAGCAGAGAAGATGGCATGCCAGGTCGTAGGCCACACAAGGCAGGGCTGGGAGCCAGGAGATTGGCCTGGAGCTGGAAGGGGACAGGGAGGCTTGGAGACCAGGGGTCAGACCAGAGTGTTCTACCAGCAGAGGCAATGCTTACGTAAGTAAGATGCCAGCAGGGAGAGAGCCCCCAGAACAAAACCAGGGAGCAGAAGGAAAGCAGAGCTAGTCCAGGGCAAACAGGGCAGTTCCCAGAGTCTGGCTACAGCCCTTCTGGTGCTGGTTAGACATACACTTAGGGACATGGTCCAGTGGACAGCGGACCAGTTATGAGATCTTGGATAAGTCACAGGATCCCCCAGGATCCTTCTGGGCCGTATTTTCTTCCCATTTTTTAATTTTAATTTTTATTTTTATTTTTAAAAGACAGGGTGAATCACCTCGGGAGTTGCTTTTCATCCCTAAAATTCTGTTACACCAATAGAGAACAGTAAGAAAAACATTAAGGTGGGCCATAAAAACAACCCATTAATACAAAGAACACAGAACTTAAGTACTGAAATTGGAAAGCAAATCTCTCTACCGGAGTTCATTGGAAGCTGCTTATTCATTAAATTGGAAAATAAATGGCTTATTTTCCAATGAAGATAACCCACGCTAATTACGCACACTTGTAATCTAACACCCAGTCCTCACACCACTGAGCCCCTCTCTCCTCTCAGTAGCTCCACGTGGAGGCTGCTCCTTCCTGCCAAGGACAGAAAGAACGTGATTACACCGGACCTGTCTACTGCACTCAGCGTCTCGAAATACCATCCTACTTAGATCTCATTGTATTCTCACGACACTCAGGGAGGGAGGTGGAAGAAGGTGACATTAATATCAAAAGATGTTGCTTGCAAAATTGAGGTGTTCCCCCTGCATTTTGCAAGGTGACCTGTCATTTTTAGCCATGAGACGATAAATAAAGCCAAATATAAGTGATACATGTGGACCTCACATTATAAAACAGACATGTGCCTGGGAACAGGGGAAAAAAACACCCCCAAAATGAAAAAGACATGAAGGCATATAATATTCTGCCATGCAGGACTTCAGAAATTTTATCCGCATTTTGGACTTATTTTCAGTGGTTAGAATATTCTGATCGTTTGGTTTTACTTTGCTCTAGATGCAGACCATAACACTCAGCGCTACCCTTCAGAGGGGCAGGGAGTCTTCCTCTGCATCTGAAACCATCAGGCAGGGGAAAATCAGCATCAGAATTACTCTTAACAGAGCCTTAAGCCTCCTATGAAGTACAGTCCACAGGACACAGCCTTTTCTGGCCTTTTAAAAAATTATTATTATTTTTGTTATTGTTGTTTTTTAAAGGGTTTTTTTGTTGCTGTTGTTTTTGTTTTTGTTTTTAGTTTTATTTATTTATTTGACAGAGACACAGTGAGAGAGGGAACACAAACAGGGAGATTCGTGGAAGAAGGAGAAGCAGGTTTCCCGCTGAGCAGGGAGTCTGATGCGGGGCTCAATCCCAGGACCCTGGGATCATGACCTGAGCGGAAGGTGGATGCTTGATGACTGAGCCACCCAGGCGCCCTGGACACAGCCTTTTCTAACCATTGCTATAGTCTACTCCACATGTGAAATATTTGGTGCATATGGAAATGTATGGTAGATGATAATACCTATGCATATCATTGTGCAGTATTTCTAACTAACTTATTCACATGGTGATTACTCCCTCTGTTTTTCCTATAGGGTAGAAGAAGAGTGACGGGAGGAGGGCAAGAACTGGGCACCAAGTTCATGAATGTTTCTGCTTGGGGGACACAGCTCCACTGAAATGGACACCTACTATGTGCCTGGATCAATACATGGGCTTTACCTCCCCCACATCCTTACAACCACTGTTCTGGGTCAGGGGTCAATAAACTTGTCCTGTAAAAGGCCAGAGAGTAAATATTTTTTATTTTTATATTTTTTTAAAGATTTTATTTATTTATCAAAGAGAGCAAAAGCAAGAGAGATCACAAAGGGAGAGGGAGGGGCAGACACACTGCTGAGCAGAGAGCCCCATGCAAGTCTCGATCCTAGGACTCTGAGATCATGACCTGAGCCGAAAGCAGATGCCTAACTGACTGAGCCACCCAGGTGTCCCTGAGAATAAATATTTTTTTACCTTATAGGCCGTAAGTTCATTAAATCATAAAGTCTCTGGTGCAACTACTCGACTCAGCCATCACGGTGCAAGAGAAGCACTAGACTATATGTAAACAAATGGGGGCCGCTGTGTTCCAATAAAACTTTATTCGCAAACACAGGCGGCAGGCTGGATTTCGCTCCCAGGCTGTAGTCTGCTGACTCTTGCTCTGGATGGACAGTACTATCCCGCTGGTACCAGCAAGGAAGAAATGAGAAGCAAACTTTAAGGGGGTGATTGAACTGCTTTTTCGAGGTCACAGAAATGTAGCTTGTAAGTGACAGGGCTCCGTGTGCTCCGATGGCTATCGTCACTAACATCATCACCATCACAATCATATTAATGATTGTGATTACCATGTGAGCTCACCTTAAGTCGGGTTTACTCTGTGCCAGGCACTGAGCTCCAGGCTAAGTCAACAAATCAACCCATGTACTCCTCTCAACTACCCAAGAAATAGGCACTATTATCCCGCTTGTCAGATGCAATCACTGAGATCCAAAGAGGCTAGAAGATCTGCTCTAATCACCCAAGCTAGTGAGCAAAGGAGACTGATCTGGAGCTGAGCAATCTGGCTCCAGAACCTTCAGCCCTAACCACCAGGCCACACGGATCCTTAATCAGGGCATTAAAGACAAGTACAAGCCCACGAGAATGGACCTGGGAGGGAGTCTGATATAAGCAATTCTTTCTGTGATGCAGCTTTTCAATGTACTTTGGACTGCTAGAGCAATTAGTAAAGGGGTTGGATGAAAATGATTTCCCAATGATCAAAGAAGATGGTGTGCCAGCAGCCGGGTAAACGCCGTAAGATGCCAAGAGTGGTAAGGCAGCCTTGGCATTAGACACTCACTCCTGTCTGCTCAGGTGAAATGCTCAGCCTTGGCAGGAAGGGTTGGGCTTTGGAGAATAAATCCAGTGGAAATCCTGCCGGCAGAGAGGGCCCATGCTGGGATCTCCCCACCACAAAGGAGCTTTGAACTAAGAACTTGTTTCTCTCCACTGGGGGGATGGTAGCGCCATGAGGTCACAAAAATGAGCTTATTTCTTCTGTTGTCCAAACAGGAGAGCTTATATTGCTCTCATTTTATATATCTATGCAATTTAATTTAAATGACAAATATCCCACTGAAATACCACTTAATCTCACTAATCGGACTGGCAAAAATCAGAGGTTTGACAACATACTGTTTGCAAGAGCTAGGAAGCTGGCACTTCGGAGCACTGAGGAGAGGGGAAGTGCAGAATGACACTTTGGGTGTGTATATGGATACAAAATACTTTTGGAAGGTATTTTGACAATATCCTCAGAAGTCCAGGTGCATTTTCCTTTTGGGCCAGCAATAGCACTTCCAGGGATCCGCTGCAAAGAATTACCTCTACAAAGAGGAAATGGACGTACAAAGGTATTCACTGTATCACAATCTGCAATAACAAATGTTGCAAATGACCCGTAAAGCTGGCAGTAGGGGCTGGATGAATAAATACGGTGAATCCACACAATGGCACAGAATACTGGGAAGCTGGAAAAAAGAATGGACAAGCTCCTTGTACATAAGGAAAAAATTGATAGGCAGAAAGTATACGAACTATGCGATCTTTTCTCTAAGAGGAAAATAAGAATAAATACTCACACCCATCCTATTTGTATGAAGAACCACCCAGAGCTACATGTACAAAGACAAGAAATCACTGTTCCTTTTTATGTATTTTTATTTTTGAATGATGTACATGGACCTATTTCCTTTTGGAAAAATTAAAAGAAACTTAAAATATTAAATGTCCAAAGGCAGATGCAAAAATTTTAAAAAATACAATGGAAAATGTAGATTGTTCCCATTAGGGAACCCAAGAAGGGGGAGTCTGCCAGAGGGAGATAGAGTAGCCTCTGCGAACCTCAGCACCAGGTCAAAGCTTGCCGAAAAGACAACACAATATCTTGGGAGGACAAACTGTCTTCTTTCAAGAGACTGATCCGTAATGCGTGAAAGATAAGAATGAAATGATGACAAAATATGGTTTCTGGAAATTGGAACAATGGTTTCTTGGCTAAGCCAATACACTATTGGTAACCTGCTCCTTTATTTAAGGGCAAAGTTTGTATGAGATGGCCAGGCAAGATGAGAAAGGAAAAAAGAAAAAGGAAGGAAGAACAAGGAAAGGGAAACTGAAACCTGTCCGGACGGGCTGTCTGGAAATCGTGGTTTCCTCGTGCTTACTAGGCACCTATCCCTGGAGCTTCTTCCCCAGGTGACAGCTCTCAGGACTCCCTATTAGGCACAACAACAAAGCCTTGAGGCTCAAAGAAAGCAACCTGCCCAAGGTCAGAGCAAGGAAGGGGAAGAACGAGATTAACAACCGGTCAGTCTGGCTGCTAATCCAGTGTTCACTATACCCTGATCCCTACCAGCGTCACCTCGTGTCAAGTCCAGGTATGGGAGCACCCCAGCCCCACTGTCATTACTACCCCACCCCCACAGGTCTTTAGGCCCAGCCCAGCTTCCTGGACTTCCACCTGCAGCCTTTGCAAATACACCTGTGGCACAGTACTAGGTGGCAGGGCGGGGACAGAGCAGCCTAGGGAGCTCCTGCCCAGCCTGAGGGGAATCACTATTTGGTGTTGCTGTTGAACACTACTCCAGCCGAAAACCAAGAATGAGGCTTAACCGACTGAGCCACCCAGGTGGCCCATGGAAATCACCATTTGGCTCCAGCTGCCAGTTTCAATGCAGGAATATGGGCCCAGTCTCATGGGATCGGATTTTTCTAGAGAAGTCCAGTATTAGGAGAAAATTTCTAAGTTTTAAATACTGACAAGTAACTAAAAAAAGTTTTTTAAAGCTCTCTACAGATCCAACAAAGCAGGCTTCTAGATTCTAACCTAATGGGCAACTAGGCAGAAGGCTGGAGCCATCATTTACTTTGATGCCACGGACCATTTTTGCAGGGGAGCGGGGAGAGCCCTTTAAGGAAATTTCATCATCGTCACAGAAATCTGTTAGACAAAAAGCGTGACTGTTTGGAAGACAGGTAAACATGGGCTCTGTGACACACTTCCAGATTCCTTCCAATTCCCCATGCACGCCTCCAGGCTGGTTCTGGGGAGTTTAAGTCACATTCTGTCTTCTGAAAGCCCAAAACAATATCCCTGTCACTCTTCCTTTGCATTTTCTGTGTAACTCAAATTCCCGGGGCCCAGTTTACTGCCAAATTACCTGAGATAAACAAGTCATGCTAAGATCCTCTTTTCCTTTCCAAACCCAAACAGCAGCTGGCAGATAGAAATGGTTATTTATAGCCTGCACACTGTTACGTGCATTTGCTTGTGCATTTCTAAAAATGCTTAGCCATGCATTCTGTGGCTGACTTCATAATTACACGAGAGCCTGGGGACAATGCTGTGCGGCGGCAGAGAGGGTAGGCGGTGGGTCAGCCTGTCTGGCTCAGCTTCTCAGTACCTGTTTGGAAACCCTGATAGCATGATTCCATTTCAGTCCATGGTCGGCATTAAGATAGTACCCGTGAAAAGCTTAGAACAGGACCCTGCACATAGTAGGTGCTTAGCAGTAAGTGGTTCACTCCCCCATAAGCGGCTGGCTGTGTGTTCATGGATCTCAGCAGGTTCTGTTGGACTCTGGTTCCCAAATGCTTCCTGAACCTTTCCCTTCCTCCCCATCACCCCTCTGCGAGGCCCTTGATCATCAAAGAGCCACCTGGCAAGAGTCCTGTCTCTGTTATTGCTGGGCTTCTCCCATGGCAGCCAACTAAAAATGAGATTGTATCCCTTGCCTGCTCAACCCTCCAGTGCATGGTTTGCTCTCCGCTTGCGCATGCTCACATCCACACCACGACACCTACAGCCCGCCAGTCTTTCCTCTGCTCTTTGGACTCACAATTACTTCCTGCACTGGGTCCTTTGTTCTCATGGTCCTCTCCTGTTGGCTCCTTCTTATCAATCAGATCTCAGCCTGAAGGGACCTCCTTCTTCAGAGAGGACTAACTAGCACACCATCCTCCCTACTTTTATCCTCCACACAGCTCCTATCTGATCTTTTTCTTGTTAATGTAGTTGTGGTCTGTCTCCCCCTGCACCCCCTGCCCCAGAAATGGTCATTGTTTGGCTTTGTTTTAATCCCTGAATTTCCCATACCTGGAATAGTGCCTGGAATGGAATGGATATCAGTAGACATTTCTGGAATCTGTGAATGAATGAATGACCGAATTTTTGAATGGACAATGCAGGGAGGACAGGAGGCATGAGTATGAACTGCTATGAAGACTTCATCTTCTCTCACAATGTATTTTCCTGACCCTATCCCCCTGCTCTTTCTCAGATGGTGAAATGAAATATGACAAAGTGAGTTTAATACACCACTGGAGATAATTGGAAAATATTGATTTTTTTTCATTTGAAACAGTAAAGATAAGAAAATGCCACACTTCTGTAATCTAATCAGTGGCTTATGTGACAGCATGCTTCCCAGGCTAAAATGTACTTTGGTAGACCTCTGTATCCATCCTACAAGTTCCCAAACCCATTCCAACTACACAGGCCAACCCAGTCCCCCACTGACAAGTGTGGACATTGCATTTGTGAGCCTGCGTGTACATAACCAAATTAAAGTGTCTTCTGCATTCTACTCCTCCCTTCCCCCCACAAGGAGCTGCCAAGTAGTCCTGGAAAACATAGGAAATGATGCACGAGCTGCCCTGGAATCCTAAAGAAAAAGATACGTTCCTTCCTCAGACAGCTAATTTTTACTGAGATCCTATTAAGGGCTGGGTACCATTTTAAGGCCTTTAGATAGATGGATTCATTTGATTCTCATAGCAGCCCTATGAGGAAGTCCTACTATTAATCTCTGTTTTATAAATTCAGAGTCCAGGCACCGAGAGATAAAGAAACTAATCCCCCCAAGGTCATGTGGCCTCAGAACTGGAGTCTCTTTAGTAGGTCTCCATAAGCTCTCACCTAGTGGGCACCAGCGTGAAGATGGGGAGAGCCGGAAAGCAAATCTAATCCTCTGTCCTGGTTTTTCAGGGTTGCCTTTTTGCAGGCTTAAAATAAAATCTCCATCTGAAATCATGCAGGAGGCAGGACTTCCCACTACAAGGGCTCATTAGGAGGGTGGGGTGGTGGGATGCTGGACAGAAATGGATCTGGACCTGTTCTCCCACCTCTGCAGGCATGTTGACTCCCCAGGCCGCATCCCCAACATCTGATAAATGACAGCGGTCAGACCCGATCAGAAGTTACTCACTGGCTGAACCCAACCTACCAATATTTGTTTGGTCTCCATAATGTTTTAAAAAAAAATTTTTTTTTTCTTTTTTTTTTACACCTTGGGAGATAACACATTTTAAAATCCTGAGTTCTGGATGGTTTTGCAAACCTAAACAATCTGGAAACACAGGACTTGCCTTCCTGCCCGGCAATAGTGGTCTGAGGATGAGGCCTGGCAGCTGGCATGGTATCATCTGGTTCCCAGCCCTTGCTGGCCGGTTGTCTTCCCTGTCACTGAAGTCAAGTCCAAGATGCCGTTTACCAGCAGGTCTCAGAGGTCTTTCCCTACAGTGAAGATGAAAGTGGCCACATCTCCAGCAAAAGAGAGAATCATTATTGTCATCATCCTAATGGCAGCGAACACATACGGACTTACCGTGAATCAGGTCCTGATCTAAGGGCTTTGCGTCCATGAACGCTTTTAATTTTCACAATAACCCCAGGGGGTGGGACAACTCTTACCTCTATTCTACAGATGACAGGGAGATGGAGGAAGCCACATACTGCAAGGAATTAGTAGGCAACTGAGTTCTTTATGAAATTGATGCATATCCCCAGGTATGCAAAGTGTATACAGGTGTTGAAAGAATCGGACATAAAGCAGCATAATGAAATACACCCTAGACACTGCAGTCACTTACATCACCTGCCTGGTCCTGGCAGGCGTCTTTTTTTTTCTTTAAAGATTTCACTTATTTATTTGACAGAGAGAGAGTGCACAAGTAGGGGGAGCAACAGGCAGAGGGAGAGTGAGAAGCAGACTCCCTGCTGAGCAAGGAGCCCAACAGTGGAGCCCAACACTGGGAGCAATCCGGACCCAAGCCAAAGGCAGACACCCAACAGACTGAGCCACCCAGGTGCCCTCTGCAGGCTTCTAAACTTGTTTTCTTCCATAGGATCCTAAAAGAGTTCCGAAATCTACCAAGTTCCCTGGACTACATCTGATAAGTCTCTTTCCGCACTATCTTTGATTTCAGGCAGGTTCATAAAAAGGTATCTAAATAGTTTCAGATTCTTTTTAAGATTTTATCCATTTATTTGTTTGAGAGAGAGAGAGAGAGTGCTTGAGCAAGTTGGGGGAGGAGCAGAGTCGGGAGGGAGAGGGACAAGCAGACTCTGTGCTGAGCACGGAGCCAATGTGGGGCTTGATCTCAGGACCCCAAGATCATGATGTGAGCCCAAGCCAGAAGTTGGACACCTAACCAACTGAGCCACCTAAACACCCCTCAACAGTCTGGGAGTCTTGAGAGAGATCATGCGTACACATGCACGTACACACACACACACAGGCATGTATACACATTGCATTGCAAAGTCACTCAGAGTCTACTGTAAGAGTGCGGTGGTCCCTGAATGGGTTGGTGATCCAACTTCCGGCCTCGTGCTACACTGACCAATAACCCTCCTATCCCCCAATGACATGTTAAGTCAGAGGCTGTCTCCAGAGTATCCATCAGCTAAGGGTGGTCAAGGTAGCATCAGAGTCAAAAATGAGGCAGGAGGTGGGAGCGATGGTGAACCCGCTGGGAAAAAAAAAATGGGAGGACAGAAACGCTAACTGCAAAGTAGAGGGATTGCAACAGGGGCTGGGGGTACAGTGAAGGTAGCTAGGTAAAGGCATATTATCAGGACTAGTCTGAACTACTCCAAAGGACAATGTCTGGGGTGACCATGCTTTTCTCCTTAGCGAAAGAGGAGCCAGGTGAGATCTCTGGAAGCTTGACCTGTAGGCTTGGCTGCAAGGGCTTTTCCTCAGCCTGCTTTATGGAGACCAGCCAGCAATTCACAAAGGGACAAAGCAGTTGATCTCTTTCCTAGGTACAATGTTAGCCCAGCAAACACTCATGTCCATCTCCCTGTGCCAGTCCTGGGGCCAAATGCTGGGTAGACAAAGGAACAAGAGTGGGTTTCTGTCCCCAAAGAAGAGGAAAGGATGGAGCCCATACCTGTGACACAGCAGGATACATGAGGGGGCCAAGGGACCCCACCATGTGGGAGGAGTTAATTTTGCAGGTGGTATCAGTCACCACAATCCACAGTGTGGAGGTGACCTGAAAGGAGACAGCTTCCGGGGAACACAGCAAGGGGAAGGGAGGGAGGTGGAAAGAATATGGTGTGCACGAGAAATGGCCAGCTTCCTGAGCTGGCTTGGGCAGTGGGTGAAATGTCAGATGTCTATAGGCTTAGGCTAATATTCTCAACGCAAGAAAAAGGCACTTGCTGACCAACATCATCAGCCAGAAGAAGTCAAACTGTCATCACACGTCCAAGGTCAAGAGGGACCAACATTCAGGGCTGGAGGACTGGGGCTTTGTGGGAATGTAGGCCCATAGGCCAAAGCATCCTTCCATCAAGAGACTGACAAATCCAGGTTTTTATGAGAAACCACAACTTTTAAATATGGAAAAGCTCATCAATGGACCCAGTTCAGGCCACCATAATACCTCTCTGAACATGAAGGTAGGTGGGTAGGTGGGTATCTAAATGTGAGACTGAAGACTGGCAGACCAACCAAGGGATAGGGGAAGGGAGGCACATGGCTCTCCCAGGGAAATTCTCAGATTTAAGGTGCTGTGACCAGGGCAATTGTGACCAATTATTAAAGTCACAAGGGTCAAGCTGTTCATCAGCAGTCAGTCTGGTGCCATTGAGGATAATGGACACTTCCTTCCTCTTACATAAAGTGAGCTGTGAACAGCACCAAGCTCCTCCTTCCAACTAACCACATTGCTCCTTGGCAGCCCTCTCCTACTTGGAAACAGAGGCACAGCCACAGGGTCAGATCCTGAGGGAGCCAAGCAGGTAGGCAAGCGCAGTGCCTTTTGAAGTGTTCTTCAACCAGACTAATGGATTGGCCTTGCCCACAGACTCACTTCCCAAGTCTAACAACCTGGCCACACATGGATGGGGACAAGTTTAAGACAGGTTTTTGATGACATACTCTAGACATAGCGACTCTACGGGCCACGTATTTATTTTGCCTGCTGAATGCCTGCTTTGTTGAGCGTACGCGTTAATTGGCTGAGTCCCAGTTCTGCTCTCTGCTAGCTGCAGGCTATAAATGGGCCAATGACACTGAGTGTCGTACAGAGCAGTCTCAAGAATCAAATCAGATCCTGCGTGGCAGGGGCTGGCCAACTTTTCCAGGAAAGGGCCAGATGGTCAAGAGTTTTGGCTGTATGGACTATATGGTCTCTGCCACAACTAATCACCTTTGCCACTGAGGCATGAAGAGATCCATAGACTGTACACATTTATATGCAGGTGGGCATAGCTGTGTTCCAATAAATCTTTATTTACAAAAGCAGGCAGGGAGCCAGACTGCTTTGAGAAAGGGGAAGACCTTTACAGATGTTCTTCTCTAGGGAATCCCATGTGGGATTATAGTTAGCTGTTGATGACTGGCTTTCTCATCAGATTATGAAGTTCTTCAGGGCACAGAATGCATCCCCCGTTTTTTCTTTCAGATTAAAATGAAGAGAACAGGTATATACAGCACATTGTGCCACACAATAGTAATCCATAGGGATTTCCAAAATTGCCCAAGTGAATACAAGAACAGGATTGTAACTTCAGATGCCTCTGGGGCCCAGGCAGGGAACACATACAATGCGTGGCAGGGGCAGTCAGGGAGGTGCTGTGGGAAAGAGGAAAGTGTGCCTCCCTGTTATGGGAGGAGGGTCTCCATTTGGCTCCAGCTATGAAAAAGCTGTTGCCATGCACAACTGTGATTTGGTGTTAATAGATTTTATTGATCTTTGTTAAGAAAATACCACAATAAGGTATTTATGAGAAATCCCTCCATTTTTCAATGTTCTGATGACTTGTTCAAAATTTGAAAAATACAAAACATTATGGACCAAGGAAATATGACTGTGGGCTGATTCATTTAGAGGCCCCCAATTTGTAACCTCTGGTTTAAAGAATTCATTTTCAAATCTGCTACATTGCTCCTTTTTTTTTTTTTAGGTGAAAAAAATATTTAACTTCTATGTTCAAAAACATCAATTTAAAGAAAGCTTTTTAAAATTTTTTAAAATATTTTATTTATTTATTTTGACAGACAGAGATCACAAGTAGGCAGAGAGGGAGCGGGGGAAGCAGGCTTCCTACCGAGCAGAAAGCCCAATGTGGGGCTCGATCCCAGGACCCTGGGATCATGAACTGAGCCGAAGGCAGAGGCTTTAACCCACTGAGCCACCCAGGTACCCCAACTTAAAGAAAGTTTTAAGGTACTACAAGGAGGGGCACCTGGGTGGCTTAGTCAGTTAAGCATGCGACTCTTGATCGCAGCTCAGGTCTTGATCTCAGGGCTGTGAGTTCAGGCCCCACACTGGGCTCTGTGCTGGGCATGGAGCCTAATTTAAAAAGAAAAAAAAAAAAAGAATACTACAATAAACTCCCATATACTCTTCACTTAGATCCAGTCTTACTCGTCTTGATTATCTCTGGATTCCAGCACACAGAAGGCACTGAAATGTGGACTTGCTAAATGAATGTGCTAAGAAAGAATAAGCAAAACATAGAGCGTCAACTTCCTCTAAGCTAAAAATCACTGAACTGGATCCAACTCAAGGATGGGTGCAAAGAAGGAAGGAAGACAAAACAGACATAGAGACTCCACGGACAACGCATTTATTTTGTCTGCTGAATGCCTGCTTTGTTCTAGTTCACATCCTTTTTGGCTTGGTTTATTTTAAATAGTAAGAGAAACCAACAAATCACCAGGAGCCCAGGTGAATACCGTACCAGACCGGAAGAGACCAGACACGCTGACAGCATACTTTCAACAAAATCTTACTAATTCAACCGTCACCCGTTTTGCAGTTTGGGATTATTTAGACAAGCTAGGCTAAATTTCATCTTGGCATTATTAATTCTTTGAGAAAGTGTACTAAGCAAATGAACAGGATAAGCGGGGGAAATGTTGAATATTTGCTCTGGGGAGAGCAAAAGCAAATGAACAGCTTTAAAATCCTTTCTAATTATGTTGATGTGCTGAACTTTTGTCTAATTATTATGTTCCTTGAAAACTGAGCAGAAATATTTTTTTTTTCCTTGAACCATTTCATATTCCAAAAGCACTGGAAGAAATGACTTTAACATAAAGGTGAACACTTCATAGCAAAAGACTCACACGTTGCTCGTTTACATTCAGGTAAATAAAAAATGCCAGACGTTGGCTTTTCCTTTAAACAAACAGAGGGCTAATTACAAAGATTATTATTTACTAGAGAGTTTCATCAGAATCCCCCCTCCCTCTTCTGCCAGCTGAAGTCTGCCCATTTGCAGATAATGACAGAATTCGCTACCACGTCCGAGTGCTTTTTATAAGGAAGACTTGGTGTTACGTGTGTTCACACTTAGTCTCGTGTAATTCAACAGTGGATTACCAGACCAAACAAAGTAAGCCTTATCATCAGCCATTTTATTGACAGGAAAACTGAGGCTCAGAGAGGTCAGAATACACAGCAGAGATGTGAATCCACCAGTATACAGCCCCCCAAATATATCAACATTATGTCACACTGCATTGCAGAGCCAGTTAAAACTTGCCCAAAGCCAAAGCCAATGGGCCAGGAAAAATGTGAAAACCACAGTGATTTGGACCTGCAAAATCAACCAAACTATAATCCAGTTTGGGGACACTTGCTAGATACTTAAGCTTTTGTAAGTTTGGGAAGTAAACATCTTTTCAATAAGGCCAGGCTTGGCGTATCTAGTTGGCTAGACTCACAGTTCATCATGGCATACTTCACTTTCACCCTACTTCAGGTGGGTGCCTATAAAATTGTTGTGTAAGGGGCGTCTGGGTGGCTCAGTTGTTAAGCGTCTGCCTTCAGCTCAGGTCATGATCTCAGGGTCCAGGGAACCAGACCCACATCAGGCTCCCTGCTCAGCAGGAAGCCTGCTTCTCCCTCTCCCACTCCCACTGCTTGTGCTCCCTCTCGCTTTGTCTCTCTCTATCAAATAAATAAATAAAATCTTAAAAAAAAAAGTTGTGTAAATCTAAATCTTAAAAATTGTAATGGAAAAGGGATCCTTTGAATGCTAAATCTGATCTTAGGGCAAATACTTTCTTAAAGAGAACAAGTTTTTCCTTTTTGTAACCAATCTGTAAATTAACAGGTTCCTTAATCGGGCCATGATAACGCTTTAGGAGTGAACAAGATGATGACAGAGCAACTGGGCGGAACTTCTTGAAAATGTTCTATAGCAATGTTTCTCAAACTGTTTTCCCCAGACCCTGGGAGGAAGAGAGGTTCACAAGGACAAAACCATTTTCATCACAATTCTAAGACATCCTCACCGTGTTGCTATCTGCACTGATGATGGGACAGTGGCAGTAGGTAAAACTGTTACAGGGCAGCGGCACCAAACTGTCCTAGTAGTCGTTGTATTCTTTACTGCCATGTATTCACGATAAATCAACAACAACCAAAAAATCACTGTCACCTAAGAATATCCTTATGAAATTGTAAAAGTTAGTTTTACTTAATTTCTTCTCATGAGTCCACAGCTTTTCAATATTCTGTGTGACACAATGGCAAATACACACCAAGCATTTCCACTACAAGCCAAAATACAATGGTTGATCCCAGAAAACACTCATGTGTGCTTGTTTGAGTTACCAGCTGAACTAGCCACATATGTATAGAATGCCATTTTTACTTGAATACAACTAACAAACTATAATTATTCAGATCTGGGTGTCTCACAGACATTTTCTCAAATACGAAAAAAAAAAAAAAGAAAAGAAAAGAATGAAAGAAAGTGAGTCAGTCCCTTCAAGGAAACAACTGAGAGTGTCTATTGCCCAAATGAAACTTGTTTCTACTACCTTGAGTTTAGCAGCTTAAACTTTTTGCTAAAAAATGAGCCAGGTGGTGATATTAACAAATATGACTTTCTTGATATTGTATAATGACATTCCACTTGATATTACATAATGGAATTTGAAATGTCAACGTTTGGAAGATTTGCAGAACTCAGTAAACCAACATTTTCTGAATGACCAATGCCTAATGTAATAAAATCATACATGGGTAAAATATCTGAACAAAGGGCAAGATAAACCAATGGATTTTAAATATAACAGAGAACAAAAAGTTCACCAATATGGTCTCAGACAGCACATTGTACATACCCTTCAAGAAACTACCATGTGCTAAGTTTTGGTGTAGCATCAAAAAAGAATGTCTACAGTTATTTGAAAAGGCAATTAAAATCTGTGTGAGGCCAGACTTTCTTCATATACACTAGCCAAAAGACACAACAGTTTGGTTGCTGAAACAGAAATGAGAGTCTAGCTATTTTCTGTCAAGCCAGACATTGAAGAGATTTGAGACAATGTAAAATAATGCTACTCTTCCTACTAATGGGGGGGGGCATAGCTATCTTTCATTAAAATTATTACTTATAGTCAGAAGTAATGGGCTTACTGTTATTTTTTAAGATTTATTTTACTGAGAGAGAGAAAGCACACTGAGTGTGGGGAGGGCAGACAGAAGGAATCTTAAGCAGATTCCCTGCTGAGTGTGGCGCCCATCTCGGGGCTCCATTTCACAACCCATGAGATCATGACCTGAGCCAAAACCAAGATCTGGATGCTTAACCAACTAAGCCACCCAGGCGCCCCAAGTTTACTGTTATTTTTAAGTAGTTGATAAATGAATGTTTTAAGATGTTCTCAGCTTTACTTCCTGATACAGTAAATATCATAGACATAATATACATAAAGCTCTTTCAAGGTTAAGAGCATAAAGGTGTCCTGCAGTTAAAACTATTTGAGAACTGTTGTTCTATAGCAATGTTAACATTGATCTTTCCACCAGGCAAACTGCAAATGACGTTTTATAGTCCCTCTAAAGTACAAAGGGCAAAGATGTCTTTTAAGTATATATCAGACTGTTCAATCAAAATAAATTTTTCCCCAAACTGCATTAAGTGGATACAAGGAACAAATTCCTGAATGTAAGGGATAGTAGTGAAATGAGAACAATGATCTGGATTCTAGCAGAGATCCTAACAGTCTGTCTAGATATTAGTCTTCCTATCTTCAAAATGAGATCAGAACAGCCTATTTTTAGATTGTTTTCAGTGGTCAATTCCATGATTCTAATCAGGAACTCTAAATAGTGGCCCACAGGCCGGCATCTGGCCATCTGGCCTTCAGGCTGATAGGCTGTCATGGTATTTAGAGAAGTGCCCTAGAAAAATAATTGGTTGGAACTGAGTGAGAAGCTTTCCTTTCAAAAGGGGAATTGATTTTCAGTCACAGCCCAATCCAGCCCACCAGACTTGCCCCTGCAGATATCTCCATTTGCAATGTCAGGAATGAAGGGCCTCCAAAATCCATTCCAAATCTCAAAGCTCTATAATTTAACTCCAGAGACAGAGTGTCTGGGTTTCTTACTCACTCTGCCACTTGCTGGCTCTTTGATTTAGGGCAAGTTAACTTAATTCCTTTGAGCCTCAGTTTCTTCATTTGCAAAACAGGATAACACTACTGACCTCAAAGGGCAGGAATGAAGCTTAACGAGGTGTTGCTCGACAGCGCTTACAGAGTTCCTGGCACTGAACAGTACTAATTATCAACATCAAAGCTCAGAAAAAGAGTATGCCCTCGACTTCGTCCACCCACCTTACCAACTCCGTTTTCACAGGACCTGACGACCGCACTCCCCAAGATGACGCTTATCCCCATACCAACTCCCAGATTTCACAGTTCCACATCCGAGGGAGACACACAAGACCCCTCTTCAGACTTCTGCCTCTGCTTTCCACTCTAAACCTCTTCTGAGCCCCCGACCTGTACCGGGTTTCTACAACAACACAACTCTGCACAGTGGCCAAACCACTGACCACTCCCCCCAGCCTCTTCTTCCCATCCCTGACCACTAAGGCTCCCTTTCCCTCTGACCAGAGACCACCCTAGGTCAGGCAGTGGTGGCCCAGGGCTCTCTTGCCTAGGATTCTGTCCGAGGGAGCTGAGGGAGAGATAGGAGAATAACTGCCCGACCACCTGGAGGGGCCCACGGACACTCACCGTCCATCCCTTGAGGCGGCGGTTCCGGGTGCTCGAACCGGAAGCGGCCACTACACTGTTTGCAGTTCCCCTGGTTACTGCGGGGTTCCGGACCAATGGCGGTGGAGCCCCGAGGACTGAGCCCGCCCCCAAAGGGCGCAACGTCACGTCGGCGCTCTTGGAACTCCTCCTCCGATCCGTAGGTCCAACCCGCCTCCCATGGCTGTAGATCGTTCTGCGCAGGCGCGCTGGAGGGCCTTTAGAGTCCTGGTGCGCAGGCGCCCGGGGAGCTGCAAGACTGAAGTAGCAATGGACGCGCTGGAGTCGTTGTTGGACGAGGTAGCCCTGGAGGGGCTTGATGGCCTGTGTCTGCCCGCGCTGTGGAGCCGTCTGGAGACGCGAGTGCCTCCCTTCCCGCTGCCTTTGGAGCCCTACACGCAGGAGTTCCTTTGGCGGGCCCTTGCCACCCACCCGGGCATCAGCTTCTATGAAGAGCCTCGAGAGCGACCCGACCTCCAGCTCCAGGACCGGTCAGCGGCCTGGCCCTGAGGCGGGCGGGCGGGCGGCGCAGAGCCCGGCATCGGAGGGCCCTGGGAGGGGCCCAGGTTCTGACGGGAGGGGGCGGGAGAAAGGAGTGGCGCCGAGGGGCGGGGTGGGGGGAGGACCGCGAGTCTGATGGGGGCGCGGCAGTAAGGCTGGCTGGGGGTCTCTCGGGCCTGGCAGAGCCCGGGCCTCTGATGGAGTTGGGGGTCATTTAGTGATGTCCCATTCGGTCTGTGTAGGTGTTTGAGTGGTGGTGAGCAGGACTGGGGCGGGGAGGGGGTATTCTTCAAGCTTCGAAGAGCGCTCCTTTTTCGTGGTGGGAAGGAAGTCAGTTTAGATCAAGTCTGGAGACTCTGAGTTTAGCCACCCTTTCTGGGGCATTCTCAGTTCTGGACTAGAGAACCTAAGGCAACTAGAGATAGGCATAACGGCAAGGTTAGCAACAACAATAATAATATAACAACAACAGCGGCTAGCATTTATTGAGTGCTTATTATTGGCCTGTTATTATACTGTAAGATCCTGTTTTGGGAGGTTAAGGAGATGGAACTCACTTGGTCCTCAGCAGTAGGCGCTGTCATTGTCCCCATTTTGCAGAAGAGGAAACTGAGTCATAGATTGAGGAACCTGTCCAACGTTCCCGAGATTTTAAGTGACCAGAGTGTTGATTTAAACCCACACAGTCTATCTCTATAGAGTCTGTGCCGTTAAGCCAAATTGTGAGGAGAGGTTCCCAGAAGTAATACTGAAAACAAGACTTCAAGATTGGATTTAGATGGCCAGTTGGCAGAGTATTCTGGAGAGAGAACAGCAAACATGGAAAGCCTAAAGGAGGAGAAATAAGTGTGGTTGAGGTGCAGGACTAGAGATGGGGAATGGGGAATAATAGTAGTTGGCACTTACATATATGCATATTGTGAGCTAGGACTTGCTAAGATCCTAACATATAGCAAGTTAATTTTTTTAAAAGATTTTATTTATTTAATTGACAGAGATCACAAGTAGGCAGAGAGGCAGGCAGAGAGAGAGCGAGAAGGAAGCAGGCTCCCCGCCGAGCAGAGAGCCTGACACGGGGCTCGATCCCAGGACCCTGAGACCGCGACCCTAGCTGAAGGCAGAGGCTTTAAGCCACTGAGCCACCCAGGCGCTCCTATCAAGTTAATTTTTACAATAATTTTAGGAGGTGGGTGTAATCATTCCCTTTTTCCCCCGGAGAGAGAAGTCAGGCCCAAAGAGACTTTGTTCAAGGTATCAGCTAGCAAGAGCAGAAACCAGAATTTGAATCCATGAAGTTTGGCCTACAGAATCTTCTCTGCGCTTAGAGATTGGACTGGAGAGGTAATCAGTGGTCTTTAATCCGCTTAAAGAGTTTATCCTTTATCAAAAGAACCATTGGAAGCCCCGCCTCCCCCCACCCCAACAAAGGGTCAGACTGAGGGCAGAGTGTGAAGTTGACAGATTTTAGTAATCCAGTCACAACCAGTCATGGTTTGATGGGGTTTGTAGGTTGGGGTTCAGAGCCAACAGGCTGAGAAAGAATTCTGCAGAAGTCTTCGGTGCTATAAGATTTTAATTAAAGCATGGGAACAGGACCAGTGGGGCAGAAAGAGCAGCACGGTGGTTGTGTGCGTGTGTGTGGGGGGGACCAATTTATATACTTTCAAGTTGGGGGACGTGAAGACAAAGGGAGGTTTCCAAACAGACTCTCCTATGTTAAAGAAAACTCACAGGACCCTGGAGGCCTGGCTATTTTCAAGCTAAGGCTGGTTTTTCCCTCTAGCAAAGCATCAACTTGAAAACAGTTGGGAGCTTCCTAGAGGAACTTTACTCTTCCTGCCTTAAGTAACAATGGGCTGCAGGTTATAAGGAAATTTAATTTCATCTACATTTCCTTCTTGCCTTTGTTCTCCCCATCAGTTTTGCTTACTATGGGGCAGGTGAGAATACATAAGAGAAGAAATGGCATCAAGACATAGGAAGCAGAAGAATCAAGAGGATTTGGTGACTGGATGTGGGGTATAGGAGAGGGGGGAATCAGGGATGATGGCTTCTGATTCCTGATGTTCAGCCTCCTGAGTGAATATTGATGCCCGTCCCTGTTAGCAGGGAACACAGAAGAGCAGCAAGGTTGTTGAGTCTCAGGGAAGGTGGGCTAGGTGCTGAATGTACTTCGAGTCACATGGAATTCAAGGTTCCTTTGGGTGATCCGTGGAGATTCTGTGCAGTAAACATGTTGCTTCCTTGAGTGAAAGCAGGCCAGGGGGAGGGATAGAGCTGGACATGGGCAGTCATCCTATATGGTTGGCTATTAAAGCCATGAGCCAGGATCATCCTTGGAAGAGAATATGGTGTGATGGGAGGCCTAAGACATGGCCCTCAGGTGCACCGACGTTGAAAGGCTGGATGGAGAACTAGGAACCGTCAAAGAAGCCTAAGAAGGTGCGGCTGGAGAGGTGGAGGACAGCAGTCCACAGCCTCCTCTTGGCAGATGGTGGAAGATGTGATTTGGGAGTGGGGGATAAAGCCGGGTAGAGATCACAGAGAAGGCGAGGAAGGAAGGGGCTGGGAAGTGTAAGTAGGATTTAGCCTCAACTAGACTAGCTCGGGCTGTGAGCAGGGTTTGTACGGAAAGCCTAACAAACTTGGCTGACTGCATAAAGGAAGAAACGCAAGTCAGAGTTGTCCCTGTGACATTGATACGACATATTTGGGAGAAAGTGGAAAGGATGGACTTCATCGGAGGTGGAGAGAGGCAGTCATAACTTTGATTTGGATCTGCTTGAATTCAAGGTGTTTGGTAGACAACTGGAGACGCAGGATCAGTGTTTGGAGGAAAAGATAGGACTGAGGATTCAGAGGTGAAAATTGTTAACATGCAGGCATTGGATTTGGAGGGAAACGGAAAGGCCATGACTTGGGCCAGTAAGATGGTTCTGGTTCTAACATTCAGCTTCTGGGGTGGATTTGGGAGACCCTGGAAAGGTCTGTGTTCTTTGGGATAGAAAGGCAGGAATGCTGCTCTAATCTGCATTTGCAAGGCTAGAGGATCGAGTGAGCTCTCGGCTCTCTGATCTCTGCAGGAGGTCGTCAGAAGAACGCGCCAGGGGCGCCTGCGTGGCTCCAGTCAGTTAAGCATCCGGCTCTTGGTTTCTGGTTTCGGCTCAGGTCATGATCTCAGGGTCGTGAGATCCAGCCCTGCTTTGGGCTCCCAGCGTGAAGTCTGCCTGGGATTCTTTACTTCTTTCTCCCTCCTAGAGTGCTCCCTTTCTAAAAATAAATAAAATCTTTAATTAAAAAGAAGGAAAGAAAGGAAAGAAGAGAAGAGAAGAATGAGGAGCCAAGTATGTATGTATTTTTCCGAAGCTGAGTTGTCCTTTGGTATTTGTGCTGTCCCCCTTTTAGGTATGAAGAGATTGACTTGGAAACCGGAATTTTGGAGTCCCGGAGGGATCCAGTCGCTCTGGAGGATGTCTACCCCATTCATATGATCTTGGAGAATAAGGATGGCATCCAGGGCTCTTGCCGATACTTCAAGGAGAGGAAGAACATAACCAATGACATCAGGACCAAGACTTTACAGCCCCGTTGTATGATGGTGGAAGCTTTTGGCAGGTAACCTGTCTGCAGCTTCAGAGCCTCACGGCCCCCCTCCTGCCTTGAAGCCAAGCGGGGACAGTCAGAACACGGAGACCGGTCTGTGTGTCAGCCCTGCACCAAGCAAGCTCCCCGTCCTGCACCCCACTCTTGGGGGTGCTAATTTGACTCGGGGGCCTGCTTTCTCTTTCCCTTGTGTCCCCAGGCCTGGCACAGTGGGGCAGAGCAGCCGGCTTTCATTTGCATCAGTGCCTTGCCTTCTCCTGTCCAGGCTAGGGGTCCCGTTTCCCCTGAGTGGCTAATGCAAGTTGTCACCTTCTGGAGCCAGTCCCCACTCCCACCTCCCTTCCCACTTCACAGAGCAGGGAAAAGCTGCCAGTGGGAACTCTGCCGACTTCCAGCTTCTTCTGCTTGCAACTTTTCCACATCTCTTTCTCCTCTCCGCATTCCCTTGCTTTCCCCGCTGGCGCTTTCAACTAAGCTGTAATGACTCGCCCATCTTGCAATAGGACCTTCTGCTTGACCTCGGATCTCCTGGGGCTGTAGAGCGCTCCTGCTGCTTGCAGCTGTGCTTCCTGGAAGAAATAGCTCTTTCTCCTTCACTCCTCTGCCCACTGATGTCTGCCTTTATTTCTTCACCGAAATCTTACCCTCTAAGATTCCTACTAACCAGCCTGGGGATGCTGTTTGGCCCCAGGTTCCTGACCCTTCCACCCCAGGTCAGGGAGTTTTAAAGCTTTTGCTCCGTGGCTTCCTGCTTTGTTTTTCTGTTCTGGTCCATCCTCACCAGCTCTCTCCTGGACTCCCCGACTTCTGTCCACCCCTGAAATGTTGGGCTGCTCCCAAGGGCTCTTTCTCTTCCCCAGACGTCTCCCAAGTGCCACATGTAGAGTTCAGTAATGCCTTCCTCAGTGTGCCCAGAAGTTAGAGCATCACAACTCCTTCACCCCAAACCTGCCTTCTCTTCCCTTCTTTGCCTCTTTTGTGACTTCCCCTTTTTCCTGCTGTACGAGCTGCAGACCTGGGACTCCGGGGCCCTTTCTCTCTGGACTTACTCTACATTCAGCCGGCCACCAAGTCCTATGGACTTGGCATTCTCAGACCCTCTTTGTCCTCAGGATAATGCAAGAGTCTCCTGCCTCCCTTCTTGCTGTCTCCCTCTCTCTCTCTCTCTCTTTTTATGATTTGTTTATTTATTTTAGAATAAATAAAGAAGCCTCCCTGCTAAGCCCAGGGCCGGATGCGGGGCTGGATCCCATGACCCTGAGATCATGACCTGAGCCGGCATCAAGAGTCAGATGCTCAGCTAGACGCCCCTGTCTCTCCTCTCTGGAACTTTCCACACCATATGGCACATTTTTTTTCTCTAAGACAGAATTGTGATGAACAGTGCCTTGGTCACTTGGGAGGTGTTTCCGACTGGGCACATATGCCCTGTATACGTGCTTTGTTTAGCCAGCACGGTGTTCTTTTTGGTTTTAATTTTAATTCATTGCTGATATTTAAAATCTGGATTTCTAGCTCCTCTTAAAAAAAAAAAAAAATCATAGGATCTAGCTGCCCTGGAACTGATTTTCACTTGGTGATACAGGCCAGAGCCATGAGTCATATCCCACCTAGTGCTCCACACTCTGCAGCTCCCTGCCTGCCGACCTTAGCCCATCGGCCCTCTGCCCCCACCAACTCTCCCACTGTAGCCCTTCAGACAGCCTGAGTCTTCCTGGTGCCGTGGCCCAAATGTGTGCAGCTCATTGCTGTCTCGGCTGTCGCGTGTGCTGTTCCTTCTGCTTAGAATGTTCTGCCTCAGATCTTCCCATCTCTCTCCCCTCCTCTTCAGTCAGTCTTCAACTCGGCTCCTCAGAAAGCATCCCTGTTGCCCAGGCACCGTTATGTTACTCTTCGTTGTACCAAAAATGATCTTTTATTTATTTACTTACTTATTGAATATATTTATTTTTTTTTTGAGACTGAGAGCAAGAGAGTGCGAGCAAAAGGCAGGGAGGGGCAAAGGGAGAGGGAAGGAATCTTGAGCAGGTGTGCTTGCCCAGCGTGGTGCCCTGCGCGGAGCTCGATCTCACGACCCTGAGATCGCAGCATGACCCAAAATCAAGAGTCAGGCGCTTAACCGACTTGAGCCACCCAGGCGCCCCCAGTTACCAAACGTGGTCTGAAGTGTTGATTCATGCCACCCCTTCCTCACCGGAACGTGAACTCTTGAGGACGGAAACCCTGTCTAGTTTATGGCCGTATCTCTAGGACCTAGAATATGCCTGGCACCACCTCAGCTCCTAAAAATGTCCATTGACTGATGGGTAATCCTGATGGGTGTGGGGTTACAGCCACTGACCTGTGTCATGACATCTGACCTCCCCGCGATGGCACTGCAGGGCCCTTCAGGATGTGGACTCCCACTGACCCCTTGAGCTCACCTTCTGCTTTCTCGCTTGGGAGCCCAGCCCCCACTTTCCAGCCAGGCCACGCCACTTGCCTCCCAGGAAGGCCTGCTCCTTCATGCCTCCGGAAACTTGGAGGTTCTACTTTCTTGTCCTTCACCCACCCCGCTAACTGCGAATCCTAGGATCCCTTCCCATGAGAGTGTCCCCTGGTTACCATGCACGCGTTCTGTTCATGCACGCAGGCTAGATTAGGGGCTCCTCGCATAGTGGCATTTCATAGGTTTGGCCACCAGAGTTGCTCTCTGCCAGCTCCTGGGCCCTAGGGTAATCGCTCACTCTCCTGACTTTCTCCTTCCGTGGACTGTGAGCTCCTTGCCGGGAGATACCGCTTTTATTTTTCTTGGTATCTCTGGTACTTTGCATTGTGCTTAGTCAGTACTTGACATCCTGTCTGAGGGCCACACTCAGCACTTCCGGCCTTGCAGGAGTCACTGAGTCAGCTAACTGGAATGTTGGGATTTTAATGTCCAGTGCAGTAAACCTGAGTGCATTTGAAAAGCAGCAGGCCTGTTCCCCTGGTCTCAAACTTGCTTTTCCCGGCTGACCTCTGCCAGTTTAACTTTGTAAGCCTGTTTGAGATGAGAGAGCATAGATTCTAAGTCTGTGACCGAGGGAGAGGAGCAGCCAGGCAGAGGAAGCAGCTTGTTTGGGACCAGCAGGGCCAAGGGGGGTAAGAGGCAGAGCTGTGGAGGGTGCATAGGACATTCCAGGCCGTGGTGAGGAGCTGGGGGTTCGGTCTGAGTGTCTTCGCAAGACCGTGGAGGGCTCCACGTGAGATAACAGGATTGGTTCTGTTCAGCCCAAACACCATGCAGTTTGGAGACAGAAACCTCCTCGCCTGGGGCATTGTGAACTTCTAAGAAGCAACACAAAATGGTGATTCTCTAAGGTTCTGTTTTTTCACATTTTGATTCTCTTCAAGTCACTTCAAGTTATTTCTTCTGTGCGGTTGTTCTCGTTTGCAGGTGGGGAAAGAGACTGATCATCGTTGCCTCCCAGGACATGCGTTACAGGGCCTTGATAGGCTTGGAGGGTGACCCGGACCTGAAACTCCCCGACTTCTCTTACTGCATTTTGGAGCGATTAGGCCGGTCCCGGTGGCAAGGGGAGCTCCAGCGAGACCTCCATACCACTGCTTTCAAGTGAGGGCATGATTCGCTTCTCTCCTGAAATGCTAGGACTCCCCGATGATTGTGCCCTGCCCCCAGCGCAGGCCTGTTGACTTCCCTTCCCCGTTCCTCTCCAACCTGCCACTGGGGCAGTCTGCAGCCCGTGATGATTGGGCATCAGCGCTTTGTTTTTTGAAGAGACCCTGGGGCGACTGTATAGTGTCCAAACCAGGCATCTTGAGAGTGGAAGGTGCAGCTCCAGGGGGAGGCCAGAGCAGTGGGCATAAATTGGGACCATCGGGCCAACCAGAATGTAGAGTGACCTTACTCATTGGCTACTGCAGGACTGGAGACATGTCCCATTCCTCTCCCTTTCCCCAGGCTTCTATCCCCATCTCCCATCCACCTCCGCTGGGGGTCTGGGGTGCGCTGAGGCTGAGGCATGCCTGTTCTTTTGAGGCCATTGTCCCTTGTCCCTTGGAGTGGCTGGACAGGAAGTGTGTGTCTCTAGCACTTAACGTTCACATGAGAGGCCCTCTACTGTTGGGTGAAAGCCGCCAGCAAAGCAAAATGACACAGCCATGCTCTTCTCTCCTCCAGGGTTGATGCTGGGAAGCTCCACTATCACCGGAAAATTCTGAACAAAAACGGGCTCATCACAATGCAGTCCCATGTGATCCGATTACCCACTGGAGCCCAGCAGCACTCCATTCTCCTCCTTCTGAACCGGTTTCATGTGGACAGGTACGGCGTGCAGACACCAAAACGCTTTGTTCTGGTGAAATTTCAGCCGTGTGGATTAGACCTCTATACATCGTAGAGAGAATCACATAACGACTACAGCTTTTTTTTTTTTTTTTAAGATTTTATTTATGTGATAGAGAGATCACAAGTAGGCAGAGAGGCAGGCAGAGAGACAGGGGGAAGCAGGCTCCCTGCTAAGCAGAGAGCCTGATGCGGAGCTCGATCCCAGGACCCTGAGATCATGACCTGAGCCGAAGGCAGAGGCTTAACCCACTGAGCCACCCAGGCGCCCCATGACTACAGCTTTTTAAGAAAAATATTTATGGTCTATTTCTGATTCTGAAAATAAGTCATGCTGCTTTAGAAAATTTGGAGATTATACAGAAAAGGAGGAGGAAAAAATCCTATAAACCCACAGGCCGGCAGTAGGAACTGTTAACATGTTGGGGAAATTTTGGGAAGAGTGTAAAAGGAACAATAAATAAATCAAATTAGATTCGTTACAGTGACAGAATTGAGAGTGAATTCTTTCCAGTTTAAAATTGGCATGTTTTTCCAACAGCAGCTCTAGAGGGCGTGATGGGGAGGTTTCCGCTAAGTGAGTGCTGTGGGAGATGTTGCTGTTCAGCTTTGTGTCCTCGTCCGGGCGGGATAGCAAGATGGTGAGGGGTGCACACTCTCATCTGAGCATCAGAGAGTGGGAGTGAGTCTCTGACTCTTTGCTCCTCTCTGTTGGGGTAACTGCCTGGCATAGGAATGGGGTAAGAAAAGGTCTACCACCATTTAGAGAGGCCTCTACTCCAGCACCTTGTGCCCTCCTTGATGGGAGGTACAGCGACCAGGGTGGGGGAGGCAGAGTTGGTGAAGGACCTAGAATAACATAGCCCTTGGGCGAGTGAGCTGGACGCCCCCAAGTCCTTGGCCACCAGTGCCCAGTGGTGGAGGCAAGTGGTGCACGGGAGATTTGAGGGGCAGTAGGCATTCCCCCTTCCCTGGACCACGGGGAATGACTCTGAGTCTCCCCTGGCCAGATGACCCAGGTCTTGCCCTTCACCCAGTGGTCTGTACTCCGACAGAGAGGTGGATGAACACTGAGGATTTCCAGTGCCCACTACATAGCACTGGCCTGGACCCAGAGAAAGTGCCCAATACGTGTGTCTAGATAGACTATTGACTGAGGATTTCCAGGAGTAATGAGATCACTGTATTCCTGTCAAAATTCCAAGTTCAGCTTCAAACCTATGTTTTAGAAATCCTACCTTAGAATCGTGCTTCGAGAATTTGAATTTTATTTTTTTATCTTACTCTGCATTCGTTAAATACCTGTATCAGCAGACTTCTCACTGGCGTGTAGCCTGTGTCTACAGAGAACATAGGTAGCAGCCGTGGGTGACAGGGAGAACAATGGACTAAGTCATCTGTACTTGACTTGGACAAAGTCACTTGAGCTCTCTGAAGCGTGGTTTCCTCTTCTGGAGCATGACCACGACCCAGTTCCCGGTACTGGTCTACGTACAGGTAATACCTGTGCCGGCCTTTTTTCATGCCTTGAGAGGCAGTCAAAGTGGAGATGTGGGCGTTGACTCTAAATCCCATACATACACCCTCCCTGCCCCAGGCCTGTGGGCATTTAGAGCCAAGGTCACCTTCCCCAGGCACCCACGGTCCGGGAGCCTTCCACTCTCTTTCATAGCTTCCTTGGCGGCCATTAGCTTGGAAGCCATCATGACACAATAAAAATGAGGTGGAAGTTGGAGTCATCCAGGGAAGTCAGAGTAGAAGCTGTACTTCAGGATTAGAGACATCAGGACAGCGAAGAGCACTGGGTGTGGACAAAGGCCTGGGTTCACCTAGGTTCGCCTCTTGACTCTGACTTTCAGAAAAGCCTGTTCACTTCTTTATTAAGTAATCCCTTTACCAAGTGAATCGTGCAGAAAATAGAAGGTGCTTTCTAAACTTTATGGTTTTATAAAAACATAAGGCGTTTTCAAGAATTACGACAGCCGCAGCCAGAGAGTCTGGTGTGTACGCTGTCGCTACTTAGTGCCGTTTGCCATGTGACCGAACCGCTCCAAGCCATGGTCTCTGCCCCGCCAGGTGCGGAATGTGGCCTGGACAATGGCTGAGACCTAGGACCCAGGTTGTCATTTAAGTCTTGTGATCTTTAAAACACAGGCGCCCTTTAGTAATAGGTTTGAAAAGATGAACCGTTCTATGTTTCTCACAGGAGGAGCAAATACGACATCCTCATGGAGAAGCTCTCGGGTGTGCTGAGCACACGGACTAACCAGATGGAGACCCTGGGCAGGCTGAGGGAGGAACTGGTGAGTGCCCAGGGCTGCCTGGGGGCCGGGCTGGAATGATCTGTGCCGCAGCCTGGACCTGCTTGTCGAGTGTGGATTGAATGACTGGCAGTTGGAAGCCGTTAATGGACTGGACCATCCCTAATCTTGAAACAAGTGGGATTTTCTTTGTTTCACAGGATAAGAAAGTGCTCAGTCCTTTGTTGGAGGCCCTCATGCTCTTAACTGGCTCCCATTTCCTCCCCCCACACTCACAGTTCGCTCTAGGACGTGCTGTACAAGTTCATATGGAATGGCCAGTCTGGACATTTAGGGGTGCCGTAAGCGCACTTCTAATTCTGTCCCCATTGGCTTGATACGGAAAGGGCATTGTGACTTTGCAGAGACGCAGGCGAGGTGGTGCTGGGAGAAAAGCATAGACTGGCCAGCTTGGTCTCTGGGCCCCCAGAGGAGAGGCAGGAATGAAGCAGGGAGAGGAGAGAGTATGGAGGGGCCTCGCTGCCTCCAGGCCGATGAGAACAGTCTTTGCCAGAAGCTAGGGAAGAGCCAGCATGGCAAGGGGACAGAAACATTGTCCTGGAGCTTAAGATGGCAGAACTGAAAATCTAAAGTTTAAAGTCAGGCAGTTTGGGTCACAGTGATTAGTCCGCAAAGGGACGTGGTGTGGAGTCTGGATTATCAGCCCCAGGATAATCCATGCTCCTCACCTCGTGCTATTGCATTATGGGTGAAGCCCTAGTCTCTGGTTCCATCAGAGAGGGAAAGGGGCCTCTTCTCTAATGCTAGATCTACTACATGCCCAAGTCTCTTTAAAATATTTTATTTGGGGCGCCTGGGTAGCTCAGTCTGTTGGGCATCTGCCTTTGGCTCGGGTCATGATCCCAGCGTCCTGGGATCGAGCCCCACATGGGACTCCCTGCTCAGTGCAGTGCCTGCTTCTCCCTCTCTGCCCCTCTTCCCTGCTTATGCTCTCTCTCACAAATAAAATCTTTTAAAAGTAATAATAATAGAAGTAAAAGATTTTATTTATTAGGAACCCTGGGTGTCTCGGTTAGGCATCTACCTTTGGCTTCAGTCATGATCTCAGAGTCCTGGAATCGAGTCCCATGTAGGGCTCCTTGCTCAACGGCGACCCTGCTTCTCCCTCTGCCTGCTGCTTCCCCTGTTTATGGGCTCACTCTTTCTGACGAATAAATAAAATCTTTTTTTAAAAATTGTATTTATTGAGAGAGAGAAAGTGTGCACATGTGGGGAGGGGGAAGGGCAGAGGGAGAGAATCCCAACCCAGGGCTCGATACCATGACCCTGGGATCATGACCTGAGCCGAAATCAAGAATTGGATGCTTAACTGACTGAGCCACCGGGGCGTGCCATCCCAGGTCTGTTTAGAGCACAGCTTATGAGGCTTACAGGTCAGATTTGGCCTGTGTGTTGTTAAAAGAACATTCAACCTAGCTTTTTTTTTTTTTTTAATAATTTACATAAAAACCTAAGTTTCCAGCTTCTTTTGAAATATCAGAGGCTCCGGCAAGCCTGGGCCTGGCCTGCAGTCTCTCCCAACAGCAGTCCGCTCAGGCCAGCTGTGCACTCACCTACCCGGCCTCGCCCCAGGACCCTTCCTTCCTGTCACCTCTCAGACAGCAGGCCCGTGTCATTTATGTCAGTATACATGCAGTGCTGTTTGTGGTAAGAAGTATTTTTTGGTGTTTGAGTCTCCATCAGAAGGGGAAAATGAAAGGCAGACCGATAAAGCTTCTTTAGGGACCCTAGTAGAAATTAAGAAAATTCCTCCTTGCTTTAAGCAACAAATTCTGCACACTCTGTCCTTCACATTTCTTGTCCAGCAGACAGTGCAGAATGAAGCCCTCTACCCGACCGGGTCACTGAGGCATGGGGAGAGCAGACTAGTCTGGTGACATAGGTCACCATGGCCTCGCTCAGTTCCGTTACTTACCCAGCAAATACTGCAGCGAGCGTCTGCTCAGAGTCAGAGCTGGGTGCCGCACCGCGGTGACAAAAGTTAGGATGACAGGTCTCACACTGTCATGGAGCGGTGTCACCGGAGGGCGGCCATGTGAACACACACTTGGGCTCGAAGCCCATCTAAAAGGATGACGTCCAAGCTCCGTGAAGGACGCATTTTCTTCAGAGCTGGGAGAAGCTTTATGGAGCAACTTCTGGCCAAGTGGGTCTTTGAAGGTGACGTGTTCCTCAAGTAGACAAGAACTGGCATTTCAGGCCCGGGAGAGCGGTTCGGGCTGACGTGTCCGAGGTGCAGGAATCCAGCCGCAGCGCTCGGGCAGGGGTCACAGACGTGGGCTGGGGAGGGAAGATGGGGCTGGCTAAGAGAGGTCCAGAGCGCCAGGCTGAGGAGCTGGGCTGTGGCCTTCAGCCTCGTAAACTGCTGGCTGCAGTTCGTGAATGGGGAAGTTGCATCTTTTTTTTTTTTTTTTAAAAGATTTTATTTATTTATTTGACAGACAGAGATCACAAGTAGGCAGAGAGGCAGGCAGAGAGAGAAAGGGAAGCAGGCTCCCTGCTGAGCAAAGAGCCCCATGCAGGGCTCGATCCCAGGACCCTGGGATCATGACCTGAGCCGAAGGCAGAGGCTTTAACCCACTGAGCCATCCAGGTGCCCCGAGAAGTTGCATCTTGAGGAAACAAACCAGGAGGAGGAAGAGAGCTTGGAGGTGCGGGCGGGAGGCGGATGTTGGCAGCTAGGGCCCAGCTCCCAAGTGGCAGACTGCTAGAATCCTTGGAGACGTTTCGATGACTGGGCCCAGGATGTGAGGGGGAATGAAGGGGGTGGGCATGAAGGAGAAGGAATCTTGCTGTCTGGCTGGAGTGATTGCGTCTCCCTGAAATGCACAGGGCTGGAGGGCAGGCTCAGGACAGCAGGGAGCAGGCCCGCTTGTTTACTGCTCAAGCCCCAGTGGGCGGATGGCCAGGGCCAAGCCCATGATCGGTGCTCAGTAAATATTTGTGGAATGAATGCATGAATCAAGTAGAGAGTACAGAAAGATGAACACATTTGCAGGAGAATAAGGCGCGTGACAAATCTGACTTGAGGATTTATTGAGTCTGAAGATCTTCTGAGACTTTTCACTTGGCGATGTCTGGTCGGCAGCTGGAAATAGGGTCAGAGGGAGCTGAGCAGGACTTAGTGAATAATTAGCCGATACAGGAGGTTGATGCCATGAATATGGATGCTGTCTTTTTTGGGGCGTGGGGGAGGCTCACGCTATTCCTTTCCCTTTTTGCAGGGCAGATTGTGTGAGTCCCTGATGGCAGCCCCCCAGAAGCTGGGACTACATCATCCTCCCTTGCTTCGGATGGTCCAGGACTTAGGACCATATGTTAGGGGCTGGGATTTGATGGATGAACTTCCGTAGGGTCTTTCCGTGATGCCGGGGGCACAGCTAGATTAACGAGAGAGCCCATTTACAAGCGGGTGTGTTCAAATGAGCCATATGTGAGTTGTCTGTGTTTTTTTGATAGCCATATGTTCTCCTGCCCAAGGGCTGGGAGACGGGCTGGCCTTGAGAGTTGAGCACACGTACGTGGTGGCAGCCCGCAGACGTTTGTTCCATCTCTGTCTCCCAGAGAGGGAGAGGAAAGCCGTGAGACTCCAGGGACGGCTCCCTTGGTTCCGTCCACGGCTTACAGTAGCCGGAACTGGCCTCATGACTCCAGGGGTTGCAAAGGCAAAGGCAAGTAAGTGGCCAGGATGGATACATGAAAGAATGAAACAGGCCAAGTAGGAAAAAAATGGTTTTGCAGTTGGTACGGATTCAAGACATATTTAATTTTCCTCTTGGCTGTCCTAAGAGAAGATGGCACCTACCGGTAACAGATAGGAGCTGACCTTCAGCTCTGACATGTGAGGGGCTGACACCTGGGCACCCCTGGCCTGGTTCCCCCCAGGGGTCGCCCTGAGGACCCACAGTCCCAGTATTTGTTGCCAGAGTTCTTCCAAGTGAAGCCAGAACCTTTTTTTTTTTTTTTTTTTTTTTAATGAAGTCTCACTTTAATGTTGGCAGGTAAATCACTTATTTTCACAAATGTGTAGATGGGAAAACATGACCTATGCCGGAAGCTGCTCGTTGATGACCCCTGCGGTTAGGGGCACATAGGGGTCACTTTGGTCACATCGCCTTGCGGCGCTGTGAGTACTAGGGTGCACACACCCCTCCTCATTTTGTGGAAGCTTCGCTGATAAACTGAAAATTTTTTTGGCACTACATTTTTTTTCTATTTTTTTTCCATTGCCCAGGGGAGGTGTATGTGTGCTTTGTGAGAGAGTTGCGTGTGTGTGTTAATAGCACACTCGAATGGTAAGAAAACCAAACACTGACAGTATGCAATGAAAAACCGCCTTGTAGCTCTCTGCCCTGCCGGCCGTCTGCCTCACTCCCATCCCTATGTGTCCTTTCAGGATCTTTGAGCAAATAAACCTCTTTCCCCCTTTTGTCATCGAAACCATTTATAGAATCATTTACTTAGTGCTCTGGACCTTCTGTTTCCGTTTCCTTGACGGCATAGCTTGAAGTCTTTCCTCCTTAGCCCCTCCAGTGTTCTCTCGTTCAAGGGAATCGGCTAACCCAGGTTAACCCTGAACCTGTGTCTGCCGACATGACTGCAGCGGTTGCAAACGCCTCGCTCGCATCTGACGGCAGCTCTTATGTTGTGTTTTGGCAGGGGCTGTGCGAGAGGACCTTTAAGCGGCTGTACCAGTACATGCTGAATGCTGGCCTTGCGAAGGTGGTGTCTCTCCCCTTGCAAGAGATCCACCCTGAGTGTGGGCCTTGTAAGACAAAGAAAGGTAAAGGTGGTCACAGCCTCTGTCCCCTTGGCTGTGCAGACGGCTTTCACTTCTCCCAAGTTTAACTTTTCTCTCTCCCCGCGTTCAGCCTCGCCATGGGGTGATGGCGCATTTGTTTGGCTCTTCATTCCTCAGCGCCTCGCTTAGGGTCCCCTGTAGCAGAAGTGCTCGGGAAATATTTGCTGAGCGAAAGTAATCCTAAGTGCCAGCACGCGTCTCTGGGGAGATGTCCCTCCAACATCTCAGCTTCGTGGTGTCCGGAAACAAGTCCCATCTTTTCCTTGTTACGCTAAACCACTCTTCTTTCCAGCGTTTTGAAAGTACCAAAGCTGTGTTGCATGATCTCAGTATTCTGTAGCCCTTGCAAGGTTGGTGGCAGTGTGACCTTTTACATAGAAGAAAGTTAAAGGTAAGAGATGCAAAGTCATTTACATAAAGTTGAGCCATCGGTAAGTGACAGATGGGGGATTTGAACATTCCAGGAAAGTTAAACTAAGGACCGTATACTGTAAAACTTTAAAAAAAACCTTCCTTAGTCTTTTATTTTCTCTGTTCTTGATTTTTTTATGTCATGCTGTTCGTGACGAACCGAAGTCATTTAAGAAGCTGAGGGTCAGGGCTTTTAGTAGAAGATGATAGATGGGACATACGCATTTATCTTCTCTCTCCCCAAACTCTTCCGTAGTGATGACAAGGGATATAAAGGGAATCAGCCTGCAGGTACAAAGAGACTAGGACAGGAATGACAGCAGAGAGTCGTCAACAGTGTTCTGGAGATCAACGCAGAAGGACAGATAGTAATGGACTGAGCAGCCTGGGGAGGCTCAATGCCAGTGAAGGGCAGTAGCCAAGAATTGATGCCTCAGACCCTGAAATAAATGAAAAATGTGGCGATTCCAGGTACCTTTGAAGACAAGTTCAGATGGTGCCAGAGACCAGAGGGTTGGTTGGCTGTGTGTGTGAGAAACTGCTGCTTCCCCAGTCCTCTCCCCTCCTTTGCATAGCCAGTCAAGAGGCCCTTTCCCACAAAGTTTTGGCTTTTTCTACTTCTTTCAAGATAAGATGCATTGGAACGTTTCTGGATTCACAGACCCAGCTGGGGACAGGTGGCGTGCTGAAAATAGGACACTAAAAGGGGAGGGTCCTCTCACTGTGGTTCCAGATTTGGCTCTAGAACATTGGCAGCAAGACTTAGTGTCCCCTAGGCTGGTGGCTGGAGGCTACATTTCTGCAGAAACCAACCAGTCCAAGAGAAAAGTCTTCTAGATACTGACACTAGGGCGATCCCAACAACACCGCTGGCCCCTGCCCGCTCACCTACACGGAAGGCCACTCAGTCGCTCCTTCCCCTTCCCCACCCCACACGACACCCAAAACATAGTGTTTGGGTAGCAATTCAATGCTTCACCAGACATTGGAGGAGTCTAATAGGAATGTAACAGAAACAAACAAATGTAGGAAATAGAAACAAAGTGAGGAGCAGAGGAAAACCTAAAAGAACTGGCAGAGAGAAAACATTGCATCCATGAAAACACAGCGAGAGGCGCTCAAGGAGGGAACATGCAGGAAATAAAAAAGAGCTCTTGCAAATAGAAGAAATGTGACTGTTGCAATAAAAGATTGAGCAGAAAGGAAGGTAGTGAGATAAAGTTGAGAAAAATCTCAGAAAAAACTCAAAAGAGGTGAGAAACAGAGCTAAGTTGAAAATAAGACGCTAAGCCTAGAAGGTCCAGCGTCTGCACAAAGGGCTCGGGGAGAAACAGAATGTGTGCAGAGGAAGAGGGAAGACAGTGAGCGAGTCTCCCAGATCTGCAGGACACAAGTTCTAGAGAGCAAAAGACCCATCAGGTGCCTCGCACCAAGAACATGCAGAACCCCACACCAAAACGTAACAGCCTGGGACTTTGGAAACCTGGAGCAAGGGAGACTTCAGAGAGGAGAAGGCAGACTTCCCAGTAGTAACTGAAGCCGGGTGGCCTCGGAGCAGTGCTTTCATGCTAAAGGGAATGGATTTTC
Source organism: Lontra canadensis (assembly GCF_010015895.1). NCBI lineage: Eukaryota > Metazoa > Chordata > Mammalia > Carnivora > Mustelidae > Lontra > Lontra canadensis. The sequence goes on from NW_022631126.1 coordinate 2,548,177, forward strand.
CATCTGGAGCTCTCTGGTCTGCTTTCACATCGATCCACTGTGAAAATACGGAGGTTTTCACACATTCAGATCTGAAACCGTTCATCTCGCATCTCCCATGTTCCCTTTCAGGAAGCTGCGGGAGGATATAGACCATCAAACAGCAGACTGAAAGAAGAGGCAGGAAAAGCGGAGTCTGGGTCATGGGGGAGACCAGGAAAAACATGGGGAGATGGTGAAGGGAAAACACTGTGATGGGCGCCATGGCAACCCGGCCATACGGGAGCAGGGCGGAAGGGCTCTGGAGGGAAAAAAGTCCACGCAAAGGATCAGCTTCCCAGTGAGTGTTTGTTTAGAGAAGGTTGTGGGTTGGCAGAGGGCCTGCATGGGAATTAGTGTCAGGTACACACACAACCAGGGCAGTGGGAAAGCACGAAGTTATTAAGGCCAAAGAAAACCAGAAGGTGTATAAGAAAAAAGGGTAGAGCCTATATGCTTGACTTTGTGGGCACAGTAAGTAACCTACGGAGGCTGGTTTTGTTACTGCAGCTCAGGAGAGAGTGTGCTGACGGACCGACCACGGCCTACCCAGTGAGCAGCTTGGTGTGTACTGGAGGTCGGCAGTCATGTTTGGCAAGTGACCGTGAACTGCGGTCTGAGGGGCTCTGTTTCTTCCTTGACCTTGCTGAACTGATCAGTCACTGCTGGTACTGCCTGATTTCCCTGTATGGGAGCAAAGTTTGTGAAGGAGATGGTAACAGACAAACATTACTGTACAGGTGAATAAACCAAGGCAGGTGTCCCCAGAGGTCAGGAAAGCCCCCAGAGGGGACCTCACTTTTGAGTCCCTTCAGTGCCAAGGGCACTTGGGACTGGTCGAATGCCTGAGACCCCTCCAGAAAGGTGGTGTCAGCCTTTTCAGTAGAAAGAAAACCAGGGGGGCGCCTGGGTGGCTCAGTGGGTTGAGCCGCTGCCTTCGGCTCAGGTCATGATCTCAGGGTCCTGGGATTGAGTCCCGTGTCGGGCTCTCTGCTCAGCGGGGAGCCTGCTTCCCTCTCTCTGCCTGCCTCTCTGTCTACTTGTGATCTCTCTCTGTCAAATAAATAAATAAAATCTTTAAAAAAAAAAAAAAAAGAAAGAAAACCAGGAAGTACCGCCAGGTCCTGTAGCAGGGATGAAAGACCCAGAGGCGTCCTGGGGACTTCCCTGCGTGCTTAATACCGTAATGACCTGTGGGTCTGCTAATTTATTTCCTGATTTATTGGAAGGAAGACATTAAAAATAAACAGATGGAATGATTATATTTTTTAAAGTAAAGAGAAACTGAGAAGGAGATGCCCTTAAAGAAACTTTCTCGCCTGGCAGGCAGCCACAGAGCAAAGCTCGTCCCAGGCTTGGGGTCCCTGGAAATGTAAGCCTGCCCCTTGCAACTAAGACACCAACCGGAGCGAACTCTGTTGTCCGACAGCCCTGGGTCAGAATTCTCATTCTGTCATTTCCTGTTTGGGTGACCTTCTGCAGGTTTTGGCCTCTCCCCACCTCAGCAGAATTATCTGGGGGAATAATGCGACTTTTCAGAGTGTCGTGGGGCTCATAGAAGACCGTGTACATAGCAGGGGCCACAGATTAGTGAATGGCCGCATGTAGCAATGTGTTTTGCTTGGCTCACAGTGTGTGTTTTCATTGAATTCATTGCTGGGTATTTACAAATCAGAAATTGTCCCTAAAAAGTCGGCCTTTCAACTTCCCCGCAGAAAGTGAAATTAGGCAACGTTAAACTGCATTTTTCTTTAATAGCCATCAGCCAGGCAGAGAGATGCTGCCGCCTTTCCATAGGCCCATCTTCCCCACCCCCCAAGGACACCGTGCCTCCTGCTTTGTGTGTCTGCGTCACATGGTGAGTGGTCCCTGTTTTTCTTGAAGCCTAGCATTGGCAAGAGAAGCCCAGAAACCCCCCAAGACTGGCTACTGATGATCGTGATGGCTTTAGCTCCTTACGTGGGCTGAAGCGGGCAGACCCCTAAGACCGTGACCATCAGACATTTTAGACTGTCACACACCAGCCCGGTAGAGCCCATTCTGACCATTCAGGATGCTCATCTCATCCCAGGCTGGTCTTGTTCCCCTCCTCCTGCTCGGGCTCATGGGCTAGGTGCCCCTCACTCCCGGCGTGACTCAGGTATTTCTCTCTGTGACTTGCGTTTCCAGCTAGGCCGGGAGCTCCTTGAGAGTGGGGGCCCCGCCTGTCACGTACTTTTATCCTTGAGGCCTCTGCAGCGTCTGCTCGGAACAATGTAGGTGCTGAGCAAGTGTTTAGCAAATTTAATTTAATTAGGCACCACTTGGTTCCTCTGCTTGTGCGGGAGACAAGGGATGAAGGCAGTTTTAGTCTGTTTTGTCTTCTGCCTTGTCTTCCCAATTTACAGAATTAACATAAACCTTCCCTCTAAGGCATTATAGCACAGACAAGACTTAAATAATAAATAAAGATGATGGATTACTTCATGTAAATTTACAGGTGTGCCTGGATATATACGAATTGTTTCTAAGAGCTGTAAATAAAGAGTTTGGATTTGGGCATATTTCAAGTACGTTACAGGAAGCCACAGTGATCTGCTTTGCAAAAAGAAAAAAAAGCCTCGGTTATAAAAACGGTCACCCTGAACTGATCTGTTTTGCAAAATTTGGATTATATTCTTCAAGTGTTTACTAGTCATACTGTGTTTATTCATTTGGGCTGAGAACAAAGGGGAAGAGAAAGAGAAGTTAACTTGGTGATTCTTCTGAAAATGATGGCCAACTGGAAGCAGGTGACAGAAGTTGTGTGCCCTGGGGCCCGTGACGGACAGGCTCAGTCAGCAGCTTGCCCAGCACTGAAAGGATGAAGAAGGGGTCCGAGCACCTATATTCCCGTTTTCCCCTGTTTAGGATATAGACTCTTCCCATAGCTATTAATTCATGACCCTTAAAAAGAAAGAACAAATTCAACAAGATTACAGGATACAAGGTTAATATGCAAAAATCAGTTGTATTAACAATGTGAAAACGAAATTAAGAAAGCAATTCTGTAGCATCAAAAAAATAACACACTTGGGAATAATGCATTCAAGCACAACAAGTATAAAACAGTCTGAGAACTATAGAACAGTGTGGACAAATTTAAGATCTAAGCAGATGGGAACATCCCTTGTTCATGGATCTGGAGATTTATTTATTTTTTTGAGATTTTATTTGGGAGAGAGCACGAGCGAGCAGAGGAGCAGAGGGAGAAGCAGACTCACCACTGAACAGGGAGCCCAATGTGGGGCTCGATCCCGGGATCCTGAGACCTGAGCTGAAGGCAGACCCTTAACTGACTAAGCCACACAGGCGCTCTGGATCTGGAGTTTTAATGTAAAGATGGCAGCACTCCCCAAACTGGGAAAATCCCAATTGTTGTGTAGACTTCGGCAAGCTAATTTCTGAAGTTCACACGGAATTGCAGGGTGCCCAGAAAGTTAGTCTTGAGAAACAAGAATCAAGTATTTTAGGAAGACTTAAACTTCCAGTTTTGAAACTACTGCAGAGCAACAATAATCAAGCCAGGACGGTACTGGCACAAGGACAGACCGATCAAGGAGTAGAATTGAGAGTCCAGACGTACACCCACATGCCGTGGTCTGCTGGTTTTCAGCAAGGGTGCCAAGACCATCCAACGGAGGAAGAAGCCAGTCACAAAAGGCTATTGCTGTAGGAGTCCATTTGAAGGAAAGTCCAGAGCGGGGAATCTAGAAGTAGATCAGTGAGCGCTTCGGGGCACCCAGGGTGCCAGCTGCAAGGTCTAAGGTGGGGAAGTGTTCAAAATTAGACTGCGGACAGAGACACCTACCCTGGGAATACACCACATCACCACTGGTGTGCACAGTGCGCGAGGTGAATGGTGCAGAATGTGGATCGTAACTCAGTAAAGCAGTTAAAAATGAACAGCAAGAAACAGTTGAAACGGGTGCAGCAAACTCAATTAAGATCATTAAAATGGCACAAAGTGACTTTGGAAAAGTTATAGTGGGATTAAAGTATACAAGCTAAGGAAAAAGAGAAATAAGCCATATCGAGAAGGAATAAAACACAATAAAATAAAGATAAAGGTTTAAAAGAGCTTTGAAACCAGGAGAGTGGAATTAAAAAGAATGAAGATCAGAAACACAAAAAGGATAAAGGGTGAACATAAACGTGAAAAGGATAGAAAAAGATCGTCAGGAGCTGAGTTTAAAGCTTAGAAAATTAGTGGCATGGGGCGGGGGGAAGGGCACAGTGGTGGAACCAGTGAAATAGTTAAAATAGCAAGATCTCTCAGTTAAAAGTGGCAAAGTTGATTAAAGGATGCCAGCTCAAAAATGAATGGTAATTACTCTCAATATTTAAGACAGATAAAAGAAACAGACTTTTTAATATGAAGAAAAAAAAAAAAAAAACCAAAACGACAAGAGGTAAGCGACTAAAAGGTGGAATAAGGAGTAAGATCCTCCATGGCGTTCATTCCAGACCTTGAGTCAGGTCAAGCTGAGCCCCGAGCAGCCCTCCCACTTGAGAAGGGGCTCAGCACCTGGGGACTGTGACCTTGGTGGGAAGTAGTCCTTCCCTTGCGGCTCCTGTGCACCCGTCCCAGCTGTGCTGTGGGAGGCGGAGGCAGGTGGTGAGGGGCCGGAGGACTAGTCTGCAGAGTATGACGGAGGTATGTGGCAATAAGTGTGCCACACACAGGGCTGATGGTGGGGAGGGGCAGGCAAGGTTGCTCTCAGGGCTCGGAAGAGGCGAGGGCAGGGACGTGTGAGCACGTGCCTGGTCACAGAGGGGGCCGGCTGGCCACAGGTTGGCTGGGAGGCCAGTAGAGTGACAGATGTGTCTGTGCTGGGTGCCGCTCCATTCTTAACTGGTGCCTGCTCAGAGCCCTCAAGAAAGGTCCACTGCAGTCATACCCAGCCCAGCATGGTTTCCACCAACCCTTTCCTTCAGTGGGTCTCTGAGAACCTCCAGGGACCTAAACGGGTCCATCCCTGACTTAGCCCAAAGGGCTTGGGAGGTGGTTCTTGCCCTGGGTGTTCAGTGGGGGCTCTGGAACTCGTTACCAGCTAAGAGCATTTTCCCGGTGTCCTAAAGCTTGCAAGCCCTCTTCTATGGACGTGGTTTGTCAGCCCCCTTGTCACCTTGCTCGGTTAGCACAGGGAACTTGGACTCCATCGACTTATCTTGGGCCGTGAGAAAGAGGAAGGCACCAGGGGACATTCTTCCATTCTGTTGTCCCATTTGTGGACAGTCTTGGAGCCCAGGGAGAGGTGGAAAAGCCATCCATAGATTATGCCAGGCCCTGTGCCATGTGTTAGTGCTCGATTCGGATCCTTTTTGGCCACCCCATCATGTGGGTGTTTTTCTTTTCCTTCCTTCCACTGATAAGAAAACCAACGTACAGATTCCTTGCCTCAGGTCATAGAACGAGGAAGAGCCAGTGTGGAGGTTTGAGCACAGAATGTGTGAGTCTCTAACCAGGGCCCTTGGCTACCTCCCTGAGAGAGGGCAGGGGCTGAACTCATGGGCCGTGGGGGCTGGTGGGTGAGTGCCTGGGGCCAGAGCAGTGGTAGGGGCTGAAGACAGGGCCAGCCTAGGACAGCCGTCCAGGGCAGGAGAGTCGGAAGATGTGGGCTCCCCCTGCTGGTCTTCTCTCCAGTCCGTCTCCCACATCCACCGCAGAAATAACCAAAACGTGCCTACAGAATAAAGGCAAACAGGGCTACAAAATAAAAAATACCGAGAGGCATTGCTTGGCCTCTAGACCTCACACAGTCAGCCTTCCCATTCATCCCTGCCCTTCTGCCACCCTTCACCCATGTCTGCCTAGACAGTTCTGGGTGCCCTCTAATATCCGCCTCTGGGGTCTTCCCTCTCGCCTTCCCCTGCCTAGCTCCACTTGTCGCCTCATTTCCCAGCACTCCTGGCTCCTTTCCCTGTAATCACGGAGCGGGTAGTGTGCTTGGTTTGTGAGGCCGAGCCCCTTACCTGCATTCACTCCCCAGGTCCTTCCCAGCAGGTGAGTTCAGCCACGCTGTTAGGATTATGTCCATTTTACAGAGGAAAAGACTGAGATTCCAAACACTTAGCCTGACGCGGGGCTTCTTCTCAGCCCCAGAGATCATGACCTAAGCAAACCAACTGTGCCACGCAGGGGTCCCCAGAGCCCAGATTTCTAACCAGTTCTATCACTCTGGTGTCTGGGCTACAGCAGCCTCCCTCATTAGGAGTGCAGCCCTGAATTCTGTGTCCAGCAGTTACCCAGAGCCCTTACCTCCTTAGATTGTCCCATGGGCTGGTTTCTCGTTCTAGTTTCCAGACTACCTGAATGACACCCTAGCACTGAAAACACCAGGCCCATCTAGGGGTGTGTGGGGGGGTGATAGCAGGATGGAAGTAAAACTGAATTTACATAACCTCTCCCTGGCTCACCAGTAGGACTGTCCCTTCATGGGTGACTTCAAGAGCAAATCTGGCGTGGTGCTCATTTGTTCCATCCTGGTTTTGTTTTCTCCTGGGTTCATCACGTTGAGAGCACCAGTCTGCTAGGTGGCCAGGTGAGATCTTGGCTGGAAATGTGAGAAACACAGGCTGTTGGTCCCACTTTACGTCTGCTCAGGATTTCCCTTTACAGAGATTGGTGTTTTCCGATAGAAACTGGACGTTGCAAGCCCAGCCAGGTTGCCCAGTGTGGGAGAAGGGCCACTTTCTAGGTGCAGGACATCCATTAGGCCACATGAACCCTCTGAGCCTGTTTTCCTTTCTCGTAAGATGGCAGGTGTCCTATGCAGAATCCGCACAGTGATTAAAATAGCTTCTGAAATCACCTGCCACACCCTGGGTTATCAGGAAGGATTCACCCCTTCCCTTCTTTCCGGCTCTTCAGTGCATCGAATGAAGCCATTCTTCCTTTGTGCCACAGCGAGCCCATCCTGGATCTTTGGTACAACAGAACCGTGTGCTTGATATGTGTGGAACCGTGGACATTAGTGCACACTTCTACCTTTAAAACGCTTGAGTGCAGTGATCTGGCTGGTTCTGTCTTGCTTTTTGTTCTGGGAAGTAAACCCTGTGCCCAGGCGTCCGTGGGTGCCATTAACAGGCCTGTGACTCCTCCGGGAAGCGTGGCTGGTCGCCAAGGTGGGCGTTCAGACAGACCCGTGGGCTCTGTTTGCCCTGTGGGTGTGTGCTGCCTGGGGTCTCGCTCCGGCCCCTTCTGTTTCGGCTTTTGCTGACTTGGGGTCTGGAACAGGCTCCTTTAAATTGCCTTTAAAATAGCCAAATATGAGCCGAAGGAATCCCAAGAATAAAAATTGGAATTCTGGGGCTGGTAAACCTCCAGAGCCATGGGAAAGGTATGGAAGGCTGGCGAAACTCATTCCCAGTGGCTCCTTGGAGCCATGAGCCACAGACTACCCGGTGTTGCCTCCTCTACCGGCCTCAGGTCTTAACAATTCTCCCTATAACCCCACGAGGCTAGACATTCTCCTTAGCTTGGTTAGATGATGGGGGTTTCCTTGTCTGAAGGCTCTAGAAGAAAGTCAGTGCATTTGGGACTCGTGGCAGGGAAATCAGCCTTGCTGTGTGTGATGGACAGAGCTGCAGACCCATGGCCCCTAACCTCCCCAGCAGCCATCCTGCCAGGATGCATCCTGCCTGGCCTTCTGGAAGCACAGCGGCCTCGTGCTGAGCCCAGTCTGAGTGCCTTGAGCCGAACCCTCCATTGAAAGTATGCTGGAGACTCGCCTGTGCATTGGGGTTTCTGGGGGTCCCCAGCTTCGGACTGTGCGATCTAAGGGTCAGTTCACATAAGGCCTGTGATGCGGCAAGTGCCCGCTGCTCAGGCCAGCTGACTGCTCTGTGCCAGCCTCTGCATGGGCGTCTTCTCTGGGCATGAGGTGGAGAACGCCAGCCTCTCATTTTGTTAAGCGGAAAGCAAGGAGCTCTGCTCAGTCACCTCCCCAGAGTCTCCAAAACGAGGGGTTGTAGAGCTGAGATGCCCCGTGTCCGCCTGACCCTGGAGCCCTGCTTCCTCCCAGTGCTCCCCTGAAGGTCCGGCCATCCTGGCAGGCAGCTGAGGCTGTGACTGGGGACAGGCATCGCGTGCTGTCGGAGCAGAGCTCAGCTGCCGGCCTGATGCTGCTATGCGGAGCAGAAGCTGGGAAGGCCAAGAGGGGCTTCCTTCCTCACCCTTCTGACCCACGAGTTTGTCGTGGCCGTTCGCCGCCGCCCACTGTGCTGATGTCCACGCCACCCTGTGTATCTCTCCTTGGCCAGTTCAGCTCGTAAGGAAGCTAAAACGGGGTGGGAGAAAGAACTCCTGGCTGTTGGTGAGGTGTGCCGGTCTGTGTCCCCTATGTGCTGCCCTGGGCCACCGCCCCCGCAGAAGCCAGCGTCCCCAGCCCCAGGTCACCCACTGCGCTCAGTCACACGATGCCTCTGCATTAGGGGCCATATGTTGTCCATGGTTGGGGACCTGGGCTCGGGAGACAGACAGCCTGGTAAATCCCAGCTTCTCCCTTGCTAAGGAGCGGGGGTTTGGGCAAATGCCTTAGCTCCCGGTGTCCTCAAGTGGGAAAGGGGATGGTAGCGGCCACCTGCTCGGGCTGCAGGGAGGACCACCTTATATGAAACACACGGAGAGCTTCAAGCGGTGTCCGGCACGCTGCGTGTGTTCAAGCGATGGGAATAGTTTTAACATTGGGAGTGGGCAGTCGCTCTAGGAGCACTGAGAGGCAAGAGGGGCACCTGGGGGCTGAGAGGCCTGGGAGGGCCTTGGGTAGAGAACAGCAGGGGAAGACCGAGTGTGGAATGACTTGGTGGTTGGTGTTCTGCCTGTGTGCTGGGTGTGCTCACTCCTAGGAGGAAATACCAGTGAAACGTCCAATTCTGTGGTTACTTGAGCCTTGAAATAATTTTCACCCACACAGACCGCCCCAAGTCTCCCCCTCATCACCATGCCTCCCCTCCCCATTCATTTAGGCTTCCATCTGGAGAGGGAGAAATGGAGGGAGAGAGCAGGGCCGGAACCCCAAGCAAAGGGCAGAGCCCTGGGAAGTGGGAAAACCTGAGAGGGCCTGGCAGGCGTGGAAGGAGCAAAGGCTTGAGGAAGCCAGTGCTGTGACGTCATGTTTCTTCTCTTGAAAAATCACAAACGGGGGGGATTTGCTATCACCACGAGGAGTGCAGGCAAATCAGCACCAGACCGGTGCCTGAGGCTTCCCACACTTCTGTGACCATTTGCTCCAGGCCTGCCTTCTAGGAGGGTTCTAGTGCATTGGCCCTGGCCGGACCCTGCTCCGAGGGTAAGTCTGAGGAGTTCGGGGCCCTGAGATGCATTGCTGTTTGTGAATTTCACCTGCAGTCTGCATGCTCTGCCCCCCCTGAGACTCCCCTTCCCCACTTGGGGTGTCGTACCTTGCTCAGAGGTCAGTCTGCAGTGCTCAGTGTGAGCATTTCCCATCCACGGGAAGGCCCTCGGAGGCCACAGCTCCTGCACAAGATGGCTGGGAAACAGAGACCAGCTTTATTGTGCCCCTACTTGGCACTGGTACCTGGATTATACCCCTCGGTGTCCGGGTGGAGAAACCATCCGCGTCCCCGTGCTAACAGTTACTGCAGACTTTATGACTACAAATGACCTGGCTTTATGATTTCAGAGTTGCAGAAGTCTGAGATGGGTGTCCTAGGGCTAAACCCTTGACATCGGCAGGGCTTTACGCCTTCAGCAGGCTCTCCAGAGAGAACGCACTTCCTGGCCATTTCCGGTCTCTGCAAGGCCCCTGCCTGCCTTGGCCCCTGCTCTCTCTCTCTCTCTCCCTCTTCAAAGCCAGCGGCCTGGCATCCTCCACTCTCACTCTGATCCTCCTGCCTCCCTCTCTGATGACTCTGACGTTGGCCCACCCGGATTCTCCGGACTAAGACCACCCCCACAGCGAAAAGCCTTAACTCACTCATGCCCACAAGTCCCTCTTGCCATACAGGGTCACGTTTTCACAGGTTCCATGTAGCAGGGCATGGCCACCCTCGAGGGGCCCTTCTGTCCCCGCACTCCTCTGTCCTAGGACCTCCTGGTGCAGGATCATTTCTTCCACAGTGGAGACCTGTGACCCTGCCTGAGTACCTTTGCCCCCGCTGCTTACAAGCTCTAGAGAGCGTGGGCAAGTCATGTCATCCTCTGTACCTCAGTTTCCCTGTCTGTAAAATGCCTCCTGAGACTGTCAGGATCATACGAGTGAGTTCATAACTAGTAAAGTGTTGAGATGTTTTTGCTCTCCCTTGCAACTTCTCTCGGTATAGCCATGGCCTAAGCTGGCTACTTTTCTCGCGTGGTGCTTGTGTGGGTTGGGTGTAGCACACCGTGCGTGTCTGAAGGGCTGCACTGGCCCGCACCCCACCGCTCAGTCCCTCATTGTTTGTGTGGTTCCAGAAAGCTAGCGCACAGTGTTGTGTGGACCTCTTCGGGCTGGCAGCTTTTGCCTCCTTCTGGAGTTTTCTTGGAATAAATTCCCACTCTTGGCATCATTGGTGACAGCCTTCCAGCAGTGCCCTCAGAGGGTTCTAGAATGTATCCACGGTGCTGCTGCAACTTACTGGCAGTGGGTCTCCCCTTTCAGCAATGCTGTTTGTGTGCCAGGTGCCGGTGCTGGGTAGCTGGCGTGGACAGGCAGACTTCCCCGTCGTCACAGAGCTTGTCTCGAGCAGGAGAAGTCCGCTGTTTGCTTAATAGGACTGACACAGCGCTAATTATTCCTCTCATTTGCATTTCCTTGTTTACTAATTACAGGGAACAAAAAACGGTTCTATGGAGGACATGTTCAGGTCTCGTGCCCCAGGACGTGCTATTTTCAATATTCTGAACTTGGTCCTTTCTCTGGGTCTCTGTCTCAGCTGTGCCCCCTACCCCCTACCCCTTGCCCCCCCCACCACCAGCAGTGTTCTGCTCTTTGCTGGAAACCATGCCGTCTTGCCTTCCTAGGGACGGACGTCATGGTGCGCTGCCTCAGGCTGCTAAAGGAATTCAAACGGAAGGTCGAGGACGACCATGACCAGGATGACGATGAGGACGAGGAGGTCATCTCCAAGGGAGTGCCCCCGGTGGACATTGTGTACGAGCGGGACATGCTCACGCAGACCTACGAACTCAGTAGGTCCCTGCACGCGTGCCTGCTGGCGTGTGGGTCCCGCGCACTGCAGACTAGGGCTCGCGAAGGAGAGGGCGTGCGGTTGAGACTGGGCGGTGGCAGGGAGCCCCATGGTTCCCCGGAAGGGTCAGGCTTTGGGTCGGATCTGAATGTGAGTAGTTGCTCTGTAGGATGGCAGCAAGGTCCCGAGCCTCCGTTCCCACATCCGTGCTCTGGGGATGCTCTGCACCCAGCACATGAGTGGGGCTGAGGAGGAGCAGAAATAGGACGTGAGAGCGGGGCCCTCCGTGGAAGGCACGAAGAAGCTGAGCCCTTAATACTACAACACAGACATTCAAGAGCTAGCTTGCGTCTTCTGAGATCTATCTAGACTTATTGCAGGCTCGGAGGCTGGTGAGGAGTGGGGAGAAAAGCATCTCTCCCCACTCCTCGCCCTTCCCCTGGATTCCCTAGAATCCGCTTAAGACACCAGTGACCCAGAGCCGTAGACAGGGTGGCCCCGGGTCCCCGTGGGGAGGAGGACAGGGGAGGAGGCACGGTGGCCACAGAGTGCAAGTTGGCAGCCAGTACAAAGCAATGCTGGGGAATCAGCATAGACATTCTGAGGGGCTTTTTGGCACTTTTTTTAATCAACTATTAATATCCTTCCAAATGGGTTCCTCAGAACATGTTTTGGGAAAAGCTATCCTCAACCTTCCTATGCCAACGTTGAGCAGGTTACTGGTTCGATATGGTGACACATCCTAGTCCCCTCTTTTGATTCTTTTTTTGAAAGCGTAAGTGTGCCCTTGGCTGGGTGGGGGGAAAAGAGGCAGAGGGAAAGGGAGAATCTCAAGCAGGCTCCATACCCTGCGTGGACCCCAACATGGGGCTCGATCTCACGACCCTGAGATCATGACTGGAGCCAAAATCAAGAGTCCGATGCTCAACTGACTGAGCCGCCCAGGCGTCCCTCCCTTTCGTCCTGATGTTTATTTTTGTGCAAGTTCAAGGCTGCATGCCCTCCTTTGTCCAGATGGCTTGTACCTGGCAGCCTCAGGTGCCCGCCGTAGGAGGATATAAAGGGGCAACTATTTCTGAACACAGACCTTTGCCGGCAAGCCTGCCCTGTGGTTCATGTACTTTACTGGGGCGGGGTGGGGGGGGGGGCGCACCTGCCCCCATGCCTGCCAGGCTCCGTCGTGGAGTTCCCAGTCCCAGGGCCACTGAGTAGATTTCTGTGCTCGGAGGCACAGACAGTGACAGCATGTAGCAGGGCAGGAGCTGACAAAGTAGACGGAGCAGATGATAAAGCACAGTCGCGGGCCGCTCGCTTACCGCGGGGCCCCGCAGCACTCTGCCCCCCTCCACCCCCACTGGCGTTACGGGACACTGCTGGCTGTGGTGTTCGGAATGCATCTGAGTCTGCCCAGAAGGCCATGGAAATGGAAAAATTTCTTAATTAAAAACAATTTTTAAAAAAAGAAAGAATCCATTTCACGGATCTGGAAAAGTCCAAGTGAAAGAGTGAGCTCCCTGTTGCCGGGCAAAAGCGAGGTCGCCCGGAGCCAAGTGCACCCATAGCCGGCCACTTGGCATTTATGGCTCTAAGGGGAGGAGGCTGCACTGAAGCATTTTGGAAGGAGGGCTCAGAGGCTCTTGGCAGGGGAGGGAGAGAGGGGACATAGACTTTATTCTGCATGTTGGTTCAGCACTTGGATGAGTCTGTGCTTCCCGAGGTGGCGGGAGCAGACTTGGCCTTGTGTGGGAGGGCGCCCTCGCAGAGCCTGCGGCTCACACATTTTCATTTCCCACAGTTGAGCGCAGAGGCACAAAAGGCATTTCCCAAGCTGAAATCCGAGTGGCTATGAACGTGGGAAAGCTGGAAGCCAGAATGCTGTGTCGTCTTCTTCAGAGGTTCAAGGTTGTCAAGGTAACATGGCGAGTCACGTGCCCGCTTCATTGTGTCTGGTCGCAGGCAGGGTGTGCTAGCCCAGGGCTGTCTCAGCCCGTCTCAGCTGTAGGTGGCTGCCTGCAGGCCACTCCCTGACACTGGTTGGTGTCAGTTTCCCATTTTAAAAACAGAATGAGCCTTCAGCCCTTGAAAGTCAGGAGGAGACTGGCCGCTTACGGGGCATAGCTGTGTGGGGGCTCCCAGGAGGCTGGCTAACCTCTTACAGCCCCTTCAGTCAAAGCAGGTGCTGTCCAGGAGCCCTGGCCCCCACTCAGGCCACCCTCTCTCTTGCCATCTGCCTGGCTCCGGGGGGCAGTTGGTTAGCCGACCATATGCGTCTGCTGGTCCCCTTTAGGAATTCGTGCCCACACTTCAGCCCTTATCATTCCCTCTCTTCTTGCCAATATTTGGACCGTTTTGCTGGAAGGCATGATTACAGTCGAGCTGATGATTGCAGAGCGCGTGACGTGTGCCTCGGCATGAGCTTGGCATATAGAGGATGTTGCTCTTCCTACCGTTAAGGGCCTGGAGGAGCCCCTTTTCCCATGTTCTGGAAGATAAGAATGAGTGTGGGTAGGTGATAGCCTCATTCTCCATCCCCAAGGCAGGGACCACATGGAACTGGTGACCTCCAGTCCATGACAACATTTCTGAACCCTTGAACCCTACATAGCTAACACTCACTGCTCCCAAACCATCTCCTGTGGGCCTAGTCCTGCGCCGGGCACTGGGGAGGTAGGGAGGGCCAAATTAGGACCCTGCCCTCAGGGAGCTCACGGTCCCATAGAGCAGATGCACGTCCAGGATGGAAGTGGGGAAAACCATCTCCAACAGGCCTGTGGAAGCAGCAGCTGAGAGATGCCCAGGCAGGAAGACGGGGAGGGAGCATCTGTGGGGCCAATGCGGGGCCCTGGGCGGTGACAGAGCAGGTGCAGGAAAGATCAGGAAGCAGCCCTTGCAGCCCCTAGCTCACCCACGTGAGTGAGCATTGTCGCTCCCTCCAGATGTGACCGAACACATTTCATCCCTTCCAGGGGTTCATGGAAGATGAAGGGCGTCAGCGGACCACCAAGTACATCTCCTGCGTGTTTGCAGAGGAGAGCGATCTGAGCCGACAGTACAAAAGGGAGAAAGCCCGGAGCCAGCTGCTAACCACTGTGAGCCTGGCCTCGGTGCAGGAGGAGTCACTCGTGCCTGAAGGGGAGGACACCTTCCTCTCCGAGTCCGATAGCGAGGAGGAGGGCAGCAGCAAGAGGAAAGGCAGAGGATCCCAGAGTGACGGGAAGTCCTGCTCGAACGCCAGTCTCGGGGCCCAGCCTCATCACTCTGCCTTGGCGAAGGGTAAGGGGGTGCCCTCGGGGTTGGGGGGAGGGCGGGCAAGGCTGGGGGACACGTGTGCCCTCCATCTGAGCTGCTGGCGATCTTCAGAAAACAGCCCGTTCAGTTTAGCGGACACCCAAGGATCTCCTTGGTGCCGTCCTAACTGGGGGCCCGTTGGTGTCGCGTGATCTCGTAATCCCTAAGTTTGGAGGAGACGATCACATAGTCTGTCTCCTGGCTGCTTGCAAGTCAGTTCTCCTTGGCCAATATTCAGTTTCTCTGTTGTGTTTTCACTAGTAAAGGGATGGGATCCACTCAGCTTCCTCTGTCCCCTTCCTCCAGCCATCTGAGGGCCCCTCAAGTTTTTAGTTCAGTTAGAACTTTCAGAAACACATGCAGGGTGGAGTCTGGCATCCAGCTGAGCAGGGTAGTGGGGCAGCGGGGAGGCATGTACCCGAGTCCTCCAGCCAACCCCATGGAATCCTGGGCTGCGGGGGGCTGGTCCGGCTGCCGAGCGGAAGTGCCCTTCTCTCTGTCCCTCGATGGGGCCGCAGTTCAGTCGTGCTCCCCACCACCCTTTCATTGCAGGCGGCTGGAAAGTCGGAAACCTCCAGCCCCCGAAGAAGCAGCTGCCTTCCTCCCTAGGAGCGGCTGAGGAACAACCCTGCCAGAGCTCTGCGAGCCGGGACAGCCTTCAGGACACCAGCTCCTCCTCAGACCCTGGCGTGTCCTTCAGCTCCCGCAGCATGAAGAACAGCAGCGGCGACATAACTGTGATCGAAGAGGTCAGGCACGAAAACCCAAAGGTGAGTGCTCACGGTGGGGAGCGCCGGGGGCAGGTGGACCTTGGCCTTCCCAGTTCTCAACAACAGCAGAATCAGTAATGATAAGAGCACTGTGCGCCGAGCACTGCGTGTCGGGCAGTCGCCTGGTGCGCATCCACACGCCACCTCTCCACCCGGCCGGAAAGCTGGCACTGTTGTTTACACAGCCTTTTCGTTTCCAACAACTTACTCTTTTTACTTAAATTTATTTTGGAAGGAAAATTTGTTTAGATTAGCAGTTCTTCCCGCTCTCGGCCGGTTTAGCCTCTCAGGGGACATCTGACATGTCCGGACGAGGCATTTTTGCTGGTCACAGCTGGGGGAGCAGGGGCCCCCGGCGTCTGGTAGGTGAGGCCAGGGGCTGCTGCTTAATCTCCTAGAATGTGCGAGGACAGCCCACAGGAGAGACTTACCCAGCCCCAGACGTCAGCAGTGCCGGCGCTGAGAAGCCCTGCCTTAGCTGGAAGGCCAGTATCCCTGGCCGCGAGAGGAAGGTAATTATAAAATAGATAAAGGAAAACCGAAACTGTTCAGTACGTTCTGGCCAGATGCTGTTGGGGGTCGCGGCTTTAAGGACGCAGTAGAATCAAATGCTTTTCATCAGCGTAATTAGAAGGATTAAAAAGGCAGTTGACACAGGAGCGCTGCTCTCGTGATGTGATTCCGCTCACCTTAGGCCGTCCTTTGTCACTTGAACGTGCCTTGGATCCCGCCAGTGGCGCCTCCTGGCTTCAACAGCACAGCGTCAGGACGAGGCAGCCTGCACTGGGCATGGCTGGGATCGCGGTAGCTTTCAAGGCTGTTCTGCTCTTTTGCTGAGGCCTCATGACACTCCGTGAGGTCGATGTTGGGTCTCGGCCAGGACGAGACCCGGGAGGCCCCTGGGGAGTGAGTGACTCGCCTGCTTGATGGATGCAAAGTAGGGACCAGAACCCACGTGTGTGCGGCTCCCCGCTTGCTTCTCCCTTGCTGGCATGGAGGCCTTTGTTCTTGGTACAAGCCTTACAGCAGAAGCGATGGAGCGTCGGGTTGCAAAGTTTTTCTGTGGATTTTTCTAGAAACTTGTAGCCCTTTCCTCATCTTTGGATGGCATAACTTCTCAAGTCCCGGTTGGGACTGTGTTGCACTGAAAAAACCTGCCAGCAGGTGGATGCCAGCAGGTTCTGGAGGGTCTGCCTTGCTCCCCACTCCCCCACCCCCACCGCCACCCCCTTGGCACCTTCTGCTCAGGCTCACATGTCTCCAGTGCACGCACGCTTCCTCCAGGTCCTAGAATTCCTCTGCTTGCCACCTGGCTCAGCTCTTTCTCTGCCTCTTAGAAATCTGCTCCCCAAGTAACAGAAGAACACTGTCCTTCTTTCTGCCATGTGCTGAGAAGAGGGCATGAAGGCCGTATCTGGAGAACTGTTGGCCAAGCATGTCTTCACCTTGCTCTCCAGCAGCTGATCCCCCGCCCTGGCAGTGGCCATGCTGCTCATGCGGCTCCCCTCCAGAATGTTTGCTTTGGTGCAAGAGAGCACAGAGGTCTCTCTCCCGAACCTCTTCTTGAATCTTGAACCCTTTGGAGCTGGTCCCCCTTCAGGAAAGAACCATGCCTCTCCTGAAGCCCCGGCCCTCGGCAGGGAAGTGATCTGGGGCTGGCTGTTCTCATTCTGCAGAAAGCGCCGCTCTGAGTGAGGAGGGTGTCCGGCGCAGGGGGCCCTGGGCCATCGTGGGGTGCTCATTCGTGCCAAGTGATGTGCAGGAAATATGCTGGAGTCAGGATTTCCCCTCCCTTCCTGGGTCACGCAGGGGCTTGAACAAATCTGCCCCAAGGGCACATGGAACGAGTTCATGGAAACTCTTAGAAGACAGGAGCCATGAAGAGAACCGTGGGCATTTTGGCAGGAAGGGGACAGAGCTCTTTTCTTCTCCCCTTGTCTTTCCTTTGGCACACATCCTAACGTACTAGGGGCAACTGCATGAACCCAGCCCACCCCTGCTTCTATCCGATATTCCCAGAGACACATGGTCCTCTTGACTCTTCCTTCCTGAAACGTGGGCATAGAAACTGCCTAAAGAGGCAAAGCACGCCCACGGGGATGGCGTCTGGCCCCCGATGGCACTGAGCCCATTGTGTTCTCACTCTCTCCGTCCCTGTTCTAGGAGAGCGGCGGTTCTCAGAAGACGGGGAAGCATGGCCCGGGCCAAGACAAACCCCACGAAACTTACCGGCTGCTCAAACGCAGGAACCTGATCATAGAAGCCGTCACTAACCTGCGCTTAATCGAGAGCTTGTTCACGTAAGGGGCCGTCCGTCCGTCTGTCTGTGCTCACGGTGTATCTCAGGCCAGCTGGCTGTCACAAGTCATGGAAATGACCGAGCGGCTTCTGAGTCAGAAGATTCCCCTAGCTGCCCTGTGTCGGAGGGAAGGCTTAGCACTTGCTCTGCTGATTCGGAAAGTGCAGACACTGAGGAACGTCAGGGCCCTAGACGGGGGGAGATTGAGGGAGCGAAAAGTGGAAGGTGGGGGGAGGTGCAGGGCCCTTCTCTTTCCTTGGAGAAGAAACTTGGACAACTAATTAACATCAGCTTACTAACTTCTTAGTTCTGCGTGGAGCGTTTGGTCAGATACATTGGGATGTGAAAGCAGAAATAGGGATATAGGTAGAGTGTGTGTGTCTGGGCTGGCTCTGTGCGCTTAGGGCCCCCTGCCCCGTGGGGGTCCTTCTAACCCACCGTCACCACCGCTTCCTGGCCACATCTGGCTTCTGAGGCACCAGCGTCAGAGCCGCTCGATTAGAAGGAGCCTTGCGCTTGGCCAGTGGGCCTCATCCTAATTCTCTAACTGAGGCCTGGGGAGACTGTGTGCAGACAATCTCCCCAGGCCTCAGTTAGAGACAGTGCTGCCCTCGTCCCCACCTCTGTGCCATGAGAGGTTCGGCTGGGCCTTCCTCACGTCCTACTGGCCCTGCCGTTCAGTAATCCATGATCTGGAAATGTCTCTGCAGTCCCTTGGTAAGATCTAGAGTGGGGGCTGCACAAGGAGAGGAATCAGAAAGAGCTGCGGACCCTCCAGTCGGACCTGAGTGTCGACTGCAAGAGCCTGGTGCACCTGTCTGGGAGTTAAATGAGCATGGAGACAGGGTGAAGACAGATCTCCATTATGGCATTCAGGGTCCCCCCCCCCAACCCCCTCAAGTCGTCCTCAGGAATCACAAGGTCCTGTTAGCTCCCCCAGGGAAAGGCTCAGCACAGGAAGCTGCTGTGAGTGCCGGCTTCTCTTGAGCTGCCTTGTGATGAGATTGTTGGAAATACTAATCTCTTCTTGTGTGACACCCCAGGATCCAGAAAATGATCATGGATCAGGAGAAGCAAGAAGGCGTGTCCACCAAGTGCTGTAAGAAGTCCATCGTCCGCCTGGTGCGCAACCTGTCCGAGGAGGGCCTCCTGAGGCTGTACCGTACCACGGTCATCCAGGACGGCATCAAGAAGAAGGTGCAGGCTCCCCCGGCGCCCCCCACGCTGGCCTCCTGCTCTCGGAGGCTTCCTCGTCGGGCTCCTCTTGCCCTCGTCTGATTTCACTTGTTCCATTGCTGCCAGTAACTCAGTTGCACATTGTGCCTCCTCATCTGGGGAGCAGGGGCCTTGCCGGCTTCCTGGGGAGGCTGGAAACGCAAAGGCAGGATAATGTGCTTGGATCTTGGGGCAGCGTGTGTGGGCCCGAGGTCAGGTGTCCGGCGCCCAGGCCCACCCTGAGTGACACATCAGAGTCTGGCAGAGCCTGCTGGCAGAGACTCAGCTACAGGTATCAGGTGGAAGGTGTAGACTAGGGCACCAAGAACGATTTCCACGGAGATGCGAGGAAATATCCCCAAGGAAGTGCCGACGGTCACTCAGGATGCCCTGAGCACCCGTAGATCTTCTATCTTGAGTTTATCCTTTTCTATGAGATTTAAGGTTGGGGGCCATTCCCATAGCAACTGGAGCTCACAGCTCTGCATGTGTCTTAAGGCGTAGAATTTTCAGGGTCAGAGTAATTGGAGAGAGCCCCGCCGGGCCCAGGGACCAGAGGGAAGGTGCTGCAGGGACAGGCACTGGTAATTGCCTGACCCTTTTTCTGTGGCTGCGTTGTAAATCTCTTCCTTAAGAAAGCTGTGCTTTGATGTGGCGTTTCCTTAATAAGCTGGCAAGGTCATTTCTGCTTTTTTACTTTATCTTATTTTTTGATTTGAAGTTTGAGAAACAGAGCTGCGTGAGAAATGACTTACACCGTTTCTGCCCTTCTGGGTTGGCAGCTCTCATCATTTTCCTATCTGCTCTTTCAGTCCCCATGACCTTGCCCTTCTCCTTCCCCCGCCCCCAACCCCTGGCAGCCTGTCACTCCTCCCCCTGGAGCATGCGTGGAGGGGCGTGGTCCTTGTGCTGACCTCTCTCATTGAAGGGCCAAAGCCCCCACCCCTCAGCCGCAGCCCCTCAGATTTGTGAGCAGTTACTTAGGAGGGGGTGGGTGGCCTTCTCGGGATGGTGATGAGGCAAGAGAGTCTCCCCCAGTCCAGGAGTGGCCCGGGGATCCGCTGTGTGTCCAGCTCCTGTCGGCCCTAGTGTCCAGCAGGTGGTGTGGAGGGAGAGGGTGGGGACAGAGCGCCAGGCGTAAGCACCACAGATCCCAAGACCTCAGACACAAGGGCACCGTTGGCCTTCACTCCTGCGTCCTGCCCATTGGGCCGTCAGGGAGCGGGCTGGCTGCTGGGCCGTTGCCTGTGGGAAATGGGAATGCATTGTATTTGCTCAGTGTGTGTAGGCGTTCTGAGGTGTTGCCTAACTGTATCTCACCAGAGCCTCGCAGAATCCCCACAAAGTTGGCAGGGTGCGGGTGAAGGGTCCCCATCCTGGTGGTACTCCCCATTCCCTGCCATCCGCCGCCTCTCCCCTTGAGCCACTGTCAACATGAGGCCTGCTGGCCAGAGCCATCCATCTAGGAAACTTGACCTTGCTCTGTCCTGCCAGCAGCAGAGATGGAAGAAAGGCCTGGCTCTCCGGGGGCTGTGACCGTGACGCCTCCCATCTCTCACCCAGCCACCACCCTCGCACCCCTCTCCTCATCTCCACCAAGCTCTTCCCTTTGTCACCCCAGATAACACGCGTGCAGTGGTCACCACCGGAACTGTTCAGCTTCAGTACCCTGGGAGAGGGAAGAGAACAAAAGAAGCTCTAAATCCTCCGCCAGCTGGTTTAGACGCGGGCCTGGCAGGAGTCCCACGATGGCACTCTCAGCAAGGGGAGATTAATGAAAGCTGCTTACCTTTTCCAGATGGAAGCTCTCAGGACTCGCGGGCGACTATGGGAAATTCTCAGATAGCTGCACTGGGGTAACAGGAGTGGGCCACCAGGTAGCGGCAGAGGCCGGGGGCCGGGACAGCCCAGCCGGGGGACTGCCAGGCAGGCTGCTCTCTTTCCAGGGCAGACGTTCCTCCCCTGAGCCGAGCAGCATGTCTCCCGACGGCGGAGCTCGAGGAATTTTGATGCCAGAAATCATAATGGCCCTTTCATTTTGGTCCCAGACATCTCTTGGAAATGTTAATGAGAACAGGTGGGACCCACCGAGAAGCGAGGTGCAGAGCTAGGACTCTCTCAGCCTTTCCCATGCCCTTCTAGGACACTCTGACCTCTCACTCCACAGGTGGATCTGGTCGTGCACCCGTCCATGGATCAGAATGACCCGCTGGTGAGAAGTGCCATTGAGCAGGTCCGTTTCCGGATCTCCAATTCCAGCACAGCAAACAGGCAAGTGGCGGCCCCCACAGGAATCCATGGGCAAGCTGCCTGGTCTTTGTGTCCCTGCCCATAGCACTTTTGCCCTTTATACTCAGGCAAGACCAGTGTATTCACGGGTTTAGGAGCAATTTCTAGATTTTTTTTTTTTTTTAAGATTTTATTTGAGAGAGAGAAAGAGCACAAGGTTGATAAGCAGAGGAGTGGGGGAGAGGGAGAAGCAGACTCCCCACTGAGCAGGGAGCCTATAGCAAGCCTCGATTCCCAGACTCCTGGATTGTGACCTGAGCCAAAGGCAGACGCTTAACTGACTGAGCCACCCAGGTGCCCCCAGTTTCTGGACTTTTAAGGGGAAAAAAAAGTGGCCTAACGTTCTTCATTCCGCTCTGCCTAATGGTGTTGGCAGAGCACTCTGACTCACGGGCCCTGTGAAGTAGGAAGCTCACTCGGTCTCCTTATCGGTCACAGTGAGCCTACTTGCCTTTCTGAGGCCTTCTCTAATTTTGTTCATAAACTATCTCACGGACTGAGAAAACTCAGGGCCGGAAGAAAATTCTTAGCTGAGCTTAAACTGGATGTGGCCGATGGGCAGGCACAGGGTTCCATGGGGATCGCAGACCTTGGCTTATGTACTCAGAACTGGGTTGCTGATGGATTTCACATCAATTCCTGATATCTAGCACTTCTTCTTTTTTTTTTTTTTTTTTAATATATTTTTTAAAAACATGCAGGGGTGGGGGGTGCGGCAGAGGGAGAAGGAGGGTCTCTAGCAGGCTGCCTGCTGCACAGAGCCTGACACAGGGCTCGATCTCACCACCCTTTGATCATGACCTGAGCCGAAGTTACGAGTCGGATGCTTCGCGGACGGAGCCACTCCCAGGCGCCCACATCTCTGGCATTTCTGAAAGTGTCAGAGGACCCAGCACATTGGCTACCTTTCTTACAAGGTAGCAGCTGGCCAGTAGGTGGGGATGCCCTTGGCAGGTCCCCACAGCCCCTGTCACCCCCAAATGTCCAGTGACCCGATGCATTTTTTTCATTCACATCATCTGCTTGCCTTCAACAGGCAGGGGAGGGTGAAACTCCAGGGTCCAGTGGCTGCGTCTGATTCCCGAGGGCGGACCATGTCCTCCTTCCCAGTCCTCGTTCTCCCAGCATGCTGTTGATCTTGTATTTGAACTGCAGGGTGAAGGTGCCCCAGCCTCCTGCACCTCAAGAGGTTGAAGATGAAAGTCAAGGAAAAGAGGGTCCAAGCGGATCAGGAGACTCTCAGCCGAATGCTTCCTCTAAACCAGAAAGTGGACGGGTGAAGAAAACCGACGAGAAGATGGGCATCACCCAGCTGAAAAATTACAACCCTGTTATAGGTAAACAAGCGGCCCCCCCGTTGGCGTCCGGCACCGCGCCCTGGGTTGTCTGCATGGCGATGTTTGAGTCACTTGCCATGCCACATTCTGGTATGGGGCTGTAGTTGGAAGAAGCAGGTCTCAGTCACTAGCTGGGTCATGGGGGTGCTGGTATCATGGCCGCCACTGGCCTCAGTTTCTCCATCTGCACAGTGGGCATGCTTCTTGCCCTGCATACTTCACAGGGCTGTCAGGAGACTTGGGTAAAACTGTGCTAGGTCGTACCTAACATGAGGAGTTAGTCACAAAGGTGAGTTCCTTCTGCTCAGTGTCCTTGGGCTGGAATGTTCGCTAAGCTACAGAAAATCTGTTTCTCCTGACCTCATACCCCTCCTGGTAGTTATGGTCATTGAGGACTTTGAACATTCGTATGATTTTCCCAGAGTCTGTTCTCTGACGGGGCTGCCTCCTCCCTGGGCCCCCACCAGGCCGCTCCAACATGAACATGTGCGGGGCAAGTGCCGAAGGCCCGGGCGGGGGAGGGGGTGGGGGGCGCTTTGCAGCTTCCCACCTCTCCTGGCCATAAACATGCACGTTGGCAGAGGAGGACAGAGGTGACTCGACAGGGCATAGACTATGTCCTGGATGGGGGCACATGGCCCCGGAGACCTGCAATCCGAGGCAGAAGAGGCCATCTATGTGACCTCCCTCTCCGCACATCCTGTCCCAGCAGGGCAGCCTGCCTTCCGCCTTCCAGGCTTAGGCCCTGAAAGGCTGTCCCGGGCAGGAGCATGTACGGCCAACCAGTGCCTGCACTTGCGCAGACAGAAGATGGTGCATGTGTCCCTCCAGTGGGCATGGGGGTGGAGGAGGGCCTCCTGGCCACTCGTCCTCTCCCCCTGCTCCTGTGGCTCCCTGCTCCCTCACCTGGCTTCTCTCCCCGGGAAAAGCCGGGCAAGACTTCATTTGTATCAACAAACAGGACGCTTTCAAAGAACCTAGAAATGGGGGTATTTTACACAGCCCCATCAAGCCGAGGCAGGTGCCCTGTGTGGAGGTTTAGCAGGCCCTCTCCAGGGCTGTCCCTCTCCGTCACACTCCAGCTTACCTGCTGCGCCCTCCTCCTTCCTTGCTGCACCCATCACTGCGGCCTTCCGGCCCTCCATTGAACGTGCCGGGCACATGCATGTCTCCAGCACCTCGCGCTTGTGCCCGGGAGGGCATATCCCCAGGTACCTGCGTGCCTTCACTCTGCCCCCTTGAGGACCTTGCTTGTCCTCTAGGTGAAATTACGGCCCTCCTCCCCCTTCCTCACTTTGTTTTCTGATACATGCTTCTAAGTATCTTGTTATTTGTGCCCTTTGCCCTGGAAAGTAATTTCGGTGAGAGTAAGGATGTGAGCTGTCTCCCTGGCACGTGGGACATAGCGGCACACGGTGGTTTTGGAGTGAATCGGTAGGAGTTCTCAAACATTGCCCTTCCCGCTCTCTCACCTCAGTTCCAGGACTCGGCCGCTCTCTAGGATTTCTGCCCAAAATGCCTCGCCTGCGGGCAATACACATGTTTCTGTGGTACTTAATCTATGGGCATCCCACCAGCCGCCTGGGGGACAAGCCGGGCCTCGGCAGTACGAGGAGAAGGCAGGACCCAGGCAGGATGGGAGTCCCGCCCTCCTCCAGAAGTGACCTGGGGGCCTCCTCTGATGCCCCACCCAAGGACCGGCAAGATGGAACCATCCTGGAGACCGAAGTGGAGCTCCCCACGGAGAAAGGTGAGGTGCTCCCAAGGCAGGCACACCCAGTGGCGTCCTGAGAGGAGTCCTAGTGCCTCCTCCTCCTGAGCATCTGAACCGGCTGAATCCCCACAGTGCCCTGATCAAAAGAAAGTCGTAACCTAGACCTCCTCAACCCGGGGGGCCTCCAGCCTGACAAGAAGGGTTTTACCCAAGTTTGTGATGAGAGGGAGTCAGGACCTGCTGGGACGATGTCATGTCTCCGCCATGATTGGGACCTTTCCTGTGGCACTGACCCTGATTCTCTCCTAGTATATGTGGATGAAGCCTCGTGGAAACGCTACGTCCCTCCCATCCCAGTCCACAAGGACTTTGGCTTCGGCTGGGCCCTCGTCAGTGACATTCTTCTCTGCCTGCCCCTCTCCATCTTTGTTCAGATTGTGCAAGTCAGTTATAAGGTACTGATGACTCCTGGGGCTGTTGCGGGCGCTAGTCCCTCAACTGTAGGCCAGAAAACCTATGTTCACCCAGTCAAGGGAAAATACTTCGAGACTTGCAGTTCTCTGGTTGCATGGATGGAGGGTGGGAAGAAAAGATAAGATGAGATGGTTGGGTGGATGGATGGATGGGTGCATAGAAGGACAGAAGGAAGGGAGGAAGGAAGGGAGGATAGGTGATGGAGAGAGAGATGGTCGAAAGAATGGATGGATAGATGAACAGATTGGATGCATGGATGAGTGAGTGGATAGAAGGAAGGATGGGTAGATGGATGGATAGATGGGGAGGGAGGATAGACAGTATGGATGGATAGAGATCGATAGATAAATGATTGGATAGGTGTATGGTTGCCTGGTAGGTCAAGGGAAATACTTGAAAGACGTATTCTTAGAGTTAGTGCAGTCAGACAGATTGAAAGACAGACAAGTAATTATGTTGTAACATTAAAGTATGTTTTAGAAATTTGGTAAATACACATTGGGTAGGGTATGTGCTATGGTGAGTGCTGTGAAGTTTGTAAACATGGAGATTCACAGACTTGTACCCCTGGGGGAAAAATATATATATATATATGTTTATAAAAAATAAAATTATAAAAAAAAGAAAGAAATTTGGTAAATACAGCAAAAGGAGAAAATGGGTTCAGAGAGATGAGTGCCCAGAAAGTGGTGCGTATATTGCGTGATTCTCGTCATTGACCCTGGACTTGAGGGTGAGCTGATCCTGAATATGACCTCTTAGGTAGATGACCTTGAGGAGTTTCTGAACGACCCTCTGAAGAAGCACACACTGATCCGCTTCCTGCCCAGGCCCGTCCGGCAGCAGCTCCTGTACAAGAGGTGAGGCTCCTGGGGTAGACGTGGACTGGCCGAGGGCCTGGCAGGCAGCCTGAAGTGATCGTTCACCAGGAAGAGGAAAGGGTTCTGCCTGCCAGGTCGCAAAGTCACGAGGCTCTCCTTCATTCAGTGGTCCTAGGAGCCTTGTGGATAAAGCACAGGGGCAAATGAGGTGCAAGGCTGGTGAGTTTTATTACTGCATTTCAAGGTTAAAAGAACCTACAGTCTGCCGATGAAGACCACAAGTATTGGGGAGGGGTTTCCCTTTTGCCTCCTGCATTTGGGAATCAGTTCCCCTGTAGGATCGAGGCTCCATTGCCCTGGCTGGGTGTTGGGAAGGGGCAGAATCTGGCTGTCCTCGCCAGGCCGGCCCGAGGCCAGTCCTCTAGCACCCATGAGCTGGAAGGGGGTGGCCACGAGCGAGTGGCATCCCTCAGCCGAGACACAGACCCTCTGACTACCGCTGAGCGTGTAGCGATTGGAACCCACCCCTCCCCTCTGTTTTCAGACGTTACATTTTTTCTGTGGTGGAGAACCTTCAGAGGCTGTGCCACATGGGGCTGCTGCAGTTCGGCCCCACGGAAAAGTTTCAGGATAAAGACCAGGTAACGTCTCTTACGCCTGAGTGAATGGCGTTCCTGATGGCTGAGAGGTTTCCGGGCGGCTGACCTGCGGTGGTTCTGAGGTTCTTTCTTCGCCCTGTCCACGTGTCTCTAGGTCTTCATTTTCTTGAAGAAGAACGCGGTCATCGTTGACACCACCATCTGTGACCCGCATTACAACCTGGCCCACAGCAGCCGGCCCTTCGAAAGGCGTCTGTACGTTCTGAACTCCATGCAGGACGTGGAGAACTACTGGTTCGATCTGCAGTGTGTCTGTCTCAACACCCCATTAGGTACTGTGGCTCTGGGTGGGACCCCGCCGCTCCCCCTGCTTCCTGGGTCATCTCCGGGGTTCCTGGTGAGAGGACCCTAGAAGCGGCTGCTGCTTTTCATACCACTCCCCGGACACCTAGAATATCCTTGAGGCTGCCTTAGAAAGGAGGGTGGTGGGCTCTGAATGGGGGACTCCCAGACCCCCACACACGTTTCACCCAGATCACTCTGCTTGGCCCTTATTCACTTGTGCATTTAGTAGGAATTTGTCGAGCACCTTGTGTCTGACATCTCCTGGGCCTGCCCCATCACAGCCGTCCCCGCCCCAGCCAGCCGAGCCCAGAGCTGGGGACGAGCCCCGCAGGCACGGGCACAGCAAGTGTTTTGTGGGAGAGACAGGAGAGGCCGGCGTGGCTGGGGGAAGAGTGGAGTCTGCAGTTGGAGGAGCGGTGGGGGCGAGTCAGACGCTGGGGGTCTTGCAGGACTTGGCGCCAGCTTTGTCCTAAGAGCAGGGAGAAGTCCGCCCTGCCTGCTGGGTGGGGAACGGACTGAGGGCCCGAGAGCAGAAGCAGAGCCATGACTCTTCTCTAAGAGAGAGCCGTCTGCTGGTGACCGTGAAGGAGGGGGGCACTTGGGAGGTGTTTTGTAGGGTGTTTTGCTTTTTGTTTGTTCGGGGTTTTTTGTTTTTTATTTTGTTGTTTTTTGGTTTATTTGGCGAGGGAGATATTTTGGAGTTGAAGAAATGAGCAAATCAGGTGGTCGGTTGAGTTGGGTTTGGGGATAAGGCCTTAGCTTGCGTCTTCTTCCTGTCCTTGGAATATCCCCTGACCTGTGTCCACCTGGCAGCGGCCACGCCTACATCGAGCATTGACTCTTTTGAGAAAGCCTTTCCAGCACCTTATGCTGTCTTCTGATTTCCTTCTCAGGATTCCTTGGGCCCAGGAAATTGGACTTCCCTCCCCTGGTGTCCCAAAGTGCCTGGTACACAGTCGACGTCCCATAAATGTTGATTGACTAGATGGAGGGTGTGTGAAGGCAATAGATCCTTGCTTTGCCCTCTGAGCCAGATTCCATCTGGTCTCTTCTCGCCCCTTCTGCAAGGAGGAGGAATGGCACATCCAGTCTGCCCCTGGGAGAGGAGCCCTCTTCCCTTCCTCCTGTCAGTGCCAAAAGATCAGTCCTGAACGTCACTTTGTGCAAAGCAGGAGCCCCACATTTATTTGGTAGAATTACTTAGTGCTGGCAGGGTAATGAGCCCTTGTACTTAGAACCTTTAATGTGATGGGTCTGGACAGATTTTTAGACCTGTGTGTTTCATAGAAGCCGCTGGCATTCAGTGAGCTAGGCTTTTACCATTTCAGATTTTTAGAGTGCCCTAATTCTCCTGCATTTTATACCCAGATAAAAATTTGTGGACCAGTATGTTATTTGCACCAGAGTTGTTGAGGCTTGACAATTGGTGAATTTCCATCCCTTTTAGCGTTCATGAGCAGAAATGGGGGAGGCTGAGACTCTATTCATCAGGCATCATGGTCCTTTCATTCAACAAACATTCAAGGAGTTTCTGCCCCGAGGACTGAGGGAAAAGCACCGTATAACAGGCCGTGAGCATCCTTTCGAGCAGGAGGCTTGCTGAGCATGGGCGTGTGCCAGAAGCACCCGGGGAGCCCGTTAAAGGGCGGGTTCCTGGCCCTGTGTGGTGTGGGGATGACCTCCCTCTGCCTTCGGACACAGCAGCTAGGTGACACACAGGAGAAGCATGGCCTCAGGTCCTCCCAGGCTCAACTGGCCATTCAAATGCATGACCTTGGGCCCTCTTGGAAGCCCTCTGTGAGCTTTGCCTCTCTCCATTTCTAAGCTGGGAACAGCGGCCCCACCCCCTTACGGGCTGAAGCCCAGCTGGAACATGGGGTCTTATGTAGACACCGGCTGAGAGCTGTGGGGTAAGGGCTCTTTTCTGCGCCTTTGCCCCCAGCCAGTCCCCACCCAGGTCTGCCGTCAAGGGTGTTAGAAGACGGTCGCTGGTACCCTGTGAATCACCGTAGCCTGCCTTTGCCTGACTCCAGCAGCAGTCGAGTATAGTTTAGAAATTCTTGCAAGAAAGGCAGTGTTCTTTATTGTGGATTCACAGCATGTGATTTCTCAGCTATGTTAATGCACCTCTTGGGCGTGCAGGAAACATCTGGCTGCCCCCCCACCCCGGTCCCTCACTGGGCCCAGGGAAACTGACCCCCGCACTGAGCTCTTGGTCCCACTCCCTGCTGATACTGACCCTGCAGCCACTGCCACGTGCGTCAGTGTTCCTTCCCGCTCCCTCTGTGCGGGTGCCCGGGAGCTCCACAGGCTTCCCCGGAGGAAGGAAGCCTCGGGGCTCCTCTGCTCCTGATTTCCCACCCCGGTCGGGTTCTTCTGTTGCCAGCTTACCTTCCCTGCTTAGCGGAGGTCAGCCAGAGTATAGCTCCTTCCCTCGGGGTCACCCTCTGATATCGATGAGAACGCATTCCTACGAAGAGGGTGTTTTGCCAGTTTCAGAGCCCGTCCTCTGGTCGGGGAGCGGGGTCTCTGTCTCAGCCGCAGCCACGCGCCATGGCCGTGCAGAGCTGCCACCGCACGGTGGCATCAGGGATGCCTGTGTCTTGTTTCCCAAGGTGTGGTGCGCTACCCGCGTGTCAGGAAGAACAGCGCGCAGGACCAGGGCCTGGATGAGGAGGGCAGTCTGCAGAAGGAGCAGGAGAGTGCCATTGACAAGCACAACCTGGAGCGCAAATGCGCCATGATGGAGTACACCACGTGCGTCCCTGCCCCACACACAAGTGTGTCCACGCACCGCCCCCAAGTGCGGGGACACGGCGCCTCACACCCCAGGGGCTCCCGCCCCTCCGAGTCTGGCTCCGCATGGCAGCCCGGGACTGTCCCAGGCTCTGGGATTGCGGGACAGATTAGGGGCCGTGGGCCATATTGTTCCAAAAAATCAGTTACCAAAATGTGGAAATTGGGACTTTTACCTATCTGGCGGATTGACAAGTGCTTTGCTTCTCTTGGGTATTACTGGTAAAAGAAAACATACCCTCGCCCGTGTCTTGGGTTCCCTTTTCGGTTCCCAAGAGGGGCTCTCTTTCTGCTTCTTTTCCCGCCCCTCAGGGGAAGCCGTGAAGTTGTGGATGAAGGCTTGATCCCCGGGGACGGGCTGGGAGCTGCCGGGCTCGATTCCAGTTTCTATGGGCACCTAAAGCGCAACTGGATCTGGACCAGCTACATCATTAGCAAGGCCAGGAAGGTGGGTCCCGGCGGGCGGCGGGCACCCCTCTCCCCACCAGGAGCTGCCAGAACTACCCATCCCTCTTGATCTCACCCAACTTGGCTCACCGCTTCTGAACTGGTAGAACAGCAGTTGACCAGAGGCCTAAATACTTATTTCCACATGTATGGTAGGTGTATCGATCTGGCCCAGCCTTGGTCTTCTCCGTGAATTCTAACCGATTCTGTGACGTGAGACAGAGGTCAGACGTGAGGGAGGGCCCAGAAGCAGCCCAGCTCCTAGAGCAGCCTGTCCCCCAACCCCCAGCCCGGCCTTGGCAGAAACCTGATCAGCTCTGAGCATCTGATGCTCTGGACCCCTGGGGATTCGGGGAAGCCCCTGCTTCATTCCAGGGCTGCACTTGCCTTTTAGGAGAACACTGCTTCTGAAAACGGGCTCATGGTGAGACTCCAGACGTTTCTGTCCAAGCGCCCGTTGCCACTCAGTGCCGGAGGTACGTGTGCGGGACGCGTTCACCCCAGAAACAGACGCGGGGCCGGCACGGGCCACGTGACTACCTCGGGCCACAGGCCACCATGGCAGGCTCTGCTGGGTCTCTGGCCCCTGCGGGACTCGTCCTTAGACGCCCACCTCTCGCGCTTGTTTCTAGGCACCGGCAGGTTGAACATCTGGGGGGAAGCCAGAGTGGGAGCCGGGCTCTGCGCTGACCGGGAAGAGCAGTTCGAGATGGACCGAGAGCCCACGCTGGACAGGAACCGGAGAGTGAGGGGCGGACGGAGTCAGAAGCGCAAGCGGCTGAAGAGGGACCCTGGAAAGAAGATCAAGAGAAAGAGAAAAGGTTTTGTGATACTCGTTTGCGTCTGCTGGGCCTTGTCTTTGTATCCCTGGCCCGGAGACAGGCAGTCATGGCTCTGCGGCCACTGTGACCTCTGCCCGCAGACTCAGGGTTCTGTTTTCCCCGCCATCTGGGGGCCTCGTGCTGCGTGGTTGCCCATCTGTCCCCCGCGTCGAGCTGGCAGACAGATCCGCGAGCTCCTCATGTGCTTTCTCTGTCTTCTCCCTTGGAAACCCCGCTCACTTCAGTTTTCCAACTCCATCTCACCTGAGGAAACTGGAAAGTCTTTGGCAGAAATCCTCATCACAGCGCTATCCCGTCATTCCCTGTGTTTGGTCTTTAATGTCTGCATGACGTTAATCAGGCCAAAGTCATGTTATGTTTGCAAATTAGAGGGAAGGCTGGAGTCGGTCAGGCCTGCAGAATCTCTTCGAATCTCAGGAAGCCCTGAGGTGTTTCTGATGCCGCCATTTTGGAATCTTCACCTGGGCAAGTCTTTGTAGCAAAGGATGGCAGGAGGACAGTGAGGAGACCGGCATGTTTCTTCGACCACCTTTCCACCCTCTAAGTAGTCTTTGTGTCGTACCAACAATCTCATAGCTATAGCGCTTTCAGACAAGAACAGGGTGTTTAAACGGGAACCTGGTTTGGGTGGTTTCTTTGGCTGATGTTTATACCAATAGCCTTGTGTCCATTGGAAAGGACCCCTCAGCTCAGCCTGTCCAGATACGCATGAGATCAGTTTGGCTCACAGAGACCTGAATTCATCACAAGGCAAAATACAGTGGTGGTGTCCCTTGGAATCCCAAATGTTCATACCCTACTTTTCTTTTGCCTTAATTTGGAAAAACTTCCCAAGCAAATAGTCTCTTGGAATGGGCAGTAGCATATGGTGTTTACCTCGTGAAACTGCCTTCAGTATCTCCCCGAGGGGAGGAGATGTTGAAAAAACCTAGTGGCTACGAGTTCATGGTTCAGATCCCATGTCTGCTACCGACTGGGCTGTGTGACTTCGGGCAAATCACTGTATCTCACTGTGTTTCAGATTCCTCGGCTACAAAATGGGGATGACACCTGCCTCCTTTTAGGGCTGGTGCAAAGTAGTATCTTTTTTTAAAGATTCTATTACTCATTGTAGAGAGAGAGAGAGAGCGAGAGAGTGTGTTTGAGGGCAGCGGGGGAAGGAGTAGAAGGAGAGGAAAGGGAGAGAATCCCAAGCAGAGTCCATGCTAAACATAGAGCCCGATGAGGGGCTTGATCCCACAACCCCGAGATCCTGACTTGATCCCAGACCAAGAGTCAGACGCTCAACCGACTGCGCCACCCAGGCGCTCTGCAAAGTAGTATTTTTAATTAGGAGTTATCATATGTAAAAAGCTTAAAGCGGTGCCTGGCACACTACAGTAAATATTCCAAAACGTTGGCGCCTGGCACCGCCCTGGTGTTTTATACCCAGTCTGGTTCAGGCCGCAAGGCAACCCTGTGGGCTGTGCCTTGTTGCCACGGTGCCCCAGGGTTCATGCAACAACATCGGAGAATGGTGGGGGCCCGGAGCGAGCCCTGGATGCCCTCAGAGCGCCTAGCCCCACAGCGGGAAGAGTTGGAGATTGGCAGGCTGCATTGGACAGGCCTCCCGCCTGTCCCCATGAAACTTGACCAAAGGGGTAAAAAGAAAAAAATTTAAAAGATAAAAATAAAAGTATGTATGTATCTCCAGGCCCGAGTCTCATGCGGTTAGTTTATCTGGCTCCCGATGCCCTTGATCAGATCTCCCCAGCCGAGTAGGGGCCCTTCCCCTCTCCAGGGGGCAGCTCCAGACCAGTTGATAGAGGCTCTCTCTTTTCTCCCCCTGGTACTCTCAGAAGAGTCCCCGCAGGAGAAAAGCCGCAGCCTGCGCTACCACGACGAGGCCGACCAGAGCGCGCTGCAGAGGATGACCCGGCTGCGGGTCACCTGGTCCATGCAGGAGGACGGGCTGCTTGTGCTCTGCCGCATCGCCAGCAACATCCTCAACACCAAGGTACTCAGCCCCCGGGGGCCCCGCGCCTTCCTGGCCTGCACCCACTGCATGGCGTTCCCCGCCACGGGGAGCCCCCTTCCCCCTGTGGCCCGCAGGGCACTCCTCTCTGCTGTTAGGCCTGGCCACCAGGAAGAACATTGCCCAGAATCCTACAAACGAATACCGAATACTCCCATTTGCGCACATTTCTTTCCAGCCTCGGGCCAGCACACCCAGATCAGGCTAACCCAGCCCAGAGTTGGTCTCTCTGTCTTTACCGGGAGTCTGGCACTTCCTGCTCCCCTTCTCCCACTCTCATCTGCCTGGAAAACTCCCCTCTTTGTCTCTCCTAACTGCTTATCATCTCTGGAAAGGCTTCGGTGGTCCTGCCAGTTGGAAGTAATTATCACATCTCGCTGCGCCCCATGGACATGGACTTTTCGGGCTGCTGCCTTTGCTTCTGGCCCTTCTTGGCCCATTGGCACGGCTGCTTTTCACAAGACAGAGAGGCTTGTCATTTGCTTTCATGGCTGCGGTCCCCTGCATGCTGCCAACTGCATGGGGACTGCTTGGTCACCGGATACTGAATCAGTGTGGAGTGGTGATGGTAACCTCGGCCTGGCTCCACCCCTTCCGTGCCACTGTCCACACTCATGGGTCCTCCTGGCCCGTGTCCCCGAGCCCCAGCAGCTGGGGAGGAACTCACTTCCTGGCTACCATGCGCCCTCTCTCCTCCAATGTCACTACCTCCAAGAAGGCCCTGTAGCCCGAGCCAGCATCACCTTCTCACCCTCCTCCCCAGAGCGACCTCACTGTCCTAGGCTGTCTGTTCCCGCCACTTGGCGCCGTTGGGATCTTCTGAGTTTGTAGCAAGCCCTAGGGAGCATCGAGATAGCAAATGTCCAATCGCGCGTGGTTCGCCGAAGCCACTGGAGACCAAGTTCTGCCATCGCCTAGTACAGGGCCCCTTCTAGGTCGTAACGCCGCCAGGTGGCCTGGGTAGGGCGGCTCCCTCCAAGCCCAGTGTGTGCACCCTGTCCTCAAGCACGCTGGCCGAGAGGAGCAGCCCCGGGTGCCCTCTGCCTGCAGGCTCACTGGATCCCTTTCCTTGACCGCTTTTCCCAGATGCGCTCCCCCCCATTCCTTCCTAAATTCCAGCCCAGTCCCTTCTCCTGGGAACAAGCTAAAGATGTGTCACTGTCCCTCCTACCTGTTCCTTCCCTCTGCAATGGCTTTTCATCGCAACACTGACAGGATGGAAGCCCCCTCCGTGCAGCTGGAGGGGCCAGCAGAGCCCGTACGGCTCAGGATCGGCAGACCCTCCTCTCACCTGCTTACATTGTAACAGGTTCTTGGGCCACCTCCTTCCTTCAGCAAGCCCCCTTCCCTGTCCGGGCTCCGCACCCAGCGCTCTCTGAGCCCCTGCTACTTCCCAGAAGACATCCTCTCCCCCTGGGCTTGGCGGGTTTGGCCTACTCTTCGCTAGCAGCTCACTGGTGTGGGGCAGAGGCGGCGGTCTGTAGAGGCGATAGTCTGGAATGAGAAGCCACAGAACGTACCCTCCCCCCCCTTTCCGTTCAGGCCGCAGGCACTGAGGGGTCTGACTCTCCGTCCCGGCTTGTGTTTGCTGCAGGTGAAGGGCCCGTTTGTCCCCTGGCAGGTTGTGCGGGACATCCTGCACGCCACCTTCGAAGAGTCTCTGGATAAAACCTCTCACTCGGTCGGACGGAGAGCTCGCTACATAGTCAAGAACCCACAGGCCTACCTGAACTATAAGTAAGCCTCGTTTGGACTTTCAGAACTTCGGGCCAGGGTTCCTCCCGTGCTTCTAGTTCTTTAGTCTTCTCTCCTCCCTTTTGCTTAAGAGTCCACTCTGAAATCCAGAGCGCGGCCACCTGTCCGCTTGCTCAGCCGTAGCCTATCCCAGGGTTCGGGTCTGTGACTTTTTTCAAGGGCAGGGCCTGCTTCCAGGCCCTTCCACGTATCCGGTGTCATGTGGACTTGGGGCCAGCCTTGGGAAGTAGGTGCCGTTCTCCTTTGCTATCTGGGAAGAAATGGGCCATCCCAGCTAGGTGGCTTACTGACTATCCCCTCAGCAGTGGGCGGTGAGGGCAGAGGCCTCTGCGCCCACCTCATTCTCACCCGGCCAGGGCACAGCGCCATTGCCCGCCCTGTCAAACTCCTGACAGCCCCCTCCGCAGGCACGGGCGTGAGACCGTCCATGCGGAGGGGACACAGGGCGGTGTTGGGAAGGACCACTTCCACCAACTGTTTTTTCCTGCCTTTTGTCAGTGGGAGAGCTTGGCTCTGTCTCAGGCTGCGGGCAGTCAGCAGAGTAGTAGAGAGGAACAGCCCAGCCCCAGATTGTGGAGAAAACTTCCCCTGGCCGGCTTTCTCAGCCTCAACAGTGTTGACCTTTGGGGCCAGATAGCTTCGGAGCGGAGCTGTCCTATGCACTGTAGGCTGTTTAGTGGCTTTTCTGGCCTCTGCCAGCTACATGTTGCCAGTGCCCAACGCCCAGCCGTGGCAGCCAGACGTGTCTCCAGGGGTCTGCAGAGGCCAGTGGGTGAGACAGCAGGGGCCTTCCGGTGGGGAGCCGCTGGCCCCCGTTCTAGAGTCTTAGACTCTTCTATCTAAAAGGGCTCTGGTCACCTGCTCCACGCGCCTCTTCTTTTCAGAGTGGAAACAGACCCAGAGAGAGGATCCGGGTTGGCCAGGGTGACAGGGCCTTGGCAGTGCAGTGAGTTCTGGAACTTGGGCTTCCTGGCCTTCTTCCTTGTGTCCTGCAGCAGCAGCCGGGGGATGGGAGCACGAGGGGCTGTGGCCTGGCGCAGGGCGTGTGTCCACTTGGAGGTGGCTCCGTCACCTGCGAGCAGGCTGATACTACCAGTCATGGCCACCCTGGCCCACTTGGCCCAGCCCTCAGCGGATGTGTGACCTTGGGGAGCTATGCCTCCCCAAGCTCTAGAATGGGATGATGGGCTCTGTCTTGCAAGCTCTTTGTGAAGTGAAAGTCTCCAGCTCCTCAGAACCCTGCCAACACCTGTTGCCTTTCCCTGCATTCGTTTTTGGGCAAGTCAGGCTCTCTTGTCACAGAGAGATGAAGATGTCTGTGGACATTGAGGGCTTTGACGAATAGTGAACACCGGGGCCTGGCTGGTAGTTAAAACTCACAGTACACTGTCACACAGGGCATCTTGTTTGATCCTGGCTGGTTGCCTGTGAGGGCAGGCAGGCGAGAGTCGCTGTTCTCAGTTTACATGTGGCAGATGGAAGCTCAGAGAAGGCAGAGGTGTGAAGCGTGAGCAGCAGCAGGCCTGACTTGAGTCAGAGTTGGCTGAGCCCAGATCCTTCCTTGTTAAGAGCTGTGATCAGCCAGCAGGTATATAAGTAAATCATACCTTGTGGTCAGCCAAAGCCAGATGTGTTAGAACAGGAGTCTTCCCCATGGTTCTGAAGACAGACTCATTACAACACCAGACCTCACGGTCATCCTCTCTTCCTGCAGGGTTTGCCTCGCTGAGGTGTACCAGGATAAGGCACTTGTGGGAGATTTCATGAATCGGAAAGGTGACTATGAAGACCCAAAGGTAGGCCCTGTGTGGTCACTGGGCCCATCCCACCCTGAAGGCAGGGGGGTGTAGGTTCTTGTCTGGTCGTCTGGGTCCCACAGCCCCGCTGCCGGCCTTACAGATATGGACATTGTCCCTGCACGTCTGGGAAATCAGCTCAGTTCTTGGGCTTTGGCCCTCATCTGATGGGGCTGTAGCATCTGTTCTTAGAAACCGTTAGAATTTGACACACCGCTTTGCAATTCTGTGGGGCCTTGGGCCTATTTCGTTAAGAGAATAAGGCAGCTCTTCAGAAATTCCAAACGCCTGGACGCCCCAGAAAGCTGGAAAATAGGATAGGACATGAGTGTTTCTGAGTTCTCTGGGTGGACACGTGCAGGGATGGGAGGCTGCAAGGACAGTGGGGGGCCCACAGGGGTCTTCCTGTCTGGGGCTTAGGAGGGAGGAGTGGTGGCTGGTGGGGCAGGAGTGAGGGCCAGCAGCGTTCTCCTTGCCCCAAATCCCTGGGGAGAGGGGTGTCTGTCACCTTCCCAGGTAGGCACTCTAGGCTGGGGAGATAGGGAGGCCGAGGAGGCCACATTCCTCAGTCCATGTTTCCGGGAGGTTGCTGCTGTGGGAGTTTGTTACAAGGTTTTCTTGATGGGCCAGTGAAACCTCCCTTCGGGGAGAGAGAGCTTGACATCTCATTCTCTCACATTGAAAGGTTTGTGCCAGTGAGTTTAAAGAATTTGTGGAGAAGCTCAAAGAGAAGTTCAGTTCGTCTCTCAAGAATCCTAACCTTGAAATCCCAGACACGCTCCAGGAGCTGTTTGCCAGGTGAGGTTCTTTCGGGAGGTTTCTGTGTGATCCTTGTGGGGCAGGCGGAAACGTCATCGGCCTCAGGCATCTCCCCTGGTCAAAGATTCCATGGCCTTACAGGTAACCCTGCCATGTTCTTGACTCTGAACCACCTCACCTCCTCTCATAGGCGATTTACAAATGGGCACGCCCCTGCCAACCCTACCACTCCGTCGGGCACCCCCTCCCTACTCCAGTGGGGAGGCCTTGCTGCCTTGCCCTGTCTCCCGTGGAGACCTAATCCCAGGCCTCCACAAGCCTTTGGTGTGCTTTTGCTGGGATTGCTCCTTTGACATACAAAGAAGCTCCCAAGCTAGAAGTAGCTCACCCAAGGCCACGGTGCTTATAAGCCACAGGGCCAAGATCTGAACTTCGGTGGTGGGTCTGACTCCAGCGTCCCAGCTCTTTCCAGCTTGGCCACTGAGCACCTGCAGAGAACATATTTGGCTTTGAGCACAGAAGCCGTGAAATGTGGAAATCTTGAGTTTTGTGAACCAGGCCTGTTTCCACGGCTTAATCCAATTGTGAAGCCCTTCTTACCACAGTAAGAGACAGTCCCTCTGGCCACTGGATTTTTCATGAATCTCTTTCTGTAGAGGTGTCGGTCATCGATCTGTTCCTGTTTGGGAACCGTATGATACGGTTGCAATCAGCTCCCTGAATTGCAGTTGGAGAACTCGTTCTTTGATTCAACCAACAAATAATTCATGTCATGCCCGCTCATGCCAGGCCTAGGGAGCAATTTGTGGTCCTTTGCAGAGTTGACACCTGATACTGTTTTTTGTGTTTTGTGTTTGTTTTTGCAGCAAGCTCTTCCCCAGAACTCCAAATGGCATGGTTTATATTCAATTTTAAAAGCGCTTCAGATGACCCGCTTTACCTGTTTGTAATTTATAACCTCACATATTTTTAGTGAATTTATGGGGATAACTTTTAGTTATAGAAAAATACAGTTAAAATAGAGACTATTTTTAAGGAGAGTTCATGAGCTGTCTGGTTGAAGATGTCTCATCCGGTTGTAACAGTTTCTTAAAAGTTTTTTTTTCGTTTGTTTGCTTGTTTTTTAATTTATTTGACAGAGAGAGAGAGAAACCTCACAAGTAGGCAGAGAGGCAGGCAGAGGGGAAGAGGGAAGCAGGTTCCCTGCTGAGCAGAGAGCCCGATGCGGGCTCTATCCCAGGACCCTGAGATCATGACCTGAGCTGAAGGCAGAGGCTTAACCCACTGAGCCACCCAGGAGCCCCATGGCTGTAGCAGTTTTAAAACTGAGTTTGATCTTAAGCATCCTGGAAGGCCAGGCAAAAAAGGAAATGGATCCAACTACTTTGACTGAAAATAGTTCCATTTCTGACAATGGGCTTTTTCCTATTACTAAATTTCAAGAATTTACTGTTTCCAGGATGAATTTTGATATTAGGATCATAGAAACCAAAGAAATGTCTTACAAACAGCCATGTTTCTTTAAAATTGAGTTTTGCGATTTCTTGTATTTCCTTACCTGGCTGTGTAGCATGATGGCTAGCGCGTTGGACTTCTCTTGTGTTTGTTTCCTTGGTAGGAACAGAAGGATGCAGCATTACTTGAAGCTCAGAAACACAGATGGGAGATAATCTGCTATCTAATACAACCACTCTCTTGGTTGGGTATTTTCTTCCAGACGTCTTTCTTAAGCTTGTTTTTGATCATAACAGGCCCATGATTTTAGATCCCCTTCCCTTAATGATTAACAATGGCTCTCTGCCAGTAAACACTTGACCATGTTGTTTGATAACCGTCAGTAAAATGAACATTCTTCATTTCCTCAACTGTTTTAACAACATGCTCCTTCGATGAGCAGAACGTAGTTTTTTCTCATTGTAACTGACATGCACTGTTTTGCGTTTTGATGAGTTCTTCATTTCCTCCAACACTCCAGGCAGTGAAAGGCCACACTGAGCAAACCTCCACTTGGTTAGCCGTGTTCTGCTGATATGCTTGTCTCTTGATCCTTACGCAGATACCGAGTTTTGGCCATTGGAGACGAAAAGGATCCAACCAGGCAGGAAGATGAACTAAACAGGTAAGCACCAGACTGACCAAGGGCCTTTCCTTCAGCTGGTTCGTCGGGCTGCTGGGGGCCCGGCCCAGGGGCCACCCAGGGCCAGGTCTAGCCCGCCCGCCAGAAAATAAAAGTTCTACTAGAACTTTTTGAAAGTTTTGAAAATAAAGTTCTACTAGAGCACAGCCACACCTGGCCCATGTGCCGTCCGTGCTACTTCTGTCCCAGAGTATCAGGTTGAGTGGCTACGACAGACCATACAGCCCTTGAAGCCCCCGAGGTCTTCCTTATCCGGCCCCTTCCAGGAGGAGCTTGCTGACCCTGGCCTTGTGAATCAGTGGCCCAGCCTTAAGGCGGGTTGAATTGGATTAAGGCAGAAAGGATTTGAATTCCAGGCCGGTGAGCTTTCTGTGCATAGCTCTGGTTAGAAAGCTCAGCTCTTTTTTTCCATGTTGGAAAACCAGTGTTCAGTTTGATTTTAGTTCTATTTTAGTGAGAATCTTCTTTGGAGAAAAATTTAAGATTAGAGGAAAGTGGGGCACATGGCTGGGTCAGTTGGTAGAGGATACAACTCTTGATCTGATAAGTAGAGCATGTGACTTTTGATCTCATAGACAGGTTGGAAAAAATCTCAAGGCTAACTGCATTCGTCAGTTGTCACATAAACCCATGTCCAGGGTACGGCGCCCATTACCTGCTAAGCAGAAATGTTTCTCCTCGCAAAAACTGACCTGTTAGTAAGGCTTAAAAACCACCACTTCTTTTGTTTTGATTTGTGAATAGTTTTGGCATTCAGGTCACTTTGGGGGGATCACTTTTTCTAAATAAAGATTGCGTCTGCCCAGGCTGAGTGGTGCCCGTGGCCCCCAGCCTCATGTGCTCTGCCCCCTCCCCACTGTCCCTCAGCGTGGATGACATCCACTTCCTCGTACTCCAGAACCTGGTCCAGAGCACACTGGCCCTCTCGGACAGCCAGATGGAGTCCTGCCGGTCATTTCAGGTGGGTGACGGGGACCCAGCGACAGCCCCACTGCGGTGCTGTGGGGCTTGGGCCATCAGGGGCAGGGGCCAAGTGCAGCCCTTGCTCACTGTCTTCTCAGCTGTGCACTCTTGGTGGGGGAGGGTGGCCCGATTTCCCCAGAGACTCCTGTGCCCCCTTCCTCCATCTTCCAAGTGTGGGACAGGATCCGGTGACTTCCAAAATCCCTCCTGGTGGAGGTTTTGAGTCCAATGTAAATGCAGGAAATGAGGCCGTAGAGGAAGTGAGCCACGACAGAGAGCTGAGGGAGTGACTGACCTGTGCCGCTAACCTTCTATCAGAACGTAGAGATGTCGAGCTGTTTTGATAGCTAGAGATCACTGAGCGGGAAAGCGGCCTTTCTGTGGGCCGTGGGCTTCTCTCTCTCCTGAGCATATATTAGAGAGTAACACTGCTCTGTCTTGGCTGAGTGACAGTGGGAGGGAGGAAGTGCTTCTCATTCAAGCCTGTCCTGAGCCTGGGGAGCTGCTGGTATTAGCACTCATTCACGAGCACGGAAACTTGCATTTCAGGGGCGTGAAGAAGCAAGAGCCCGTGACCTCACAGCACTCTCCATCAGACCTGAGACTATGGCTCCTGGCCCCCGCGGAGAGGTGTTGAGGAGGGCCTGCACTGCCCCCCTCACCGGGGCCGGTGCTTCCCTTGTTTTTAACGACCACATTGGTCAACACGTGGGCCCGGGGCCACCCCCAGAGGCCGCAGGGCGGGTGGGAGCCTGACAAGTGTGCTGCTTGTCTCCAGACTCAGGGTGTAGACAGCAGAGCGCCCCAGGGGAAGACAGCGGGGTGCAGACCCAGCCTCAGCACTGCCCACATTGTGCAGGTGGTGCTTATTACTTTGGCCACAACGGAGATGAGGAAGACTCGGGGGGAAATGCAGTGATTTCGGGAAAGTCCATGGCCAGGTGTGACCACAGTCGTTGTACAGCAGTGGCCGGGCCCCCGCAGACCCGAGACTGAGTGTTCATGACTCTTCTTTGAATTTGTCACGGTGAGGTGCAGGTGCTTGTCCAGCGGTGACTATTGGGACAGGCTAGTGGGGGGCCATGCAGTCGTCTTTTTCTTGCCACCCTTGGTGCCACGGAGTCCTTGAACCCTACTTACTCACATGAAGCGTGTGTGTTTCCTAGGGGGAGGCTGGTCTCACCCCCTCCTCCATGCCCAGAGCCTTGTGTGAGCCTGAACATGCCGGAGAATGAGACTGGAATAGGTGGGGTGGGCCAGAAGTTCCATGATGACAGTCCCCAGTCTGGCCTCTGGCTCTGTCTTGTTGGACCTGAGCTTGTTTAAAAAAAAAAAAAAATTTTTTTGTTTAACTTACTGCCACCGTTGCCCATAAAAATCCCAATTTCTGACTTTACCTGTGGCCCTAGAGGGCCCTTCTAGCTGTGCTGCCTAGCAAGGATTCGAGCTGGACAGGACCTCGGGAGGTAGTGCTCCACCACACGAGAAAGTCCAGCCCCAGAATTAATGGTGAAAGCCAGGTCCTTGCATCGCCCCCAGGGCCTGTCCCCTGCGGCCTGCTGCTGCTTGTCATTCTTCCAGATCCGTTTCCAGGTGGTGTCTGGGCTTTGGTGGGGAAGTCAAAGGCCTCACAAGGTCAGAGGCTGTATGTAGGATCCCGGCTGGGCTCCCTACAGCCCCACTTTCCCGAGAGGTGCGGTGCAGGGCAGTGGGTGGCCGTCTGGCGGGCTGGACCACAGTCCCTCCTTCCCTGTCCGTAGTGTGAGCACTCCTGCGCCACACCAGCAGCTGTCGGGAATATGCCCTCGTATCATTGCCTTCACACAGACGAGAAGAGCGGAAGACACCAGGCTTCCCACGAGAAGCTGGATCCTAGCTTGCACTTGCCCACAGGGCAGGAGCGGTGGTGTCATGGCCAGTCTCCAGCCTCTTACCCTCTGCCCCGTGCAGTGCTCCCTGCCTCGGGCCTGTGCGCCACAGCTGACGTGCAAGCGCTGTCTAGAGAAGCTGAGGGTGGTGTGCGGGCCTCAGACCGACGAGGCGCAGTGTGTGCGCAGACCCCCTTTGGCTCCAGGAGAACACCCCGTGTTGCCCCAGCACCCCACTGACTGCCACTTTGGCTTCTGATCTCTGTGTCCCTCTGCAGTGGCTCAGTGGTGAGGTCACTGGGCTTGAGGGCAAGGCCTTGTTGTTGGTCCCAGCCCTGCCCAGCGGCGTGGCCTTGGACTATCCCTTGAAGTCCATGAGGCTCCGTCCTCTCTGCCGTTCGTGGTCCCGTGGTTCTCAGGCCAGCGTGGCAGAGAACCTCCCAAGCCTAAAGTCCTCAGACCATGACCACATGTTTTCCGTGCCGGTGCTTTTGAGGAGACGGGTGTGGCAGGAACTTCCTTGTGGTCTGGCAGGTGCTAGACATCCGCTGTTCGGTCAGCTGGCTGATGGAGCCAGTGCTTTCCCAAAACGGAAGTCATCGGGACCCTGCTGGCCCCGCAGGCCTTGGAGCTGCTCTTCCTCTGGGCCGGGTCCGAATCCGAGCCACAGAGCCGGGGCGGCGTGGCCGGCCGGGAGAGCGCTTGCGGCAGGCCAGGCACTGCCGTTCACCTTTGCTCTGTGCCAGGCCCTGCCGTGGCAGCCACAAACCTTGAACATGTGCTCCTGTGGGATTTCCCTTCTGGTGGGCGAGAGACGAGTAAGCGAATGAGGTCATTTCAGTACACTTGACCGCAGGGGACATGGCGGAGCTGAGAGTTGAGGACTCAGCCTTGTGAAACTTAGGGGGAGGTGCGGTCTAAGAAAAAGAGTCGCAAACACCAGGCCCCGTGGCAGGGAGGCTCTCTTTGGGAAAGTCCGGAGGCCAGCGAGGCCGGAGTGGTGGGCAGGGCTGTGCTCCCGGGAGTCCTTGCTAGGTGGAGTGGGCACTGGGTGCTTCCTCTGCAGAGGGAAGCCACGTGTGGTCTGATGGAGGCACGGGGCTCCCTGTGGCTGTGTGGCGAGTGGCCAGGGCCTGGGGGCCGGGAGAGCAGTTGGGTGGAGGCTCCGCGAGGAGCGATGGTGTAGACCACATCAAGCACCTGTGTTTGGGCATGGTTTATGTGGATATGGCCAGCTGGACCTCCTGGTGGGCTGGGCGAGGGCTCAGGAAGCGAGGGGTATCGGGTGGTTCTGCGTTGACTCCCACAACCTTGTATCCCCAGTTGGAGCCATCCTTTGTCTCCAGCTGCCTGTCTTTGTCTGGGTGTCCTTCTCTCTGATAGGTATCAAAGTTGACCGCGGATGGCAGGCCCTCCCGCCCTGCACCCCCAGGAGTCTGCTCCAGCCTCCCACCCCCTCGGCCCCGTATCAGTCCCTCCAGC
Organism: Lontra canadensis; assembly: GCF_010015895.1. NCBI lineage: Eukaryota > Metazoa > Chordata > Mammalia > Carnivora > Mustelidae > Lontra > Lontra canadensis. The sequence continues at coordinate 2,591,356 of NW_022631126.1, forward strand.
ACACATGATCAGTTCCCGCTTCTGTGCACCCCACATTCTGCTCCTTCCCCCTCGCCCCAGCTGCCAGAGAGCCTTGCTCACCCTTGGCCTCGCTGTGTTGCAGACTTTCCGCCTGTACCGTGAGTACAAGGACCACATCCTCGTGAAGGCCTTCATGGAGTGCCAGAAAAGGAGCTTGGTTAACCGGCGCCGGGTCAACCACATGCTGGGCCCAAAGAAGAACCGGGCCCTGCCCTTCGTGCCCATGTCCTACCAGCTGTCCCAGACCTATTACAGGTGAGCCCCTGGCAGGGCTGGGGCAGGGCGGGACCCTGGGTTGGAGGGCGAGCCGCCTCTGGAGCAGGTGTCCATCCACGCCTGTGTCACTTGCTAGGGGACAAGGGCAGTGCCCTCGGTAGCTTGGGGACATGTACCATTCTGCAGGTGGTATGTTTCTCTTCTCCTGTCAAACGGGGAGAAGTGAGTGTTGTACCCATGAGCCCAGCGAAAGGCACAGCGTCCTGGTGGGGCCTCGTTGGGCATTCTTAAGGCTCAGGGCCACGCCAAGCCGTGTGTTTGGTTTGAAGCTGTCCCGTGGCTGGATTCCAGATGCTGTCTGCAGCCCGTCAGCGGTCCGAGCGGTGGTCTGGGATGCCGCAAGTTGCCCTCCGCAGCCCCAAGTCACGGGACCCTCACACCAGCCACCAGCGCGGCCAGTCTCTGTTACCTGCTCGGCATGTCGTGCCGCCGCCCCCTGACCACACAAAGGGGAAGTCTGTGGGGTAGTCCCAGAGGTTGGGCCTTGGCAACCCTTGGCCTTGACGGGCCTCCTCTTTTCCAGGCCGTTCTCCTTGTCAGTCCTCTCATTACACTGGGGCCGTGGCCAGGAACAGAACAGTAGAATGGGGGGGCTTTTGCTTTTTCACGCATCCCTTTGCCCGTGAGTGTAGACGCTTGCGCCTTTCTCAAACACCCTCCCCGCCGCCGGTCTCCTTGCCTCCCTGGAGCACAGCTGGCTATAGTAAAAAGAGCTGTGGCCCGGGAAGCAGAAGACGAGGGCCCAGGTCTGGCAAGACTGTTTGACCTTGAGCTCGTTCTTGACCATTTCTCCACCGCAGCATTCTTGACTGTGAGCCACGAGCGACGTTCACATCCAGAAGGCTTCCAGACCTAGGCCCCTGTCAGAGGCTTGTGAAAATAAGGCTTCTGGACAGGCCAGGCTTGACTCTGCTGTTGCCTTACGGAGACAGTGACGTGGACGTACGCGTCCCGTCGCCTCTGCACGGGTTCGGGGCTTTCCTGGGGGAAAAGGTGATCGTCTCAGGAAGTGCATTCGTCTTCCCCAGTCTGGCTCCCGTCTATAGCGAATGTTGAGGTGGAAAAGAGGGCTTCGGCGGGCCTTCAGATCTTCAGCAAAGCCCGTAGCCCATCCACGTGAAGGCCTCCAAAGTCCCATCCTCAGTTTGGACCTTACCTCCTTTGTGTCCACGCAGGATTTTTACGTGGCGCTTCCCAAGCACCGTGTGCACGGAGTCGTTCCAGTTCCTCAGCACAATCCTGGCCGCCGGCAAGTTGGACCAGCCTGATAACTTTTCCTTCCAAGACCAGGATACTAACAAGTCTACAAGTCATCTGGTGGCGTTTTCTCTGGACAACCCTGGAGGACACTGCGTGGCCGCCCTAACCCTTTTCTCTTTGGGCCTCATCTCTGTGGATGTCCGGATCCCGGAGCAGATTGTCGTGGTAGACAGCTCCATGGTAGAGAACGAGGTCATGAAGAGGTAAGGACGGGGCTGTCACCAGGCTTCATGCGTGCTCTGAGTGCAGTTGGGGGCCTCGGGCACCGCGGTGTCCTATGGCGTCTGCATTTTTATTCACTCCGTCATCTGGTCTTTTATTTCTTAAGATGTTATTTATTTGAGAGAGAGAGTGTGGGCACACACACACACACAAGCAGGGAGGGGGCAGAGGGAGGGGGAGAAGCAGGCTTCCCACTAAGCAGGGAGCCTGACACGGGGCTTGATCCCAGGATCCTGGGATCATGACCTGAGTTAAAGGCAGACACTTAACTGGCAGAGGCCCCCCCCCCGCCCGGTCGCCCCGGTCTTTCTTCACTCCACAAACACATGCTGAGTCTGTCACGGCTGGCACGTGAGACAGCAGATGTCAGCAGTGTGGCAGGGAGCTCCCAGGGACGGGACCTCAGATCTGGAGACTAGGGACCAGTCCAGTGCCTCGTGCTGGTGCCTCCAGGTGCCGGGGAGGCAGCAGCAGAGTTGGGGAGAGACCTGGCTGTGCCAAAGAGAGGGACCTGGCACAGTGTGGTGAGGAGGGTTTTGTAAGGCGGGAAGGTAGCTTTGGCAGAGGTTCCCTGACGGCCTAATAGCTAAGCTGGGATTTAGTGGAACAGCAGGCAGTTTTAGGACTGAAACTGGAAGGGTTTCCTGCCAGAAGGAACAGCCCTTGCAAAGACACTGGTGAGCATGGCCTGTGGGGAGATGGTCAGAAGAGTTGAATCTGGAGCGGCCATCCACCCTGCCCTTCCTAGCCAGATGCCGGGGGTCGGGGGAGGAGGTCCGCAGTGACCACAGGCCATTGCTGAGGTTGGACCACGGTGACCACTCTCTTGAGCCGGCAGAGGTGCTCGGCCTGTGCTCCGTCACCCAGGTCCATGCTCTTCTCCTAGTCTGGGCAAGGACGGGGGCTTGGATGAAGACGACGATGAGGAGGAAGACTTGGACGAAGGCTCAGGAAGCAAGCGCCGGGCCATCGAGGTGAAAGCCCGCCAGGCCTCCCACACCAACTACCTGCTCATGCGGGGCTACTGCGCGCCCGGCATCGTCAGCACCCGCAACCTCAACCCCAACGACAGCATCGTGGTGAACTCCTGCCGGGTGACCTTCCGGCTCCGCCGCACCCCCCTGCCCACGCGGCTCTGGCCCACTGGTGAGTGCTGCCCGCCGACCCGGGAGCCGCCCGTGGGCCAGGGCTGGCGCAGACTCCCCTTCAGGGCTCGGGAGCACACGCCGCCCCAGACTGCTTAGCATGGCTTTGCCCTCTTGCTTTGAAAGAGAGGCCCTCGCTTGTTTCCGGTTTTTACACTCTCTAGCTCTTCTGTGGGTTACCTCTGAAACTCTGAGTAGCTTACTTAAACCTTGCTTTCCCATACCCCAGATTTGAGGGGGTCTCCTTCCTCTACATGAAATGAGAATATTCGGGCCCCTTCCCAGCCCTGCGCGTCTCCTCCCCTGTCCCACCCCTTTCCTGCCTCTGCTTTCCCGTCACCTTTTGGGGTGCATGGTGTTCAGTTTAGGTTCAAAGGCCCAGTTGGTGTTCTGTGCTGTGTGGAGTTTGGCTCGGGCCAGACCTGTGACCACGGTCTTAGCAGAGCTGGCTTTCCCAACAAGCCACGCACAGCAGCCCCGGCTTGTGGAAGCTCACATGGGAGTTCAGGGTGGGGTCTCGGGGGTCCCCCAGGGTCTGAGGAGCAGTGAACACAGGAGCAGCAGGAAGGCAGGGCCCGGACAGCCCAAGTTGAGGACCCCCCCCTCCAGAGCTCCGGGGCTCCTGTCCTCGGACCCCAGCCCTACCTTCCTGCCCTTTATCCCGGCCCAAGGGGCGCATCCCCACGGCCGGGGGCCCATGCCCCTTCTACCCAGAAGGTCACCCCTCCCTGTTTGGGCGGTGCTGAGTTGGTGTCGGAGTGCGTTCCTCCTCAGTATTGCCTGTGCCCTGGGCCGGGCTGATTTAGTCCTCGTCTTCACAGTCCCTTCTCTGGAAGAGCTACCCGTGGGTATATCCTGCCTCCCGGCCACCTTCACCAGGCTGATCCAGAGCCAGGGGACCGCCTGCAGCCTAGAGGAGTTTGTCCAGCAGGTGGAGCTGTGTGGGTACGAGCCAGGGGACGTGTGCGCTGTCCTGGAGGTGCACGGGGTCATCGCGGCCGCGGGCTGCTTCGGGGTGGACAGAGTGGAGCTGAGCCGGTGGTTCTCCGCCTTCGAGAGGACCGATGCCGAGCGCACCCGGACCTTCACAGACTATGTGCAGGTGAGCCGCGCTCTGGAGTACCGTGGGGTATGCGGAGGGGACCCCACACCAGCCGGACGCATGCTGCCGAAGAGGGGCTTGGTTTGGGGTATGTAGTGTGATTTCTTCCCAAGTTAAATGAGTTGCCAAGATTAAAAATGGGAGACTTTGCCTAAAGCCCAGCTTCTCTGGGATGTTAGAAGGGTTGGCACCCTGGTCCCCACTTCTTCAGCACAGTGGGGTGGAGCCAAGCAGGGGCATCTACTGGGTCCATGGGACTCTCCCCTTTACCTGCCTGGGTCCATTTCACCAGGGACCCTTGAGCCCAAGGAACGTAGTAACAGACGGACCTTTTAAAGCGAGTGCCTTGGGAGCCGGCCAGCCCAGCTCTGCGGGGTCTGTAGTTGGAGCAGGGGACACATCACCTACTGGGGTTTTCAGACAAGTGTTCGTGAGTACAGGATACGAGAGCAGGGTCATGATGACTGTGCCCGTGGTGCCTCGGGAGCCCTAGGAGGTGAGCCGAGATGGGCAGGCAGCTCCCCAGGCTCCCTGCAGCCTGGCCCGGGGCCCCAGGTGACAAGCGCTTACAGTGAGCCCTCCCCAGACGCGCATGACCAGGGTATGAGTCCTGATTCCAGGATGTGAACTGGGGCAAATTTCTTGAATCCCAGTTGGTGGCCTTTTAAGCTAGGAATGAAAAGAAAGGTGGTAGTGTCGGAGCAGTGCCTCGATCAGAACAGGGACCTGGGAGGCAGGGCTTGGTGTGAGGACGAGAGGAGTTACTGTCATTCCTGTGGGGACAGTTGTGGCTTTTGCAGGACACGAGAGCACTCGGGGTGTTGAGTTCCCTGGGAGGACTCACTAACGCAGCTTTGGCTCTCAGAAGTTCGCCCCAAGCCTGGAAGGGGCAGGGCTACCAAAGGGCCACAGGGCCAGTGGGCGCCCTCCAGGCTGGAAGCCAGACCTCGTCCTTGAGCCATCGTCCTGATGGTCCTGGGCTTCCTGTCTACCTGGGACGCGCAGATGCATCGGGCAAAGGAAGCAAGTGTGCAGACCCCGCGGTCCCACGCAGACCCAGCGTGTCTCCTGCTTTTCCTAGGACCTCCTGGAGCACCACCAGGTCCTGGAAGTCGGTGGCAACACCATTCGCCTGGTGGCCATGGCCTCTGCCCAGCCCTGGCTCCTGCACTCAGTGAGGCTGAAAGGCAGAGAGGAGGATGCGTGCCCTCCAACAACAGACCCCCAGGCCAGACCCCCGCACAGGCCTGCCCGCGAGGACAGCCCTGCGGGGAGGCCGGCTTCGCCCTCCCAGGGCCCCCGGAGCACCAAGAGGCGTGCCAGCTGCACGAGCCATGACATGGCTGGTCAGGGCGGGGAGGCCAACCCCGAGAGTACCCACAAGCCCCCTGCCAAGAGGCCCACGCTCCAGGATGTGCGCCTGGCCCCCAGCCCCGGGGCCCAAGCAGAAGAGGAGCCAGAACTCCCAGTGCCTGCTCTACCAGCAGCTCCCGGGGACTCGGGTGTGGAGGAGCCTCCCCCCGGAGTACAGGGGGCCGGGCTGGAGGACCAAGAGGATGGCGGGGTTCCCAGCCCTCTAGGCCGGGAGCAGCCTAGCTGTCAGGCCCAGCTTCCAGAAGGATCTGAAGACCCCAGAGGTACCGAATAAACCTGGTCTCCCATCCCACCTCCCCCCTCCTGCCCATTCTCTGTCCTGGGGCCTGAGTGTCCCCTTCCCCACACGCCTTACCTGAGACTGGGAAGCCCAGATTTTCTTAGCCTCAGCACTGGCTGGGGGAGGGCTTGCCTCTTTCCACTTACTGTTTCCGCTAGAGGGCTTCAGGGTCTCCTGAGTAGGTCTGTGAGTGACAAGTGCAGGACAGGAGGGTTGGTTCTGGAAGGTGTTGTTGGCTGCTGTGTCCCGCGAGAGGGCGTGGTGGCAGGAACACGGGGTGTCGTGCCCTGTCAGGATTGGCAGACTTGCAGGGACTGAGACCTGCCGTGTTCCTTTCCCGCGGTGTAGACGCTCTCACTTATGCTCCACGCTGGCCTCTTCCCAGGTTTTCTGAAGGCGTCTTTATTTCCTTGGGGCTGTTTCTGCCTTAGGGGTTCATGCGTGCAGCTCTGGGCTTGGGGCTTCTGGGTGGAGGGTGGAGCGCTCACTTGCCTCCCCTCAAGGGGCTGCCTTGGAGCCTGGGAATGCCCCCCCACACTTGCACACCGTGGCCCAGCCCAATCTGGTTGTGGTTGCGCTGGCTCTGGCCCCCTCGAGGGGAGGGCTCTGTGAGGAATGGGCTTGCTGTCCCCATGTTCATCGCTCTGTCCCCAGAACCCGGAGGGACACATCGTGTGAACGAAACAGGAAGAGATGGACTCCCGCCTCTTAGGTCTCATGTCCTTTCCCTCCTCTGTCAGGTTCGGCCGAGAGCTCTGTGGTCTGTGGCCTCTCCCAAGCAGCGTGGGAAAAGTGAGTGTGTGCCCAGATCCAGGCGGCCTGGCGCGGTGCGTGGGTGCGAGGGTGGGGAGTCTGTCCCCGGGGTCCCAGCAGTGATTGTCACGTGGAGATCTTCCACAGTCCGGTGCGGTGGCTCTCAGCCCAGGGACCTGGGAACGTGTGGGACTTCGGTTGTCCCACCTGCTGGGGGAACAAGGCAGGAGCGGTAAGGGCCAGAGGTGTGGACGTCGGCAGTGGGTGGGTCCGTCTGGAACCATGGGCTTCACAGGAGCCTTCCTGGTGTGGGGGCGCCTCCCACGCGTGTGCCCATGTCCCTCGGTTGCCTGGGGCCGTGAGCCCCGGCTCATATGCAGCCCTCCCAGGCCCCAGTCGTGGCGGTCGGAGCCAGGTGTCCCACTGGTCCTGGGCCCTCCCATGCCTGGAGCCTAGGTAGCAGACCAGCCACTGGGGGGGCAGGAGGGACTGCTGTCTAAGACACAGAAGTAGAGCATCTGCATGGAGACCTCTGTGAGCTTGGCCTCCTGTGGTGTCAGCCATGGCCCAGGGGCTGGGCCGGAGCTGGTAAATCCAGAGGTCGGCGCTGGGTCCTCCCCCACGGCCGTGGTTAGGGTTGAGTGTGAGCAGGGCCCCTCAGCCGGCGGCCCCAGGCCCAGGGGTTGGAACCCCTCGTTCCAGCTGGGAAGGGAGGAGTGGAGGAGCAGGACCTCCGGCCCCATGATGTGGGCCAGTCTCCGACTGCCCCAAGAGTCAGCGTCTTGTCCGTGGAGCCGTGTCTCCTCGCCCGCGGAGCCTGATGTCCACGTGCCACGCCCACAGGGACTGCGAGAACATCTCGTTCGTCGCCCGGCCATGGCGCATCGTGGACGGCCACCTGAACGTGCCGGTGTGCAAGGGCATGATGGAGGCCGTGCTCTACCACATCATGACGCGGCCTGGCATCCCTGAGAGCTGCCTGCTGCGCCACTACCGGGGCGTGCTCCAGCCCATCGCCGTGCTCGAGCTGCTGCAGGTGTGGCTCCCACCGAGCCTGGCCCTCACCTGGGCCCCTGCCACAGCCGCCCAGGCCGGGGGGAGGGGTTGTGACAGGCCGGAGAGGTCTAGGCCCGGCCTGAGAGCCAGGCTATTCCTGTGGGTCCCTTCCTCCCGTCACCCCCCGCGCAGCGCCACCCTGAGCGGCGTGCTCGTTGCCCTCCGAGCCTGCCAGGCTGGCGGCTGAGCCCCTCGCCCGTCTTCCCTGGGCCCCTGCAGCCTCCACTCCTGCCCTGGAGTCCTGCAGCCCCTGAGGTAGGACAGGACAGAGGACCTGGTCTGCAAGGGCGCCCATCATCCCTGGGTGTCCCACTGTCTGTAGGGCCTGGAGTCCCTGGGCTGCATTAAGAAGTGCTTGCTGAGGAAGCCAGCCACCGTCTCGCTCTTCTCCAAGCCCCGGGTCCCCGAGGTGCAGGCGCCCTCCAGCCCGAGCGAGAGCGCCACCGTGTTCTACGAGCCCACGCTGGACTGCACGCTGCGGCTGGGCCGCGTGTTCCCCCACGAGGTCAACTGGAACAAGTGGGTCCACTTATGAGGCACATGCGGTCACCGTGAGCCCCTTCTCCGCCACTGGCTCCTGAGGAGGGCGTGACTCCCCCAGGGGGGCTCCACCTGGCCCCCGCGTGCGCCGCACCCCACTTGGTGCGCAGGGACACGTCTGTGCCAAGCCTCTGGCCTGGACCTCGGAGGAGAGCCTCCCGCCCGGCCGCTCTGGGGGTCTTGCCGGACCGAGGGCCCTGCTGGGTCCCGCCGGCTGTTGTCAGGGAGCAGCTGCCGGAAGGCTTGGGTCCCTGCTCTCCCTTTCTTGTTCCCAGGGCGTCGTAGCCGTGGCCACAGGCACGGACCCAGCTCTCCGTCGCTGCCTGCCTTCGCTGCAGACCTGGGGTTGTGGTGAGTTTGAGAGGCCTCCAAGGGCGTCCGCCATCAGGGAGCAGAGCGCCTTCCGCACGGACCTCAGCGTTGTCATCCTGTGGCCGTGAGGGGTCAGGAGCTGGCGCTGCTCGCACTGCGTTGCCGGTTCTGGGCTCCAAGGCAGAAAGGCCCAGTGCCCCAAGCGGCGGGACCTCGGGTGGGGGGGGTGCACATCACGGGACAGGGCTGTGTGTCCTGCCACCGAAGGCCCTGGCAGGGACTGACCGCTCTACAGGCAGGACCTCAGACCCGGGGAGAGCCTGGGGCTCCCTTGTTGGCCTGGCAAGACACACGGTGGCCTCCGGGAGGTGGGGGGTGGGGGGTGGGGGTGCCCTTCCCGTGGGCTGGGGTTGAGGAGCCGCACGGGCCTGGGGTCAGTTTGTTCTTTTCACTTCTCTCTTTAAAAAAAAACCCTTGGCATGTATTTATTTATTTTGTAACTAAAGTGAAGTAAAATGCATGTAGTTTTGTGTGTTTCCTAAAGAATCTCTGATTCCCTGGGGGCCTCCCTGGTTTCAGCTGGTGCAGCCGGGAATAGAGGCTCCAGTTAAACCGAAGGGAGGAGGAGGCGCCACGGCCCTGCCCACTGCCCTCCGCTGGCACAGGCCTGGGTCTCCCGGAGACGCTCCGGCAGGTGTTCCGTGCTGAGCTGGCCCAGGACCGGGCCGGAGACCGCGGGGGTCACAGGCCTATGGCCTGGGTTTGGGCGGTGGATGTTCTCTCCCTCCTTTTCTTTCTCTCTTTCTCTTCTTTTCTCTTTTTTCTTTCTTCTCTTTCTTTCACACATGTATGTTAGCTACTGTTTTTTTTTTAAATGGACATTTCACATTTTTAAAAAATGCAGACTTCCACCTTGCTGAAAACTGGAGAGCTCCAGCGACAGCGCCTAGGGCACTGGGGACAGGCCCCCCAGTCAGCGCTGCCCCAGGTCCAGCCTCACACCCACCAGCTTCTCCGCCTTACAGAAGCAGCCCGTCTGGGCATGGTCGACCTGCAGCACCTGGCCTGGCCCAGCTCAGGGCCCCATGTTTCCGTCCTGGGGCCAGACTCCAGGGTGATGAGGGCAGGACAGAGAGCACGGGGTGGGGAGCCTGAGGGGGAACCCCCAGCACAGCCAAGACCCGGCCAAGTCTTAACCATCATTTTTTTCCCTCTCGTTTTTACTCAAGTGTAAAAATAACAAGTGTTTGGGGGGATTTTTTTTTTTTTTTTTTGAGATCAAGTGGAATAAGGGGTGTGATCATTTTTTTTTTTTAGATCAAATGGAATTAGGGGTGTGATCAGCTTTATGAACAAAAAGTACTTCATAAATGCTAGTTATTTGAGAACGCATCATGCGGTGGAAGAAAGGTGGGGTTACGGGCACCCGGTCCCAACACGCCCATCTCAGAGCCCTGCTTTTCTCATCTGAAAAATGGGGATGGACTGCCTCCCTCATGGGCGGACCAGAGGCACTCAAGGACACCAAGTACAAGCACGTGGTAGGGTTCAGCAACATTTATCTCCCTTTCTGTCCCCGTACCTGAGGAATGATTCAGACCAGTGTTTGCGAGGTAGGACAAAGAGACAAGGGTGTAGCCCTTCCGTGGAGAGATGCACTTCTATGACCACGGCTCCACATCCCACAGCCAGCCACTCTGTGCGAAGGTGACCTGTCCTCTCCCCTCTCTGCCCACCTGTGATCTGTCCATGTCCGTCTGTCCATATAACCCCACATCCATCTATCCACACCCACCCATCCATCCTTCTGTCCAGTCCCTCCATCCATCTGTCCATCTCCCCACCCATCCATGCATCCATCCGTCCATGCATCCCACCCACCTACCCCTCCATCCATCCATCTCCCCATCAATCTGTCCATCCATCCAAGGTAGGTCAGCCCTTCCAACCTCTGCACAGAGGGCTCCAGGAACCACAGCACAGACTAGAAGGTCTGAGCACAGATGCCTTCAGGGGCCAAACAGGTCACACAAATGAGAAGAAGAGGAGCCTTGTGTTAAGTATAAATACTAGGGAGTGGCAGAGAGTGTGGAAAACTAAAGTGTGTGTGATGGGTGTGAACATTCACATTTAGACTGACTTCCAAACCAAAGGCAGGGAGGGTGAGGAGGGACACAGCCCAGAGGGTGCAGGTCCCAGGCCTGCCACTTTAGGCCAGGCCTAAACAGCCTGGACATCCATGCCTCTGTCCTTCATGTCACCACCCCACACCCAACTCTTTCTTAAAGGTTCTTATTCCTTTTAACCTACATCAGCAACGTGGGAATGCATTCTCTTTAAAACACTACAAGTAAGACTCAAGCCTCTAGGCTCCTTTCCCTCATAAGCCTTTTTTTTTTTTCATTTACATACATTTCATGCACTCCTAGAAAACATGGGCCTGTGGTGCCATTTTTCCATAAAATGTCCCACTGCTACCAGCCGTGTCCCTGAATTTATTCCTTTTCCCTCCAGGTAAGCACCACTCTTCCTGGTCTACCCCCTCTGAGCCTCCTCCTCTGCCTTCCCAGACTCCGCCAACCTCCTGTCCAGAGCCCTCTCAGACCCTGTCCTGCCCGCTGCTGGCCCCCCTCCCCAGTCCCCTGCTCCCCTTCTGCCTCCTTCTGACCTTGGCTGAGAGTGATCTCCGCCCTCTGACTTCCCCCCGACTACCCAGCCTTCCCTCGGACACTTGACCCACTTCTACCAGGGATTTTCCAGTTGTGTGTGGATGTCGTTCCGTGTATAGACGTGTCTGTGCGCCTAGGTGCTGCACGTATGTGTGTGTCCATGTGGGCATGCGTGCACACGTGTGATCTCCCGGCTTGGTGACGCCTCACCACCCCCACCGTCCTGTGCCCTGCGCACATCCCGCCTCCCAACCAGAAGTCCGCCCTGGTTGATTAAAAAGCCCATCAGGGGGCACCTGGGTGGCTCAGTGGGTTAAAGCCTCTGCCTTCAGCTCAGGTCATGATCCCAGGGTCCTGGGATCGAGCCCCTCATCGGCCTTTCTGCTCAGCAGGGAGCCTACTTCCCTTCCTCTCTCTCTGGCTGCCTCTCTGCCTACTTGTGATCTCTGTCAAATAAATAAATAAAATCTTAAAAAAAGAAAAAAAGCCCGTCAGTTCACCTTGTGTCCTAATCACTGTACTCCCAGGGCAGCGGGCTGCGGTGACCATGGCAGAGGGCTGCCTGTGTAAGTCACCTGACACACAGCGCCGCTGGCGGGAGGGAGGCTACGTCGGCTCCGTTCCCGTGGTCACCAGCAGGTGGCAGCAGCAGCCCGCCGGCGCTGTTGGCGACTGGTTCCTCTTGCTCTCCAGGGGTCTGCAGTTCCGAACCAGGTTGCTAGAGTAGTTGGGCATGGAGAAGGGGGTGTGCAGCAGGGAGGATGACTTGTCCACAAAAATGATGATGAAACAACACTTCCTGAGCATTTGCCGCTTGCCGGACACCATCCTTGGCACTCGACACAGATCAACTCATAGCAGCCTCAGAAAGAGGTACAGGCCCTCATGATGCCATTTGGTGTCCAAAGAAACTGAGGCACAGAGAGAGAAAAGAGCTTCTGCAGATTGGTAGCTAGTGGGCGGATCTGCTGGCGGGCCAGCTTGGGCCGTGCTGCCTCAAAGCCGTCCTGCCTCAAAGCCGTCCCTCTCCACGCCGCTTGCCAGAGGCTGGGTTTGCTTCGGGGTGAGCAGCTGACCTTATTCCAGGAGACCCCCCTAAAATGCAGAATGAGGTTTTTTCCCTCTGGGGCCACCAATGTTCAAAGAAAAACCGTCTGTCAGATCTGTGACCCCCTAGGGATGGGGGGAAAGACCCGTCGCTGCCCCCTGGGGTGAGCAAAGGGAGAGGGTCTCTTGCCCCATTTACAGACTTCACAAGAGGCCCATGTCCTCGTCTCCCTGTCCCGTTCTGTGGCATCTCCGGGTCCAGGGCAGGTGGCTCCCTCCTGGGCTCAGTCCCTTGCGTCCTCTCTGCCCACTGCCTTGCCAGCCGCTGCTCTGCCGTTACCAGATTGATCCACACAGTCATCCCTGCGTCCAGCATTCGCTGAGCACCTGCAGCGGGCCAGGCACCATTCTGGGCTCTGAGACCAGTGGTGGATAAAACAGACAAAACCCCCCGTGCTAGCGGGGTCGACAGTAAGCACGACTAATCAGTAAAAGACCTAGGTTAGAGCTTAATAAATGTTACAGGGGGAAGAAACTACTAAGTAGGGGGGTGCCCAGGGGAGGTCCTGCTGAGAAGGTGACGTCTGAGCAAAGACCTGGCTCTTCTTGTTTCCCTTTTGTGGCTTGATGTTTCGTGACCGCGGGCAGCCTCTGTTCCATCTCCTCCCTGTTGAGAACGTGTACTTCTCCCTCCTGTTCTCTAGGAAGTCCGATGGGCTTTTGGGAGGTCTGGTGGGCTTCTGGGAGCCAAGTGCACATATGTGCTCGCTGCTCTCTTTCCTGTCCCTGGCTCTCTGATGGCGCGTCCAGGCAGCCGCAGTTGGGATGTGTCCCACATGATGCCAACGGCCCGTCCCCAGACCAAGTCCCAAGTAGAGAAGGGGGAAGAGTGTTCCCCTCCAACAGGGAGCCTAAAGGAAGACACCCAGCTCTGCTTTCTTTTGTGTGGGTCTCATCCCAGTGGAGCCGTTCCTCCCAGACCTGGAGGTCATCCCAGCAAGCTGAGATGGCTGCCCCTGCTTTATGAAGACGAAACTGAGGCTCAGAGACAGCCCGCGGCTGCCCAAGTCTTCGGTGAGAAGGGATGGAGCCTGGTCCTCTGGCCCCTTTGAATGTAGTTAGTCCTTCCTCAGGTTGGGAGGAGAGTCCTCGTTATGCTAGGACACTTCCCACCGCAAGTGACACAAACCCATCGCGGACCCACTTAAGCAAGACGGGGAACCTCCCAGCTCCTCAGCCCAGTTGGGCCAGGCTGGGTTAGGCGGTGCTAACGCACAGCCCCCAGATCTCAATGGGGTACAACTGGGATCTATTTCTTGCTCATGACACATGTCCATCTTGGGTAAGTTGGAGGCTCTTCTCTCCGCATCTCCTCACACAGGGGCCCAGCCTGATAGAGCAGCCACCAGCTCATTTGTCTCAGCTCACAGTGGCAGAAAGGATCAACACTCGGGGAGAGCATCACAATTGTCATGTACATGCTGTGGTCCAAAAGCGAGACTTAACACTTCTGCTTGTAAGCAGAGTTGTAACTCCCTGCCCAGTCCTGGCCATGTGATTCATACCAGGGGGACATAATGACTTCCACACTCGTGTACCTCCAAAGTCCATGAGGATGGGGTTTCAGGCATGGTTGGATCCAGGAGCTCAGGAGATATTACCAGGAATCTATCTCCAATCCCAGGTCTGCTTTCTTGTGTGCTGGCCTCACCCCACAGCCCCAGGCTTCAGTCCAACCCTACCACTCGACAGTCCCAGCAGAAATATCACATGGACTGGTTTGGGTCCCATATATGTCCCAGAACCCGTAGTGTGGCTTGGCAGGGGTGGGGCATGGAATGCTCTGTCGCCACTCCCAGAGCTGGGGTCAGCTGCCCCACGAGGACAAAGCAACAGGCACTTCACAGGTGCTTGCTAAGGGTTTGTTCCCTCTTGACCTAAGTCCCTCCCAGCAGAGCAAGGGGAGGAAGAGCTGCATTTAGCATCAGGAGACTAGAGTTCAAGTTCTGACTGTGACCTTTAATTCAGTGTGCGACCTCAGGCAAGCGAGCCCCTGGCCCCTTGTGCACCTTCACTTCATTTGTCAGATGGACATCCCTGCCCTCTCTGACCCTGCAGATGGAAAAAGTCTGGCCCAGAAGGGGAAGGTGGTTTCTGTGCACGGGGTATTGCTATCAATCCTCCGGACTCTCTTACCAGAGTCATTAGCAACTGTGGCCTGGACTCTGGGTGACCAGGGGCCACCTTCCCCACTTGCAGGTACTCAGGGCTCTGTCACCCCTCCTGGCCCTTACTCTCGCTGGAAGAAACAAACATCTAACAACTCCTATTCATTTTTTCAAAGTCCAACAAACACCACCTCCTCCCTGAGGCCCTCCAGCCCCTCCCAGTGCCCTAGGACTCCCGTCAGTGGTGTGCTGAGGCTGGTTCCCACCACCTAGGAGGGTCTCGATGACGTACCTCTCTTCCCAATCCCACTTCAGGTTGTCCGGTTGGTATCTTGAAATCGGCCACGAGGAAGCGTCTTCACGGTGGAAGTAAAGCACACACAATGCACTGCAAATCGGGCTTTTTCGAGTGCCTGTGTGCCCGGATGGAGGTAGGGCTGGGAACAAACTAGAGGAAGTTGTTGCCCTCGTGTAGCTTATATTCGACTTATGAGCTGGGTCTCTAGCTGTGTTGCTACCTGTCCAGCAACGTTCTTCCCTGAAGCCTTTCACCATCCCTTCCTCCGTCCGTCCATCCACCCATCAAGGTAGCCACCCGTCCCTCTGTCGTCCAGCCACCCGGCTCCTGCTAATCCACCCTCCCAGGAGGGCTGGCTCCTGCCTCCGCTGTGCAGCCTGCTTACAGGCTGAGTCCCCTCCAGAGACAGAGGTGGTGAAGAGCCATGTCTGGCCCAGGCCAGAGCCCTTGACCAAGCCCCACCCCTGGCCTCTTGCCCTGCCAACCCCGCCACCCCAGCCCCAGAGCTCTGTGTGCTGCAGAGTCGAGCTGCCTCCCCCCAGGAGCCAGCGGCTCAGGTGGCCCCTGGAACCCACTGCCCCCAGGAGGATGTGAAAACCACAGCACACCTTGGCCCAAGCCTCCCGGGCAGGGGGGCGGGAGGGGGGTGGGAGGGGGGTGGGGGTGACAGTGGCGGGGGGGGGGATGGTGAGGGCTGCTCACTTGTGCAGGAGCTCTGGTGTCAAGCTCTAGCTCCCAACTGAGCCTCACTTCAATCCCAGGTCAACAGTGCCACAGTTGAAATCATCCATATTCTAGAACTTTCCTTACCAAAGACTCCCTAGGGGTCTTCCTGAAACCATGCCATTTTACAGATGAGTCACAGTGAGGCTTTGTGCAGGACTGACTTGCACCACCTGGGAGCTCAGACTCAGCCAAGAGGAGAGAAAAACCAGAGCTTTCTCATTCAGCTGGGCCTCCGACAGGGCCGGACAGCTCCAGGCCGGGGTGGGAGTGTCCCTGGGGCTCTGAGAGCCAGACCGGCTGAATCAGACTCTCAGCCTCCCTAATCCTGCTCGGTGGCCTCGAAAAAGATGTCTCTAAAGGTGATCGCCCCGACTGGGAAAACAACCCGAGGTCTTGTTTGCTGTGTTGGGCTTTGTTTTGGTTTTTTAAAAACCTGAGCTGCAAGCAGTCTGTGGCACTGACGATGGGTAAGGTGCCTGCCTTCAAACACAACGGGATTTTCTGAGTTTCTCAATTCACAATTGAAGGGGCTGTCTCAGAAATCAACAAGACCTTGACTTCCCCGATTCTCAGGGGTGAGCAGATAAGATCCCACTGCAGATTCCTGCCTGCCCCTCCCCCGCCATGAGTGCCAAAGGAGGTCTCCCCTCCCCATTCCCCTCCCCTACCCCACCTTCCCCCCCCCCGGCCTGCGTACCCCAGAACCTGGCACGTGTCCTTGTGCCCGATAAATATTTCTTGGGAGCACAGCGGGAATAACTAAGTGGCTCCTTTGCAGGAGCCAGCAAAGGAAATCTTGGCTGGTGGGGGAGGTTTCTAAGGGACAGGCTGACTTCAAGCCTGGAACACACCCTCCACCCCTGCCCACCCCCACCCCAAGTGCCAGAGCTGTGGCTGCTTTCTCACCGCCGCCCACTGCCGGCACGCACGAGCCTTGGTCTGGGCCCCAGAAGGAAGGAAGCTGAATTTATTGACGGTCTGCTTGGTCCCAGCCTGTACAGTGGGTGACCTCACCAATTTCTCCCCAAAATGGGTCATGCTCCCCGTGCCCCTCCCCACCCCACCTTGTCCAGACAGGAAACTCCAGCCCAGAGAGGGGAAGGGGCTTGCCCAAGGTGGTACAGCCCAGGGGCATCACAGTTGGGATTCAGACCTCGGTCCACAGGCCCCCACAAACCTTCACACACCCAGGGTCACCGCAGACTCACTCCATCCCCTTCCCCTGAGAAGTGAAAAGGACCCCTGGGGACTTCTCACGGCTCCTGGAAGCAGGACCTGCAGGGCGGGGACTGATGCTAGCAGGCCCCATGGATGACACTGAACCAGCCCCTCATGACCCCGGGGCCTCCCCACGTCGGGAATAGTCCACGGCTGTCATGGTGTGCACACGGTCCCAGACACACATGCGTCTCGTCTCTGCGCCCATGGGCATGTGTGCAGCTCACGCACACGGACACACCCGTGTGCTCCGGGATCACACAGGCACACCAGGTGTCAACCAGGCTCAGGGGCCTCATCTGGGGGCACAAAGGTCGCAGGCCCCTTCACCCCACGGCCCAGGTGAGCACAGCTCTGACTCCAGGAGGAACGGCTCGGCCAGCTCCGGACTGCGGGTCAGCCTCACTGGCTGGCCTGGGGCCCGGGTCCCTCGGGCGGAGGCGCCATGACCACCCACTGGCGGAGGTAGCTCCGGGGGGGGGCCTTCGTCCCTGGGGCTGGTGAAGTCACACTCCACAGGGCTGCCGCAGTCAGAGCCCGCGAAGCCACTGTCGAAAGTGTCCATGTCCAGGCCGGCGGGAGGCGAGCCTGCTTCGCTGTCAGATGCCTCTCTGGGGGGCCCGCCACTCCACAGTGGCCCTGGGGTCCAGCCCGCCTCCTCATCAAGGGGCAGCTTTAGCCTGTCCAGGAGGCTGCCCATAGGCCCTCCTGGCCCGGCAAGGCCACCTGCCGAGACGCAGCCACAGGAGAGGACTGTAGTCCCGGGGTCCAGGAGGGGGTCCTCAGTGCCTGAGCCGGGCTCCAGGCTGGCGTCCAAGTTCAGGGCCGGGTATCCGTCATCCCCACAGGTGCAGGACCAGGCACACGGGCCCTCCATGTCTGCTACTGTCACGGTGTTAATGGACACCAGCACACCATATGGTCGGTCCCTCTCCTGGCTGTAAGCCGAGCCACCCACGCTGCCGATAGGGGAGCGGGCCTGGCCCCAGGAGCCTGGCTCAGGCACCCCGTCAGCTCCCACCAGGTGGGGAGGCTCAGGCAGCTGCATGGACTGCGGCCCCTTGGTGCTGCTCTGCGGCGGGCAATGGTTGTACATCGCCAGGGACGAAAGCACCTCGGGGCTCCGGGGTCCCAGCTCCAGGCTGGAGGCAGTGAAGGGGGCGCCCACCCATTTCTGTAAAGAGAGAGAAGAGGGAGACAGTCATGACAGGACAGGGGCAAGGCAGGTATGGACAGACAGACATAGAGACAAGACAGAGATATCAAGAGAAAGAGACACAAGAGGATACAGGACACCAGGGGTCAGAGCCATGGTGTACCCCTATCCAGGGACGCTCCGCACTGCTGTCCCTTCCTTCCTGGGCCTCAGTTTCCCCACCTGCAGGAGGGAGCCACTGCCCTTAGCAGCCTGCCAGACAACCAGTGCTCAGAGGCCTGGGGTCTGCATAGGGCCTGGGGAGACTGCTGAGTTGTATGGACAATGCGGACGGGAGTGACAGAAGTCGATGCTTCTAGGAAACAAGCATTCTCCTGTTGGTGTCCCCGCTGGAGTGGACACTCGGCCAGGGCAGAGGCCTCAGTTCTTCTGGTCCCAGCTGTATCCCCGGAGGTTCACACAGTGCCTCACATACAGTCGGTGCCCAATAAATGTGTATTAACTAAATGAACACGCAGGGGGAATCAGTGGCAAGCCGCTTGGAAAGGCCTCTGGATGTGGGGTGACCATGGACCGAGGCAGCGCCCCGCCCCAAGCTTTGAGCACAATCCCCGCCCCCGCCCTCGCTGGCCTGGGGTCCCACACATGACACAGGGTCCCCACCCGAATGATGGTAAAAACCCCCGAGAACCTGAGTCCCCCAGTTGTGAGACTGCTGCCTCAGAAAACATCTTGGGACCCGGGTGAGGCCTCTCCATCTGCCAGTAACGACCTCCCTGTCCACCACCCCCCCCTCCCCGCCCACAGCTGTGCGAGGAGGGGATGCATTCACATCTCTGGAGCTCCCAGCCTAGGGCCTGGCACACAGGTGCAGCCCAGGTGAGTAAATACCAAACAGGTGTGGCCTCTGAGCTTCAGGGAAGGTGCAGAGGAAGAAGGAAGGTCTCCTCTCCGTGAGGCTGGGGGTTCGAGCTGCTCCCCTGCCTCACAAAAGCCGCTTCCCCACGCAGAGCCTCGGTCTCCCCAGGGGTGCCCTATGGACCATGGAGCGCTCCCCCACCCCCGCCCCCAGGGGCCGCGATCAAGACGGAAGGAGCTCAGGGCAGCACCAGGCAGACAGCAGGAGCTCAGCCAATGCTCTGGTCCAGGTTTCCTGACATCCAGGCTCCACTGGAGGGGGTGGGTTCCTCCCCCCCCCCGCCTCCCCGCCAGTCACCACATCCTCTCTGTGGTCTGCCCTCCCCCGCGGGGTAGGTGTTGAGCGGTAAATGGGCACAGACAACCGTGGGCGCTGGCGGGTGACGAGTGGTTGGGGCCTGGTGGGGGTGTGGGGGGGTTGGGGGGCTGGTGTGTTCTGCCGGTGGGGCCACGCCCTTCCCGGAACCCACTCTCCATCTCAAGGACCTCTGACAAAGGAGCAGGAGGCCAATTTTCAACTCAAGCAACCTGGCTCGTCCCTCCCCCCAGCCTGGCCCAGGGGTTGGGACAGGCTGCCTGATTTTGTGTCTGTTCTCGTACCAGTTCTGCCCCACCCGAATTATTTCCTGCACTTTGCCATTGAGGAGCCCGGAGCCTGGTTGGCAGGTGGAGGGTTCCTGGGGTTCAGGCAGAGGTGAGCTCCCAGAGGAGAAGAGGCTGGGGGGCATTGTCATGGGCTGGAGGGCACTCACCTTGAAGTCTCCACTGTGGCCCACATATAGGGGCTGGAAGAACTTCTGTGGGTTGGGCACATGCCCCCACACCTTCTTCCACAGCCTGGGAGAACAGAGACGAGGTGAGCCCTCAACCATCCCCCAGAGGGTAGCCCAGCCTCCCGCTCAGGGGCTCCCCGGCTTTGTCCTGCAGGAGACTGAGCCCCTCCCAAAGCACACCCACGCACCCCCCTTCGGCCCCTCTGCCCCCGGGCCTCAATTTCCACATCTGTAAAATGGGGGCAGCAAGTCTGGCGAAAGTGCCTGGAGTTTAAGAGTTCGGCTGCCTGTTCGGAGGCTGTTCCGAGCCGGGCAAATGCTGCCCCTCACCCCTCCTCTACCACCAGGGATAAGCAAAGGGCCGGTTCACGGGCGTGCGGGGAGCACTCGGAGGGTGTCCACACAGTGACCCAGCACCCCAGCACCCAGCACCCAAACAGCGCTCCCTCCCCCTCCAGCTTCACTGCCTCTGACTCCGGCAAAGCCTCTGGGTACAGACGCACACCCAGAATCTGCACCCCAGGGTTCAGCAAACTCTGACCACAGCCACCCAGAATCTGCACCCCGGGGTTCAGCAAACTCTGACCACAGCCACCCAGAATCTGCACCCCGGGGTTCAGCAAACCCTGACCACAGCCCCTGCCTCCGCCAGCAGCTCTCCTGAAGACGGAACCCAACACATAAACGGATAAAAGTAAAAGTAAAAGCTCTGGTCGGAGCAGAAGAAAGGAGGGCGGGTTATCATATCCAGTCTTCACCCCCACCTGGCGGCCCAGCGTGCTCCCCGCCCCCCCGAAGGATTCAAAGCATAAACGCCACCGACAAGGTCATGGCCTGGGTCACTGTTAGAGCACAGGGGCACTTCCTCCACTTCAGAGCAGGGCGGCTTTGGGCAAGTGCGTTGCCAGCTCTGTGCCTCCTTGCTTGCCCCATTTGTCCAGGGGTGGTAGGCATCCAAGGGCCCGCTCCCACGGCGGGTGTGGAGAGGCGGGCGCGCTGCCCAGTGCCCAGGAAACAAGAGCTTGTTCTTATCACCATCCCTGTCACTGCCACGGTCGCGATGACAGCCTGTGGCCCAGGACTCCCCCGTCCCCCACCCCCGCCTCCCCGAATCCCTGGCCTCACCTCCAAGGCAGGTGGATCTTCAGGCCTAAGAAGACGAGGATGGGGAGTATGACGACCAGGAGGATGTAGAGCAAGGAAGGGTGCCAGCCTCCCTTGATCTCTGCGAAGGAAGCAGACACAGGGTGAAGGGGGAACCCACCTCTCCCAGAGGCCCCGTGGGGCGGGTGTGGTGGGCAACGTGTCTGTGCTGGTGTGGAGGGCACAGGAGGGCCGCGGGGGCCTGCAAGTGAGGTGGTCTGGGATCCTACTCCCCGCACCCCCACCCCCCTGAACCCCAAGCCAGCGACTTCATCTCTCTGGACCTCCGTGTTCCCATCTGCAGAAGGGAGGTAACAATCCCCAGGCAGTATTGGGAACACTGAATGCCCCACGAGGAGCCACACCTACCTTCCCCCGGCTGGGTGTGAAAGGTGACCGGGTCACTCCACTCGCTCCAGGTCCCCTGGAAGGAGGAGCCGGGCTGGGGCCCTGCGCGCACCTGCAGCTCATAGCTCGAGTCGCTCAGGAACTCCGAGGGATGGAGAGAGACGCTTCTCGAGTCCACCGAGATCAGCTTGATCCTTGGACGCTGCTGACACAGGGAAAGGTGGCACCGATCAGGCTCACTGAGGCCAGCCCCGGCCTCCAGCAGAAGCCCCCTGTACCCGCCACCACGAAAGGGGCTGAGTGTCTCCAGCAAAGTCCCCGCTCCTGCCACAAGACCAGGCTCGGCTTGACCTTGACCTGGTCTCTCTCTGACCCCAGATCTCCCCTCATGGTCCTGGCAGGGGGCCCTCCCTTCGAGGACCAGGACGGGCCCAGGAGTAGCAATGGCCTGTTGGATGGGAATCTCTAACCAGCAGCGTTCCAGACAGTGGTCCCTTTCGGAATTGTTCCACAGTCAGACTTCTCCAGAGCGGGCATTTCTGGAAGCTTTCGACCACAGGCATCTCAGCAACAGATAACCTCTGGAAGCCTTCCCCGGTGGACATTCCAAACAACCGCATGTACGGAATTCCTCAACGGGGTCTGCTCTAAAGGACTGGATCATTCTAGAAGGCTTCAGCCTTGACTGTTCTGAATAGTGGGCCCTTTGGGAACTCTCCAGTGCTCTAAACGAGGATAGCTCTAGAAGCCTGCACCTTGGAAACAATGGTCTAACACTGGACTCCCTTGGTGATTAAAACTTCATCCTCAGCCAGGCGGGAAGGCTCCAGAAGGCCCCATCTCTGGAATGTCCTCTGCTGTGATGTACTAGACTCCGGGAGGAAACCCGACCCAGGAACCAGGGGCAGGAAGGACAGAATTTTGAGTGGCCTCCCACCCCAGGGAGAAATGAGGAGAGGCAGCACGGGGCGGGAGGGTGGAAGGGGGACCTTCCAGCCTCGGTGGTTGTTGGTTCCAGTCTTGGCTGTGAGTCAGTCGCTCACCTGTCTCTCGGATCCCCCTCCCCACCCCCAGCATCCCACCCTGCCATGTTCTCCACGTGGTGCCCCGCCGCCCCGCCCCTGGTCTCTGGGAGCCTCACCGGGGCCCAGGGTCCTCCCAGCTTCCTGTATCTCAGCTCGTACTGCAGCTTGCCCTTCAGCGCGTAGGAATCGTAGCTGGAGCTCCAGGAGATGTTATAATGTCCTGAGAAGGTCACGGTCACATTGAAAGGCGGGGACGGCTTGACTTGGAGGGAAAAGCCAGAAAGAGAAGAAAGGGGTGAGATCGGGCCACGACTGAGAAAGATGTAGTGGCAGGAAGTTGCCCATCGCCTGACCCCGTGTTGGTTGTGGGGTCGGCGGGATCTGTACCCTGCCCTGTGACTCTGGGCGAGGCAGCCCCTGTCTCCGGGCCTCAGGCTGTGCGTCTGAGAAGTGAGAAGTTCAGGCCGCACTGGAGTTGCCGCCGCAGGGGCGGGAGGGTAGCAGAAGTGGGCAAAGCTGGTTTGGGGTCTGAGGACATGGAAGGGAGATGCCCCAGTCAGGCCAGGAAGGACTGCAGACCAGGGTGGCCAGAGAACAGCCTGGAACCCCAGATGGGGGAAAGCTCTCTCCGACATTAGAGTTCACTACTAGTCCAGGTGCCTGGGTGGCTCAGTTGGTTAAGCGTCTGCCTTTGGTTCAGGTCATGATCCTGGGGTCCTGGGATCGAGCCCCCTGCCCAGCTCTCTGCTCAGTGGGGAGTCTGCTTTTCTCCTGCCCCTCCCTTCACCCCTTCCCTCTGCACCACTGGTGCCCTCTCTCTCACTCGCTCTCGTGCATGCACACGCTCTTTCTCAAATAAATAGAAAATCTTAAAAAAAACAGCTCCTAATCCAAAAACTTGCTAAGCAACGTGTGTGGTTCAGAGGCACCGGTTCTGCATTTCTGTTCTAAACGATGACGTCATTTTCTTGCTGCAACTTCCCAGAGAAGCCAGACTCTGATGAGCATTCATGCTAATAAGCTGCATTAATATTCATTTATGCTAATGAAAAAGCAAGGGCTACTGAGCTCCTGCAGGACTGTGTGCAGACCAGTCTGACCCTCTTCAGTGGCCCTGAGCTCTGAGACTTCTGGAAAGTGAGAGCCCAGCAGAGGCCTGAGTCACAACACCACACCCTCCTGGGTGCCTCGCAGGCCAAGGTCAAAGCCAGGCCTCCTGTTTCGCTCTACCCCAAATTCATTTCATGATCGTGATCAGGATACAACATGTTATATGCTTTCATTTCTTCTCTTATAAAAGGGTACCAGCTCCCCATTCATGGGGTCACAGTTCTCAGGGACCAAACTCAGTAGCAGAAGGAGGTCCCTTCGGGGACAGAGAAGCCACAGGCTCCTGTCCCCCAGCCCCTGCCTTCTCTTCCTCTTCCACCTTTTTTTTTTTTTTTGCCAACATCTAACATTTTCTGCATTTCCCTGTGTGATCTTGTTCACCACTGGCACCTTTTCTGGGGTCTGAGCTGCTTGGGGCTGAGGTTTTGTTCTCCTGAGTCAACACTGTGCCCACGGCTCCCGGCTCCCCGGGCAGAGCAGGCGTATTAAATCAACAAATGAACCTTTCAGGGGTTGCAAAAAAGGAATTCCCAAAGCCGCTTACTTCTCTGCCTGAGTTGGGAGAAGGTGCCCATTTCCGGGACCCCATTGAGGGCTTTTCTCTTTGAGTCACGAATCTGTTTGGACGGGACTCGTTCTTAAACCCTCTTCTGTCTTCCCCGGGGCCGGGTGGAGCTCTCTGCTTCCCTGTGGCCGGGGCTGGGCGGTGTGGACCGACTCAGGGAGGGATTCGGGTGTTTGCAGAGCCCGTTGCCAGGAGGAGGAAGGGGCTGGAGTGGGCGGGGAGCCAAAAGCCATCTCCTTATCACATCTGGGCATAGGTAGGCCTCAGACCCTGGCAGGGAGGGCAGAAGGGGGTGGGTAGGGAACTGTGACCTGGAGCCCCCTGCAAGGCAAAGCAGCTCATTCTCTGCCCTGCACTCTGCTCTGGAGAGGAAGGAGTGGGACGCTACCTGCCCGGCTCCCCCAGGGCAGGAGGGTGGCCCTGCTCCATGGGCTTGCCACGCCTGGGTCCAGTGGCCAAGAGAGCTTGTGTGCGCGTGCGTGCGTCCACATTGGCACCTGTCTGACACAGAGCGTGAGCGCCCTCTGTCCAAGCTGTCCAGGCCACTGGCTGCTGGTAAGACATCGGTGCCTCTGAGGGGTATTTACAAGTGTGTGTGTGTGCACGTGCATGAGTCTGGGTGTGTCTGGGTCTGCGTGAAGCTTTGCTCACACCCATCTGTGTGCAAAGTGGCGTGAACCTGGACCCCCAGAGTGTGAATGGCAGACACCCTCTTATCTTCTTGCCCCACCACTGGGAATCTGGGGACAACCTCCCAGGCCACAAGAGCTAAGCCTCCCCAAGGGCAAGCCTCTCTTCATGGTCTGCTTGCATGCCTCTGGGCATGGGCCTCTCACCCCCTGCTTTGGGAGCTGCCTCCTGGGCCCTTCCCAGCCCTGCCCTGGTCCTGGACCCAGCCAGGCCGCCTCCCTTCCTCCAGGCTGGAGGGAAAGTCTGGGCCTCAGTGGAGCAAATAAACGGGAGAAGTCTCAGGGAAGTTATTCTCCTGGGACATGGCCTCCCCTGCTTTGCCTCAAAATGGGGGCAGAAGGCCATCAGTCTACAGTGAGCCAGTCCGGGGTCACAGATGGGCAAGTCCTGGGCCCTGGTCCAGCTCTGTTGCCGGCCTCTGCTGCCTCTCCTTGGTTAAAGGCCCAAACCTAGGTATGAAGCCATCACACCTCAGTCGTGCTTCTACAGTACGCACTCTCAGGAGAAATGAGCACCTAGGGCAGGTCCGTTTTGACGTGGGGGCGAGCCGGCCCACAGGGCGTAGGGCTCAGCACCGGCCTGGGCTCCCCTCTGTTCCAAGGTCCCGGGGATACTCACTGCTCTTAGCCAGGAGGAAGCTGCCGCACTCCTGGGAGTAACTTCCGGACTGGTCTGTGACATTGACACTGAAAATGTCGTCGGCCATGAAGTGAAACACATCCATATGGCACGTGTACTTGGCATGCGTGGCGTTGTGGGCGGACCGGAGGAGGCTGCAGGAGGTGACCTCATCCTCCAGGTCTCCGTATGGGTCTTGCCTTCAAGGAGAGAGCACCCAGTCATGCCTGGAGGCCGGTGGGGCTCCCTGCACACAGCCAGAAGCTCAGGGCTGGGGGGGATTTGAGGTGAGGCTGCGGGGAAGTCACGGTCCACCAACAATTTCCCAGGGAAGGTGTTCCCTCCCCTGAAGCATTCCTAACGGGTTATGTCTGGGCTTGACTTGTGCGCCTCCAAGGAACCAGGAACTCACCACCTTACATAGGGCAGCGACTTTCAACTTTGGAATTCTCAGCTAGGCCATTCTTGCCTAGACTGAGCATCAGTCTGTCCCTGTCAATCCCATCAGCTGGACCCCGGTCCCTTAGGAAGGATGCTAAGCACCTCAGGTTCCCTTCTTGCCCTCTTTCCGTCCAGCAGCCAAGGAATACCCAGGGAGTACCAGGGCGAAAGGCCAAGGTAAAAGAACCTCATCCTCGCTCTGGCTGAAAAGAGAGGCTGTTGGTATGGGGTTGGAAGCACTGCTCTGGCCTCTTTACTCCCACTAGGCATTAAGTGATGGGTTTTGAAGTATGTATAGGAGTTTGACAGCTATTCATTTCCCTACAAACACCTTCAGGTTGTGAACATGACTATCCTTCAAGGCCAATACAGATGTGTAGACTCTGTTTTCTGCTAAATATCTGTTAGAATAGAAGCTCAGTGCAATTTTGCATGGAAGCTGGCAGGGGCCTTTAAAAACTCCCCATCACTTCCATGCCTAAAAAACCCTCCAGTGACTTCTCACCACCCATTCAGGGCAATCTGGCCTCGACCTCCCTCTCACCTTCTTAGCTTGTTATTCTCCCTCACAATGATGCAGTCGCCTCTGGCCCCACTGACTTCTTCACTATTCCTCAAACTCACCAGCTCTTCTCCACCTCAGGGCCTTTGCACAGGCAATGCCCTCTGCCTGGAATGCTCCATCTCCAGCTCACTGGCTGCCTCCTTCCCATCCAGAGAGGCCTCTCCTGACCACCTGCTCCCATGTCACTCCCTCTGGACCCCTTGGACCCGGTTCCTGTTCTTTGTAGCACTAATTGTCATCAAAAAGCATCCTGATGGCTGCGTGTGTCTGTCTTATTGTCTGTCTCCCCAGGCACTCCCCTCTGCAGAACTTCTGGGAGAACCTCCTTGGTCTTGGGCTCTGCTGAGCTCCTAGTGCCTGCAAGTGTCAGCAGGAGGTCCATAAATGTGTTCTGGATGAAAGCCAGCTTTTCTTAATCCCAGCAGTTTAGGAACAAAAATTCTCTCCTTGAACAAGTCCTACTTGGGCTCCTCTGAGCACTCTCCTTGACGAGGCCCTGACCTTTGGGCTTCTGTGTCATCTCTTCTGTCCTCTACCTCCTTCTCCAGGTGACGTCTGACCAGCCTGGGCTGCCATCAGCAAGAACCCTATGATGTCATGTAGCCGGAACCACTCCCCCTTCCCCTTGACGTGTCCTTTTGGTAATTTTCCACCCACTGGCCCCACCCTGCTCCTTGACTCTAAATCCCCCCTTTTCCTTGTATTTGGGGTTGACCCCAATCTCTCCCCCCACTGCAAAGTCCCACCAGGGTCCCTGTGTCTCTGGCAGGGGTCCTGAGTCAAGCTTCCCCTCACTGTTCTTTAACACTTGTGAACGAACAGGGGTCCGTGGACTTTGGAATCAGTCTTGTCTGAATCCCAGCTCCACTACTCACTGGCTATGTGACCTGGGGCGAGTTGTATAACCTCTTTGAACCCCAGTGTCCTCATTTGTAAAACAGGAGTTATAATTATGAGGATGGGAAGCGATCATTTGTTCATAGGAAGCTCACGGCAGGGCGTCAGGGATGTACGAAGTGCTCATAAAAGTCGAGTGGGAGTCTGGTCGGTCCTCAGGTCTCAAAACCTGTTAGGGCTGGGGGTGCCTGGGTGGCTCAGTCGGCTGAGCGGCCGACTCTCAGTTTCGGCTCAGGTCATGGTCTTGGGGTCGTTGGATCGAGCCCCGTGTTGGGCTCCGTGCTTAGCTCAGAGTTGGCTTGGGGTTCTCTCCCTCTGCCCCTCTCTCCCCTCCTCTCTAAAATGAATAAATAAATCCTTAAAAAAAAAAAAAGCCCACTTTTGGGGCTGGGTGGGCAAGAGAGTATGGCCTTTGGAGGTGGACAGAGCTCCGGACAGGAGCTGTGAGCCGGCACAGCCATCTGCAAGGGGGCCCAGGCAGCTCCCCACTAACGAACCATCTTTCCTGGGGCAAAACCAAATACTGTTGGTGAACTTGCTGAGAGAGCCCTCAGGAAGCGGACCTATTGTGTCGATCGCTGAACTATCCGTGGGACCCATAGTAGGTCCCCCTTGGTCTATGGTCCCCAGCGGTCCTGCTTCACCCCAGCCCTCCAGTGGCTACCACTTACCAGGTGAGGGTGAGCACACCGTGGGGGAGGGTCCTGGTTTCCAGGGTGCAGGTGACTGTTTGTAAGTAATCCGTGTAGCAGACGAGATCTAGGCAACCCCAGGCTGGAAGATTAGGGGAGAGAGAGGCTGCGATGGAGCAGGGGTGGTGGGGGGCTGGCTGGAGTTTGCACAATGCCTCACCCCTTCACCTCTTCAAGGGCTGGAGGATGAGTTGATGCATGGGTCCCCAGGGCCAGGATGAATATGGCAACTCATGAGGCCACTAAGATGTGGGTTTGGGGAAGGGGGTTCCTGCCACCTGACCCCCGAGTTTCAAGGCTGGCTATGCAGACAGATCGCTCTGAATGTCAAACATGGCGAACTAAGCCGGTCCCCACCTCTCACCACTCTCCCTCCCCTCCACCCCATTTTGCCAAAATGTCCTTATTAGCCTACTGCCCAAACCATCACCGTCCCAGCCAAGTGACACGGGGACTGCTCACCCAGGCGGTTCCATCGGGAGACCCTGTGCCCTCCCACCCCCAACATTAATTGCTCCCCTTTGTTCTAAAAATACAGATGCAACCATACTCTAAATTTGCAACAAAATAAATGTAGTAAACTGGAACTTGGTTTTGTTCTGTAAGATCAAGTACCAACGTGCTTTCTCCCCCGCCCACCCTCCCAACTCTTTACCAGAAATTTGTTCCCCTTTTTAAGTGGATGCATTCTTAGTGGCTTTGTTCTATTTTTCCTTGACTAATGAAGAACTGAGGGGTGGTGGTATGTTTCCTGCCTGGTCCTCACTTTAGGTCAGAAGCCGGATTCGGAGCCAAGAAGACCATTGCTGGAAGCATCCTTAGCTGGCTGCCCCTGCCATTTTATAGACAAGGACCCAGAGGCTCTGAGATGGGACCACGCGCCCTGTCCGTCTGGGTCTGGGTGGCTGAGACTTGCACCCAGGAAAGAAAAATCTCATCTGTGCTACGCTGTGCGTGCACAGCAGACATCACTAATCCATCACGGCACTCTCTCCCTCGGGCGACCCTCAGAATCCTCCTTAACACAGGTCTCCCTGCAACCACCACCAAGGGATCTGAGTTGTGGCTCCTCCTGTGCTGGGAGGAGCCTTCCCTAGGCGGGAGCACAGTGCCTGTTGGTGGGCACAGGAGGCCCGTGCAGACACTTGGTGGAGAAAAGAGGCCTGATTTTGGTGGGGCCTAAACCCAGGGCTGTGGGGCCATATGTGGTTAGGTATTCCCCCAGTTTATACCCTGGTTGTTCAAGCTCAGGGATTTAGAACTTGGGGGAGGAGCTGCCGTACCTAGGTCAAGGGCCTGACAAGACTGGCCCCAATCTTGAAATGGAACATTGGAGAGGGGATAGCAGCCCCCGAAACCTGGGGACACTAGCTCCTTGGAGGGCATGGTGGATATGTAAGTGACCTCATGCCGGTGTGGACCACGTGGCTGGCACCGGGCACCCACTCAGTAAAAGCATCAGAGCAAGGCAGCTCAGTCTCCAGGAAGGAGGCAAATTTGGGGCTCCAGTTCCGCCACTGCCTAGCTGTGTGGCCGTGGGCCTATCCCTTAACTTCCCTGAGCCTCAGTGTCCTCAAGGGAGACCCGGGCGTCACTGCCGCACAGACTGCATAGGGTCATTGGGGGAGCAGACTGAGGTGAAGCCTGGCACCCAGGACGCAGCAGAAGTTTGTGCCCACGAGGCATGGCACCGTGGCAGATGACCCAGGACAGAGTGCTGGTCACTCAGAAGGGGAAAATAAAAGAGCCAGACATCTGTTTCCTGGAGAAGCTATTTGAGGCTCTGGGTCTTTCGGTAAAAACCAGAGAGAAAAGCAGATTCAGCAGAGCCGTGGCTGACGGACCCCTGTCTCTAGTCCAACCCCCATTTGAGCCTAGAGGCTCCATCCTGCCTCCTCTGGGAAGGCCTCCCGGATTTCTGAGCCCACATCTAACTCCTGGCCTTTCCCAGCTCCGGTCTCTAACTTTTCTCTCTCTCTGACTCCAACACCTTCTGGTCCCCTGGGGGCACCTTTCAAGGTTTGGCTACTTCTGTCTCCACGTCCCTCTCCTCTCCCTGCCAGGGACCACCAGGACCTGCTGATTCTGTGATTGTCCATAAACATCTGCTAGGAGAGTCATTGCAGGAAGAGAAATTGAGGTCAGACCAAAGGCAGGACTTCCTCCCTCTGAGGGTGGAGGGCCAGCCAAGGCAGAGAGCTGTGGAAATGGGAGACTCAAGTTTCTCGTGCCTGCAATGAGATAAGAAGACAGTGGGTGGCCTGGTCCACGTGGGAGTCATATGAGCCACGGGGCACTCTGGTGGGACGGGTTCTAACTGATAGAGAGCTGGCTAGTCCACCCCAAGTGAACAGAGGCCACATGCCCCGGCCTATAGCTTCTAGCCATGTCTTGGGGCAACACAGGCCAGCCTGGCCATCCCCACCCGCACACTCTGGGGCAGCTACTCACCACCATGGAGCAGAAGCAGGAGCAGGAGCACAGTGGCCGCCGAGCCACAAGGCATGCTGGCTCTCGGGATCCTGGAAGAGACTGACAGTGAGCGGGCAGACCTAGGCCTGGGGACTAAGGGATCCTGAACAGCCTCCCTCTGGTCCTCTCCCTCCCTTGGAAGTCTTGCCTCGGAAAAACAAAGAGTTGGAGGAGCCCGTGGATGTTCCCAAAGATTCCTGCCCCTTAGAAGCAGATGACTCACCCCTGGGAACCCCATTTCTCCCACCTTCTTCCTGTCCCCTAACACAGTCCCGAATGAGAGGTGAATTTCAAGAGGGAGGAGCTAGATGTTCTCCCACCCCTGGGAGCCTACGGATATAACCTTATGCAGGAGATTAAACGAGGGCATTTACTTATCTGAAAAAGAGAGAGGCAGGGAGGCAGGGAGGGGAAGTTGGTTAGAAAGTGGTATTTGACAAGCAGAGATCCTGTGTCCTTTCCACAAAACACATGGGTTGACGTTAGCCCTGCTTCTTACTGAATAACAGATCCAAGGTTGGCCCACAAAGAAGACTCCTACTGAATGCCTAAAATGAGCTTAGCCCAATAACCAGGCTCCTTGCTCCGTCACAGAGCCCAGGTTAGCGAGCACACTGGAAAGCATCCGGGGAACCCAGGCCGGTCCCTGTGGAGGTGAGCTTGACTCCCTGATCTGGATGAGATGCAGGAGAGCCCTCTTTGGAGAATGTCAGGGGTCTACCCAGGAGGAGCAGACGCTTGTGTCTTGGGCAAAGGAGTGACCACCCCCACCCCCAAGGCTGGCAACACCTACTGAACCACAGTTCTGTGCCTGCTTGGGGAGGCACCAGCCAGAGGCCAGGGGGTGGGGCATCCACCTGCCCAGGCCTAGAAACCCCACCCAGACTGGCCCCCGGTTGCAGGATCATAATCGGAACTGGAGCAAGAGGGACGCCCCATGCAGGAATCAAGTTGCAGGCATGGCTTCTTCCAGACACCATCCCTGAGCCCACAAGGGGAAGACCCCCCACCCCAGGTTTCCCCAGAACCTACTCTGGCCCCACTGAGCCCTCCCTCTGAGCTCCCTAATAAGTCACCCAGCAAACAGTGGCAAAACACACTGAGAGGTCAGATCACCAGCTGTGTTGCTCTGGGCCAGTCACTTCCCCTCTCTGAGCCCTGCAGATTCTTGTGAGAATTCGAGGAAGCATTTTGCAGAAAACCCTGGGCATGGCGCTTGACACATAAACACTCAACAAAAGGCTGTGGCTGACAGACAATTTAAAGCATCAGATGTAGAGGGGCCCCAGAATGATCTAGACAAGAGGTCCCTAAATTTCTCACTTTCAAAACTTTGGCCATATTTATAGAGTGTGTGTGCAATCATTTATTTAACATTTTCATAAATGAGCTCATTTAAAAAAATCCAACTCCAGCATCATCCTAAGCAATAATATTCATAGCTGCATATTTTTCCCCAGTACACGTTGGAATGAATAACATCGCCATTAAAATAAAATAATGTTGGAGCAACAGTTTTTTAAATCTGCTTTAGGAACACTGATCTTCCTGGCCAAGCCCTGCAGGAGTCCTGTTACCACCCTTCGAGGATTCATCTCCCATCATGGGAGGTGCGGTTCATATCTGCCCCTCAATGGGCAGGTCCACACTCTGATCCCCGCCCCAGCACCAGGCCTGGCATAGCTCTGTCTGTGTCACTCCCCAGAGGCTCTATCTGGACCATAAGATAAAGCACCAACTCCCTTGCCCAGATTCAAGGCTCTCCATCCGTCCAAATTCCTCAGCTCAGCACATATGACACACAGGTGCCTGGGGATAGAGGGGATGGGCCTGCTGTTTCTGTCTGCCTGACATCTCTTCCTCTCTTGGGAAGAGCTTCTCAGACTGGCGCTGTCCCTGTGTGGTCTGCGTGGAGAGGACTGGAACCCCTGATTTTCAGGTGAGCACCTGACCCAGACCTAGCCAAGACAGCTCCCCACCTGCCTGGCCACACTGAATAGATCAGGGATGGACACCAACCCAAGCAAGGTGAATGAGAGCAGTCTGGGCATTTTCCTAGAACTCCAGTAAAGGGGTATTTTTTTTGGCTGCCTGCTAGAAGCTGGTGGCCATCCTTGTCACTTCTTAGGGACAGCTTGCCTGAACTTTTCTCAAAACCTGAGAAATACAGACCCAGAGTCCCCATGGCATTATTTGAGGACCTGGATCCAGCCGTACCTGATGTCCACACTTGGACTTTTCGTTCACCTAAGCCCTCACATTCCCCCCCAAAAACACCACCCGCCCTATTTTGGTCAACCATGTGAATTATGTTTCTGTTGCTTGCCACCAAAGTTACCTGATACAGTGGAATAGAGCAAGAGGCCCAGAATTGGAAGTCAGAGTAGCTTGGAGCAAAAAATAGCAAATTTGTTTTCTGGAATTTCTTCTCTCTGACTTTGGTTATCATCTCTAAAATGGGGACAATCATGCCCACTGCACCTGGCAGTTAAGAAGGGTCAGTGGAAAGCAGATGTGACTGTGCTCTGTGAACTGGAAAGTGCTAGACAAGGATGCTGGGTTCTTGTTGTTACTGGCCAGCTGTTCTGAATTATTCAGCCTCCCCCTAGCACCTGAGGCCCTGTCATGCGTCTCTGCCTTTGCATGAGGCAAATTCCTGTGCTGAGTCTTCTCCTTGAATACCTTCCCCCCCATCCCTCTAAACCCAGTCTTCATGGCCCCTTTGCTCTATCCTTCCATCCATGAAGCCACTTTGGAATGTTCCAGAACTCCGGCCACTTACTGCCTTCAAGGTTTTCACTGATGCTATCATCTACTTGCTATTTATCTTTACCTTGCCTTCCCTGTTTACTCCAATAAACATGTCTCAAAAGAAAATATATCCCTACAATCAACAGGAAACTAGTATGAAATGGGGAGATTGTATGCATTTCAGTGGTTAAAAGGCAGACTCCAGGCCAGTCTGCTTCAGCTCAAATCCCAGCGCTGCCATTCACAGGCTGTGTGACGTCAGTGAAGTTTACTTAACCTTTCTGGGCCTCAGAGTCCTCATCTGTAAAATGGACATACTAGTAACAGTGCCCACCTTGGGGGGGGGGTCCTTGGGAGAAGTAAATTAGCCAGTATTTGTAAAGCATTGGGAACAACGCCCAACGTGATTATAGATACTGTGTTTCTTAAATGAAATGGTCGATTAACTGTAAAACTAGGAGGCAAACAAAAGGCCATATTCAAGTCTGAGTGAGATGCTCTCTCCCACTTGAAACTGAGAAGTTGGGAAATCCAGTTTGCATCCATTTAAAAGGGGGATTAAAGGGTTGTTTGAGGAAAACTAGCACCAAACCGAGATTCTCTCTGGCATCAGAGGACTGGAAGAAGATTGAAAAGGATCTAACTCTTTGGGGTCCAGAGATATCGAACACTGTCTAAAACAAGCCGCTCAATTCTGGGAAGAGCAGCCTTGAATGGTAAAGTCACCGAGCCGGAAATCCCATCCCATCGCTTTCCCAGCCCCGCATCTGTCCCTTTGTGGGTCTTCACATGGAGGCTGACTCCTGAAGGCAACAGCCCTTTCTCCCCAGGTGCACACCAAACCACCAGGTATGCTATCTGCGGGAAGGGCAGAGGGTATCCTAAAGACCTTCCTGCTACGGGGTCCCCTGTGGCAGCCCCTAGCTCTGTGGTCTCCTCCAGAGGAGTCAAGAGCCCCCGGCTTAGAATCTGCCGGGTCCCAGCTGTGTGTCCT
The DNA here is from genome assembly GCF_010015895.1 of Lontra canadensis. Classification (NCBI taxonomy): domain Eukaryota; kingdom Metazoa; phylum Chordata; class Mammalia; order Carnivora; family Mustelidae; genus Lontra; species Lontra canadensis. Next base: position 2,624,981 of record NW_022631126.1, read on the forward strand.
CGGGCAAGTTCCTAATCCCTCTGGTTCTCTGTGGTCTCATCTATACCATGGGGCTCATGACTCTGCTGCGGATTTGTTGGAAGCACCAAATACATCATTGCTTGCGAAGTAGTCCAGCACAGTCTTGCACAGGAATGGAGCTGGGGGAGAGGTGTTTCTCTGCCAGGCTCCAGTGCCAAGGAGAGATTTCACAGGTCGTGGTAGTTCAGATGGAAAGCCGCAATTCAGGAGATTCGAGGGAAGTGAAGGAGCTTGGGGGTAGGAAGTCAGATTGAAGTAGGAGCTGGAGGAGAACACCAAGTGCTTAATTCACAGCCGATGAAGAAATGCAAATTAAAACCACAATGACTTGCCATTTTAATTCTACACGATGGGCAAAAACTAAAAGTCTGACAACATCGCGTGTTGCTGAGGACATGGTGTAATGGGCGCTCTCGTTCACGGCTGGTGGGAATGGAAATGAGTGGGCTGGAAAACCGTGTGGCACGGTGTGATAAGTGTGAGCAGGTGCCTTCATTAAGACCCAGCCATTTCACTCCTATGTAAACCACTGATGAAACCCTGGCATGTGTGTTCAAGAAGCACACGCAGAAATGTTTGTAGCAGTGTTGATCTTGACAGTGATAAGTGGAAACAACCTAAGTATCCATCAACAAGAGAACAGAAAGATCGACTGGGGGATAATCACACCATGTGAGAATGAATCACGGTTTCACACAGCCAAGCAAATGACTCTCGCGACAAAATGCATAGTGAAAATAAAATAAAAGAACACACGCATAGTAATACCATCTATGGCACATTGAACACTGGGTGAAACAGCTCTCTATATTGTTTAGATGAACATATGTGTGTCCTGGAAGTATACAGAAATTGAAAAGGACGATAGGAAAAAAAAAATCAAAATTTTGAATAGAGTAGAAAAGGAGGGGAATGGGATTGGGGGAGTGGTCAGGGGTCTCCACACTTGGGTGAAACTGACCGAAGTTACCCTGGGTGTTGATTATATTATTCGATACACCTTTTAGTATGCCCAAACCATTTCATAAAATTTTAAATGTCAGTTAATTTTATGTTTCCAAAATTAAAACTGAAGGGGGACTTCCATTTCTGGATATGGTGGAGTAGCTGATTCAGACTGAACTAGTAGCTCAGAACAGCTACAAAGCAGGAAAAAAAATTAGAGGACACAAGAGAGCAACGAAGTTAGATGGGGCTTGGGAGGCCAGGGTTCTGGAGAGAAAAAAGTGCCGTGAAATTCTGCATGCAATTTCCCCTCCAATCATGTGTCAAGTCATTGCAAAGGCATCCCATCTCAAGAAACCCAGCCAAAAGAATCTGGCAACAAGTTTAAAAATTAAGAAAGAGATTTTATAGTTTCATGAGTTCAAGCCCTGGCAAGGAAGATGGGCCCCAGTAAATAGTCACTTATTCAGGAAAGGTTATACCTTTGGAACAAGGAAAACTCAGAACCAGTTTAGCTGTAACTATAACAAGATGATCTGTCTACATGCTATATGGCTGCTAGAAGAAAATCAGAACCTATCTGGAAAAAATCAGCTTCACCCAAACCCTCTATATTTTTCATGCACAATGTCCAGCATTCCATCAAATGGACAAGCCAAACCTGGAAACAGTACCAGATGACCAAAAACCAAGAGGAAAACAGACACACAGGTGATTCCGAAAGTGGTAGTATCTAACACGATTTAAAAATACTCAAATGAATGTGGTGAAGAATTCCACCAGAAATAGGGAATTTATTTAAAAGTAGAAACCGGGGGCACCTGGGTGGCTCAGGGGGTTAAAGCCTCTGCTTCTGGCTAAGGTCATGATCCCAAGGTTCTGGGATCAAGCCCCACATCGGGCTCTCTGCTCAGCGGGGATCCTGCTTTCCTTCCTCTTTCTCTGTCTGCCTCTCTGCCTACTTGTGATCTGTCAAATAAATAAATAAAATCTTTTAAAAAAATAAATAAAAGTAGAAACCGTAGTGCTAACAAATTCAATAATTGAAATTTATAAGAAATGAATGGATTTAGCAACAGATTAGTAACATTAGAAGAGAGGAATGTTGAGCTGGAATAGAAAGTACTCAGCTTGAAGCATGAAAAGGAAAAAGTATTTAAAAATACAGAAAAGAGCAAAATATATTGTGAAAACGTCCATCTTATATGTATTTGGAGCATAAGAAGAGGAGAAAGAACAACTCAGAAGAGATAATAGAAATACTGGTTAAGAATTTTTCAAAACTAGGAAAGGACATTAATCTACAGATGCAAGAGATCCTACAAACTTTGAGAAGGACAAATACAGCAAAAGCAACAACAACAAACAACACCACACCTACACACATCATAGAAGAACTATTTTAAAAATTAAAGAAAAATATATACTTAAAAGCCAACTTAGAATTTTACGTCCAGAAAAAAATATCCCTCAAAAAAATAAGGCAAGCTCAATATAAAAAAACAGATCTCCTAAACTTCCACAGTTAACATTATATTTAATGGTGAAAAACAGAAATCTTTTCCTCTAAGATCATAGACAAGGATGTCCATGCTCATGATTTCCAGTAAACATGGTACTAGAGGTGCTAGCCAAGACAATTCAGCAAGAAAAAGAAATCAAAGTCATCCTGATTGGAAAGGAAGAATTAAAGCATTTCTGTTTGCAGATGATATGATCTTGTATATACATTCTAAGGAATCCACACCAAAAAGCCAAAATGAAACAAAACAAACAAAAAGTAGGCCTATTATTAGGCCTAATAAGTAAGTTTAGCAAGGTCGCAGGACAAAAGATCAACATGCAAAGTCACTTGTATCTTTGTACAACAGGAATGAACAATCTAAGAAAGTAATTTCAGGACGCCTGGGTGGCTCAGTCATTTAAGTGTCTGCCTTCAGCTCAGGTCATGATCCCACAGTCCTCGGAATAAGTCCCAAATTGGGCTCCCTGCTCAGCGGGGAGCCTCCTTCTCCCTCTGCCTGCCACTCCCCTTGCTTGTGTTCTCTCTCTCTCTCTGACAAATACATAAATTAAATCTTTTTTAAATTTAATTTTATCTTTCAGTGTTCCAAGATTCATTGTTTATACACCACACCCAGTGCTCCATGCAATACATGCCCTCCTTAATAAAATCTTTTTTAAAAAAGCTTTAAAAAAAAATTTCATTTACAATAATATCAAAAATAATGAAATAGAAATCTAACAAAGGGTAAGACGTGTATACTGAAAACTACTAAGCATTTTTGAAAGAATGACAGAGGGCCCAAATAAATGGAAGCCTATCCCATGTTCATGGATTGGAAGATACAGTATTGTTAGGATGTCTTCCCCAGTGATCTACAAATTCAAAGTGATCCCTATCAAAAGCCCAGCTGGCTCTTTTGCAGAAGTTAAAAAGCTGATCCTAAAACTCATATGGAAATGCAAAGAGCCAGAATAGACAAAATAATCTTGAAAAAGAAGAACAACGTTGAAGGACTCAGACTTCTCCATTTCAAAGTCTACTACAAAGCTACAGTAATCGACACAGTATGATACTACCCTATATATAGATCTATGGAATCAAATTCAAAGTCAAAATTCACACATTTACGTTAAGCTGATATTTGACAAGGGTGCCAAGATAATTTGATGGAGGGGAAATAATCTTTAAAATGAATGGTCTGGAGACAATTGGATATCTGCATCCAATAGCATGGAGTTGGACTCCTATCTCACACTATATACAAAAGTTAACTCAAAATGGATTAAAGACCTAGCTGTAAGAGGTAGAAATATTAAACTTTAAACATAAAATACAGCTCTAACCCTCTGTGACCTTGTATCACATAGTCGTTTCTTAGAAATGACACCAAAAGCTCAAGAACCAAACGAAAAAAATAAATACATTGGACTATTTCAAAATTTAAAACTTTTGTGCATCAAATAACATGACCAAGAAAGGAAAAACGCAATATACAGAATGAGAAGAAATTTTTTTAAGATTTTATTTATTTATTTGATAGAGATCACAAGTAGGCAGAGAGGCAGGTGGAGAGAGAGGGGGGAAGCTGGCTCCCTGCTGAGCAGAGAGCCTGATGCGGGACTCAATCCCAGGACCCTGGGATCATGACCTGAGCCAAAGGCAGAGGCTTAACCCACTGAGCCACCCGGGCGCCCCGAGAAGAAATATTTTTAATTATATATTCGTAAGAGGTCTAGTATCAGAATATATAAGGAACTCTTACAACTCAAGATTTAAAGACAAGCTAATTTTTTTAAAAGATTTTATTTATTTATTTGACAGACAGAGATTACAAGTAGGCAGAGAGGCAGGCAGAGAGAGAGAGAGAGAGAGGCAGGGGGAAGCAGGCTCCCCGCTGAGCAAAGAGCCCGATGCGGGGCTCGATCCCAGGACCCAGGGATCATGACCTGAGCCAAAGGCAGAGGCTTTAACCCACTGAGCCACCCATGCGCCCCTAGACAAGCTGATTTTTAAATGTGTAATATATTTGAATAGAAATTTCTTCAAAAAGATATACCAATGACCAATAAACACACGGAAAGGTGCTAATGATCATTACTGATTAGGGAAATGCAGATAAAGATCACTTCTAACCCACTAGATGGCTATTTTAAAAATAGAAAAATAAAAAGTGGGTGAAGATGTAGGGTTCTGGAATCCTTATACATTGCTGATGGGAATGGAAAATGGTACATTTGCTATGGGAAATAATTTTGTAGTTTCTCACAAAGTTAATATAGTGTTAGCCCATGACCAAGCAATTTGACTTCTAGGTATATAGTGAAAATAACTGAAAATATATCTCCATTAAAAAAAAAATCTTTGCACATGAATATTCATAGCGACATTATTCATAATATCTCCAAACTGGAAGCAGTCCCAGTGTCCATCAATTGAATGGAAAAAAACATAGAATATCCATAGAACAGAATATTATCCAGTTTTACGGATGAGTGGATCATACCGATCGATGCTTCAACATAGGTGCATCTTGAAAATTTATGCTAAGGTTAAGAAGCTAGACACCTGGGGCGCCTGGGTGGCTCAGTGGGTTAAGCCTCTGCCTTCGGCTCAGGTCATGATCCCAGGGTCCTGGGATCGAGTCCTGCATCGGGCTCTCTGCTCAGCGGGGAGCCTGCTTTCCCCTCTCTCTCTCTGCCTGCCTCTCTGCCTACTTGTGATCTCCCTCTGTCAAATAAATAAATAAAATCTTAAAAAAAAAAAGAAGCTAGACACAAAATCTACATATTGCATGACTCCATTTATATGAAATTTCTAGAACAGGCGGATGCATAGAGACAGAAAGTAGATGGGTGGTTAACGGGAGCTGGAGTTTGAAAGGAGGGGGAATGGTGGGTTGGGTCTTTTTTTTTTTTGGAGTGATGAAAATGTTCTGTAGTTAACAAGGGTGATGGTCGCACAAGGTTGTGAACATGCCAAAAACCACGTTAACGGTATGCTTTCGAAAAGTGGATTGCATGGCAGGTGAATTAATTACACTTTTTAAAATAAAGGCAAAATAAAGATATGTTCCAGACCAAAAAAAGAAGCAGAGAGAATTTGTCGCTAGTAGACTACATCAAAGGATACATTAAAGTGAGTTTTTGGGGCAAAAGAAAAATAACACCAGTTGGAAAGCAAGGTACTATGTGAAGGAATAAAAGCAGTAGAGAATATTAAAAATATAAATGAATAATAATTGCTTAAAATAATAATAATAACAATGTCTTATGAAGTTTAAGCTGTATGCAAAATTAAAATACCATGATACCCCAAAGGTAAGATGGTGTTGGGAAACCTGGAAATCCACATGAAAAAGAATGAGCACAGACTCTTACATCATACACACAAATTAGCTTAAAATGGGATTAAAGATCTCAATGTAAGACTTGAAACTATGAAACTTCTAGAAGAAAACATAAGGGAATACTTCAGAACATTGGGCTTGGCAATTCTTTCTTGGATATGACGCCAAAAGCACAGACCATAAAGAAAATGCAGGCACAAAGGGCTGCTTAAGTCCCTCCGCGCAGCACAGGAAGCAGTCAATAGGGTAAAAGGACAACCTACAGGATGGTCAAAAGTCTTCAAAAACCAAATATTGAATATATTCAGATGATATGAAGAACTCTTACAATCCAGTAACAAAACAAAACAAATAGCTTGATGGACACGTGGGTAAAGGAGAGCCCAGATGTCCATTGACAGATGAGTGCATAAAGAAAATGTGGTAGGGGCGCCTGGGTGGCTCAGTGGGTTAAAGCTTCTGCCTTTGGCTCAGGTCATGATCCCAGGGTCCTGGGATCGAGCCCCGCATCGGGCTCTCTGCTCAGCAGGGAGCCTGGTTCCGACTCCCTCTCTCTCTGCCTGCCTCTCTGCCTACTTGTGATCTCTGTCTGTCAAATAAATAAAATCTTAAAAAAAAAAAA